>NC_139390.1:141212500-141812500 GCF_054392235.1 Sus scrofa
CATGAATCAGCTTCTCAGAAGCTCCCGAAGCCGTTGTACTTTGCTAAATGACAGGCGCACCTGGAGCATCTTTTGCGCTAGTATTTGGTCGGTCGTTGACCGTGGTTCTTAACACAGTTTCTAATCCCTTGGAATTTCCTGGGTGGGGACCTCTTTGTCCTGATGAGGTGACCCTGAGTGGGTTCCTGTGCGGGGGCTGGCCCCTGGAAAGACCAAGCCACGACGAGGAACTGGAAACCTTCCGGCCCGCATTCCCACACTCTGGGAAGGGGAGAGTGACCAGAGATGGAAGTCATGCTGAGTCACGCTTCCCGAGGGTCTTCTCACAAATCCCAAAAGCATGGGACTCAGGGAGCTTCGTGTGCTGGGAGGGTGGTGCACCCCAACTGCACACATACGAACTGCTCCATCTGCTGTTCCTGTGTATCCCTAAGATGTAGTAAACTTAAAATGATAAACAAGTGTTTGCTGAGTTCTGTGAACCATTCTAGCAAATCATTGAAACTAAGGCAAGGGGCCCAGAACCCTTAATTTATCGAGGGTTAGTCAGAAGTACAGGTGACAATCTGGGCTTGAAACTGGAGTCTGAAATCTGGAGTAAGGAGTTCCCGTCATGGCACAGCAGAAACAAATCCTATTAGGAACCATGAGGTTGCCGGTTCGATTCCTGGCCTCGCTCAGTGGGTTAAGGATCCAGCATTGCCCTGAGCTGTGTTGTAGGTCACATATGTGACTTCAATCCTGAGTGGCTGTGGCTGTGGTGTAGGCCGGCAGTGGTAGCTCCGATTGGACCCCTAGCCTGGGAACCTCCATATGCCACAGGTGCGCCCCTAAAAGGACAAAAAAAAAAAAAAATGAAATCTGGAGTGCAGAGGGCAGTCTTAAGGGATTGAGCCTTAATCAGTGGTATCTGCACTAAACTCTGGCTAAAGTGAGCACACGTCGGCCCCCGGGAGCAGCCTGGACCACAGTCCCTTGAGGGGACTCACCGGCGGCATCCCTGGGGATCGGAGATGGAAACTCATGTGTGCCTGCCGCTGTCCCTGGCTGGCCTTCCTGCGACCCTGGCCGTGCGGGGACCGGGCAGACCTGTGGACCAGAGGGAGCTGCCGCAGTCTTGCCCACTGTCTCATGGGCAGTGCTGTCCTTGGCCCCTGTGCCAAGCTGCTGCCCTCCTCGCTGCCCTCCAGGGTCAGGGCGGGCATCCTCCATGGTCCCTCCAGTTTGGTGAAGGGACGGGGCCAGCCCATGAGCCAAGAGGTAAGGCTGGGGCAGGGGCTGTTACCAATTCAAGAGGGCCCCCAGTTACATCAGAGTCCACACCACTGGACACCTCCTCCTTTGATCTTCAGAGGACTCCATGAACAGTTTGGTACTGTTATTATTATAAAAATCTGGTCCTGTGGATAAACAGTAAGGTCCTACGGTATGGCATAGGCAACAATATTCAATCGCCTGTGATAAACCATAATGGAAAAGAGTATTTGTGGGTATCTGAGTCACTGTGCTGTACAGCAGAAATTAACACATTACAAATCAACTAGACTTCAACAAAATTAAAGAAAAAAATTAAAATAAAATCTGATCCCAAAGGGAATCCAGGCAGCAGAAAAGAAACCTGTCGATTAGAATAAGATAAAGGAAATCAATCAGGAGACAACAGAAAACCCCTTGGCATTCCTCGAGCGCCTCGGGGCTGCCTCTGAGTCTAATCCCACTGATCCCAGCCACTAGACAGGAATGCAGTCCTGAGGTTGTATTTCATTTCCCCAAGTGCCCTCAACATTAGGCATAAACTTCAAAAACTGGAAATAGAAGATACCCCACTTCTCACCCTGTCCAGGTTGCCTACCAGGTGTTCGTTCGTTGGTTTGTTTTTGTCTTTTTAGGGCCGCACCTGTGGCATATGGAGGTTCCCAGGCTAGTGGTCCAATCAAAGCTGTAGCCACCGGCCTACCCCACAGCCACAGCAACTTAGGATCCGAGCCACACCTGTAACCTACACCACAGCTCACAGCAACGCCAGATCCTTAACCCACTGAGTGAGGCCAGGGATCAAACCTGCGTCCTCATGGTTCCTAGTCCACTGAGCCACGACGGGAACTCCTGCCCACCAGGTGTTTAATAACCAAGATACATAGAAATGGTGAAGCAGAAAAAGGCGCAGAGGCAAGCCCACCTACTGATGTCACCCTCCAATGTCAGCTGCTCAGCCAGGGAGCCTGGGCTAACAGCTCATGGAGACGCTCTCAACTCCAGTGAGCGTTTCACAGCCCCAAACAAGGGATAGCGAGCCAAGGAAACAGGGCCCAATCAGTACACAAGAAGGACACTGGAAGAGAGTCTGCCCTCACTGACCCCAAAGGGGAGCAGAAGTGGCAGGGCCCATCCATTACCCTTAGAAGGCAGATGGACCCATAAATGAAGAATGATGAGGCCAGGGGCTCCTAAGGTGGCCCTGCAACTGACCCTAATACCTGGAAAACTGGCAGCCCACTAGATCAGCCCACTCCTAAGGGGAATGGACCCCTTGACCACTCCTAAGAACCCCTCTCTGGCCTGAAGCTTCTCTTCCAAAAAACAACAGTGTAGCCATGGAGACTCCGGCCTGGGCAAGCCTCTACATCAGGGCACGCTTTCCTGCAAGCAAAAGACCCCCACACCTTGCTTTTCAGGAAATTTAACACATGACAATTGTTCTCTTGCTAATATTGGGGCCATGCATGCTCGACGGTCTGTGTCCTTTCTCCAAAAGATCAAGCAAACGCGGACGCTCAGGGAGGTGAACAGTCAGGGCCGAGACCTGGGGACAATTAAGCACCTACAGGCAGCTGGGGACACGCTCTGCTCCTCGCCCCAGGGTTAGGACGACGCCCACGTCAGCAGGAAGCGGTTACAGAAGACGGCCCTGCGCCCCCAGCGCCCCTCAAGGATGGGAAGCGGGACAGGCGGAGGGGCCTGTGTCCCCGGCAAACCCATGAACACTTCCCGGGAAATAACAGAAGCTGGGTAATAAGAGCAGGTCTGACCTTTTTGCGTGTGCTTGGTCTAGTCTCACTTGCTCACGGGGTCCTGCAGGCGGAGGCCTCTCATCCAGCACTTCAGACCAGAGCCCTAGCGCGACCCTGCCGTGCCAACACCTCTGCGCGGCAGGCGGGCACCGCGCTCTGGAGCGCGAGCTGCGCAGGTGCGCACCTGCGCGGCTGCCCCGCGGGAACCCCGCCCCCTCCCTCCCCCGAGAGGAGACCCAGAAAGCGGCCCTGCCCCCGGCCCGGGGCAGCCGGGCGGGTGCTCTAGTGCCCGAGGTCACACCTGTCCCTTCTCGGATCAAAGAACAGAACGGGGAGTTTGGGAATAGTGGGTGCAAACGATTACACTTCAAATGGATAGACAGCGAGGTCTTCCTGTGGAGCGCCGGGAACTCTATCCAATCTCATGGAATAGACCATAATGCAAAGGAATATCTTTTTTTTTAAAGAATGTATCTATGTCTGTAACTAAGTCGCTTTGCTGCACGACAGAACTCAGGACAACATTGTAAATCTGCTATACTTAAATTAAAAAAAAAAAAAAAAAAGAGGAAGAAAGCCTTCCTTTGCTTCTGAATCCAACTCCACCTAGTTCTATTGGCTTGCTGCCTGCAGAGGAACGCTTGTTGGGGACTGACTTAGGCGGACGGTCAGTAACACAAGGAGAAGGAAATAGACTCCATTTCTCCGTGAGAGCAGCGAGATCATGAAGAGCACATGGGAACAGAAACATTGCTGCAGCCATTTGGGACAACGCAATCTGGCCCACTGCGCCAACTCAGAAATGACACGTAACCTCCACTGGGAAGCAGAGCTCAAAGCGGGAAACAGTGTGAATCATGAGCCACAAGGCAAAAACTGCCCTGAAATTCAGCAAATAAGGTGAAAAACAAACACAATGTGCAGCCACATTGACAGCTCGAAAGATCACATGCGCCCATGAAAGATGAAGCCGGTGTCAGAAGGGGGCGGAAGGCGGTCTCCACCGTCTGCCCAGGCCTTGGCAGAGAACCTGGAGCTGGTCTGGCGGGTTCCCCCTTGGTCACGGGCAATGACTTCCATGTGCCCCGTGTCCCCACTCCTCCAGGTGTCCAGTACCCCCTCTCCGTTTATAGGTCGCCAGGAGCGAGTCGAGCACGCACCGGGGGAAGGGGGCCTGCGGGTGGAAGGTGGAGTCGGCCCGCAGAGTGGGCTGGGTGAGGGCTGAACAAGGTCTTGGGGCACAGGCTAGCCTGCGGCAGAGGGCTGGCTGTGAGTGGTACCCGGTCTGCACCTGAGGGCCAGGAGGTCGGCTCCGGGCATCCTCAGCACAGGCAGTAGACTGACTCCCAGACAGACCCTGGTGGAGTAGTTGTGCCATGAAAGAACTGAGACCACTCCAACCGAGAAGAAACATTAGGAGTCTTTACGACTGGCCAGGGCCACACGCTACCTAAAAGCGGCTTGAGTGTGAAGCCCGGAACAAAGAAACGTACTATGTTTATAAAGGCAAACTTAAGATTCAGGTTGGGAGAGGTGCGCATGCGTAAGTAGGGGTGCAAAAAACAAGGTGGCGGTGAAAATACCTCTTAACTAGGGAGAGTGTTTAGGTCTACAATAATGATTTACAGTAAGGTTCGTATCTTCTAACTTCAAGCCAGCAGTTATGTCAGCAGTAGAGAGGCAATTAGATGGGTAAGCTTGCAGCATCTGCAGCCCATTATCAGCCAACTTTGTTCTTCTAAGAAAAGGGGGCTGCCCAGAGACTTAGGTACCGGGCTGATTGCCTTACAGGTTACACCGGCCCCGTGGAATGTGAACAGGGCCCAGGCCTGTGTCCGGAGCTGTGGAATGTGAACGGGGCCCAGGCTTCTGTCCTTCAGAGTCTTCAGATGGCCGTCCACTCCTGTTCACCTGGCATCTCCCTCTGATTCTCTCCAACTGAGAAATCTTCATCTTGTCTGCAGGAAGCAAAAAGAAAGTGTTTTTTTTCCTAAATAGCCTACCTTTTTAGTGAACTATGGCATCTGCATTTAAAAAGCAAATATTTAACACATCTGTGCTCTGGTTTCTTTTTTTTTTTTTTTTTGTCTTTTTGCTATTTCTTTGGGCCGCTCCCCTCATGACGGGAACTCCCCTGTGCTCTGGTTTCATTCTGTCTAGGCCAGCACTGTCCAACAGAAAGATCAAAAAAAGGCACCCATGAAATTTTTAATTTTCTAACGGCCACATTAAAAAAGTAAAATGAGATATACCGAGTTAATTTTAATAATTTGTTTAATGAAATATATCCAAAATATTATCATTTCAACATGTGATCAACATTAAAATGACTAGTGTGACATATTTCTTCTTTTTTTTTTTTTTTTTGGCTAATTTAGGGCCACACCCATGTCATACAGAGGTTCCCATGCTAGGGGTAAAATTGGAGCTGGAGCCACTGGCCTACACCACAACCACAGCAACAGGGGATCCGAGCCACATCTGCAACCTACACCACAGCTCACAGCAACACCGGATCCTTAACTCACTGAGCGAGGCCAGGGATCAAACCCACATCCTCACGGATCCTAATTGGATTCATGAACTGTTGAGCCACAAAGGAAACTCCTAGTGACAAATTTCTAATTTTTGTTTTCATACTAAGAAATCTGGTGTGTGGAGTTCCCATCATGGCTCAGCGGAAACAAATCCGATTAGTATCCCTGAGGACATGGGTTCAATCCCTGGCCTCACTCAGTGGGTTAAGAATCCGGCATTGCCGTGAGCTGTGGTGCAGGTCATAGACACAGTTCAGATCCCGAGTTGCTGTGACTGTGGTGTAGGCCAGCAGCTACAGCTCTGATTGGACCCCTAGCCTGGGAACCTCCATATGCTGCCGGTGCAGCCTTAAAAAGACAAAAAAAGAAAGAAAGAAAGAAAGAAACCTGGTATGCATTTTACAGCTGCAACACATCTCAATTCAGATTCTAAATATCTGATTGGTTTTAAAATTTCATAAAATGTAGAGTTGAGAAATAGACTCACACATCCAAGTCGGCCCAAACATAATCAAGTCTTCCAATAAATGAATCCAGTATCAGTTTTTTTAATTTAAATTAACTTCAATGAAACAAAATTTTGCATTCAATTCTTTGTTTTGTTTTTGTTTGTTTGTTTTGCTTTTTAGGGCCCCACCCATGGCATATGGAGGTTCCCAGGCTAGGGCTCCAATCAGAGCTGTAGCCACCGGCCTATGCCACAGCCACAGCAACGCCGGATCTGAGCCACGTCTGCGACCTACACCACAGCTTACGGCAACACTGGATCCTTAACCCACTGAGCAAGGCCAGGTATTGAACCTGTGTCCTCATGGATGGTAATCAAGTTTAGTAACTGCTGAACCATGACGGGAACTCCCTTTTTTTTTTTTTTTTTTTTTTGCCTTCAATTCTTTAATCACACTAGTCACATGGCCAGGGGGTCCTCTGTTGGACCAAGCGGATCCAGGTGCCCACACTGTGCTGGGTGGAAGACAAACAGAGGACAAGATGGAAGGAACCCCTTTAAACAGCCAGAGGGACAGGGCATATGCAGAGAGCAGTTAGACATTCCAAAAATGTCCCTAGCACACGGATATTATACAAAACTAGTGGCTATTCAGCATCAAGTTTAAAATTCTAACATTACCAGAAATCAAAAAAGCAACAGACTCCATAGAATCACCTCTTAGGGAAGATAAAGACCCCTCCTGGAGGCCCCAGCCTAGGGTCAGGGTTGCAGCCCTGAGCCAGTTATGGCCAGGCCCGAGCTATTCCAGCCAAGACAGGCAAGAACTCCTGTCCCCAGGCCTCAGCACCAGAGCTGAGGGGCATTTCTCTCCCGCTCTAGACTGCGTTCCTGTTCCTCCCGATCTAAGATGTGATTAAATTGAATTGCTTTCTAAATCTGTTATGTAATTTGTATGTAATGCCCTTAATATTGGGTTTGAATACAATTGCAGTAAGATACACTAATTGATTCGTTTAATTTTATTTTCCATCCCTTGAATGGAAGCCTTTGGGACTCAATATGTAAAGTGATATGCAAATTGGGACTTTGATGCAAGAAGACTTGGCAGTTTTTTTAAATAGGACTCCAGCATTACTTGGAATCATTTAGGAGAGTAATTTCAAAGAAAGCAACCTCTACTTGTCCTTCTGTGTGATTAAATGTTGGCGTACACAAACATACACATGCAAAAAATGCTCAAAATCCCTGAATATTAATTGATGATATTGGTCAAAGAACAGTCATACTTCCCCCATGATTTTTTGATCCCTAACCCTAATATAAAATAGAATGAGGTTTTACAGTAACTTTCCACAGAATAAATGAAGGAGAGAATAGTTGCAAAAGCGAAATCAATCCATCCACAACGAATAAGCACCTTCTTTGGATTAATAAGAGCTAACCTTCATTGAGTGCTTCTTAGGAGATAGGCACTGTACTCAGAATTTTATCTGGATTATTCTTCTGCTAGGGATTCAGTTAGGAGCTTTCAGAGAGGCATGGATGATAAAACACATTCTCTATACACAGAAAGTTTAAAATGTAAGTGCCAAAGGTTGGAATCAACTAAAGGTGATTTAGGAGTTGAAAGAAGAGAGACCTGTCTTTTGAACTCCCAAAATTTAGCTTTCTATTTTCCTTATCCCCAAACTGTTGCTGTGGATGCAAGTGTGATTCTGATACTAAGAGACAGACAGCCTTAATGTGCAGCTAGGATGATTTTAAAACCCCTGTTCTTGGCCCTCCACTTCCTCTTTCCAAATAAATGCCATTTTTCTGGGTTCAAAGGAGATCACACATTTCAAGCCATGAATGTAATCTCTCACTGCTGTCACAGTTCCCAAAGTGTGGCTCACACAATAACAGCACTGGCAATTTCATCGCTCACCGCAGTTAATATATTTCAGTATGATCAAAGCATAGTTTACAGGAAATTGCTATACCATTGATGTCATGGATGAGGGAATCAGTACATGAGACAGCCAAGTCCTGGACACCTGAGAAAATGAGAACCTGGGGAATGGAGCTTGTTTGTTGGTGAGATAGCATTAACAGCGTGAGTGCCATGGGTAGGAGTTCTGTTTGGAGATGAAGGGGAAGGCAGACCAGCAGCCTCAACAGTCAAGGAGAGGCTTCCCCGAGTCTAAATGGCCATGGAGGAGGGAGGTGAGTTCTTTCCTAGAGACATGGGAATTTTCGTAGGCTGGGAGAAGCTTGAGAGTTTTTTGGTTTGGGCTTTTTTTTTTTTTTTTTTCTTTTAGGGCCACACCCATGGATATGGGCGTTCCCAGGCTAGGGGTCCAATTGGAGCTCCAGCCACTGGCCTAGGCCACAGCCATAGCAACACCAGATCTGAGCCTCGTCTGTGACCTACATGCAGCTTGCAACAACGCCAGATCCTTAGCCCATTGAGTGAGGTCAGGGATCGAACCTGCAACCTCAGGGATACCAGTCGGGTTTTTAACCTGCTGAGCCACAACAGGAACTCCCGAGAGGTTTTTTCCAGAGTTACAGAGGTAAAGAAGGCTTATTAGTCCGCCTAGACTGCCACAACAAAATATCACAGACTGTATGGCTTAAACAACAGAAATTTGTTTTCTCGTAGTTCTAGAGGCTAGAAAGTCCAAGATCATGGTTCTGAATGGTTCTGTTTCTGGTGAGAGCCCTGTTCCTGGCTCACAGACAGCCACATTCTTGCTGTGTTCTCCTATGGTCCTTTTTTGGTGCTTGCACATAGAGAAAGAGAGAAAGAGACCTCTCTCCCTCTGTCTCTCCTTCCCCTCTCCTTCCCTCTCTCTCCCAATCCTTTTAAGGCCACCAATCCTATAAGATTAGGGTCTCATCCTTATGACTTCATTTCATCTTAATTACTTCATGAAATCCCCATCTCCAAATAGAGTCACGTTGGGAGTCAGGGCTTCGACATATGGATTTGGAGGTATTGTCAAGGGAAGGAGAGACACAAGTCAGTTCACAGCAGCATCCAAAGGTCGAGAAGTCCAACTTCGCCATCTTTCGGAGGGAGAAACTAAAGCTATGCTTCTTACGCACTTTTTTCAGCCAGAACAAGGGGCTGAAAATAACACAATGGGTGCCCTAGGTGCCCCACATCTTAAAATAAGGGGCTAGACTACATATGTTGGTTGTGTTGAGAAACTGGGAGACCCATGCAAATGTACTGTGTGGGTATCATCTTCAGTCTCCACGAGAGAAGACAAAGAGCTGGCATATGCGTTGAGGGTCTGAGGGAGAGAGGGTGTCAGTGCTAGAGAACATTGCTCCTGAGCCGCAACGTGCCTCCTCCCCACCACCTGGGCAGAACAATGGGGCACTTTCTCCCTGCTGGGCAATGCAACCAAAACGTGGTAGATGACCCCAGGAATTTGGGGGACACATAAACCAGGTGCCAGACTCTCAAGAAGATAAATCTGAAGTTGAACAACTTTGGCTAGACTAGACTACAGCTAAGAGCAAAGACAAAGGACCCTGCAAGGAGATGGCTGAACTTCTCATCGAAGAGGACTGCCGTGGCTTGATGTGACCTCAAGAAAGGGTAGGGGAGTTCCCGTCGTGGCGCAGTGGTTAACGAATCCGACTAGAAACCATGAGGTTGCGGGTTCGGTCCCTGCCCTTGCTCAGTGGGTTAACGATCCAGCGTTGCCGTGAGCTGTGGTGTAGGTTGCAGACGCGGCTCAGATCCTGCGTTGCTGTGGCTCTGGCATAGGCTGGCAGCTACAGCTCTGATTCGACCCCTAGCCTGGGAACCTCCATATGCCATGGCAGCGGCCCAAGAAATAGCAAAAAAGACCAAGAGAAAAAAAAAAAAAAAAGAAAAGGTAGGAAGCTGTAGTCAGAGGACCCCTGTGCGGGACCCTGATGAACACACCCAAAGGTCCCATGAGAACCAGAGCCAGTAACTGCGCCCTGCTGTGCAAAGAGCTCCTGGTGCAGAGGACAAGAGGAGCAGCCATATGTGCTCCCCACCCCTGGTCCCCTCCCTCCCACAGCTTTCCACCCCTGAGCCTGACCCAGCAGAGGTCAGAAACAGCAACTGGCAGAAAGAGGGAGGAGTGACGGTCAGAAAGCACGAGGAGCACGTTTTCTTGACTCCTCATGACAAAATGTTCCACAGATTCTCGAGTGAATCCAGTCCGGATTACCCTCAGATGCTGTCATTTGCTAACTACCTTACTGGCCCAAGGAGCACTTGTAAATCTCTCAAGACTGTGTAGCTATACGATACTAAGAACCTCGAATAAAAAGTAAAACTTTGAGTGAACTAATTTTTATGGGTGGAGTTGCTAATCGCACTTAGACATATACAAGTTCCTTGTTGACAAAATCCAAGGACTAGAGAGAGAAAAACTTGGTAGACTGGCAGCCAGAAAGACCTGCTTTCTAGACTTGCTTGCATTAGGGTCTTAACTAAGTCTCACCATTAAAAATAATGTGTTGGACTCAAATGAGCTTCATGGTTCCATGATTTTTTTTATTTTTCTCTAAATTCTTCAGTATCATGTAAGAAAAGACATTCACCTGAAACCTCGAAATATCTTAGTCCTAAAAAACAAGATCTCAGAGTTCCCTGGTGGCTCAGTGGGTTAAGGATCCAGTGTTGTCCCTTGGATCTCTGCTTTGGATAGGTTCCACCCCTGGCCCAGGAACTTTGCATGCCACAGGCACAGCCAAAAAAAAAAATTTTTTAATTAAAAAAAAAAAAGACCTCAATCTAAGATTTGAAGAATTAGTGACCCAAAAGGTCAATGAGTTGTCACATGTCACTTAGAGAATTAGCAGTAATGCCAGAACAAGAAACCAATTCTTGGAATTCTTTAAAATTCAAGACCAAGGATTTTTCAAAACACCATGCTCCCTTGATAGACAAAGTGGTCTGATGTCTCAAAGACTATTATAGCTACTTATGGCTCTCCAAAGCGATCTCTGTTACTGTGACAGATTGAAAAATTCCATAAATTCAATCCTGTCCTATATTCATGCCCCTCTGGCATGGCGCTTTGAAAATGTCTCTCATTCACACTATGGGCTCAGCCAGGTGGCATGCTCTGGCCAAAGGAACATTAGCAAATGCGACTCAAGCAGAAACTTCATAAGCACTCTGCAGGGGGGCTCGTCCTCTTTCTGGCCATCCTGAGAACTCGGAGTCACCATGGGGTGTAGCCCAGGCTGGCCTGCAGGATGATGAAGGGTTGGTGGCCCAGCCTCCCTGCTGTCCCATGCCACACAGCCAACCCCAGAAAGAAAAGAGCATACCTGGCCAGCAGCCGACCACAGGTAGGTGAGTGAACCCAGTTAGGATCCGCAGAAGAACATTTAATCTGAGCCCGACCCAAGTTACAGAGTAACAGAATCCTGAGTTAAATGGTTGCTGTTTTAAGCCCCTACATTTTGGGATTGTTCATCACACAGAAAAACAAAAATCTGCTCTAAGGCCCCAAATAAACTCTCAAAGGGATTTCCCTATAAAGCCGAGAGCTAAAATGAACTAATGCAATGAAGAAGAAATTATTTCTAAGCTCCACAGACCTAGAAGTCAACAGTGACATGCAGTTGTGATTGGCTTTTCAAATCTAAGCAGGTCCTTGAAATTCCAACATTTTTCTGAAAATCTTCACAACAGCACTCGGTTGCCTAACATTCACTTGTACGCACTACTTCCCACCTAAACCGCCAACGCGGCCAGACGTTACCGCATGCTTACACTGGGTTTAAATTCCCAGGCTGAATCTGAGCTCCACCAAGTCATCAATAAAGTATTATGGAGCAAAAAAACAAAACAAAACCCCCAAAATACAGGCTACCTCTGCTCAAAAACTACTTCGCAATTGAGCATTTCAGTGGAAAAGTCATTTGGCTTCTATGTTTATCTATACTAGTTTGAGCGAGCTGCTGAAAAATCACTTCCGATACACAGATCTGTGGGAATTATTTTGTCTGCTCAATTGAAAATATCAACAAGAATAAAAATTTCAAGAGCATATGAACTTAATTTATGATCTTCTAATTTAGCAAAAATGCTAAAGTAAAAGCAATTCTATGAATTACAGTAACATGTTTAATGGTGTTTTTTGATTTCATAGGTCTTTTTTTTTTTTCATTTGAACTTTGAACAAGCTCTAACATCCCCGCCAGTGGGGAGATGGACTGAGGAGCAAGCAGAATATTAAACACCCGCTTATGTGTCTCCCCGGGGAGTTTTCTGCTAATATTATACATTGCAACAACATTGCTTGAATAGTTTATTAATGGCAGCAAAACAGAGTGAATGCTACATACAATGATAATAACAATAAAGGTTATTTATACTCTGCCCAACTGTCAGATAGCTTTAAAGGCCTTACAAAGATACACTTAGACCACTGGCAGTACAAAATTAAAATGGGACCAACGGCTTTGGGGTATGAGAAAGAATCAGAATGATGTGTTGCCCCGTTCCAGGAAAACTGAATTGTGGACTGCGGCTCAACAATTCTAAATGTATAAACATTTACATCGTCCCTTTGCTTCAGGATTAGAAATATACCCATGAGCACGCCAAGCCATCATTTCAGGTGAACAGTAAATTCTGACCTAAAAAAAATGGTCAGTGTACCCAACCAAAGACCCAGTGACTCTCGGCATTTCTAGTTCTCTCTAAAGAACCCCCTCGTGAATCTTAGTTCCTGAAAAATGTTAGAACTGGGGGGAAAGGGACAGGTGTAAAGGGAAAGGCATGGGGTGAAATAGTAATGAATACCCATTTTCTCACTTAGAAACTCTATCCAGGAGGCCGAATATACGAGATGGTGAGTCTTTGCCTGCCACCTACCCACCCACCTCTGAAGTCAAACACTCTCAGTAAAGTGTCCATCAGGCCAAATCTCTTGTAGTAAAAACACACGTTCACACTGTCTTTATGAAAACATGGACTTTATTGTATCCAGGGAGGCTAAGTTCCCAAAATAGATTATATCTTACTATTCCTCCACTCTCTGCTCTAACCCACACCTAAGAAGACTTTACATCCCTAATTTAAATCTTCTCCACGTTCCTATTTTTGGCATGTACAGTCTCTCTGCGATGCTCTAAGGGAGGTAAACTGCGGTACCTGGGGCATCTTTATCTGTCGAATGGATCAGAAAGTGCAGAAATGCAGGTGTGCCTGAGCCGGGGCAGAGCTAAACCATTCTGGATGGGAGGGATGCAGGGCTCCGGAACCAGAACTGGGAGACGGAGAGACTATGGGGGAAAGTGGCGCGATAAAACGAAGGCCAGAGTCCGAGGGCCAGGCAGAGACGCAGACGGAGGCAAGCAGAGGGGCCTGCAGCAGCAAGCTGCGCAGCACCCAGCGTGCGTGCTCCTCTCCCTCCCATCGGCGCACCCGCGCCTCTGGAGTCCACGGTGATCTTGAGGAGCGCAAAGGAAGGCTGACCCTTGCCTCCAAGGGTAGTGGGTGTGGGGGGCGGGGGCGGTGACGGAGTGGAAACAGATCCAATGCGATGGCAGACTTCATAGGGTTATAGATGACACAAGACATAAGTCATCCACTTACTCTTTTTTTTTAATTATCAAATATCTTAAGCCTCCCAGGAAATTCATACAGAGGCTGCACTAGGAATCTTATTATTGCTAAGAAACTAGTCATCTAAATGAAAAAGACATCTTTTCCCAGCTTTTACATATTAAATCTCAAGAAAATCTCTAAATGGCTGTAGTTAATTTCACATCCCTGAACCAACCCCTGTGTCCAGGAATATGCAATACTCTAAATGACCCAATATGAGTTACCTCCGGAAATCAGTAAAAATTAGGGAAATGAAAAACCAGTGACTTTATTTTGTTTTATAGTCAGTTTACTTGTCTGCCTCTCCAACTATATGATAATCATCTTTAGGATAGAAATGAAATATTAAGCTTTGAGCCCTCAGCACCCAGAATAATAACACAAAAATAATAGGCATTAAATAAATATTTGGGAGTTCCCATCATGGTGCAGCAGAAACGAATCCAACTAGGAACCTGAGGTTGCGGGTTCGATCCCTGGCCTTGCTCAGTGGGTTAAAGGATCTGGCGTTGCCATGAGCTGTGGTGTAGGTCACAGATGTGGCTTGGATCTGGAGTTGCTGTGGCTGTGGTGTAGTCCAGCAACTGTAGCTCCGATTGGACCCCTAGCCTGGGAACCTCCATATGCCACAGGTGCGGCCCTAAAAAGCAAATAAATAAATAAATAAATAAATATTTGAAAGTGAAGTAATGAATATTTAGGACCATTTGCTTCTCCTCTTTCTGCTTGATGCTCCTTAGCCCCATTCCATCCCCACCAGCTCGCCCCTCCCCACCCACAATTCCTCCATGTGCCTGAGAATAAAAGATTAACCTGTAAACAATCAATGCTGTCATTTGTAAGATTTTCTCAGAAGTTGGTACAAATTATTGGTTGAATATATATTACGAAAAAATTGATATAATCTAGAATTTGGGGTAAGTCTCTGATGAAAGATCTTGGTAACATTTTCTCAGGTCCAAAGAAATCAGTGTAGAGCTGCTGCTTTTATTGTGTTATTTCCATTTCGTCTCTGACTTCAAGTGTTCTTTTTTACATCCAACCTAAAAATTATACTTAGCTTGGAAACATTTACACATTCCAAGTGCACATAAAGCACTTGAGAATTTACTGCTGCAAAATGCTGTTACTGTAGCTTATGATCTCATCAGAAAACCTGATTGACTTATGCCTTGTTAACTGTCTGTATTCATCATTCCACATTTAACTAATGTGAAGTTTTACTGAGGTTGCCAAAGACAATGCTGATGACAAAACCAGGAAAAACATACAAGTTGATATATGCTGACGTATTTTAATCTACAAATTAGAGAGGGCCACATTAAAAAGTTGGTTGTCTTGGTTTGGATAGTTTATTATCTACGAGTGTGTGTGTGAAAATGTGTGTATGTACTCACCTATGTGTGTGTATATCTATCTGCTTGTGCTGTGCGTGTATGTACTTCTGTTACAACAAAAGAATTGTAAAGATCCACCACCATCAGGGACCCAGCTCCTTCTCATCTTCTATGCCGCCATCATCGCCTCCTCCAAGTTCAAGACGACGGCTTCACATGACATCAAGTTCACATTCCAGCCGGCAGGATGCAGAAACACGCCTTGGGCCAGGTTTTACTTCTTTCCCTTTAGGAACTTACACCCGTCACTGCTGTTCATTTTCCATAGTTAGAACTTATGATTTGGCCACAACTAGCTGCAAAGCATGCTGGCATAGACTCTTTAGCTAGGTAGCCATACGCTCAGTGGACATCTATTATTATGTATATCCTATTAGAAAGGGAGAACAAATACAGAGAGGCAACAACAGCCTCTGTGGTGTCTTTCCCTTTGTTCCTTAATAATAAAAGATTTCTGCTCCAACTATGTACTCCATAGAGATCTAAACTTCCCTAAGGTCAGGAGTTCCTGTTGTGGCTCAGCAGGTTACGAACCTCATAGTATCTATGAGAATTCGGGTTCGATCCCTCGCCTTGCTAAGTGGGTTAAGGATCCGGCAGTGCCACAAGCTGCCATGAAGTTTGCAGAAGTGGCTTGGATCACACATTGCTGTGGCTGTGGCTGTGGCTTTGGCTGTGGCTGTGGCTGTGGCTTTGGCCAGCAGCTACAACTCTGATTTGACCCCTAGCCTGGGAACTTCCTTATGCCATGGATGCGGCCCTAAAAAGACCAAAAAAAAAAAAAAAGTCAATCTCTTTTCCAAAATGACTACTATTTTACATCTCTGCCAGTAGAGAATAAAAGTTGCTCCACATTCTCACCAACATTTGATGCGGTCAGGCTTTAATTTTAGACGTTTTCATAGATGTGTAGTGGTATCTCATTGAGGTTTTAATTTGCATTTCCCGAATTTCTAATGACATTGAGCATCTTCTCATATGCTTATTTGTCATCCGTATATATACTTTGGTGAAATTTCTGCTCAAATCTTTTGCCCATTCTTTTAATAAGTTATTTATTACTATTATTATTATTATTGTTGTTGAATTTTTAGAGTTCTTTATGTATTCAGAATATAAATCTGTATCAAATATTCACCTTGCAAATTTTTTTCCCCAATTCGTGAAGTCTTTTCATTCTCTTAACAGTGTTTTATAAAAAGTTCTTAATTTTGATGAAGTCCAATTTAAATTTTTTTCTTTTATAGATCATGCCTTTGGTTTTTTTTGGTTTGTTTGTTTTTTAAGGAATATTTGCCTAACCCACAGTTACATGATTTTTCTCCTATTTTATAGTTTTAGCTTTTATATTTAGGTCTATGATCCATTTTAAGTTCATTTTGGTGGATGGCGCAAAGTATATATCCAAGTCCATTATCTTGCATACGGCTCTCCAATTGTTTCAGCAGTATTTGTGAAAACACTACCCTTTCTCCACTAGACTATCTTCGCAATTTAGAGAAAATCAATTAACCGTGTGAGTGCGGGTTGATTTCTGAACTCTCTGTTCTACTCCATTGATTTATCTTGTCTACCTTCACACCAGCATCACACTTCCTTGATTAACGCAGCTTTACTATAAGACTTCAGGTGAGGTAGGGTAAGTCCTCCAAATTTATTCTTTTTCAGAATGATTTTGATTAGTCCAGCTTCTTTATATTTCCTTATGGATTTTAGAATGTACTTGTCAACTTCTACAATTTGCCTACTGGGATTTTGAATGGAATTGTGTTGAATGTATACATCAATTTAGATACAATAAGCATCTTAGCAATATTAAAATTTTCAATTCATAAATAAATACCTCTCAATTTATGTATTTTCAAAATTCCTCAGCAGTGATAGTTTTTAGTATACAGATTTTGCACATTTTTTCTCAGGTTTATTCTTAAAATGTCATACATATACTGTTTTGAGTGGTATTATTTCTTAACTTCTATTTCCAAGTGTTTCTTGCTAGTGTGTAGAAACACAGTTGATTATTGTACAGTGATCTGGTATCCTGAAACCCTGTTAAACTTATTAGTTCTGAGAGTTTTCAGTAGTTCCATAAGATTTTCTACATAGATACTATGTTTTTTGTGATTGAAGATATTTTGACTACTTCTTTCCAATCTCATTGCTCTGTATTTCTTTTTTTTTTTTTTTTTTTTTTTTTTGTCTGACAACAATGGCTGGAACCCCTAGTATAATATAAACAGAAGTGTAAAAAGTGGACGTCTCTATCTTATTCTTGATCATAAGCTGAAAGCATTGAGTCTTTAACCATTGTAGCATGTAATGCACAGAGTCTTTAACCACAGACGGCTAAGGAAGATGACTTCGACTGTAGGTTTTTACGGGTGCCTTGTACCAGGTGGAGGAAGTCTCCTACTATTCTAATGCAGTGACTTTTTACCAGAAATGGATGGTGGATGTCACCTAATGCTTTTTCTACCTCTACTGAGATGGTTACATGATATTTCTTTTTTTAATCTGTTAGTTAATATGATGAATTCCATTAACTGATTTTCAAATACCATTTCCACTTGCGTTCCTGGGATAAATTCCACTGGATCATGATGTGTTATCATTTTCACATATCACTGCCTTCAATTTGCTAAAATTTCGTGACAAATTTTTATATCTACTTTCATGAGGAAATTGGTCTTTAGTTTTCTATTGTTTATAATATCTTTGTCTGCTTTTAATATCAGAGTAATACTGGACTCATATAATGGTGGTACTTCCTCCTCTTCCATTTTGTATAATTGGTAGTAATTGTTCCTTAAATTTCAGAAGAATTCACCAGTAAAGCCATCTGGGACTGGGGTTTCCTTTGGCAGAGGTTTTTCATTACAAATTCAATTTCTTTTTTCTTTCTTTTTCTTTTTTTTTTTTTTTTTTTTTTGGTCTTTTTACAACCACACCCACAGCATAAGGTTTCCAGGCTAGGGGGGTCTAATCGGAGCTACAGCTGCTGGCCTACACCACAGCCACAGCAACTCAGGATACAAGCCGCATCTGCAACCTCCACCACAGCTCACGGCAATGCCAGATCCTTTAACCCACTGAGCGAGGCCAGGGATCGAACCTCCGTCTTCATAGAAGCTAGTCAGATTCATTTCCGCTGAGTCACAACGGGAGATACAGTTATCCAGTTATTCTGTTTCAACTTGAGTGAGCTCTGGGTACTCTCTTGCCACAGAGCAGGTTAAGAAACAGTTGCTTCCTCTGATTCTCAGACCTTTGGATGCTGACACGGAATTATGCCATCAGCTTTGGCTCTTTCTCTAGAACACTTTGTCTCCTACAGTCTTCGCTCTTTTTTTACTGTTTACTCTGGAATATGAAGCCAAATTAATGATATGCTTCTAGTTTCTTAAAGTAGAAACAGATTATTGATTTGGGACTTTTTTCCTAAGAGAGGCTTTCATTTTTATGAATTTCTGAGTGCTGCTTCAGCATCTCCAAATTTCTGATGTTGTGATTTTACTTTCATTCAAACATTTTCCAATTTCCTTTTTACTTGTTCTTTGATCTATGGGTCATTTAGAAATGCTATTTAGTTTCCAAATATTTAGAGATTTTCCAGATTTCTTTCTGTATTGATTTCTAATTCATTTCTACTGTGATTAGAGAAGGTACTTTGTATGACTTAAAATCTCCTACACTTTTTTTTTTTAGGGCTGCACACACAGCATTTGAAGGTTCCCAGGCTAGGGGTCTCATCAGAGCTACAGCTGCTGGCCTACACCACAGCCACAGCAACACAGGATCCGAGCGGTGTCTGTGACCTACACCACAGCTCATGGCAACGCCGGATCCTTAACCCACTGAGCGAGGCCAGGGATCAAATCCACATCCTCATGGATATTAGTCGTGTTCTTTTCTGCGGCACCACAGTGGGAACTGCCAAACCTCCTAAATTTCATGAGAATTGTTTTGTGGTCCAGACTACAGGACATCTTGATAAATGTCTCATGTGTGTATAAAAAGAATTTTTATTCTCCTATTGTTGAGTAGAATGCTCTGTAAGTATCAAATGGGTCAACTGGCTGATAGTGCTAGTCAGGTATTCTCTATCCTCATTGATTTCCTATTTGTTCTGTTATTACTAAGAGAAAAGTGCTGAAATCTCTATCACTATGATTTGGATTTGGATTTAAATTTTCATCAACTTTGGACAATTTTTGACAATTATCTCTTCAAAGAGTTGTTCTATCCCCTCCCCTTTAGAGACACACAATTCATGCATATTTAGCTGCTTGAATTTATTCCAGACCCTGCTGATGCTCTTAATTTTTTATGTTTGTCTTTTTTTAATTCCTGTATTTCATGTGAAAGGTTTATGTTATTATGTATTCAAGTTCACTAGTCTCTTCTTTACAGTATCTAATCTGCTGTTAGCCCCATTCTGTGTTTCATCTCAGACATTATGGCTTTTTTTTTTTCAGTTGGGTCTTTTTATTTTTTGTTCAATCTGTCCACTAGTTTCTTGAACACAGAGAATACCATTATAGTAACTGTTTTATACCTTTTTTTAAGTTAATTCTGTCATCTAATCTTTTTTGGGTCCATTTCAGTTGAATGATATTTCTCATTATGGGACTTAAGTAGCATTTGCTCTAGGTCCAGTTTTTTTCCAGTACTGAAGCAAAATCCTTCTTAGTACTATACTTGAGAACTCATTCATGAATTATGAGGTTTCCTTTTTTCTTTTTTTTTTTTTTTTTTGTCTTTTGTTTTTTGTTTTTTTGTTTTTTTTTTTGTCTGTTGTTGTTGTTGTTGCTATTTCTTGGGCCGCTCCCGCGGCATATGGAGGTTCCCAGGCTAGGGGTTGAATCGGAGCTGTAGCCACCGGCCTACGCCAGAGCCACAGCAGCACAGGATCCGAGCTGCGTCTGCAACCTACACCACAGCTCACGGCAACGCCGGATCGTTAACCCACTGAGCCAGGGCAGGGACCGAACCCGCAACCTCATGGTTCCTAGTCGGATTCGTTAACCACTGCGCCACGACGGGAACTCCAGAGGTTTCCTACACTGGGTATTCTCAGCCCTGTTTGAGTTCCAAATACTGTTCCCTCTAATTCTTTTGGATGCTTCTTTCCCCAACCTTGTTAACTCCTTTACACAAATGCAAAGGTCAGTAACCAAGCGAATATTCAACTGGGGACCCTCGGCAGTTTTCCCAGAGCTCTGTCTCTCTGCAGCTCTCTCCTCTCCAGTACGCTGTCCTGAAACTCTGTCTCCCCAGACCCTTGGATGATTCTCCTCAACTGTCTGAGAGCTGTGGGTTCTGCCTGCATCCTCCTCCCTGGGCTCTTTCTCCAGGCAGAAAACTGAAGCACCGGAAGGACTCATCTTGCTTGGTGTTGTTTTGTTTTGTTTCTGGTTTTGCTGCGCAAATCCAAGTCAGTGCCTTCTCCACTGCTAAGGGTTGTTAGAGTCCTCCTCTTCCTGGCACGGAGAGGGAGATGGCTCTACAAATAGATATTTCCTTTCTAAGTGTAAATTCCCTTGCAAAGAAAAAAAAAAGACTTCTGTTTCCCGTTTTTTTTAGTTTTTGCTGCATCTCCTGGTTTACAATGTCCTTTTGCTCAAAATAATCCATATTCCAAAGTGGCATATTTGGGGTAGTATATTCTGATACCCCTTAACACCATCACCATGTAAGTTCCATATGCTAAGAGTGTAAGAGTGTGTTTCCTGATCTATAATTTAAATTTTACACCAGGGAAGCAGCATGTGTTGGTCACTGATTTAACAATAAACTGACCAACTCATATTACTGTCAAACTTAACCTGAGGCAGTCATGTAGAAACTACTCTCTCTACTTAAACATTCCCAAATCACATTTATAGAGAAGAAATTTTACAGTAATTGTAGCATTTTTACAGTGTTCTAGCAATTTCATAGTCATTTTAAGTAAGTTTACACATTGATTTGAAACAATATCCATCTATACGATGTGGACGAGTGAGTCCGAATACACTCCAAACAGAGACGGAGTGTTTATCGCATGCCAACTTGGAGACAGGCATTCACCCATTTTAGTTAGTCCTCCCAGCAACTCCATGTATGGTAATGCTACCCCAGTGAGAAAACCATGATAAAGATTCTTTCCACCTGCCCTGTACTATGCACCTTAAATGGAGAAATCAAGGCTCAGATGTAGCTCTGTGTGTCTCCAAGTCCGTGTCCATTACTAACCTGCTACTTACTAGGCAGTTTGTCTCAGTACTGGAGTGGTTCTCAAAACGTGACTCCCTCACTCCAGATCGGCAGCATCAGCAGCACCTGGGAACTAGCTAGATATGCAAAAAGTTGGCTCCTTCCCAGATCTGCTACATTAGAGATTCTGAAGGTGGAGCCCAGCAAGTGATTCTGGGGCCCACGCAAGTGTGACAGACAACTGCACTATAAGACCCACGGGAGAGAGTGGAAACTTCAGGAGACAGAAGAGCGTGGGATGAGAGGGGAGGGTGGGTATAAACTGGCCCATTTCTGGTAAGAACCCAGTATCACAGCATCCTCCGTTAGGCAATCATGTCTGCACTGCAGCTATAGGAACACACATGAAAAAGGATATGCCAAGAATCTCTTGACCAAGTTGGTGATAAAGCAAATCCGCGATACTGAAATGAACGTCTTCCAACAGGATGCCACTACATAGTCAAGGGAATTCCAAAATGCCAAACGAAATAGCCCTACCCCGAGTCTTTAGGTCAGCCTCTCCCCAAGTTTGTGTCTGACACTTGGAGCACACCTATGCACAAAAGAAGTGAGATCCAATCAATTAGAGAACCTGTCCACCACAGCTCTTTCACAAGACAATTTAACATAGTAAAGAGTGAAGGATATTTACACACTGGCCCAAAGACCCCTTTTCTTCACGTAAATGCCTGGTAACATCCTACTGAACCCGTGCTCTTGGGTAAAACAGCTAAGACACCAGAAGTGGAGACACAGTTGCTATTTAGGGAACCGGCCACTGCTTTCCCCTCCTCCACATCAGCTGAAGCTGTGGCTTTGTCGGTTCTGGATGGTCAACAATTGGGAAAGCCCAAAATGTTCATAAAATTCCCCTTAAATTGAGTCAATTAAGTTTAAAGATTCCTCGTGAAGTTGCTCTGGAATAAAAAAAGTCAGTAGCACAGCAAGAATTGGACTTTCTATATCAGAGGAGACCCTGCCCTGAGCAAGGTGTGTCCGGCAGCAAAACCCCCTCCTGTGAGGGATGTGGCATCTGACAGCAACCATGGCAAGACATGTCTCATCTCCTTCTGCCCTGCATGTTCATCTTTCTCCTAAGAAGGTCTCATTTCCTGATTAAAGCAATAGCTGGGTTAGTTAACAAAAACATGTGAAGTCTGTAATTTTTTAATGTGAGCCCAGTGAATGAAACACAAAGGGAAAAAGTTAAAAAAACAAAATGGCCAGCTCTCTAAGCAATGGTACACTCTTTTCAAGACTTCTAGCTTCAGGAGTTCAGAGCCACGCAGGACTGGGCAGGTGGAAGAGCAGCCAGAAAAAGCGGCCTGGGCTCAGAGTTGGCAGAGGGACGAAGGGAAGTGTGGGTTTCCAGCCTGGTTAGATCTTGTCCTCTTGTCACCCACACTAGAGGGCTCACGGCGCTGCCAGGTGTAGCCTCGCCCTAGACCTAGCCTCCCTGGAGGAAGCAATCTCAGGGAGACGGGAGGGAATGTCTCAAGAGCTGAGAGCAGCAAGATACAGCCTTAAACAAAGACCTACTCAAAACACCGAACTAAAAGAAGCTTCAGGAGTTCCCACCGCGGCTCAGCGGGAGACCAATCTGGCTAGGATCCATGAGGATGCAGGTTCCATCCCTGGCCTTGCTCAGTGGGTGAAGGATATGGCATTGCCATGAGCTATATGGTATAGGTTGCAGACTCAGCTCAGATCCTGCGTGGCTGTGGCTGTGGTATAATCCGGCAGCTGTAGCCCCAATTCGACTCCTAGCCTGGGAACTTCCATATGCCGTGGGTGCAGCCCTAAAAAAAAAAAAAAAAAAAAAAGCCAAAAAAAGTAAATAAATAAAAATAAAAAAAAAGAATCTTCACCAAAAAAGCATATGAGGCATCTCCTTAATTCTGCATCCTGGGGGACCAACACTCTTTCTTGAAAGTGGTCTGGGTGTGACGAGACACAACTACCAGCCCCCAGACAGATGATTCACACAAAGGCACCAGCTTTCTAGAAGTCAGTGCAGCAAATAAAGATGCATAGCGGACCCAGACCTAAGCAGTAATGCTAACGTCTTGTTAACTTGTTTGAACCTTGGCTGAATCATTTTCTGTATCTGGATGACCTTCTCGGGCAGTATTCGCCAGTTCAGTCTGGGGGGAACATTGTTTCTTCTTGGTAGTGACTGTAATGTTACCAAAGAATATAAAATTGGGATTGAACAGATGGTATATTTTAACCTATAATGGTTTCAGGTTTGTGCACTAGAATGTTCTGTGGCTTCCCCGTAAGATTAAATTTGTTTGATGTAATTTAATTAAAATATAAAACAAAAGTACACCACTCTCCTATTGGTTTTTAGAGTTACCTAAATGTATCATTTGCCTTGGCACAAAACAGTCAGCCTGCTTGAAAGACTTGAATGAAGAGAGTTTTTGAACTTGTGAAGAGAGTTATAGAAACTCACAAAACATGGTGAGGCCTCCAGACAGCAAGCATAGACTCCATGACCTCCACCAAGTCTGAAGGGCAAGAGGAGAGAAGAGCGTTCCTAGAGCCTGGAGAAACCTAGGGCCATGCGACAAGGGCCAAGTGACAAGTCTCATGTCCATGCTGGAGTCCCAACCTGAGACTCTCTCGTTAATGCAATCAGAGGATTACACAGTGATCTGTATTAATATTATCAACAATAACAGCTGGCACTAGTGAAGGTTTTGCAACGTGGCATCCACTGTGGTCAGCATCCGGCGCTCATGGTCTCGCTCCAGTCTCAAAGGAGCCCCAGGAGGTGCATTCTGTATCTGTCCTCCCTTCGCAGAGAGACTGAATAACGTGTCCAGGCACACAATTCGTAAAAGGCTGAATCCGAATGTGAACCCGGACAGTCTGACTGCAGAGACCACACTATTAACCACAAAAAAGTCTGTATAATTAGAACTGTACGCCAATCGAATCCTTACAGTATATTAAAAATATCAGGGAGAGTTCCTGTCGTGGCACAGTGGAAATGAATCCAACTAGGAACCATGAGGTTGCAGGTTCGATCCCTGGCCTTGCCCAGTGGGTTAAGGATCTAGCATTGCCATGAGCTGTGGTGTTGGTTGCAGACGCAGCTCAGATCCCAAGTTGCTGTGGCTGTGGTGTAGGCTGGTAGCTGCAGCTCCAATTGGACCCCTAGCCTGGGAACCTCCATATGCTGCAGGTGTGGCGCTAAAAAGACCAAAAAAATAAAAAATAAATAAAGATACTTAACCAAAAGCCACGAAAAGTTTCTCAGCTTCATTAATCATCCAGGAAATATAAATTTAAGCTATGATGAGATACCACCACCCAACCACTAGACAGACTAAAATGAAAAGACTGACATGACCAAGTGTTGACAAAGACAGGAAACAACACAAAACTCGAGTATAATCGTGGTGTATAGTTGGTACAGTCACTTAGGAAAACAATCTGGCATCATCTAAAACGGAACAAATTTCATGTTTAACTATAAACTCATTTATGGTTTTAAATGTGGGGGTTTTTTTGGCTGCACCCAAGGCAGGCAGAAGTTCCTGGGCCAGGGATCCAACCTGTTCTTCTGCAATGACCTGAGCTGCTCCAGCTGGATTCTTAACCCACTGCACCGCAGAGGAAACTCCCCTAAATCTTTGTATTCATGTATCCTCTCTCGGCACCAGCCTTACACCTCTGCCCATCTACTGGGAGTTCAGCTCCTCAAGCTGCTCAGCACATTTCAATGTCACGCATCTTCCCCAAGCTGTCTGCCGGCCTCTGAGGGTGGTTACAGGCTCCACAGAGTCCCTAAAGCTGGAAATTAGTCGGTCATCTTTGAATTCTCCTTGTCACATTCTCAGCATCTATCTGTATCAAGTCCTGCTGGCATTAAATTCACCTTCCCTCCATCCTCTTTTATTAGCCTCTGCTGATACACAAAAGCAGCCTCCCAGCTGTCCCTCTGTAGCTCCAGTTAACACAGTTTCAGCAGCACCACAGGTCCCACCAATGCGTAATCCCATCTATTCGATTTCCCTCTTCAAACCATTCGGTGGTTTTATCTCCTTTAGCACAGAGCATGGCCATGGAACCTATATCATCTCGGATTCTGTTATAAAAACTGAGGATATCCAGAAACTGCTAACAATGGTGCCTTCTAAAAGGACAGCTTATTGACTTGGGGAATGAAACTAGAGCAACTTACTTTTCACTGTACACTCGTTTTATATTTTTTTTAATTTGGTCCAAGAGCCAGATTCTAATACCTAATTTGAAAAGTACCTTTCCACGGATATCATAAGATTCGGCATATTTGCAATAAGTAGACTGCAGATTTGGTTCTGAGCATCCTGAGAGTCAAAGAACTGAGGAGAACATTGTCGGATTTAAGTGACACATCCATTAAGACAAAATGATACCAGCTCCTGAGAGCAATGCCCCGTTTCTCCTGGTTCTCAGAGTCAGCAGTGTAATTTCTCTGTGGGTTGTCGTGCAAAGAACAGTGCTTAGGGGAATCTTCACAATATTCCCAAGTAATTTCAACAGACACTTCCAGGCTGCAGGTCCTTAGACCATCCCTCTGGGCAGGCCAAAAGCACGACAAAAACAAGTGTAGTAAAGCCGTTCTTCCATAGGTTAGTCGTCTCATTTTGGTGGTTTTAGATGCGTCTTTCAAACCGGACTTTGTAACATGGTCAGTTCAAGGGAGCAACACTTTCCATTGAAATTACATATGAACGAACGTCACACAGGTCAGAGCTACCAGTGATGAAAGTCTGATCCGAGGCGATGAGCCGGCCAATGTCAGGGATACTGTGCAACAGACGCTTGCCTTGCAAGAAGCGCGGACGGGATAAGGCCGAGGACCCCTTCAAATGCTAAGATTCCACAGGCGGCGTATCCAGGCATCTTGAAATTGCCTCCTTAAAGTTTAAATACTTCTTCATGCATTGGGAGTTACCCCTTAAGTAAACCGAAGACCTTGCCTCCTTGTATTTAGGAAGTGCCCTGAATAGCATTAGAGGTGTTATTGACATTGGTTTAAAGGAAGCCTAAAGCTAAATGTATAACTTGTGAGACATTTTAGAAGAGGGCCCAGGAGCCCTGAGTCCCAGTTCCAGTCTATTGACTCCCTCCAGGCTTAATAAGGTCAAGCAATTCCTCGAAACAAGCAGCATGACTCCATCTCTTGCGCTACATTTTCTTACATCAGACAAGGAGAAAATATCTCAGCCTGAGTCTGCACAATAAAAATCAGAGGACCAATCGCTCATTTAAATATATACATGCACATTTCAAAACTGAAAGTTCCCTTTATTTTAAAGTTAAAAGGAAGGGTGGGAGGGAGAAAGGAAGGGAGGAAAGAAAAGCAAGATGCGAACTCATGGCCCCAGTTTACGAGGGACAAGCAGGGAGGAGAGGAAGGTCCTTCCCACCCGGGTACCGCCTGGCGTCGTCGGCTCTGCCGAGACCCCCCCCCCCCCCCCCCCCCCCCCGCCCCAACCACCTCCTCCGCGGCCCCGATCCACCGGCGCCTGAAAGGTAAGCGCCACTCCTCCCAGCCTGTGGCGGAAGGAGACGGGAGCGAGCGGGAAAAAGGGAGCGAGCCATCTGGCTGGGAGTATATGCAAACTACATCAAATGCATTGTTCAAAATTTACAGTGGGTCATCTCTTCTTTTTTCTTATTTCTTTTCAATATCGAATGAAGGGCTGACCAGCAAGGTCAAACTCCCCTTATTAATGAGGCATTGCCGGGGCTCTGTCTCATTAGGGCACTCAGAACTGTGCATTTACTGCAATTTGCAGCACTTAATAGAGAAAGGTCAGAGCGGGTCACGTTCAATTTCCACTTGGCAGAGGGAGGAAAAATGGAAGCCATTCATTTGCACAAATTTGAATAATTCTTCTCAGTCTCCTTTTCTTTATCTACGTACGGATAATTCCTGCATCTTCCCTCACTCACAATCCTTTCAGAAGTGCCAGCGGCAGGATTTCTATGAAGGCTGTAATGGAGCTGACAGATTCTATGAATCCAGGTGTCAAAATAAAGCCGCTGGCTGCGTCCCCCGCTCCCCTTCCCACACAGGGAATAGGAGCTGCCTCTAGTGAGCTCTTAAACTTATCATAAATGTATCAAGATTGCTGTGGGCCATGAAACAGCTGTAGACAATTAATCTTTCCACAATTCTTCGGCATAAGAATTGCTTTCCCCGCGAAGTAACATCTGCCGTGCGGAGGTGATTATTCACGGCCGAGGGCGCCACCATAGTTTCATGCATACAGCCATCAGTGGCAATGAAGCAAAATTTATAGTTTTCCCTGGTTCAGTAAAAATAACATTTCAGCTGCATTAAAACATCATCCATCAGCATTGTCCCAGAGCCCAGAGCCCCATCTCATCCGAAGAAATTAAAAAGTATTCATTTTAATGCTAACTTCTGAAGCTTGCAGTGACATTACTGCCTCTTTTGGAGGGGCTCGAGGAGGGGGAGCAAGAGCAGGGAGGAAGGTGGGAAGAAACGGCGATGCAGCACAGCTCAGCTGAGTATTAAATGTGCTACTAGATAGTAACCACATCCCAGGCACCAGACTGCTGGCGCTTATTTATTCATAACCCCTGAATGCTTAATCGAAAATCACTGAATCAAACGGAACAACTAAAGAGGGAAAGTTATTTCACCAAAACGAGCTAACTCCTGGGCTTCAAAAGCAAGGTATGAAATGGATACCAAAGCAACTGCTGCCTTTTCCAATGCAATGGGTGTTTTGTTTCTTTAAAACCGTTGCTTAAACATTTGTCTGAAGGAATAAAGTTTACCTAGGGGGAAAAAATGGGTTTTTGCTTTGAATTACCCTCAGCATGACGTCAAGCTTGCTCTCAAAAGTGAAAGGGCCTCCTGCTACTTGGGAACTCTCTCTACTGGATGTTACCCGTTTCCGGACTGGGTTATGGTCATTTGAATATAATAACAGAGGAAAAGGAGGAGGGAGTCCTGGGGCCATCCAGTCTACGCAGGCCTTCATACATGGGGCAGGTCGCCGAATACCCTAATTGGCAATTAAAATATAAATATGCTATTTCCACACTCACACCCACTGCATCCGCGGAGCCACCCCTGTAACACCTGTTTTCAATGATGTTTTCATTGATGAGTCCATATGCAGCCAACGCCTAGAGGAGCCCTGGGTCCCAGGTCCTGTGCTGTATATGCTGCAAGTCCACGGACTCAAAAAAGGAGCTCCTGTCTTTAAGCAGCTTCCATGCAGGGGGAAAGCATAGAAACAAATAACTAAAATACAGGTGATAGGGGATATGAGAAAAGCAAAGATAAAGTGCCATGGTCGCATAAAAAATACAAGCGTTCAGCTGGGGAGCGGGGAAGAAAGAAGGTGTCGATTCAGTACCGAGCAGAGAAATAGAAATTATTTGAACACCACCATTTAAAGCATTAGTAAATATCATCTAGCAATTGCATCATCACACCTAAAACACTGCTATTCAAGGTCATAAACGGATTGACTTGGGAAGTCGCACGTACCCCTCACCCCCGCCCCCTCCGAAAAAAGCTGAGAGGTGATGAGCTGGAGGGTGAGACGTTGGCTCCAGGGCTTCAGCACTGATCTAGCAATGATGCTGCCTCCGACTGGGGCATCATAGGGTGCGATGCTCTTTAAAGGATCTCAAAATCAATGTTTGTCCTTGGCATGTTTTCATCCAAAAGTGAAAGCTAATCATTTTTTACTCATTGGAGATTCTCCTAATTTCACAGTCAATGAAACACAGATTTCACTGCAAGCCAAAAGTTGAATTTTACAAAGGTCGAAGGGAAAGTTCAAGTTGCTGTGTCAGTGAGTCTCAAACCACGAGATGAGATGCGCTGATGTGTCACAGCACAGTGACCTCAACGGAGAAGTGACTCCCTGCCTGAGGGGTGCCATTCAGGAGCACAGAGATCCCACGATGTGCGCAGCACAGCAAGGTTCTACAATATTTTAAAGTGATTCCTTTTTCCAATTTAAAAATACTAATATTGTTGCAAATCTTGTCACTTTGGAAAGTGCCTTTCTGTGAAAGAACTTTTAAATCTCTTCGATAAACTTACACTTAGCTAAGTTTAAGTTTTATAGCTATAGAGAGACGTTTAATGCAATTTTTAAAGTTTTATATGTATATATAGATATATAAATTCATATATATTTACATACAACATATATACAAATATATAAATTGATATACACTTACATGTGCATATAACTTGAAAATACATTATGTATAACTATTCGTATATACAAACAACTCTGTAGAGATGGCTAGATAGATATCTGAATATTTAGGTTTAATTCTCATCACATGCTTTCTTCCACAGCACACGTCTCTTCAGTCCTTCCTGAATGTGTATAAACAGAAGCTCTATGAGAGAAAATGGTTCTGGAAGGATGAAAGACTTTCAACCAAAAGCTGACAATACAATAAAAAATTATTCAGTGAAAAAGAGAAGGTAGCTGAATGAGGAGGGTACACAAACTCAGGTTTCAAACTTCATGTACAAAAAAATGAAAATAAAAAGAGGACATAAAGCCTAGAAGGAATTTTTCTAATTACCCAAAGTTGAAGGAATATTTTTTTGAAAGCTAAAATCTAGAACTGCTTGAGGACTGGGAAACCTTCTGTAAACAAAATGGGCCTTTTTACACTGTCTTTACTGTCCTCAGAACTGAAGAAGTATCGTGGCCCCGACAGTGTGGAGTCCAAGCTATTCGATGCCTATTTTGTTTCAGGATCTCCATCAGAGCAGGACTTTCACTCTAGAGAGGAAAATGCCAGTGTGGTTTAAGAGGAACGAAAGCCCGAGAAAGGTGGAGGACAGTCAGGACACAGCCAGCGGTTTTAAATAAATTCCAGTGTCAGGACCCAAAATAATTACATTCCAGAGTATTGAACAGACAGCAGTGGAGACCCCACACCCACGGACAAAACTTGAGAAACCGAAGGAACAGGAAAGTTCTCAAGTTCAACAACAAAAAAAAAGACTGAATTCAAGAAACATTTTGTATTGAACCTTGGGATAATTTCAGATGATTTGCGAGGATTAGAACATGAAAACGGGGTTCACCTCAATAAACTGGACTAGCCTCCTTTCCTCTGGGATTACTAGACTGGTAAGCAGAAGGGCACCAGAGGTTGATTCTGCATCCGAGCATTTAATAAAATGTCTCAGATCTTTGTACTCAGGATAGAGAAACACAGGCTGAACAACCGAAAACACGCAGGGTCCACAGCTGTGAGCAGTGTTAATTAGGTAACGAAAGGAAGCTGGTTGGGTGCAGGGCAGGCGCAGGAATCTGTGTGCACATTATCTTCTTGAAAAAAGTCCTAGCTCTTGAGCTGCGGGTGGCCCAGGAAGAGAACGGGAGCTAACACCAAAAAAGACTGCCTACTTCATCACATTTACATAAGCTGTGAGCTGCCTCATGTGCCAAAATGAATATGATAAAGTGTATTAGATATAAATATAAAGCCCAACGTCTACACTCAAACAGATGCAGCCCAAAAACCAACCTTAAGCTAATCAGTGACCTAATAAAAGTTCCACTGAATGCAGAAGTAACACAACTATCATTCCATATTTAACAAGTTTCCAGTCAATCCAATAATGCATTAGTAATAAAGAAAAAACTACAAGGAGAGATAAAAGATTTTCGTCCAGGCTGTATTAGATACACAGCAAGTCCAAGAGAGTCAAACTATTAGATTGAGTTTTTCTAAAACCTAATAAAAGTGGTAATACAAGGTGAAGTACAAAACAACATTTTTTTGTGTCTAGAAAAACCACTTCAAAAATATAAATATTTTGGAGTTCCTGTGGTGGCTCAGTGGTTAACGAATCCGACTAGAACCCATGAGGTTGCAGGTTCGATCCCTGGCCTTGCTCAGTGGGTTAAGGATCCGGCGTTGCTGTGAGCTGTGGTATAGGTTGCAGACAAGGCTCGAATCCCACGTTGCTGTGGCTCTGGCGTAGGCCAGTGGCTACAGCTCCGATTTGATCCCTGGCCTGGGAACCTCCATTTGCTGCAGAAGCAGCCCAAGAAAAATGGCAAAAAGACAAAATATATATATATATATATAAACATATATATATAAATATTTTAAAATCTCATGTATAATTTTGAAAAGGGATAAAATATAAAGTATCTAGGAAAAAACAAAAATGTGGCAGGATGCATATGAAAAATCTAGTAAAATTTTACCAAGAGGTTTTTAATGGTTTGAATAAGTAAAGACATATGGCATTTCTGAATATTAATGAAATTCTAATTGAAATTTTGAAATCAGATGTTTTTGAACTTAAAAAGTCTAAATTTTAAAAAAATTATTATAATTGACTTCCAATGTTCTGTCCATTTCTGCTGCGCAGCAAAGCGACCAGCCATACATCCACAGACACTCTCTATCTCACATTATCCTCCATCATGTTCCATCACAAGTGGTCAGATAGAGTTCCCTGTGCAGGATCTCACTGCTTATCCACTCCGAATGCAGTAGTTTGCATGTACTAACCCCAAACTGCCAGTCCCTCCCACTCCCTCTCCCTCCCTCTTGGCAACCACAAGTCTGTTCTCAACATCCCTGAGTTTGTTTCTTTTCTGTAGACAGGTTCATTTGTGCCATATATTAGATTCCAGATATAGGTGATATCATATGGTCTTTGTCTTTCTCCTTCTGATAAGAAGTCTAAATTAATGTGGAAGAAGAAAGGAGGAGGAAAACCTCATTTTAAAAATAAGCACAATGAAGCAGTAGTAGTTCCATTAAATAGTAAAACAAACTGCAGAGCTATAATAAAGAAATCAGTATGGTACCGACTTGAGAGTTATAAGATAGATCAATTGAAAATATTAAAGCTATGGAGTTCCCATGTGGCTCATCAGGTTATAAACCCAACTAGTATCCATGAGGATGTGGGTTTGATCCCTGGCCTTTCTCAGTGGGTTAAGGATCTGGCATTGCCATGAGTTGTGGTATAGGTAGCAGAAGCAAGTCAGATTCCAAGTTGCTGTGGCTGTGGTGTAAGCTGGCAGCTGCAGCTCCTATTTAACCCCTAGCCTGGGAACTTCCATATGTCACAAATATGGCCCTAAAAAGCAAAAAAATAAAAATAAAGAAGAAGATACTAAATGTGTGACATGTAATGAGGACTACTTTTTAAACAAACGGTGCTGCTGAGCGTGGTCAATAGTTTCAAAACTGAAAGCAGCCTTAAAAAGCTAAGGAGAAAGACCTCAGAAGAAACCAAATTACCAGCACATTGATCTTGGACTTCAGGCATCCAGAACTGTTAGAAAATAAATTTCTATTGTTTAAGCCACCTTGTCTGTGATATTTTGTTATGGCAGTCATGGCAAACTAATATAATATGCTATAATGTCAGAAAGAAAAGGAAGAATATATATTTGTATATACATCAGGATCTCAACCAGTTTGAAAATTTTCCTAGACAAAAGACCGAAAGAAAATATATACCATAATGAAAATGGTTGTTGCCTCTGAGTGGTAGAATTATGAGTCGATTTTTTTTTTTTTTTTTGCTTTTTTAGGGCCACATCCGTGGCATATGGAGGTTCCCAGGCTAGGGGTCCAATCAGAGCTATAGCTGTTGGCCTACACCACAACCCACAGCCACACCAGATCAGAGCCATGTCTGCGACCTGCACCACAGCTCATGGCAATGCCAGATCCTTAACCCACTGAGCAAGGCCAGGGATCGAACCTTCATCCTCATGGATACTAGTCAGATTGGTTAACCATTGAGCCACAACGGGAACTCCAATGAGTCAATATTTTTATTCTTCTCTACATTTTACATAATTTCCAAGTGCTCTATGGTGAACCTATGCTCCTGAAATCAGGTGAGAAATGTTGTTTAAATGAAAGTCCAACTGTATAAATAAGTAAAAGACAGGAAAACTCTGACCCAATAGAATTCTTCACAAAAGATATAAGGATTAATGAATCTTGAGGACGTTGTGATAAGCGAAACAAACGAGTCACGAAAAGACAAATACCATAGAGTCCACTCACATGAAGTATCTAAAGTAGTCGAACTCATAGAAACAGGAAGTAGAATGGTGGTTACCAGGGGCTGGGGAGAGAGGGAAAGGGGGATGATATTTGATGTACACAGAGTTTCGGTTGTACAACAATGTGAATATAATTAACACAACTGAATTGTACACTTACAAATAGCTAAACTGGTAAATTTAATACGTTTTTTAACCACAATTAAAATTTAAAATAAACAAGTAAAATACATAAGGATTACAGTTAACCAAAACTCACTATGAACGAACACAGACCTGATTATGGAAAAGCTTATACTGTGTTTTTGGTATTTTGCTATTGAAGGAATAAATGTGCATGGTTACAATGTCAAATAGAACAAAAGGATTATGATTAAAAGTTGCCTATTGTACCCCGTTCGAATCTTTATTGCACTTACTATTCTCTTTGTCATGGCAGAGTTTATAGGCTTTTTATTCTCTTGCTTTAATGGGAACTCCAGAAGGAGAGAAAACATGTGAGTGCTTACGATCTTGAACTAGCAGTCTAGTTCCCTCTTACTCTGTACTCAACAAAGTGTAATATCCAAATGAGGAGATACTGGTACTGCTCTTGACAGAATATGTTTTTAATGCTAGATCAGACTTCAAGTTTTAGTTCTTATATGCTAATAGATATGTAATGTAATCCCTCTAATCTGAGTGTCCCTGTGTGGGAGAAAGAAATTATACTCCTTTGGGTTACTATAAAGATTAATGAATGAATAGCTAGGTCTTGATATGTAGGAGCCTCTCAATAAATGTTAGCTTTTGCTGTCATTTTTGAGATTGTTATTCTAGAGCAAAATGTTTTGCCTACAATGGAGACTTGGTGCATGTGAAAGCTATCTTCAAATACAGATCATTACAGAGACTCAACCTAGAATGTGTGAGTGAAAATCATAGGGAGACAGACCATGGTTCAGTATCAGGACAAACCAACTAATAGAACATTTCAAATGTGTGAGGCTGACATTACCATGTTTGGAAACTTGGAAGGAACGTATATTAATCCAGCATTCTCCAAAGAAACAGAACCAATCTGTGGATAGATTAAAAGGGGAGAGAGAGAGAGGGAAGGAGAGAAAAAGAGATGGGGGGGGATTGATTTACTATAAAGAGTTGACTCATGCAATTATGGAGGCCAAAATCTGCAGGGTGAGTTGGCAAGCTGGAAATCTAGAAGAGTCGATGGTGCAGTTCTAGTCCAGGACGAGCCTGTGTTAGTTCTTGTCCAAAGCAGGAAGAGCTGATGTCCCAGTTTGAAGGGCAATCTGCTTTACTTGGTTCACTGATTTAAACGTTAATCTCAGCCCCCCCAAACCCTCACAAAGATACCTAGGGTAATGACTGCCCTCATGGTTCAGTTAACGTAACCATTGTAGGGAAATTCCAAAATGGGGTGAAAGTTTGATAACCTATGCAATCTTTTTTTTTTAAGACTGATTTTATCTTTTTTTTTTTAATTTAAAAAAATTTTTTTGTCTTTTGTCCTTTTAGGGCCACACCCACGGCATATGGAAGTTCCCAGGCTAGAGGTCTAATTGGAGCTGTAGCTGCCGGCCTACACCACAGCAACACCAGATCAGAGCCTTGTCTTCGACCTACACCACAGCTCACGGCAACGCCAGATCCTTAACCCACTGATCGAGGCCAGGGATCAAACCCACAACCTCATGGTTCCTAGCCAGATTCGTTTCCGCTGCACCACGATGGGAACTCCAACCTATGCTATCTTTTTGCAGTGAGAGTAAAGACACTAGGCCTGCCAACATATTCAGGATTCTTTTCTAGCCCCCAAAGGGTCTCAGTTTCCAGGAAAATTGAGGCCAATAATCAGTTTTAGTATGTTTATATCCAATATCAGTATATCTATGATGCTTGAGAAACTAATGGAAGGATGCAGGCTCAGACAACTCAAAAATGTTGGTGAACTTAAGAAATTGATGAACCGAGCTTTTCTGCTTGCTGTTTTTGTGGACATATACTGATTCTTATTTAAAACAAAAACATAGCAGCAACTAGGAGTGTTCAGAATCCCCTCTGGCATCATAAACATGTTACAAAATACACCAGATTTAGAGCTGTAAGGTCTCAGTTCACATTCCTGCTCTGCCTCTAACACCGTGATTTTGAGCAAGGCCTTCTTTACCTTCAACTCTTTCAAAGTATCATTTTCAAAAGCTAAAAGCACGGTTCTCATACAAATATATAAGAAATAAACATCAAAGGTTTATTTAACTCGTTAATAAGGGACCCAGCAGGATAGTAAAGTTACCACCTGCCCAGGAGGATTAGATAATCCTGTTAAACACTGTGAGATGAAAAGGCATGTGGTCATCTTTTTGCCTACCTCCAAATTTCAAAAACTGTTCTTAACATCTGATTATTGGGAATAACAAAGCCTACTTTCCGGTTGTTATGAGACCTATGAGAAAATGTGCATAGAAATGCTTTGCTGAGAAGAGCACTACCCAAATATAAAATATTGCTATCATTACCACTGGCTTTCTGAACGAAATCTTAGAAAGATCCTGGGCCAGAGATGGGGCCTGAGCCAAGCCGCTGCAGTGACAATTCCAGATCCCTAACCCGCTGCACCACAAGAGACCGCCAACACTCTCAACCTGCTCGCTGGCGTTCCCTCTCCTCCTGCTTCCCCAACTTGTCTGCCAGCCACAAGCCAATGAGCAACTTGAACATGATCTTTACTCTTCTTTCTTCTTCAACACCCCCCATCTCATCAACCGCCAAGCCCTGCCTACTGACCCTCTAAGCATCTCCTGTTCATTCACCTGCTGCCGAACTGCCAAACCTCCACTTAAATGCCACGTGTCCAGGTTTTCCTTCCTGATCTCCAGGAGGCATGTGCCCATCCCGTTACCTACCTGATCCCAGGACACCCTATATATCCCCATTCCTCGAACATCACTATGTGAAGAAATATTTTAAGGGTTTTTTGTCCACATCCCCTATTCTTTGAAGGGATGCCTCCTTTACCGTCTTGTTCAATATCCTGGCATATTATAGGAGCTCAATAAACATTTAAATGTAGAGATGGAATGAAAATGATCCATCTGCCAGAATAAAGTACATATTTTTTAAAAATCAAAAGCTGTCATACAAGGATATAAGGGAAAGAAAATCACAGTTCAGGAAGGAAGGGAGATTAAGGAAAATAAAGGGAGCTGACACATAAGACAGTCATAAAATTTGAGAGCTGCAAAGACCTCGGAAATCATGTCAGTTCCCCTACTCATTTTACACATGAGAGAATCCAAAAAGTTCAAGCAATTTACCCCAAACCGCACAAGTTAGTGGCAAAACAAGGAGAGCGGTCTTGGTGCCATGACCCCCTGGTACGATCCCACCATGCAGTGAATGTCTGCAGAGAACAGGAGGGGCGAGGGGAGCAAACTGAGTCTCTTCTTCCTTCTAAGCAAGGGTGCTGGCACCCAGCCATTTACTGAATTTCAAGGTAACAACAGAGCCCGAGAGACAACACTCTGATTCACCGCTCCCTGGCCCACGGCCATTCACCTTCCATCTGCCTACTAACGACTCCGGTGAGACGGGGCCGTCCTTCTCCTAGGGGTCCTTGAAGACTCTCCACAGTCTTGTGGGAAATGGAAGGTTAGGAGCTGCTTTTCCATGGAAGTCGCAGAGTGGCTAATTTCTTTCTCTCCTCCCCCACACACCCATTTCAAACTCATCCATCAGATCTCGGGAAAGTACAATACATGAAACAACAAGAATAAAAGCCTTTATATTAAATTCCTTGTGGGTGAACTTTGCAGATAAAGCAGAACAATCTGATCTTAGCAAGTTAAATGGTTTGCAAATCACAATGTGCTGCACCCTTCGGATGCATCCTTATGTAAAATAAATCACCTCGTATTATCATAATAGTATTTGGGGAATTTGCAAGAGCAGTGGAGTAAGAGGGGTTTGCTTCAGAAAATGTGTCTCTGTGTGTGTGTGTGTGTGTGTGTATGAATTTATACCTGGGGTCTCAGCATTTGGCAAGAGACAACTAATTTTTCATTCATCTAAAGCCATAACAACTCGATAGGAATATTAAGGCCAGGGAAATGCAAACTAAACTGTGTAGAGGAAGCGAAGGGAAGAATCAAGTCTGTTGTCACTGAGTCCCTGAGTATATAGACTCTGAGACAAGGACAGAAAGGAGATGGCTTGTTGTTTCCCTTATGGAAATCACGGTAAGTTTCGAAGAAAGATCACAGGGCAGGATGAGGCCATAAGATATTCTGGTTGATATCAATCTACTGATCGCAGACTACATATCTCATACATATATTTGCACACATTACACAATTGCATGTGTGCAAATACATACACATTTGTGTACACACACAAACACACATAAAGGCGCCACATGCGAAGCAAACGAAAAGTGTTAGCAATGTGCTGCTGGCAGGACGCCTACGGTCACATGACGCCTTCGGTCACATGACGCCTTGACCCTACCTGATATGTTCCCATCACTGGTGTATGCCTGACAACAACTTGCAGCGTTAGAACGTGAAAGTGCATTAAGAGATGAACACAAAGTCAACTGTATAATGATTAAATCTACAAGCCGTGTGGGTCTGTGGGGGGGGGGGTGTTGCACAAATACGACAAACCCACATGTCTTCAATTAAATGAAGGCAGCACTTGCTGCAAACATCACCTGCCGTTATAGCCACCTCACCATCTACGCTACGTCGATCACACCGCCAAACACAAGCGGTAACGGTAAGGAGTTTTTTACACACTCAAACCAGTTCAAGAAAACTTTGGAGTTTTTTAATTATATCATTGTAATAATGCTGCCAGAATTTGGCGTCTGTCTGCCGGTGCCAAATTGAAACGCAGAGACAGAATTTTGGGTAAAGGAGGAAAAAAATAGCTTTATTGCTTTGCCAGGCAAAGGGGGGCAGTGGGGCACAGCAGGCTAATGCCCTAAAGACTGTGCCCCCATTGGAAAGAATTGCAAGGAGTTTTATAGAAAAAGAAGACAAAAAGGTTTTCAGATAGGGATCAGGATTGGGGCAAGCATGCATTCTTCTTTCTTTGGGGGCATCTTAGCCATCAAAGCTGGAGTCAGGCGATCTCGGCCTGATCCCGCCGGTGGTCTTCTGGGTTCTTGCCCAGAACAACAGTACTTGCGTAAAGGGCATATGGATCAGAGATGAGAACAAACTAGGAAAGTTCCTGAAAACACCCCGTGCTAACAATCTTTAAACCACAGGCAGTTGTGCTGGGGTGCCTAATCTTTAGCTGTGGGTGGTTGTGTTTAGGGTGCAATTAAGCCGGGGAGAAGGACAAGGAAGGACTCTAAGCCGTTCAATTTTAACGCATTCTTTTCTAAAAAGAAGCATAGGGAATACAGCTTTTCTCTCTGGTGTATAAGGTGCCTATATGTAGTCTACTGATCGCAGACTACATATCTCATACATACATTTGCACACATTACACAATTGCATGTATGCAAATACATACACATTTGTGTACACACACAAACACACATGCGAAGCAACGAAAAGTGTTAGCAATGTGCTGCTGGCAGGACGCCTACGGTCACATGACGTCAGGATCCTGCCTGAGGCTGCACTGTTGTTCCCTGGCTGTTCCTCTCTGGCCTCAGCATCCCCTTCCTTCCCTGATAAGCAACTGTCTGAACCTGTCCCGGGAACTCCGGGCAGGTCGCAGAGGCTGAATGAGGCCCATTTCCTGAGAACATGAACTGGGGACACAGAGAGGCTTTGGTGCCCAGAAGCCCCTCAGGGCTCGGTTTTAATAATAACAGCTACCATTTAGTAAGTATTTCCTTCTATGCTGGAAACTGATTTAAACAAAGTTCTCTCAAAACAACTCAAGCATAAGCCCTATAAAATACAGTGTGTACATTACGGAATTGAAAACACAATGACCACACATGAAAAATTCCCCCCGTGATAAGGCAGAAGTTGATTTCTTTCATTGAGGCCTGTAACTAGAAAATGATTTGCAACGTGCCACCCTCAGATGGTGCCACTCCCACTACAAAGTCTAATCAGACAGTGTATATCAGAAAAAATTATTCACACGGGTTTTTATGCCATGTTCTCTTAAGGTCTAGAGGGAAAAGTGAATTTTTTTTTTTTAATAAGAGCTAAAAGTTAACTGAGACGGCATTTCTTTCAGACAAATAATTCAAGATTAGCAACATCCATTCTGTAAGACAGAGAGGTTTCTGGAAGGCTGTATGTAAGCTTGGCATCTGGTCGGGAATCTGAAGTCACCAAAGGTCAGTAGGTCAGGCAGCCAAGAAGCCAAGCTGGATGTAAACTGGGAGAAAGCATGGACAAACTGGAACCTGTACATACCTCTCACGGCCCCAAACCCAATAATGAATGTGACTCACTGTCCAGCTTTGAGCCGCACATGGGCCTGGCCTACAGAACAGAAGCAGAAGTTCTGATCAGCTGGAGCTGGAGGAGGACGTGAGCCAGCAGATTAGTCATCTCCACAGGGCCTTCTAGCACATAGCAACCATAGCCAACCTGCAAAGTGCAGAGGCTGCAACCCTCCAACCCTGCTTCTTTCTGCCAACTCTCACCCAGCCTTTTTTTTTGCTTTTTAGAGCCTAACCCTCGACATACGGAGGTTCCCACACTAGGGGTCTAATCGGAGCTACAGCTGCCAGACTACACTCAGCCACAGCAATGCAGGGTCCAAGCTGTGTCTGCAACCTATACCATAGCCCATGGCAACACCGGGCTTAAAAATCCTTAACCCACTGAGCGAGACCAGGGACTGAACTCACAACCTCATGGTTCCCAGTAGGATTCATTTCTGCTGTGCCAAGAAGGGAACTCCTCACCCGGCCCTTTCTACTGATCCATCCTTATCTGGAACCTCAGAGGGAAGGAAATTCTGGCAGACACGGCTCCAACCCAGCTAAGATGACACCATGCCAAACCAACTCTTTGAATTAATGAGATTTTTCTTTCCTTTCTATGATATATTTCTGCTAACTGTGAACCACATCACTAAGCCACTTGGCGATAGATCTTTGTGTGCAGATAAAATTAATGATTTGGATTTCCAAGTCCCAAAACAGATTGAAAAAAAAAAAAAAAGAGGTTCCCGTCATGGCTCAGTGGTTAATGAACCCAACCAGGAGCCATGAGGATGAAGGTTCGATCCCTGGCCTCGCTAAGTGGGTTAAGGATCCGGCATTGCTGTGAGCTGTGGTGTAGGTCACAGACATGGCTAGGATCTGGTGCTGCCGTGGCTGTGGTGTAGGCTGGCAGCTGCAGCTTGGATTCAACCCTAGCCTGGGAACCTCCATATGTCAAGGGTGCGGCCCTAAAAACCGGAAAAAAAAAAAAAAAAAAAAAAAGTAAAACAGTTTGCTTTTGGTTCATGATTCCACTGCATTTTATCCCCAAAGATATGTTTATCTAATAAAAGATTAGCTATGTATCATCTCACAACCTTGGAAACTCCACTAAGACCAAGTGCACTTTCACATACGCACAGCAAAAAAGGAGAAATTTAGCAGTTAAGATTGGAGCAGCCAGGAAGTCAATGAAAGCCTCCATCTTCGCTCTACAATTAAAAAGTCCATCTTCTTTTAAATGTAGTTACTGTAACATAACTTCATTAGTGTAAAAGATATTAGTTCGTATTAAATGCTGAGGTCTTCTAAATACAGGAGACTCAAAAATAGATGACAGTTTCTTTTTTCAAACACATTACGCCCTTATCTCTATTTGATTTTTCAAAATTGTGAGGCACAAATTGTCCAGAGCAGAACACTCCGAGTCTCTTTCCTGGCCAGTAAAGTCAACAGTTACGGTGCTAAAGTTTAATCAATCCCATAAAATGTTACTCAGAAAGTGACCTGGTGTTATGCCTGAAGTACAGCTCCTACATTAAAAAGCACTTTCAATGCAGCCCGGACAGCCTTAGCGAAAGAGATACTAATAGATACCTGGACGGGGAGGGGGGGAAGAAGGGGGGGTGGAGAGAAAAGTCACACGGGAGAGAAGGCCACGAAAATCCCATTTGCAGCATTTCCCTAAGGAGCTGTGGTTGCATAGATGAATGCCCAGGTTGAATAATAAAGGTCTTTTATAGTATTTCAAGCAGAGAGCTCCATGCATTTCATAGTGAAACCAGACACAGTGTGTCCTTCTGGTACAAACTGGAGATGCCAGCACACAAAGCAGGACGACTGCCTAAACAGAGGTCACCAGTGCCTACTGTGGAAATTTCAGCCCTGCTCATGCCAATTACTTTACATGTATATGTAACAAATAAGGCTTTCAGTAGTCATTGCGCGGACTAGGAATAGACCTCCCTTAGTTCAGAAATCACACCCACTCACTTTTATGTGTGTGGACAATGTTTGCTGGTTTAAATAAGTATACTTATGGGAACTCCTGCTGTGGTGCAGTGGGTTAAGAGTCTCACTGCAGTGGCTCGGGTCTCTGCAGAGGCATGTGTTCGATTCCCAGGTGCAGTGGGTTAAAAGATTCAGCATTGCCACAGCTGTGGTATAGGTCACAGCTGCACCTTGGATTCCATTCTTGGCCCAGGAACTTCCTCCGTATGCCATGGGTGTGACCCAAAATAAATAAATAAATACACTTGCCTAAAAACTTAAAACTTAAATTTTGAAAACGCAAATGTAAAAACATCAAATTAATTCAAATTCCCCCATTTGGGAAGCGACATACACACAGTAAACCTGGAAGAGTTTCTGTTCCCTGTATCTCCAACTCTCCCTCTAAGACGTGACCTCTGGGAACATTGGATGTTTGTTCTTCCAGACATATTTCTATACTTTTACAAATAAATGCAACCAAAAAAAAAGTTCAAATGTGTATTTTGATGTGTCTAAGCAAGGCAATAATCCAAACTTCCATTCTTTTTTTTTGCCATGTCCTCTGCATGTGGAAGTTCCTGAGCCAGGGATCCAACCTGTGCCACAGCCGTGACAGGAGCCACAGCAGTGACAGTGATGGCTCCTTAAACCATTAGGCCACCAGGGAACTCCTAAAAGCTCATTCTTGATGTGAAGTTCAGCTTCTCTCCTCCAGGTAAGTAGATGCTGCTCAGACCCGCCTCAGACAGGACGACTGTACTGGGGGAAGACAGTATGATTGATTTCTTCTCTCCTTCCCCATCGAGGATTTCTACTCATCTTTCCAAACGACACTTTCTGAACCCTCAAGCGTTACTGTGTCAACAGAAGGGAGACCAACACTTTTTTTTTTTTTTTTGTCTTTTTAGAGCCACACCCACGGCATATGGAGGTTCCCAGGCTAGAGGCCTAATCAGAGCTGCCAGCCTACACCACAGCCACAGCAACTCAGTAATGAAGCTGCACATGCGACCTGCACCACAGCTCACGGCAACACCGGATCCTTAACCCCTGAGAGAGGCCAGGGATCGAACCCACATCCTCATGGTTTCTCGCTGGGTTCATTTCCACTGCACCACGCGCAACGGGAACGCCAACACCTCTTGCTTGCTTATGGTTGTAAGCCGACTGCCGGTTCTTGGGCCTTCAGGAGTCTAAAACGTGTCCCCTTTCCATCTCTGCTGTGGTGGTTCTCTCACCTGGAGTTCCTCAACCTGGTGGCCTCGTGTCTTTCCTGCTGGTTGGGACTTCCTTCTCGGCCCCAGGAATCCAGCGCTGCCTGCAGCTGCAGCCTCCCCTGCTGAGCTCTGGTCCTCCAGGTGTCTCAGGCAGCCTCTGGGGGCTCCATCTGCATGCGTGAGTGTCTGTCTGTCTGTCTCTCTCTCTCGCGCATGAAGATTCGCTTCATCGGAAACACACATGGATGCTCTAGGCACCAAGTCCAGGACTGAGCGTAGCCAAGGCAACCACCTTCCTCGGGGTTTGGCTGGCAGCCTTCGCCCGCCCTTTCTGTTTCTCAGGTGGAGAAACACTCTCCACCGTGCCCACACTCGCAGGCCACATAGACCATACTTTCAGGGGCCCCACTGAAACCCCCCCCCATTCTAGAGGAACTCAGGGCATCAACAGGTCTCCCCCCTCTTCAGAAATCCACCTTCAATTTTCACACCCCTGAATTTTTTACATCCTTGAGTATAGAGAGGTTTAAGAATCATTCATCTGCTCTTCAGCCTATTTTTCTGATTCCTACAGGTTGGGTGGTTTCCCCACACACTTTTTAAAAATTAAGTTCTTTAATAGTATTCATTTAACTGGTTTATTTTTTATTTTATCAATCACTTTAATATCTGATATCTACCAATATAGAATCTTGGTTGAAATTCATATTTTAAAATTATTTATACATATATACATGGATGTGTATGCACATTCATGAATGTATATATGTACCATGGATATAAATAAAATTATTCTTTATATTTATACCCTCAATTTTACAGAATGTTTAGGCATTGGGCATTCTGGCTAATCTGAAACTTATCATTTTGAACACAGTTGTTAAAATATAAGATGTTATAATTATTTAAATTACTGAATTCAAATAAAGTACCTTTTTTATTATTATTAATTTTTTTTTGTCTTTTTAGTGCCACTCCCGCAGCATATGGAAGTTCCCAGGTTAGGGGTCAAATCAGAGATGTAGCCACTGGCCTACACCACAGCCACAGCAACACCAGATCCGAGCCGCATCTGCAACCTACACCACAGCTCATGGCAATGCCAGATCCTTCACCCACTGAGCAAGGCCAGGGATCAAACCTGCGTCCTCATGGTTACTAGTCAGATACTTTTCTGCTCAGCCACATAGGGAACTCCCAAAGTGACTTCTTAGATATGATTTTGATTCATCTATTTATTTTTAAGTTGAGTATAAAACTGGAAAAATCCAGTTAATTCAGAATAGAAATTAGCCAGGTTTCCAGATGACACAGGTTTTGCCCAGTCCTTTTTTTTTTTTTTTTTAATTCTTCCTCCCTACTTTTTCTTTTTTTGGACATGCCTGAAGCATATGAAAGTTCCCAGGGCAGGGATGGAACTCACACCACAGCAGTAACTGGAGCCACAACATTGACAATGCCAGGGCCTTAGTCCAATGAGCCACCAGGGAACTCCTCCCTCCCTCCTTTTCCCAAACATATCAAATGTATGTTCTCTATTACAAAGAGTCAGCAACAGGAGTTCCCATCGTGGCTAAGTGGTTAAGGAATCCAACTAGGAACCATGAGGTTGTGGTTCGATCCCTGGCCTCCATCAGTGGGCTAAGGATCTGGCATTGCCGTGAGCTGTGGTGTAGGTCACAGATGCAACTCGGATCCCGCATTGCTGTGGCTGTGTGGTATAGGCTGGTGGCTACAGCTCCAATTAGACCCCTAGCCTGGGAACCTCCATATGCCACGGGTGCAGCCCTAAAAAGACAAAAAAACAAAGAGTCAGCAACAAACTGCAGATGAGGATCTGATCCACTCAGAAAGCCTCTCGCCAATTTCTGAGTTCCCTGAAATGCTACACAAGAGAGAAAAATATTTTTCTAGCTTTTAAGAAATACCACCTATTGCCATTTCCATAATGGAGATAACTACAGTTCTCTCTCAGGAAAAAAGTAACTCCTGAGCTTTTCAGCTTCTTGGTGTGCTCATTCTCTGTTCCTAACACGAAGGACTAGCAGCTTCTCTCCAGTATCCCCAGGAACAGACGGGATAGATGCTGCCTACACAGCATTCTGCTCGAGAATGCTTTAAGGCATCCTGGAGGAAACATTCTCCCGCAAAGTCTGTTTTGTTGTGTGTTCAATAACCATATGCTCGTTTCCATGTGGATTACATGCAGCGTAACAGACACCAGCAGTGATTCGAGGAGAAGGCAATTATTGACTCAAGGGGCTTTTACTGATTAGACTCTGAATGGCTCAGACATGACCAGAACTCCAATTGGGCATTATTAAAAGTTTGCTTTGATTCTTGGGTATTTGTTCTTTTGTGCATAACCAGCTTCTAAAAAGCATACACACTGCCTCCCAAATTCAATGGATACTACGATTAGTTATGACTCAAAACCACAATGTCATTTTACATTTTGAATAAACTTTACTAAACTTGCTCCCAGCTGAGTACTTTTCACACATGAAATCACAACTTTAATTCAAAATAAATCCTTTGAGGCATTTACAGGACAGTAAATAGGAGTCTAGTGAATAGATATGTGCTAAAATGAACAAGGCAGTCCTACAACGCAGATAGAGGAAAGAAACCTGAAAAGTAAAGTGGGGAAATACATTCCTGGGCAATTCTTCTGCCTCAGAGGAAAAAAAAGGGGGGGGGGATTAACCAACAATAATAATCCCATCAACTGTTACAGAAAATTCTAGCTTATCTTGTTCTCACAAAAGCCCATGTGGTGGGTGGGGGTAGATCATTAATCACAGATAAAGCTACTGAGGTTTAGAGAGCTTATCTTCCCCTAAGGTCATGTAATTACTGAGAGGTGTTCATTCAACATATATTTAAGTGCCACGGACCTAGAATTAAAATAATGCGATAGGATGGCGAAGGAGGCGGCAACTGCTGTATATACTGAGCGGTGGTGAAGGACCCTCTAGAGTGATGACATTTAAGCCAAGATCAAAAAAAGAGAAGGTCATCCAAAGAGAGCAAAAGGAAAGGCATCCCAAGGAGAAGCCATGAAAGCAGAGGGGCGACAGAGTTGCTGGGTTTAAGGACAAGAAGAAAGCCAGTGGGCTGGAGAGGCTGCGGAGGGAGCTCTGGGGTACAGCCCGCAGAGTTCCCCACCTCTAAGGGGCTTCATGCCCTGGTCAGTTCTCTCCCACACCGTCTCACCGATGGGACAGCAGAAATGATGGTATGGCATTCCGAAGATCAGGTTATAAAACACTGCAGCTTTGTTTGTTCGTTTTTTGGTTTTTTGTTTTGTCTTTTGTCTTTTTAGGGCTGCTCCTAAGGCATATGGAGGTTCCCAGGGTAGGGTAGGGGTCCAATCAGAGCTGTAGCCACCAGCCTACGCCAGAGCCACAGCAACGCAGGATCCGAGCCGCGTCTGCGACCAACATCACAGCTCACGGCAACGCCAGATCCTTAACCCACTGAGCAAGGCCATGGATCGAACCTGCAACCTCATGGTTCCTAGTTGGATTCATTAACCACTGAGCCACGACGGGAACTCCACACTGCAGCTTTCATCATCCTCTCTCTCTCTCTCGTCATTCACTCTGGGCGAAGCCAGCTGTCACCTCATGAGATCACCCAGGCAGCCTGTGGAGGGGCCTATATGACACGGAACTAAGGCCCCCGATAGCATGTGAGGAGGCTTGGAAGCAGATCTTTCAGCACCAGTCAAGGCCAACGCAGCTGTAACCTCAGCTGACATTTTGACCAAACTAAAACGACCCGGTTTAGCTGCTCTTGGATTCCTGACTCGCAGAACCGGAGAGGTAATAGACGTTTGCTATTTTAAGCTGCCAATTTAGGATAATTTTGTTACACAGCACTAGATACTTGCAAGTCCGACCTCGGTGCATGCCCCACTGTAAACAGCCTTCTTGGGTCCACTCCTGGGGACCAGGGGAAGGTACAAGGGCTGTGTGGTCACCGACAGGAAAATGGAGCCGAGAAGAGGCCAGCAGAAATCCTGCAAGTCGGTTAGGGACTCTGGGTAGGAATCCCCGGGTTCCACGTACCTGGCGCACAGTCTGGAAGAAAAAAGCATGGCTTCTGGGAGCGTATGCATTGATTCTGCTGCCTCTTTACCACACTGAGGAAGATGTAGCTGGAGAAAAGCCTCCTACTGTGTGTGGCCTTGGGGAGGGGCCCTGACGCCTATAGGTCAAAGCGCAGAATCCCTCACACAGGTCAACCTGGTGATTTATCATAAGGTGTCTAGGATAGCTCGCCGAACTCCAAACAAGAAAAATGCAACAGCCATCAAGAAGCCCCTGGAACCCGAGACCGACGTCCCTCTCCGGTGTCTCTCTCCGTCTCTCATCCGCGTGACCTGCTTGCATCTGCTGTATTTATCCCTCGCCCTCTCTCTAGACTCACTTTTTCCACTCTTCTGGTCAACAGAGCAGAAAACAAGGCCACTAGGATGGCCCGCCACCAAAGCGAATGCCCTGACTGGCCCATGTTGGGCCAGATTCCGGCTGCTACGCGAAGGACCAAGTCAGAAGTAGAGTTCTAGAACATTTGGCAACAACGGCTGTAACCTTGAGGACAGCATGGAACAGAATATTTCCTAAAGGAGACGAGTCCATCCTGTATACGTGCTCACCGTGTCGATATAAAGTAGAATCTTAATTATCAAGATCACAAAAACATGGCAAAGTTTAAACAACGGAACGTCTTCACAAATAAAAATTAAAACAAATAAAAAACATCCTAGAATATTGGCAAGAAGTTTTCAGGAGACTAGAGGCATAAAAGAGTAGCGAGCAGGGCTGCGGATGCAGCTTCCCGGGCTGTACGGTACTCACCTTCCAATACGCCTTTCAGAATAACCCTATTTTCCAACCCTGCTCTATAAAATGTTTAGGGCATGCAATTGGCTTTCTGTGGAAGAAACTGCTTGGTTATTGGTCATAAATCTTTAGCATATAAATCATTACATTGTTTAAAGTCTATGCTTTCAAGATTTGTAGTTGTTTAGAGTCTGCATATTCTGGATATATGTACCCAAATGATTGTTATTCATATTATTTGCTAATTTATATTTACATACAGCTGCACACACGTTTTCCATATCAGCCTAAAACAAAACTAGAGTACTAATTTAAATGAGCTTCCGGAAACAACACCAGAATTCCATTTTTGGGGTCTTATTCTGAGACAAGTCATAAATTTCTTTTTTTAGTTTTTTTTTTGGTTTTTTTTTGGGGGGAAAGGCATCCTCTTCAATAAATGGTGCTAGGAAAACTAGACAGCTACATGCAAAAGAATCAAGCTGGACTGCTTTTTCACACTATATACAAAAATAAACATAAAATGAGGTATAGTTGCTGTACAAAGATGTGTTGGTTTCAGGTGTGCAGCAAAGGGATTGAGATCTATCACTTAGATCTATCTATCCATCTATCCTTTTTCAGGTTATTTTCTATTACAGGTTTTGGGTTTTTTTCATTTTTTTTATTACTCAAATGAATTTATCACATCTGTAGTTGTATAATGATCATAACAATCTGATTTCACAGGATTTCCATCCCACAGCCCGAGCACATCCCCCCACCCCCAAACTGTCTCCTCCAGAGACCGTAAGTTTTTCAATGTCTGTGAGTCAGCATCTGTTCTGCAAAGAAGTTCAGTCCGTCCTTTTTTCAGATTCCACATGTCAGTGAAAGCATTGGATGTTGGTGTCTCATTGTATGGCTGACTTCACTTAGCATGATAGTTTCTAGGTCCACCCATGTTGCTAAGAATGCTGGTATTTCGTTCTTTTTGATGGCTGAGTAATATTCCATTGTGTATATGTACCACATCTTCTGGATCCACTCCTCTGTCGATGGACATTTAGGTTGTTTCCATGTCTTGGCTATTGTAAATAGTGCTGCAATGAACACTGGAGTACATGTGTCTTTGTGAGTCATGGTTTTCTCTGGATAGATGCCCAGGAGTGGGATTGCTGGATCCAATGGTAGTTCTATGTTTAGTTTTCTGAGGCATCTCCATTCTGCTTTCCACAGTGGTTGCACCCATTTACAATCCCACCAACAGTGTACCTAGGGTTCCTTTTTCTGCACCCCCTCTCCAGCACTTATTGTTTGTAGACTTTTGGATGATGGCCATTCTGGCTGGTGTAAGGTGGTCCCTCAGAGTGGTTTTGATGTGCATCTCTCTAATAATGAGTGACGCTGAACATCTTTTCATGTGTTTCTTGGCCATCTGTATGTCTTCTTTGGAGAATTGTCTGTTTAGACCTTCTGCCCATTTTTGGATGGGGTTGTTTGTTTTTTTGGTATGGAGCTGCAAAAGTTGTTTATAAATTTTGGAGATTAATCCCTTGTCAGTCGTTTCACTTGCAAAGATTTTCTCCCATTCTGTGGGTTGTCTTTTTGTGTTGTTTAGGGTTTCCTTTGCTGTGCAGAAACTTTGAAGTTTGATTAGGTCCCATTTGTTTATTTTTCTTTTTATTGTCATACTCTGAGAGGTGGATCTGAGAAGATGTTGCTGTCATTTATGTCAGAGAGTGTTTGGCCTATGTTTTCCTCTAGGAGTTTGATAGCGTCATAAATTTCTTGGAAGGAAAAGCCATTGACCCATCTTTGTAATTTGAGCTGCTAAGGGATGAACTTTGTGCATCAAATTCTTCAGAAAGTCAAAATAATTCACAGAAAACATATCAATTCGCCATGAAGTTACAGAGAAAGTTCGTACATTTTTAAGAAGCTTAATTAGTGAACTTGCTTTCCTCCTGGGCAATTTAATCATGTGATCTCAAGTAATTCGCTGGACACCAACTCAGCAGAACACTCAGTGCTTGAAACATTTCCCAATACCAAACTTAACAAGATGAAAAAGGAAAGCTAGTCTTAGGAATATGGAATGTAACAAAGTGTATTCATAAAAATAATTTATTTTCCACTGATTACAACCTCTTATGTAGTCCTCTTATGTACCATGTTTTGAAAGATTTTGTATTCAAAGTTGTAATTACTAAATATTATTTATTTGTTTAAGTACTTACTAACCAGTAGAGGGAGGGAAATAAGTGCTACAATAGACATCGATACAGAGTGGATTAGAGGCACAAGGAAGGGAATAATCAGCAATACTTGCAGTTTTAGGAAATTCATCATGAGGAGGTGATATGAGCTGAGCCTAGAAAAAGTAGAAGATAATAGACACATGGTCTTGGAATAGGCTATTTCTGGTGGTAGGAAAATGGCTAGTGGAGAAACTAAAAGACCATCAGTGGCTGGCATGCTTGGAGAACTACAGGCAAGATATCAGTAATGAGACAGGCCCAGAGATGAGAGCAGGTGAAAGGTACAGCATGGGATTAGAATAGGAAAGCTTACAAAGTAAGGCATACACATTTAAAATTCTGATATAAAGTAAAATATTATCAAAATAAAATTCTGATATATAGTAAAATATTCTCATTATCTAGACTTACTCTCCTAGATAATGGAAATCCACTGTAGACATTTAAATAAGTAACTGCCATGATTGCTATCCTATATTTTCTAATAAAATAAAAATAAATTAAAATGTTTGATGCTAAAACTAGAGAAAGAAAATTAAAAAAAGAAAACCAGAACCAGCTATCCCATGAACACAGACACAAGAATTCTCAAAAAAAAAAATAGTAAATGAACCCTGCAATACATCATACACTAAAACCATGTGGAGTTTATCACAGGAATTCAACACCTAAAAATCAATTAATGTAATCAACCATGTTAACAGTTTAAGGAAAAGAAAAACATAGGATCATATCAATTGATGCAAAAAAACTGACTAAACTCAACATTCATTTATGAAAAAAAACTGCAGCAAACTAAGATTTAGAAAAGAATATCCTCAACCTAAAAAGGGGCATCTACCAAAATAAAAACCTACAGCTAACACCACACTTAATGGTAGGGAACTCAATGCTTTCTCTTAAGATTGGGAGTAAGGCAACAATGTCCAATGTCACCACTCCTATTGAACATCAAACTGAAAGTTCTAGCTAATGCAAAAAGGCAGAAATAAAATCATGTAGATCTTTTAAAGGAAAAATAAACCTCTAGTTACAAACACCATCAGTGCCTGTGTAGAAAATTCTAAAGAATATACCAAAAGAAACAAAAAGCCTCCTACAATGAAAGAGTTTAGCATGATAAAGCATACAAGGTCAACAAACAAAAATTAATCATATTTCCATATATTAACAACTTACTATTAGTAAATGAATTTAAAAGCAATAACGGGAAGTTCCCATCATGGCTCAGTGGAAATGAATCCGACTAGGAACCATGAGGTTTCGGGTTCGATCCCAGACCTTGCTCAGTGGGTTAAGGATCTGGCGTTGCCGTGAGCTGTGATGTTGGTCGCAGACATGGCTCAGCTCTGGCGTTGCTGTGGCTCTGGCACAGGCCGGCAGCAACAGCTCCGTGACCCCTAGCCTGGGAACCTCCATATGCCACGGGTGTGCCCTAAAAGGACAAAAGATAAATAAATAATAAATAAATAAATGCAATACCACTCATAGTAGTAGCACCAAAAGATTAAATATTTATGTATAAATATAGCTAAACATGTATAAGATCTGAGCCCTAGACTTTAAAGAACAGAAATTCCTTTGGGCACCTGGAAAAAGGAGAGAATTACCCCTAAGGGGAAAAAAATCAGACTTTCATCAGACATTTCAACATCAAACTTCATTCTAAAATACTCTGGAGAAATATATTACAATACCTATATTAGCCAGAATTCTTCAGAGAAACAGAACCAATAAGATTTGGGGGGAGGAGAGAGAGAGAAAAAATTATTTTAAGGAATTCGCTCTTGTAAATATGGAGGCTGACAAGTGCAAACTCCGGACTTGTAGGTTGGAAAAGACGAAAGAGTTGGTGTTGCAGTTCAAGTTCAAAGGCTATCAGTCTGGAGAAAAGGGAAGAGAGAAAGCTGTAACTCAAGTAGTAAAAAATTTCACCTGGGAGAATGTCAGCCTTTTGTTCTATTCAAGCCTTCAACGGACTGGGCGAGGTCTACCCACGTTATGGAGAGCAATCTTCGTTACTCAAATCCACCAATGCAAATCATCCAGAGTAATCTTGGACAATATACATGGGCACCACGGCCCAGCTAAACTGACACTTAAATTCATCACCACAATATCTGAGGAAAAAAACAGGTGAATTAAGAATCTTATATCCAAAAAAACTGATTTTCAAGTCTATCAGGGCATAAAAAATCACTGACATCAAAAACTCAGAGATCAATCTGCACGTGAGTCCTTCCTGGGTATCCATGGATAATGAGCTGTAGAAAACCAAGTTAACTAGAGAAACATTAACATAGAACTGAGCACCAGCGGTTTCTAAAATTACCAAAGGGGGCGTTCCCTGGTGGCACAGTGAGTTGGGGATCTGGCATTGTCACGACTGTGGCTCAGGCCACGGCTGTGGCACAGATTCAATCCCTGGCCCGGGAACTTCTGCATGCCATGGGCATGGCTGAAAAAATAAAATAAAATAAAATGACCAAAGGGAAGACGGTCTGGTGTGATGTGCCTCCCAGTGAAGGAAGACCACGCCACCAACAGAACATCACCAAAGGGGTTAGACTCAAGTAAAACCGAGCCTCCGTAGTCACTGACCATTTGCAAAAATACAGAGGACAGAGGAAAACGAAACTGTCCCTTGAGATGCATTCAGCAAGAGCCAAAGAGTGGAAAACTACAGATCAGAGGACTCACATTCTTCAACAGATTGATTTTCAGGCAAAGGAAGGGATGAAGTTATACCCTCCAGAAGAAAAGAAATTTAATTCACAAAAGGTTTTTTAAAGACGAAACTAGTGTTTAAGGATGCATACTTGAGTGATAAAACTGTAAAGAAATGCAATGAGTGATTACACTAAAAATTAGGACAATGATTATTTTCGCAGCTTCAAAGGGAGTTATAACTAGAGTGCTGCGAAGCAGGATGCCAGTGTGACTTTGGTGGGCCTGGGGTACTTCTGCCCTCCTGGTCTTCTATCTCCACAGTAAACTTTTCTAAGTCACAGTTTATGATTGTGTTGGTATAAAGATGAACATACTCATACATTAACTTGTATATCCTGTTTTTCTTGAAAGAAATAAAGGTATTTTATAAGCCTCTAAAATAATTCAAAACACTTTTAAAGAAAAGCAAATGTCTTTATGGCCAGCACGGTCATTCTCTGGTGAGGTCTCTCTTCTTGTTCCCAGCCGGTACCTTCTCTCTGTGTCTTCACATAGTAAAAAGGGCGAGGCATCTTCATGGACCCTCTCATAAAACACCATGTGTGGTGCAGGATCCACCATCATGCCTTTAGCACTTTCCAAAGGTGTTATCTCCTAATACCATCATCTTCGTAGGTCAGGATTTCAGCATATGGACTTGGGGGCTGCAGAGGGGGATGCAAACATTCAGACCTTAGCATAGACCAACAGAATAGAATGGAGAGCTCAGAAATAAATCCATACCCAAAGATAAATTTTTGATCTTTAGCAAGGGTGCCAAAAACACACAATGAGGAATAAATGTTCAATAAAGGCGCTGGGAAAACTGGGTATGCAAATGCAAAAGAATAAACTAGTACCTTTGTCTCAAAATATATATAAAAATCAACTCAAAATGAATTAGACTGGCCAAAAAAAAAAAAAAAGAAAGGAGTTCCCTGGTGGCCTAGCTGTTAAGGACTCGGCATTGTCACTGCTGTGACTTGAGTTACAGCTGTGGCTTGGGTTTGATCTCTGGCCCAGGAAGTTCCACATACCATGGGCATGGCCAAAAAAAAGTGGATTAAAGACTAAAACATAAGACCTGAAACTGTAAAACTATTAGAAGGCAACAAAGGAAAAATATTTCTTGAGTTTGGCCTGGGCAATGATTTTTTGGATGTGATCTCAAAAGCACAAGCACCAAAAGCAAAAACAGATGAGTAGGATTGCATCAAACTAAAAAGCTTCTGGGGGAGTTCCTGTCAGGGCTCAGTGGTTAAAGAATCCGACTAGGAACCATGAGATTGCAGGTATGATCCCTGGCCTCGCTCAGCGGTTTAATGATCTGGCATTGCCGTGAGCTGTGGTGTAGGTTGCAGACACGGCTCTGGTCTGGCATTGCTGTGGCTGTGGCGTAGGCCAGCGGCTACAGCTCCGATTAGACCCCTAGCCCAGAAACCTCCATATGCCCCAGATGCAGCCCTAGAAAAGACAAAAAATAATAATAATAATAAATAAATAATTTTTTAAATAAAAAGCTTCTGCACAACAAAGAAAACAATCAATGGAGTGAAAAGGCAACCTATGGAAAGGGAGGAGATATTTGCAAATCATATATCTGATAAAGGGTACTATTCAAAATACCTAAAGAACCCAAATAACTCAATAGCAAGTAAATAAATAACCCAATTTTTAAATAAGCAAAGGATCTAAATAGACATTTCTTGAAAGAAGACGTACAAAAGGCAAACAGATAAATGAAAACGTGCTCGACATCACTAATCAGCTGTCAAAGAAATGCAAGTCGAAACCATAAAGAGGAGTTTCCTCTTGGGTCACTGGGTTAAGGATCCAGTGTTACCACTGCTGTGACTCAGGTTCAGTCCCTGCCCAAGAACTTCTACATGCCACACGCACAGCCAAAAACAAAAAACAGCAGCAACAACAACAAAACCATTAATGATACCTGACACCTTATACCTCACACCTGTTAGAATGGCTGTTACCAAAAAAGGTAAAAGATTATAAAAGTTGGTGAGGATGTAGAGAAAAGGGGATCACTGTACATTGCTACCGAGAATGTGCACTGACACGGTCAGTATGGAAAATAGTATAGAGGTTCCCCCAAAAATTAAAAATAAAATTCCATTCAATCCAACGGTCCCACTTCTAGCTACACCTCCAAGGAAACAAAATCAGTATCTTAAAGAGATGTGTACACTTTCATATTCATTGCAGCATGTTCACAAGAGTCAAAATATGGAAACAATTTATCAATGGATGAATGAAGAAAATGTGAAATAAATATATATTTATTATTCAGCCTTAAAAAAGAAAGCTATCCTGTCATTTCTAACAACATGGACAAAGCTCAGTGGAATACAAGCCAGACACAGAAAGACAAATGCACGACCTCACTTGTGTATGACTCTAAAATAGTCAAACTCATAGAGGCACAGTGCAGAATGGTGGCTGCCAGGGATCGGGGGCAGAGGAGAGCAGATGTATTTGTCACAGTGTGCAAAGGTTCAGGTAAGCAAGACGAGCAAGTCCTGGAGATCTTATCTACGTGTGGTGACCACCTCTAATGACGCAGTGTTGTGCACCTGAAAGTTGGTTCTAGCAAATCTTTTTATTTGTGTATTTGCTTTGAGTCTTTCTCTTGTACACATTTTTCTGCATTTTTAATTCTTTTGTCAAATTATAGTTGATTTACATTTCTTCACCTTCTGCTGTGCAGCAAAGTAGCTCAATCACACACAGTTCCCTGTGTTACACAGTGATAGGAAATCTTGAATGATCTCATCAAACACACACAAAACTGTTGGCTAGATGGGTGATGGATCTGATTAGAGCAATCATTTCAAAATGTATATGTATATCAAATAATGCAACTTAAATACATACAATTTTTATTTGTCAATTATATTTCAATAAAACTGAAAAGAAAAAGGAAAAAGAAAATTACAGAGCCATAGTTGGACTGACAGATGAGCTCTCAATGGAAAGCAGAAGACGACAGAAAGTATTTTCACATTTCTGATGAAAAATAACTTAAAATCTAGGCTTCTACTCACAGCGAAAGTGTTCTTCAAAAATGAAAGTGAAATAAAAATTTTATGCAAATTAATCCATAGTAACAGAAAAAAGACCAGTGGTTGGGGGCTATGGGGTAGAGGAAGGGACTACCAAGGGGCAGGACAAGGAAATTTCATGTTCAGTAAGCGTGTCCACTATTTTTATTCATACAGTTAGTTTCAAAGCTGTAAACACGTGGCAAAACTTATCAAATTGTATACTTTAAATATTTGCTGTTTATTGTATGTCAGCTATACCTCAATAAAAAAACTAATTTTTTTTTTTTGTCTTTTTGCCATTTTCTTGGGCCAATCCCGTGCCATATGGGGGTTCCCAGGCTAGGGGTCTAATGGGAGCTGTAGCCGCCGGACTACACCAGAGCCACAGCAACGCGGGATCTGAGCTGCGTCTGCGACCTACCCCACAGCTCACGGCAACCCGGATCCTTAACCCGCTGAGCAAGGCCAGGGATCGAACCCGCAACCTCATGGTTCCTAGTCGGATTCGTTAACCACTGCGCCACGACGGGAACTCCCAAAGACATTTTTAGACAAAGAGAACTGAGAAAGTTTGTCACCAGTAGACTCAACCTCAATTAAATTCTAAAAGTTTGTCACCACCTTCCTTCCAGATTTGTATGTAAATCTGTTGAAGAGGGGCCCTTCTTGTTCTTGTTCCAACAAGTAAGAGGGGTTTCACTCAAGATGGCAGGAGGGTGAGTTAGTTTTCTGAGAGAGGAAAGTTAAGGTTAGGTAGTTTGCTACACTTTGATTTACAGTCCTGGGCCTCTGATCCAGAGCTCCAGTAACACCTACACATTCAAATAATCATCCTTCTCTGACTAAATGTTTGGGCTGAATTGTAATTTTTCTTGCCAACGATCTACATGGTCGCCTATATCAAAAGCTATTCAGAGTATTACTGTTTTCCCAATTGTAGGACTAAAAATATTTCTATGCCCTGCTTATTTTTTGACATGATTTTCACAAGGCCCTATTAACGTACAGCCAGCATTCTATGCACCAGAGGTTGCAACCTTGGAAATACCAGAAAAGGAAATGGGAATACAGGAAGAAGGAAAATATGAGACAGAGAAAGAGAGGGAGATTGATTATAATTTATCAAGATGTATGTACAGTGAGAAAGACTGTTATTTTAATAGTTGTCACCAGAGTGCTTCTTGAGAAGAAAACTTGTCTTTATACAGAAATACTTGGAAATCCTATTAACATATAAAAAAAATAAGGCCCTGAAGCTAAGGATGGACTAAGGACAATGAAACAATCCTCTCTGCTGGACCAAACAGGCAGGGGCGGGAGGGCTGTAGAGAAGAGAGGAGGGAGTTCCCTGGTGGCCAAGCAGGTTAAGGACCTGGTGTCACTGTTGTGGCTTGGGTCACTGCTGTGGCCAGGGTTTGAGCCCTGGTCAGGAACTTCTGCATGCCACAAGTGCAGCCAAAGGTGGTGGGGCAGGGGGGAGGAGAGGAGGGAAGAGTGAAGGAGAAAGGGAGAGAGACAGGAAGGCTGGGCAAAGTGATGGGTGGCCAGAGACTACATGGGAAGCTGACTGACCAGGATAGCTAAAGGACTTTAAAGAATAGGATATCTATTTAGTTTTACTGTTTATGCCTGAGCTATAAACCCCCTCCGAAATTCTAAAACCTTTAGTATGTTCTGCTATAAACACAAATTCCCTGTGAGAGTGAGTTGAAGCGAAGTCCAGTGAAAGTTCCATATTTGAAACTGGTATAAAAAGGCCGTATGGAGAACAGTATGGAGGTACCTTAGCAAACTATACATAGAACTACCATATGACCCAGCAATCCCACTCTTGGGCATATATCCAGACAAAACATTCCTTGAAAAAGACACATGCACCCACATGTTCATTGCAGCACTATTCACAATAGCCAAGACAAGGAAACAACCCAAATGTCCATCAACAGATGATTGGATTAGGAAGAGGCAGTATATATACACAATGGAATACTACTCAGCCATAAAAAAGACAAAATAATGCCATTTGCAGCAACATGGATGGAACTAGAGGCTCTCATACTGAGTGAAGTAAGTCAGAAAGAGAAAGACAAATACCATATGATAGCATTTATATCTGGAATCTAATATACGGCACAAAGGAATCCCTCCACAGAAAAGAAAACCATGGCCTCGGAGAATAGACTTGTGGTTGCCAAGGGAGGGGGAGGGAGTGGGATGGACTGGGAGCTTGGGGTTAACAGATGCAGACTACTGCCTTTGGAATCGATGAGCAATGAGATCCTGCTGTGCAGCACTGGGAACGATGTCTAGGCACTTACGTTGGAGCCTGATAACAGGAGAAAATAGAATGTGTACATGTATGTGTAACTGGGTCACCATGCGGTACAGTAGAAAGAAAAATGATGTATTGCGGAAATTAAAAACAAACCAAAAAAAGGCCGTAGAAGATGGGATGTTCATGACATTGACAGTTCAGAGAGAACAGGAGCAGAGTCACAAGTGAGCACTGGAAATATAAACTCAGAGGGACTTGCTGAAATCACGACCAAGTGCTGAGCTTCTTACAGGATACTGTGAAGTCTCTATTTTATTTAAATCCCATAGACCCGGTGACTAGAGTTACTTTCTGAATCCCATCTTTTTTGGGTTTTGGTTTTGTTTCATTTTGTTTTGTTTTTCACGTCCCCCTACCAACAAAAGCACTGGGAAGAATATCAGAAACGCAGTCTAACTGAAGATTACAAAGCTATCCTAATGCTAGAAATGATCAAAATAGAATATTCTCGTGAAACAAATCAATATCCAGAAACCTTTAACAAATATCTTCTGGCTACCACATTATTCCCTTGACTCAGCTTTGACTCCAATTCCTGATGCCACGCTTAGCACAGTGTGGGTGACCAAGAAACGACTGTTGAACCAAATGTACCTGCAGACCAAACACCTGTCCTCATTAAGGTCTTACGTGCAAGTTTTCACCTACTAGTGGTGTTCATGAAAGAAGGCACAACCGAGGGACTTTCAAACTTCCCAGGGCATAAAAACACCACTTTAGAAATGACTTGTTCCTGGAATAATCTTTGTTAAGAATCGTCATTGAAAGCTTGAGAAAAAAAAAAAAAAGACCTGGCACTGCGGTGCTGTGTCGGGAGCAATGTACTCACCAAAGCTGAGTCTCAGTGCTTCTGCAAACTCACACGTGTGCACAGCGAGAATAGTTCCAGCAATGGTGAATGCTTCTTCGTCTCACCAAATTAACATATTGAATGTAAATCCTTTTTTTTTTTTTTGCTTATTCATGAATCTTTATGGATTTTGTATCAAGTATCTACTACCATGTTGCCTGCCTTCAAGGGGCACCACTCACAATATACCCACATTAATCCCTTCCTCCTACCGTGACAACACAACTGGTGCCCCAGAACTGCACATGCCACACACTCTGTCTACAACCTTACAGATCAGAGCACTCACAAGGACGAGAGGTTGAGTGGGTCATTGCATAGCTGGTACAGCAGCAACAACAACAAAATGAAGAAAATTTTAGAAAAGAACACAAAAAACATTTAAAAAGCTAGAAAAAAAAAAGCTATTTCAATGACGGCTAGAATAATTACATTAGCAGATAAAGCTGCATTCTGCTCCCAATACCTCTTTACTCAAACACTTCTATTATAAAAGAGATAAATGAAAAATCTACAAACTAAGCAATTTCCTTACATAGCAAGAGGAAAAAAATTACACTCTCACACCCTATAAAAAGGAAAGATCATGTTAGTTTAAAACCTTCATTCAACTGAACTCTTCTGTAGAAAAGAGAGAATTTATATCAGGAGAGGAAAGGAAAGGTCAATATTCCAGGAAGGAGGAAATGAGAAAGAAAATTGGGAGGGAGAGGGAGGGAGGAAAAAAGAATAGACGGTAAGAGGCCACATGCTCCTCAGTAACTGCCCGTCTTGAAAAATCTCCCCAAATATTTGGCAAAGGCTCATAAAACTTATCAGATCTCTGCCTCTTTAAGGGGGTAGGTCAGACCACTCTAACAGGGGGAACCTTGTGTATGGGATTTGAAAGTATTCTTTTTGATAGTTTTCAAAACTTTTCAGAGCGTTTCTCATGTTTTTTGTTTTTTGTTTTTAATTCTCATAAAACACAAGTTAATGACTTATTCAATCCTGGGAACAGCCAGATGGAGAGCCGGTCCCAGGAGCACTGGGGGAGTTGAGTGTCTATAATCACATGAAATAACATTTTTTGAGTAGACACAAAGCTAGTTAGTATCCTTCAGGGCAATAAAAGCATAACTTTAGACTAAAAATCATTAGCATTTCTGCTAGGAAAAAAAATCAGACGCTAACATTAACTTCAGTCTAGGCTCTGAATCATAGTAAATAATAAGTCAAAAAAATGATTTCCCCTTTAGGAGGGTTGACAAAATTATGGCCTGCAGTCTTGCCACCTGGTTTTATGAATACACAGGCAAACCTCTGAGATGACGGGGGTCTGGTTCCAGAAACGCCGCAACGAAGTGAACATCGCAATAAAGCAAGTCTCGAGTCTCGCGAATCTTTCTGATTTTCTAGTGCACATAAAACTTACGTTAACACTATACTGTAGCCTATTAAGTGTGTGATAACATCGTGGCTAAAAATCAATGCACACACATTAATTAAAAAATACTTGGAGTTCCCGTCGTGGCGCAGTGGTTAACGAATCCGACTAGGAACCATGAGGTTGCGGGTTCGATCCCTGCCCTTGCTCAGTGGGTTAACGATCCGGCGTTGCCGTGAGCTGTGGTGTAGGTCGCAGACGCGGCTCGGATCCCGCGTTGCTGTGGCTCTGGCGTAGGCCGGTGGCTACAGCTCCAATTCGACCCCTAGCCTGGGAACCTCCATATGCCGTGGGAGCGGCCCAAGAAATAGCAACAACAACAACAACAACAACAAAAAGACAAAAAAAAAAAAAAATACTTTATTGCTAAAAAATGCTAACCATCCTCCGAGCCTTCGGCAAGTAGGAACATCAATGGTCACTGACAGCAGATCACAATAACAGATACAATAGTAACGAAAAGTTTGAAATATTGTGAGAATGGTGAATAAACGCCGCTGGGCAAATGGTGCTGTTGCCACTAACCTTCAATTTATAAAAACGTAGAATCTGCAAAGAGGAATAAAGCGAAGCACAATAAAGCAAGGGGTGCCTATAAAGGTTTTTGGAACACGGCCACATCCATTTCTCTAAATATTTCCTACGGCTGCTTTCAAGCTACAACAACAGTGCAGAGTAGCTGTAACAGAGATTACACGGCCTGCGATTTTAAAACATTTACTGTCTGACCCTTTAAGGAAAAGTTCACCAATCTCTGCCCTAGATGATTAAATATAAATTAGTGAGAAGACCTGCAAAAAATACTACAATAGGACATTGAAAGGACATGCTCTTTGCCTTGTTTTCAATTTTTTGAACAATTTTTCTTAAGAAAATTTAGGTAGTGTAAAAAGCAAAACTTTTTGAAGCAAGGTCCAGACCACAAACCTAAAAATTACCAGATATCAGGAGTTCCCATCATGGCTCAGTGGAAACGAATCTGACTAGGATCCATGAGGACGCAGGTTCAATCCCTGGCCTTGCTCAGTGGGTTAAGGATCTGGCGTTGCCGTGAGCTGTTGTGTGGATGGCAGACACGGCTCGGATCCTGCGTTGCTGTGGCTGTGGCATAGGCTGGCGGCTGCAGCTCCGATTCCACCCCTAGCCTAGTGACAGGCGCGGCCCTAAAAAGACAAAAAAAAATTAGCAGCTATCAGAAAAGAGCTTTGAACTTCACTCAGTGGCACTGACTGGGGCCCTAAGCCAGTTACAGCTGTAAGGGGTAGACGGCTGCAGGTGGTACCCAGGCCATACGGTCACCACGTGGCAGAGCAGGTAGAGAGTCTGCCGACTTCTGCGCTTTCTCCTCCTTATGGACACAGTAGCCACCCTGAGATATAAACAATCCTGAAGTCCCGCAGGGTTTCATGGAAAGGAATTCTCTCTCTTTTTTTTTTTTTTTTTTTTTTTTTTTTTGGTCTTTTTTTCAGGGCCACATCCATGGCATATGGAATTTCCCAGACTAGGGGCTGAATCAGAGCTGCAGCTGCCAGCCACAGCCACAGCAATGCCAGATCAGAGCTGCACCAGTAACCTACGCCACAGCTTGTGGCAAAACCAAATCCTTAACCCACTGAGCGAGGCCAGGGATCAAACCTGCATCCTCATGGATACCAGTTGGGTTCTTAACCCGCTGAGCCACAAGCTATCCAAAAAGAGCCAATATGAAATAAGGAGCCAGAATAGTCCCATAATCACTAATTATGGATTCAAAGTTTAAAACTCCCGAAAAACAAAACAAAACATCTCCAGGTCACAATGGTTTCTCTTAGAATTTTACCAAACATTTAAAGAAATATTACCAGTTTAAGACAATCGCCTCCAGAAAACCGAAGAGGAAAGAACACTTTCCAACTTATTTTATGAGGCAAGTATTACCCTGAAAACTACACCAGACAGCAATACAGCATAAAAAGAAAACTTCAGACCAATATCTCTCATGAACTTGGACACCAAAATCCTAATAATATGTCTGTATATTTGTGCCTCAGTATTTGTAGGGGATTGGTTCCAGGACCACCCACAGATACAAAAATCCTTAGATGGTCAAGTTCCTTATATAAAATGGCTTAGTATTTGCACAGAACCTACACACACCCACCCGTACACTTTACTTTAAATCATTACTTGTAATACCTAATACAATGTAAATGCTATGAAAATAACGGCCAGCAGGTGGCAAAATCAAGGTTTACTTTCTGGAACTTTCTGGAATGAGTCTTAAATATTTTTGATCCGTGGTCAGTAATGTCTGCAGGTGCAGAACTTGAGGATATGGAGAGCCAAGAATAAATTAAATCCAAAAAATATCAAACTAATAACACACTATGAAGAGGTGGGATTTATTCCAGGTATACAAGCTGATTCAATATCCAAAACTAAATCAGCAAAATCTACCACATCAGAAGAAGAAAGCTCACAAAGCAAAGCTCACAATGATCAGATGTGCTGACAGAGAAAAAGCATTTCGCACAATTCAACATTCACTCATTATTTTTTGTTAAAAAGGAACACTAGGAATAGAGAGAAACTTTTTCTATTCCACACAGACTGAATCATGTGTCTTGCCTCCATCATAAGTCATGCTTAATGCTGGATTCAAGGAACCAACTCTTAGCCTCCGACCGCTGCTCGTAAAGAGCATCTTAAAAACAACAACAACAAAACCCACCATACCTAACAGTGAAAAACTATTTTCCTTCTAAGACTGGGAACAGGGCAAGGGTGTCCACTCTCACCAAAACATTCAATTCAAAATGTTTGACTCACTGCAATAAGGCAAGAAAGAGAAATAAAAGGCATACAGATTGGAAAAAAACAAAATAAAATGATCTCCATTTGCAAATGACACAATTGCCTATGTAGAAAATCTGAAAGAACCTACAAAAACTAGTAGAATAAATTATTTGAGTGAGGTCACAGGACACAGGATCAACAGGGAGAAATCGACTGCATTTCTATGTACTGACAACAACTAATCGGAAACTGAAATCCGAAACTCAGTACCACTCACAAATTCCCTAAAGAAAATGAAATACTTAGGTATAAATCTAACAAAACATGTTTCATCTGTCTGATGAAAATCATAAACTACCAGTGAAAGAAATCAGAGATCTAAGATACGTGGGAGAATAACTATGCTGGAGTTCCTGCTGTGGTGCAGCAGATCTAGGATCCAGCGTTGTCTCTGTAGAGGTGTGGATTCAATACCTAGCCCAGGGCAGCGGGTTAAGGATCCAGCATTGCTGCAGCAGCTCAGATTTGATCCCTGGCTAGGAACTTCTGTATGCCATGGATGCAGCTGCAAAAGAAAAAAAAAAAGAATACCTGTGTTTATGGATTGGAAGACTCACCATACTAAAGATGTCAATTCTCCTTAATCTGTAGACATAATACAATTCCTATAAAAATCTCAGCAAGGATTTTTGCAGACATCAACAAGCTTATGCTAAAATTTGTATGGAAAGAGAAAGATCTCAGAATAGCCAAAACAATTTTTAAAAAGAATAATAAAGTGGGAGAAAGCGTTTTTCCCAATATCAAGACCACTGTATGGCAACGATAATCAGACCATACAGCATCGGTGGAGGGACAGACACAGAGCAAGGGAACACAACCATGAGTCCAGAAATAGACCCACGCAAACAAAGGAGCAAAATCAATTCAATGGGGGAGAAATAACCCTTTCAACAAATGGTGCTGGACCAGTTGAAAGTCCATAGGCAAAAAAAAAAATTTTTAAAGAAAGTTAACCTAAAGCTCACACCTTCTACAACAATTAACTCAAGTAGATCACAGAATTAAATGAAAAACGTAAAATCATGAAACTTCCAGGAAAAAAAAAGTAGAAAGTCTTCAGGAGCTGAAACTAAGCAAAGAATTGATAGACTTTACATGAAAATCATTCCATAAAAGGAAAAACCTGGTGAATGTGTCCTCACCAATGTGTCAAACACGTGCTTTGTTAAAGCCTCTGCGGGAGCGTGAAAAGCCGAGCCACGGCCTGGGAGAAAATGCTTGCAAACCCCATGTCTAGCAAAGGCCTAGGATCTAAACTATATAAAGAACTCACAAAATTAAACAGTAAGAAATATTCAAACAATCTTTTAATTAGATGGGCCAAAAGACACAAAGATCCATTACACACTGAAGATGAGATAAGACGGCAAATAGGCCCATGAATAGACATTTAATATTATTAGCAATCAGGGACATGGAAATGAAAAACACAATATCACATCATTATATATCTACCAGAAAGATGAAAAGTAAAAATGGTATTACTCCAAATTCTGGAAAGGATGTAGAGAAATTGGATCACTGCTACGTTACTGGGGGACTATACCACGGTTCAGCCACTCTGGTAGGCAGGTGGACGATTTCTCAGGAAAAGTCCTCATGCAATTCCTGTACGACGCAGTGGTTTCATTCTTTGAGATTTATTCCAAAGAAAAGAAAATCTATGTTTGCACAAAATCCTCTACGCAAATGTTCATAGCAGTCTGATTCACAATTTCCAAAAACTGGAATAATCAAATGTCCTTCAAAACAGGCCGTGGAATATACTGCTGAACAGTAAAAAGAAACAGACTATGGATAGACACAACTTGGATGCATCTCCAGGGACAAAGCCAAATGCACCCGCGGCATATGGAGATTCCCAGGCTAGGGGCCAAATCAGAGCAGTAGCCTCCCACCTACACCACGGCCACAGCAATACAGGATCCGAGCCACGACTGCAACCTGCACCACAGCTCATGGCAATGCCAGATCCTTAAACCACTGAGCGAGGCCAGGGATCGAACCCACAACCTCATGGTTACCAGTTGGATTTGTTTCCAATGCGCCACAATGGGAACTCCAACACTTCCCTTCTTAAAAAAAAAAAAAATTAACAGCACCTTAGTCTCCATTTGATGTTACTTGAAGCACTCACCATTCTATTTTCCCAATCAGAGCAATTAGGCCGAACATGCAAGAGGAACTGCTCTGGGGTGGAGGTACCACCGGGGAAATGGGAGCCTGTTAGAGAAAAGGCTATGTCTCCTCCTCCTTTTGCTCAACCCACTCGTTAATTCATTCACAAATCATTTTAAAGTTACTCTACATGTCAGGATTTCTTCTGGGGGCTGGAAGTACAACAAAGAATAACTAAAAAGATGAACTCCCTGCCTTCATGCAGCTCGCAGCCTAGCGGGGAAGGCCCACAACACAGAATTCCACGCTTGCGTGACTCCTGTGACACAGAATTCCACGCTTGTGTGACGCCTGCAAGCAGGGCGGAGAAATACAGTGAAGCAGCACAGGAAGGGAAGCGCTTTACCTTTGCTCTGAGGGTCGGGACGCTTCCTGCAAGCTGAGATCTCTACGCTGAAACTGTGGGTAGAATACAGGGCGTTGGCTGCAAGGCAAGCTGCTTGTACTTAGCATGACCCTCATATTTTAAAATAAGAACATGCTGAAACACTCCCAGGAAGGAATCAATGGAGAGAAGCGGGTTAAAAATGCAGAAGAGAAAGGGGAAAGCCAATAAACTAGCTTCCCCAAAGCAGGAATCGGGGTAACATGCGGGGGACACATGAAGATTCGCCTCAGAAGAGGAGGTGAGAAGTTTTAAAGGGTGGGGGGGGACAGCAACACACAATCAATTCCCAGCAACAGAGCGCGCCTTGGGGGCCGCGGAGCAAGGGAAGGGAGACAGCCTCTCCTGCTCTGCGCCCCCATGAAGGGCAAGGGGAGCTCGGATGCGCTTTGCATCTGGAATAGGTTGTTCTTTAAAAACACTTTCAAGAAGCCAGTCTGAAAAGGCTACATACTGTGTGATTCCAATTATATGACATTCTGGAAAAGGCAAAACTATACAGAGTAAAAAGATCAGTGGCTGGAAGGGGTGGGGGGAAATGGATGAACAGGTGCAACAGGGAGGCTTTTCAGGCCAGTGAAACTACTCTGTGTGACACCATGACACGGACACATTTGTCCAGACTCATGGAATGTACAACAGCAAGAACGAACGCTAACATGAACTACAGACTCTGGGTGACAATGATGTGTCAATACAGGTTCACTGATTGTAAGAAAAGTACCACTTGGGTGGTGGATGTTGATAACGGAGGTGATGGCACATGTTTGGGGGCAGAGGGTATACGGAAAATCTCTGTATCTTCCTCTTAATTTTTCTGTGAACCCAAAACCACTCCAAAAAAATTAAAAATTGAAAAAAAAAATACTGGAGTTCCCTTCATGGCTCAGCAGTAAATGAACCCAACCAGGATCCATGAGGATGCGGGTTCCATCCCTGGCCTTGCTCAGTGGGTTAAGGATCTGGTGTTGCCATGAGCTGTGGTGTAGGTCACAGACACGGCTTGAATCCCTTGTTGCTGTGGCTGTGGTGTAGGCCTGCAGCTGTAGCTCCAATTAGATCCCTAGCCTGGAAGCTTCCATTTGCCAAGTGTGCAGCCCTAAAAAGCAAAACAAAACAAAACAAAAAACTTTCAGAGCTTTCGTAGCAATGCATAAATAATGAGAAATTCAAGGGGGGTAGGGTAGGGAACCCTCAACACATCCTGACACTTTTAAAGGAAAAAAAAATCACTAATAAATCATGTGACCTAAATAGCATTAAACAGAAATATAAAATATGACACCTACAAGGCATCTCACTTGCCAGTTGAGGTCCAGAGAGAGGCTCCCTCTCCCCAGGGCCACACGACCCATCAGAACCTGAACACAACCCTGTCTCCTGACTTCATCCTTTTTTTTTCTTCGTTAGATACCTGGCGAGAGGACCTAACTTCCATTTTTCTGTGGTACCACACAGCACCAAAGCCCCCTTGTGAGAGGCTCCAGTTTAGTCAATCGGCCAGTCACCCAGCCCACGGGATGTGGTGAACAGAAGGCTGGTTTTGGTATTGTGCTGACCCAGCCCACGTGCTGGCCAGCAGTGGCTCCTACACACTCCCTAAAATGAAAGCATGACTGTCGTGGGTCTCCCCAGATCCTCTCTGTCAGCATCTGGCTGGAAACCGCACGGGCGGAAGGCCACTGCCTGGTCCACAGGGAGGGCTTCCTTACCAAGCCTGCAGGGCAGCACCTCAGCTCTGAGATGCCTGCGTTCCACGTCCCTGAATTCCTGTCTTCTCCGCCCCTCTTTATTTCGGAATTTACTAGACGGAGTTTTTAAATGGTTCGACTGTTTTCAGGACAATGATCCTGGAAGATGATCGACTGGGCTAGGGACACATTACTGACCGGACGACCAATTAACAAATGGCTGAAATGGTCTAAGAAAGACGTTTCCAAATGCAGTTACCCGTTAGAATGACCTGAAGAGGTATTTTTAAATATAGATTCTTAAGCCCCACCTACATGAGTCACAATCAACAAAGGTGGACTGGGGGATCTGTGTCTGTGTGTGTGTGTCTGTGTGTGTGTGTCTGTGTGTGTGTGTGTTACCCTTCAGCCGACTCTGAAAATGAGCCTGATTGGGGAACCAGTGATGTTCAGAGACCCAGCGAGGCCCAGTGAGAGTCCAGTTAAAATAGGAGCAGGAAAGATAAAAGAGGCTTGACTTAGGACACTATTCTAAGAGTTGTCAGGGTTTTGGGACAAGTGTTGTTGATGCAGGATCCTCTGGTGTGAGTCCCAGGAGACACATCAGACCTGCCTCTAAGGACCCAAGGTAAGACAGAGGGGACAGGCAACCAACACGACATCCCTAAGCTGTCACTGCAACTCTAACGGGACAGACTGAGGACTGCGACGTCCGTGCTGGAAGACGCTCGGCCCTGCCCTGGCCGACACTGCTTCCTCACACCTCCACCCTTTCTCCCCTTCTCTGCTCCTGCTCCAAATCAGCGTCCCTCCTAAGGCCCAAATCTCGTCACATCACCAAGGCTCTTAAAACTTGTTTTTTTCAAGCCTGTCAATTAAAAAAATCCAAGCTGGAACGGGTGTATTGTCCCGGGTAAATTAGCTACTTACTATTCCCTGACCTGTTTTTCCTATCACAGTCTCATCTGATTGTTCCAAGCAGCCGAGTCTATTTTCCTCCTTTGGCAAGCAGACGAGGAAGGCGGGACGGAAGTTATACAAAAAAAAAAAAAAAAAAAAAAAAAAAAAAAAAAAAAAAGGAAATGCACGATGGTGCATACTTGAAAGCCTTTCTACGATAAAAGGACAAAACTTAGCCTAGGAAAGTCACAGTGTCAAACTTAAATGCTTCGGCGGGTGGAGGTGTCACATAACCGGGAAAGCTGGTCCAGCAATTATATTACTGACGGAGAATTTTATGAGACAATATCAGAGGGGAAGTGCAATGAGGCTGTGTCAACTCACAGGCTACACAAAAAGGAAAAAAATACGGATGGGATTGTAGAAACGGGGACAAATAGAGTTGGCAATGAAGAGGGCATTCATTTAATTGCTTCATCTTTCCTTTCGACTGCATCGTTAGGTGGAGCAAAAGGTCCCCTCCTGTCTCCTGAAGCACCTGATGCTTAAAGGGAGAACCAGGACCCTGGAGCTGACGTCAGGCAGGAGAGGGAGCCAATCTCCCGGGGAGAAGTCAGGACTAGTCAGTAACGGGTGAGATAAAGTGTATAACCCCTCAAATGATGTATTTCAGCCTTCCACTGAGTCCAAAATGGCAGGTGGCAAAGCTTTGACCCCAAAAGAAAACAATTTGCACTGTTTGTGCCGGTGGGAGGATTTATGGAAGAATGGTTACTTTTGCTTTATGCTTTGAAGGCACCATTCACCATCACTGGGAAGAGATGCATGGGAAAAGCAAAGTTGTGTTTGGTGGGCAGCTCGGAGCAGCGGCGCCTTGGGGGCCTGAAGGCTGTGAATTCTGATTCTGGCTCTGCTGCTAATTGCCCATGGGATGTTGAAAGAGGCACTTAATATCTCAGAGCCTCAATTTCCTTCCCAAGAGAGGTGGGCCTGAACCTTATCAATAAATGCTTATGAAGCAAGCATTTCATTCACACACCCCAGAACAGCCTCTCACTGGGGTTATTTCCAAGGGTAGCAAATTAAAATGTTTCTAGCAAAATTAAGCTTAAAAAACCAAAATATTAACATAACGGTTGATACACATTTTACTTAAATATAATCAAAGAGTGGCATTTTCCCCAAAATAATCAAGCATCAAAAGAGATAAAATGTCAAAGCTCTTTGAAGAAACATCCGTCACAATTCAGTTACAAGGCCAATGTCATCACCACCACTGAGGGGAAAAAACGCACGTGTGAAATCCCAAAGGTGCAGCTACTCCAGTCCTCCAACTAAGACTTTCCATCACTCAGTGTGTACTTACCAAGGGCGTTTTTTGGGTTTGACACTCACTAGGCCCTAAGAACGCGCAAGTGAGCAGTAGCCAGACACAACAGAACGAAGAATAGTCTCTGAGTCCATCTACAGAAGGGATCTAGAACAGGCAAATCCCGACAGAAAGCAGAACAGTGCGAACCTGGGCCTGAGGGGAGAGGACTGGAAGTTACTGCGTAATGGTTACAGAGTTTCTGTGTCGGGTTTTTTTGGAAGTGGGTCGTGGAGATGATTACACACTGTGAATGTACCTAACTGCAGGATTATTTCCAGAATAATGAGTACTATCAAAGTTCCACTACCTTGTACACTCAAAACAGTAAACTTCATGTTGTATATATTTTACCACAATTTTTCGGTTCTTTTTTTTTCTTTTTTGGCCTCCCCTCGGCATGTGGAGTTCCCAGCCCAGGGATCAACCCAAGCCGCAGCTGCAGTAACACCGCATCCTTAACCCACTCTGCCGGGCCGGGGATCGAACCAGCGTTCCAGGAGACCCAAAATGCTGCTGATACTGCTGTACCACAGCAGGAACACCATTTCTTATCCTTTTTTTTTTTTAATTTGTTTTATAGTTTTTTAAAACAGGTGAAACAAACACACACAAAAAATTGTGAACGGAACAAGGACTCCTCCTGAGAAAGACAGAACCCTCATCTCCCAGTCAGAAAACCCCACTGATGTGGGCTCTGTTGCTTCCTGCTCCCTAGGAACTTTTCTCAAGGTTCTTTATCATCTTGCATCTTGACACTAAGAACCTACTCGATTCAGGGTTATTTCCCGAATATTGAGTATTATCAAACTTTCATTATCTTGGATGTTCACTGAAGCTCTCCTCTCACAGCTGAGCAAATATTCTTCCAACAGGAAGCCTGACAGATGAATTGTCTTGGCCCCGAAATGTATTTTCACGTCAGAACTCAGACAAGTGTGACAGGTTCTTCCTCTAAGCTCCTCGTTTGAATACTTTGCTGCGACTCGAGCCTCCACCACCCTCCTTCACCTTCGAGATACTCTTTGCCAAGACAATCTGCTGTTAATAGAGACCGTCTCCTTGCAGGAGAGGGAGCAGCGCCCTGGGCTGAAAAGGAGAAGGGGTTTAACTGGAGAATCAAGCGACACTCGGGCAAGCTGAATTCCGGTTCCGGTTCTGTTTCTAATTTAGCCATGAGGCCAAAGCCTACCCTCCAGTTCCCCTCCTGTGGAAAAGCAGCGGTTATAAGACCTCCTAAAAACCCCACTGTCATCTCACACATCGGCTCCTGAGGGAACACAGGACGAAAATGACTTGAACGGAGCAAAATTATTCTGGCACTTCAGGAATTAAATTGCTTTGGTTCAGATCCAAGATGAACCCAATTTATGCCATACCCTACTTAAAGTTATTAGCGTTATTTATAGCGGCGTTGTTGAGTTTGGGGTCCTTTGGCATAGTACTGGCCGATGCGTTCCGGGCCCTTTGAGACGAGTGTTTATTAAGACTTAGTTCTATACGTCAGCCTTGTGCTTGACCTTCAGTCTCACTGTCACCTGGTCACCAAGTTCACCAAGTTGCCGTTCGTTAAATTCTAGGCCAGAGTTTTTCAACCTCATCGCTAATGACATTCTGAACTGGATTAATTCAGATAATTCTTTGGTGTTAGGGGCTGTCCTGTGCCTGCAGGTCATTAAGCAGCATCCCTGGTCTTTTGGTTAAAGCGATTTTGAGGTGGGGCTTACAGATAGGGCACGGATAAAATGAAAACTGCCTAGAAACTTTCACCACCATTAAAATGAATCTTACCAAAGTCCTTTTAGAAAACTATATATATACACACAATCTTATATATATAGTTTTGTAATGTATCCAAAAACTATACATATATACAAATATATAACTATATATATATAGTTTTGTAACATTTTCAGAAAATGTCACTCACTTTATATCATCCTAACTCAATTGCAATGAGAACTAAAGAGCAGGGAAATACTGCTCGTGTGTCAGACCCTATAGCCTTACCCTTCTGAACTTTTTTTTAGCAAAAGGGGATTCTTCTTATAACCACGCCTGACTCTCTGCGACAAACCTCTAATTTCAGTCTGACTGGAAATATTTCCACACACTTTCTCCCAGTTGGTGTGACCCCCACACCAGTTCTGTAAATCTCAGATGGTCCTTGAGAGGCTACAATGTGATTTTAAAATATAGGAGAACTTATTTCAGGAAACTGATGTAAACTGTCTAAGGTTTACCCCGCACTTCCAAATTTCCCAGACTGTCTAATGAGCTTCTCAGGGTGTTTCTTCCAATCACTTGCCAAGGTAAACACGGCTGCGCTGGAGAAGGGAAAGGGAAAGACGTTCCCGCAGCCCTGGGTGCTTCCACCTCTGCCACCTGACCCAGCCTGAAAACGGGGGGGGACCTCCCTCTGGGGGGGAAACGAAGAGAGTTGGAAGCACGGTTTTTCTCTTACGTAAAAACTTAAATTCTGTCCCTTATTTTCATTCAGTTAGTAAGCATCCACTGTGTTTTCCAAGGAAAGATGCAAGCAGACAAAAGTCCAAGGGCTAAAATTTCACTTCTTTGGTCTCAACTACCTATCACAAGGCATTAGCGAACAGGCGCTGAAACCGTGGGCTTGCTCCCAGACGTGTATTGTTAAGTGTGACATGCTCAATTTATCATTAGTTATGAAGTGAAAACGGATGAATACACATTCAATTTAGTTCGGCTGCTTTCTTCATTTATCACACTCTTTCATCATCCATCATCTTCCCCCACCCTTTTGATTTGAACAAATAACACACTTTCATAAGTTTAATCTAATTAATCATAATTGTAAGGTAATGTTCCCTTAATGAACCATACATCTGATTTTATAAAGTTTGCTGCAATTTTAATAAAATGTGTTCCAGATAGAATCTACAAATGTTCTCTTTGAAGCCCAACCGTCTCATCATTCCTGCGCCTAACTCGTGTTTCTCAACTCGGCGTGGATGGGCGGGCACGCACACAAACACACGCCAGCACACTCTTCTTTCGGGGCTGATGAAGATATAACGATACTGAGTCACTGGAGCGCGCTGGTCTTCTACAGAACAACTGTTTCGGTAAATTGGAAAGTGTTCATTGTTGTATGAGGTGAGATAGGAAGTTAAGAAAATTAATGACGGAGTGGAGATGAAAGTAAGGCGGGAGGGAGAGGATTCCTCCTTGATTTTATTAGTATTACAATTATAATGATTATTAACATGAATGCAGACCTGGGCAGCAACTACAGAGACCACAACAGAAACAGAAAGAAGGTGTCACTTGTGAGTGCTAGATTATGCTCCAAATCCTAAAACCCTCTCTCTTTAGTCTAACTCCAAAGAGAATCTCATCAGAGAGACGGCCGTCTGTCAACTGCGGACATCACATATCACCTCCGTACATGAGCAAGGGAAATAAGATGAATCTCCATGTGAACCTGCACAAGCTTTGGTGTAGGTGACAAAGTGTCCAAGAAGAGCTACAGCCAGAAGAAACCCTAAAGCCATTTTGCTCAAATCTTTTGCTTTAAAAATGAGGAGACCGAAGACTCAGCAGGTTAAGGATCCGGCATTGTCACCGCTGTGGCACAAGTTCAATTCCTGGCCTCAGCACTTCCGCATACCCGTGGAGTGGCCAAAAAAAAAAAAAAAAAGAGGAAACTGAAGCCCTGAGAAGTTAAGGGACTTGCCCAAGGTCATGGAAGTAGGTGGCAATAGAATTGTGACTATAACACAAGCCCACTGATCAGCATCCCAGCACCATTTCCCACCTGGTCTGCATTCCTTTCAGAAAACTCACAAGCCTGGTCCCTGATTAATACCACTTGCTTTCTCTTTTGTATGAAAAATCTGGTATATTTTAGAAAGAAAAATAGAATCTCTTTAGAGTCTAGACCATAACATGGCTTAAAAAAAAAAAAAAAGCAGCAATCTCATAGCCCTTTCTAAGCCCAGTGCCCAACGATACGCCATCAGAGAGGAGATGTACTGTTCTCTTGCGGAAGACGGGACTGCTTCGGGTGGGCGTGTTGGCCTCAGGCTCCCACTGCGATCTCCTGCTGGGGAAAGTTCTTCCTGACTGACTGGCTACGCTTTAGTCCTTCTCCGGGTTCGTGGTCTGCTTCTCCTCGGCAATCTCATTAGTGACGTGTGGCACCATCTGCCCTAGCTCTCTCCTTGCGTTCCTGACAGTCTAGGCCAAGGTATGTCTTAAATGCCCTCTCTCCGCGAGATGGCAAGACAACGGCCAAGGTGAAGAATCAATTAACGTAAATATACAGGATAGGGCCTATTAGTCACTCTCTCGCTTTACAGTTTAAGGGCTGCAACCATCCAGCAGCCCTGACACCTGCCTTGGCAAATGCTTCTCTGCCCTAACATGGACTACAACTTTCATTCGTTATCGGCTTTGGAGAGATCACGGCACAAGGAATGATCACACGCTCACAAACAAAAACACTCAAACCAGGTTAATTTCTTTCTAAATGGAAGAAAAAGTGCTGCCCCCAGCTCTCTCCTGTACCTCGAGTAGAAGGGCACTCTGGCAGCCGAGCAGTCCCAACTGGGGAGCCCACGGGGTCATCTTCATTGAAAGCTGTAAATTTCTGCAGACACTTTGATAGAAACAAATCTAATTCCCATAATTATTTTTATTACACAATGAATTTATTACATTTATAGTTGTACAATGATCATCACAATCCAGTTTTATAGGATTTCCATCCCACACCCCCAGCGCATCCTCCCACCCCACCCCCAATAGTTATTTCTAAGTAAATTATCGGTATATTACAGTTTGAACGTTTGGATCACTGTTAAAACAAAAAAAAAGTATTAGGGGCTACTTAAAATGTTATTGTAGAATAATGTTAAAAGACCTAAAGAAATAGGTACAAAATTAAGTCAAAAAGTCAGATCAGAAAACGGTATTATCTTTTTTTTTTTTTAGTTTTATGAATATATTGCTTTTATAGATAGGCTGGATAAATACACACTAAAATGTTAGCATTAGCTAAGCTCATGTGTAAGAATTATGGATATTATAGTCCATTGATTAACCATATAAATTATAGTTATCTATTTAACTCCTCTCTTCTATGAAATCCTGAAAGTAGGACTTGGCCAATCTTGTTTACTGTTACATTTTCACTGCTTTGCATGTAGCTGCAGAGTCGTAAGAGTTCAACAGGTATCTTTTGAGTGAAGGAAAGTGATTTTTATCTTCTTGTTTATGCTCATTTATACTTCCTCAGTTTGTTCCACTGAAGATGCAGTCTCTTACGATGAGAAAAGACCAGCAAGTATTTTTACTGTTGTTTTAGTTCACAGTGCCTACCGTGATTCCCTTCCGAAGTTAAGACTTTGGAACACTCTCATAAGAAGTGGTCAAAGAATGTCCTAAGGAAACCAGGGAAAACTCCATTCATCCAGAAGTTAATGGAAATTAAACAAGAAATGGACACATTTGCAAATCAGATATCAGCACAGATAAGCATGCTTTAAGGTGTCTTTCCTTCAACTGATAATTAATTGAACCACTACTATGTACCAAGCATTCTAAAGTTCCCTGGGATGGTGAGAGGAGATGAATACAGTAAAAAAGAACCTCTTTGCCTCCCAAGAAACTGCAAATTGTGTTGGAAAAACAGAGCCTATAAGCATATAACGCTGTATAAGACGGAATGAAATGTGATACAACAGAGCTATAAATTAAATGCCATGAAAGAAGAGAAGGGAGGGTTAAAATGCATTTGGGTGGTGGTAGGTCAGGGGAGCCTTCAAAGAGGGGCTGACACCCTTAAAAGATCCATAGTGGAATTTTGATAGATGGAGAAGAGGGAGGGCTCGTCTACATTTAACCTTGAATTAGAATAAAACTAATTCCCAATAGCCTGGCATTTAATCACCGCAGAATCAAAAGGCCAAGCCAACTCACTAAACATTCAGGGACGGATTTTGTTCCTAACCCACAGGGCATGCAGCAGCAACACAGCAAATTACTACCTTTGCCCCACAGTCAGATGCTTGTCCAGCCTCACCTGCCCAGCCTGCAGAGGAGCAGCAGCAGGTTGTAGGCACTCAACTTATTTTTTTCCAAAGCATTTTTCACCACTTGGTTATCACATTGTTATGTGCTCATTGTCTGTTTCTCCTGGCTAGAACGAAAAAAAGCAGGGTTTGTTTTTTGGTTTTTGGGGTTTTTTTTGTCTCTTTAGGGCCATACCACGGCATATGGAGGTTCCCAGGCTAGGGGTTAAATCAGAGCTGTAGCCACCGGCCAACGTCACAGCCACAGCCATGCCAGATCCGAGCCACGTCTGCAACCTACACCACAGGTCACGGCAACACCAGATTCTTAACCCCCTGAGTGAGGCCAGGGATCAAACCCACATCGTCATGGATGCTAGTCGGGTTCGATAACTGGTGAGCCACGATGGGAACTCCTTACGCAGTGTCTCTAACTTTAGGAGCCCCGGTTTTCTTGTCTGTAAAATGCGGACAACACCCGATGCCTCACATGCCTCACAAGACTGTTGTAGGAGCTCTCGTGGCACAGCCGGTTAAGGATCTGGCTTTGTCACTGCAGCGGCTTGGGTCACTGATGCAGCACAGGAACTTCCACATGCCATGGGTATGCCTCCCCCCCACCCCGCCCCCGCCAAAAAAACAGATTGTTGTAAAGGAAGCAAAAGCTATTGAAAAGCATGCTCACTGTCAGCTGTGGGTTGTTATTACAATACATACCTAGGAACTACTGCGCTTGAGTTTGTTATTAAAGAAATAGTTATTGCATATCTTATCCACTCATAAAGGCTTCCTACTCTCTGATCAAAATTTATAACATGTATTAAAGGTCAACAGATAAGACTGGACCTGCAATATATTTTGAGAGCTTAGCAAAAAGAAACTCAAGAAGATTTCAGATAGAAACAATTGAGTGAGTCCCTGAGACTTGTCTCCTTTGCTCGGATATTTTAATAAAATTTCCAGAAAAAGTAGAAGCAGGATTAATAACAAGTACACTATATAACGAACAATTTAATATTAATCCTGTATACTTATATAATGCATCACTGTCGCATTTCATGCTGATTAATCTCTTTTCAGCCTCCCAACAATGCTAGGAGGCTTTTTAAATAGGATGCTGTAGATCCAGAGATGCTAATAATTTGCCCAAGGTCACAAAGCTACCAGCAACACCTGAAAATAGCTGATCATGGACAAAAAAGAGCTCATATTTACTGAGGGCTTACGATGGGTCAGACAGCACTCTATGCGTTTCACATAATTAATTTGTCTAATCTTCCCCCAAACCCTATTAGTTCATACTGTTGTATAATTAAGGAACTGTGCTGTCGAGCACAGGGAACTACCTGTAGTCACTAATGATGAAACATGGTGGAGGATAACGTGAGAAAAAGAATGTATATATATATATATGTGTGTGTGTGTGTGTGTGTGTGTGTGTGACTGGGTCACTTTGCTGTATAGTAAAAATTGACAGAACACTGTAAACCAACTATAATCAAAAAGAAATAAAAATCATTAAAAATAATAACAAAGTTAAGGAACTGGAGAAAGAGAGAAGCTGCAAACGTCTTCATAGGCACACACAAATAAATGCTAGCTCTAGAAAAGACATGCTTACCTATCACTAACCCCATCAAATGGGGATAATATCCATTCTGTAGAGTTACTGTAAGAATTTGAAAAGGTAGTTTATGCATAAGTGTGGAATTCCATCAACAGCAGATGACAGATACTAAGCAATGTTAGTTGAATCTGCTCTTGTGGAGCCAGATCTGGTTCCTGACCAGCCTCTTTCTCCGGCATGATGCTCCACCTCATCTTAGGTGGCAGATGAAGTTCTAACGTTCCAAGGAATATGTACCAAATCAGCAGGAAAATCACGGAACCGGAATGTAACAAAAATCTCTAACGAAACCTGAAGCCTAACTGAGCCTACATTATGTACTTAAGAGTTCTCTGATTTGGGGCATATTCACCCACACCTGAGTGGGAATCAAAGTCTCAGGGTAAAACCATGTTACCTGGTCTTGTTCCTGTCAATGCAGGATATCTGGTCAATTTAGGATTAAGAGGCAGTTAGCATCATTCTTTTTCTTTTTTTTTTTTTTTTTTTCTTTTTTTGGCAGTGCCCAAAGCATGCAGAAGCTCCTGGGCCACGGATCAAACCCACACCACAGCTGCAACTAAAACCACAGCAGTGACAATGCTGGATCCTTAACCTGCTACACCACAAGGGAACTCCAGCATCATTAGTTTTACAATCTTCTGTTCAATAAAATACACCCAAGTAAAATAATATAGGATCTTGGAATGAAAGAAGAAAAAAATTTAAAGACTCTAAAATGTATTTGCAAGTATATCACCTACAACAATATCTGGAATATCAAAGAGCGGATATGAATGAATAAATGAAAGAATGATACAGACAAAAATTATCATCCTTTATAACTCTCTACTAGTTTTCCTCCTTACATGGAAAATAACTTTTTTTTTTAAGGTGGACTGAATTTTTTAACTTTTAAATATTAGGATATTTAGCATTCGGATGAGCTCAAGTACATATCTGTCAGTGCAAAATTATTATAAACATATAACTAATTTCACTATCTTAGAAAAACATATTATCTTTCCTTTTGGTCCATGCACTTATGTTTTCAGCAAAAGGTCATGTTATAGAAATTATGAGAATTTTATATAATATTAATGCCTAAATATTCTTGAGTCTGAAGTCTACAATTTTATTTCTTCCCACCTAGACATTGTTATTATATAAGTCAATATTTTTTCCTGACATCTGGAAATATAGACATTATCAGTTCTAACAATTATTTCTGGAGGGTGGAATCCATGATTATCTATTATTTTTATTTTGTATTTTTCTGTTTTGCTGGAATTTTATGATGAGTGATTTTATAAAATCAAAAACACGCATTCTTGGAGTTCCCATCGTGGCTCAGCAAAAAACAAATCCAGCTAGGATCCATGAGGTTGTGGGTTCGATCTCTGGCCTCGCTTAGTGGGTTAAGGATCCAGCGTGGCCGTGAGCTGTACTGCAGATCCAAGACACGGCTCGGATCTGGCGTTGCTGTGGCTATGGCTGTGGCTGGCAGCTGTAGCTCAGACTCAAACCCTAGGCTGGGAACCTCCATATGTTGTGGGTGCAGCCCTAAAAGGCAAAAAACAAAAACGAAAACAAAAAAAAAAACCACATGCTTTCTTTTCAATATCTCCCAAATAAGACTATTATTTATTTAATCATTCAAAAATTTATTCCTTGGAGTTTCTGTTGTGGCTCAGCAGATTAGGAACCCAACACAGTGCCTGTGAAGATGCAGGGTTTTTTGTTTGCTTGTTTGTTTGTTTGTTTGTTTGTTTTAAGGGCCACAGCCACAACACATGGAATTTCCCAAGCCAGGGGTTGAATGGGAGCTACAGCTGCTGGCCTACACCACAGCCACAGCAATGTGGGATCTGAATCGCATCTGCAACCTACACCACAGCTCATGGCAAAGCCAGATCACCAATCCACTGAGCAAGGCTAGGGGTCAAACCCAAATCCTCATAGATACTAGTCGGATTTGTTTCCCCTGCACCACATTGGGAACTCCAAGATGCAGGTTTGATCCCTAGCCTGGCTCAGTGGGTTAGGATCTGGTGTTGCCACAAACTGCAGCACAGTTTGCAGATGCAGCTCTGATTCAACAAGAGGAAGCATAGTTACCAAGAAATTGCTATGAAAACATGAAGGAGCCCTTTTTTTTTTTTAATTCTCCAAAAATAATCCGTTACTACCATCAAAAACTGAAGGAGACTTAAGATTTTTATCTTCCAAGTGACGCAGGGCTGTGCAACAAATAAATAAGTCATGGGGAAAGAAGCAAAGAGAACCCAACCCAGCAGAGACAGTGTAACTGAAATGGCACCCTTACCATCTATAGTTATTCTGTTCATAATTTTATCCTCATGAAAAAGGTGCAAAATTTTCCAGTGGCACCTAACAAATAGGAAACAAGCTCAGACTCATCCCAGCCTGAAACCTACTCGTGGAAACATCTACAAAGGGGTCCTTTGTTTCCTATCTAGGCCTTCGGTGGAGGAGTAGGTGTCTGAATGCATTTTTCCCACATAATCACTGCAGTTCGTGGTCATTAGTTACTCTTGGTGTTAGTCTTTAGCAAGGTACATTGCTTCACATGTGTACTAGGTTGAACCATATGAAGAGGGTTTTCTTATAGGACAAAAATGCTGAAACACTGGCAATTTCATGATTCAACCTAATACCTTAATAGATTTTTGTGGTCTAGGATATGAAACATACATATTGTCTATATAGTCCCAAATAACTGACTTAACAAAAGAATTTCTTTTTTGTCTTTTTTAGGGCCACACCTGCAGCATGTGGAGGTTCCCAGGCTAGGCGTCAAATCGGACCTGTAGCTGCTGGCCTATACCACAGCTATAGCAACATGGGATCTGAGCAGCATCTGCAACCTACACCACAGCCCACAGCAATGCCGGATCCTTAACCCACTCAGGGAGACCAGGAATTGAACCTGTGTCCTCACAAGTTGGGTTTGTTACCGCTAAGCCATGAAGAGAACTCCTAGAATTTCTGATCAATATTTTATATTAACTTGTAAGATGCTTCAGAGCAGCTACAGTGTTTCATGTCCTTGTATTCCATACAATACTTACAATAATTCCTGACAGAGTGAGCTTCTCAGTAAATGCTGAATGAAAGAATGTGGCTATTTATATCTCTACTTTGTTCCTCAAAGGATATAAGGTCTCAATTTAGAGACTAGAACTCATTCTAACAAGGACTAATAATATCCCAAAATTAAATACAATAATTTCAAAAAAAAAAATGTTAAGGAGGGATTGACATGGAACCAAATATTTAGAAAAGATATTAGTCGTAATTAGTTCAAAATTCCAAGCAGAATGACCTGTCAAACCCTTCTACTCAGTTTAGCGTCCCAAGTTCCAGGGTAACCAACAAATCAGGCTGAAATTCCCTTGTCTGTTTTCCTAAGGTTAGAGCCAGTCTGGACCAAGCACCAGGCCTCAGAAACGAAAGACAAAGGTGGAAGGCATCATTCACCCAGACTGAATTAACTCAGAAAGAACACTGAAAGATGAGTGGACGGATTCAAGGATGCGTGGGTAGGTGGAGGTAGGGATGAATGATGGATAGACGGAGACAGGGAGGAAAGAAAAGAATACTACGCTCATGCGAGGGGTAAGATGAAGAACGGAAAAGTACCGATGCCTGTCTCTTGCTCTCCACGTGTGTGTGTACACACCGCTGTCTCCAGTCTGCACGGAGATTTCTTTAAAACTAACAGCATTGTGTGCGGTGTGCCTTTGCCTCGCTGAAGAACCCGTATCATGCCTTCCTGCCTTTGCAGCGTCCAATTCTGCTGAGCACATTCTCCTGCTAAGAAACAGGCTGAGCCCTGATGATTACTAAATAAGAACATAATTAATTATTTCTTCAACTGAATAGTCCTGAATTCTACCACAAATCAATCAGTTCTTCTAGCCTAAGAAGCTCTGACTCTATTTTAGCTCAATGAAAACAAATCAATGAAGGCCAATTATGGCCCATCTCGTTAGAGTATGCAAATGGTGTGCCATACAAATTCCGCAGCCACTGCCTCCAGGGCCTCAGAGGAGACTGGGAAAGCCGCCTGTGGGCTGCTGCTGGCCCCTAGCTGCTCAGGCACCCAGGACGATCACGCCTGGAGTCTCTAAGGGGGAGGCCAAGGAGAAACCGCCCGCATTTGTTCCTTTCACAAATACGTATTCAAAGTCTTCTATGCAGAAAGCATCGTTGTTTCAGAGTTATCAGGGTACAAGGACAGCCCAATGTTCAGGATATACTCTGCATTCTAGAGTAACAACATTCTGCATATGAAAGCTGGTTTCCATGTAATTCTTAGGTCTGCAGCCTGATTATGCAGTGCCCCCAACTTTTCCAACGAGGATAACACATCACAAAGACAAGCCCACAGGGCTGCTAAGCATGGAACCCTGATGGGATACAGAAGAAGGCTCACCTGCTCCCCAGGATCTCCCGACACCACTTCCGCCCCGCCACCGGGCTGACGTTTCCACCGCTGCTGTCATTCTTGGGGCTACGGCTTTGCACCTCTGGCATCGGACAGCAAGAGGTCACGAAGCTACTATCTCCTAAACTTCAGGTGTTTCTTCACCCAATCTCCATTCTTTCCAAATCATATTTCTTTACCACATTTCATTGAAGCTAAAATTCTCTGACGTTGGTCTTTCTTGATTTGACCGCGGGTGTCACCTGAAGGTCTACACCTTCTGAGTGCACTGCCTGACCTGGTACACCGGCATCGACAAGGCCACCAACTGCGAGCTGTGTCGCACTGGGAACCATGTCGAGTCACCCGTGATGGAGCCTGATAATGTGAGAAAGAACAATGTAGATGTGTATGTGTAACTGGGTCGCCCTGCTGTACAGCAGAAAATGGACAGAACACTGTAAACCAGCTATAATGGAAAAAATAAAAATCATTATAAATGAGGAAAAAAAAAGATGACGTCAACAGTGCAATGTTTTATGATTCCAGAGAGGTAAAAAAGTATTGGGGAAGAAAGTGATTATGAAATAGAGTAATTTTTTTGTCTTTTTGCCTTTTCTAGGGCCACTCCCGCAGCATATGGAGGTTCCTAGGCTAGGGGTCTAATCAGAGCCGTAGCCACTGGCCTACACCACAGCCACAGCAACACCAGATCCTTAACCCACTGAGCAAGGCCAGGGATTGAACCCGAGACCTCATGGTTCCTAGTCGGATTCGCTAACCACTGCGCCATGATGGGAACTCCTAGAGCAATATTTTTAAGTTAACTCAATTTTCTTACTTAATACACTTCTTTAAAAAAAACAAAAACAGGAGTTCCCATCATGGCTCAGTGGAAATGAATCTGACTAGTATCCATGAGGACACAGGTTCAATCCCTGGCCTCACTCAGTGGATTAAGGATCCGGTGTTGCCATGAGTTGCAGTGTGGGTCACAGACACAGCTCGGATCTGGAATTGCTGTGGCTGTGGTGCAGGTCAGCAGCTTCAGTTCCAATTCAACCCCTAGCTTGGGGACCTCCATATGCCTCAGATGCGCCCCTAAAAACAAAAACAAAAAAACTTTGTTATCACTGCCTTAGAAAACCAGTATCACTAACATAAATAAAAGGATACTGTGTAGACAAATGCAATGATAATTTGAAAAATAATCTTAAATTCTAGTTAATACAATTAATCAAGTTGTACATTTTTTGCTTATGCTCCTTTCTAGTGTACATATTATACTCCATACAAAACATAAAGTCTAAGAGGAGTTCCTTTGTGGCCTAGCAGGTTGGGGAATCTGGCATATTCACTGCTGTGGCTTGTGTCACTGCTATGGCACAGGTTCAATCCCTGACCTGGGAACTTCCCACATGCCATAGGCCCAGCCAAAAAAAGTCTAAGAAATAATTCTGCTGGAGTTCCAGTTGTGGCTCAGTGGAAACAAATCTAGCTAGTATCTATGAGGACACAGGTTCGATCCCTGGCCTCACTCAGTGGGTTAAGGACCTGGCATTGCCGTGAGCTATTGGGTAGGTCGCAGACATGGCTCGGATCTGGCATTGCTGTGGCTGTGGTGCAGGCCGGCAGCTACAGCTCTGATTCGACCCCTCGCCTGGGAACCTCCACATGCTGTGAAGGTAAAAAAGACAAAAAAAAAAAATTTTTAATAAAATGTAAATAAATTCTCCTGATAATTTATGTTAAAAAAAGAAAAAAAGAAAGAAAGAATGCAGGCTTTTAGCCTGAAGACTGTACTTGCTTTGTTAAAGGGGGAGATTAACAACTGTTCAAGATAAAACCTTGTTAAAACCACTGCAATGAAATTGTCTCCTTGCCTTAATTAGAAAGAGTTGAGAAGAAATTGAAAAGGGAGTATTTTTCACTCTGCCTGATTCAATGTTACATAAAGTGGGGTTCATGAGCCACCGAAATGCTCCCTCCTGTACCGTTAGCCCCACGCACCACTTGGTAAGGGACATGAAGGGACTGCCATTAACTGTTGAGAAGGGTTACCAGTGCTACTAACCTGTCCACTTAGAGGGGTTACCAGTGCTACTAACCTGTCCACTTAGAGGGGTTACCAGTGCTACTAACCTGTCCACTTAGAGGGGTTACCAGTGCTACTAACCTGTCCATTGAGAAGGGTTACCAGTGCTACTAACCTGTCCACTTAGAGGGGTTACCAGTGCTACTAACCTGTCCACTTAGAGGGGTTACCAGTGCTACTAACCTGTCCACTTAGAAGGGTTACCAGTGCTACTAACCTGTCCACTTAGAGGGGTTACCAGTGCTACTAACCTGTCCACCTAGAGGGGTTACCAGTGCTACTAACCTGTCCACTTAGAGGGGTTACCAGTGCTACTAACCTGTCCATTGAGAAGGGTTACCCGTGCTACTAACCTGTCCATTGAGAAGGGTTACCAGTGCTACTAACCTGTCCATTGAGAAGGGTTACCAGTGCTACTAACCTGTCCACTTAGAGGGGTTACCAGTGCTACTAACCTGTCCACCTAGAGGGGTTACCAGTGCTACTAACCTGTCCATTTAGAAAGCCAAGTAAAAGACCTTGATGATGGGACAGAGGAACGAGAAGTTTCGACAGATGTCAGGAAGAAGCCCAAGATGTGAAAAGCTACCACACAGACACGGGTCCAAGGGAAAATACCCATTTGAGTGAGGAGGTGGGTACGGAACTGGCAAGGGGTGAGCAAATAAATGCCCTGGGCATTTGGGAAAGAGATGTGCCAGGGTGTGTCCATGGAAAAAGGACACAAAGAGTAATCGGGAGGAATCCAAAGCAAGTCTTGCCAGTTTAGCAATGTCAGCATCATACTAGAATTCCCACTGAAAGAGGCACCTGCTTATCAGTGACTCTAGTCTGATCATTCCTCTTCCGCTGAATCAAGGACGTGAGGGTTCTATGACAACACAAAAGAGCGGGAGAGTCAGCCTCTGTATCCAAAGCTTCCACATTCACAGATTCAGCCCACCACAGATCAAAAACATTCTGGAAAAAAAAAATTCCAGGAAGTTCCAAAAGGCAAAACTTGAATTTGCTGTACACTGGCAACTATTTGCATGGCATTCACATTGTACTAGGTATTACAAGTAATCTAGAGATGATTTAAAGTCTACAGAATGACGGGCACAGGTTACATGCAAATACCCTGACTTTTTACATATGGGACTTGAGCATCCATGGATTTCGGTATCTGAGGGAGAGTCCTGGAAAGAAGCCCCTTCAGATACCAAGGAACAACTGCATATGCTTAAGGACCATAGTTTTGTTTTGTTTTGGTTTTTGTTTTTTTGTTTTGTTTTGTTTTGCATTTTAGGGCGTACTCACAGCCGTACTCTGATTTGACTCCCAGGCTAGGGGTCAAATCAGAGCAGCAGAGGCCAGCCACAGCACAGCCACAGCCACAACAATGCAGGATCCTACACCACAGCTCACAGCAGGGCCAGCTCCTTAACCCACTGAGCAAGGCCAGGGGTTGAACCTGCAACCTCATGGTTCCTAGTCGGATTTGTTTCCGTTGCACCACAACGGGAACTCCATGGACCATGGATTATTATACTAAGGATTTGAGGGGAAATGAGTGCTCCACTCAGATACATAATCACTGTTAGTTCAGCGCTCTTTTGGTCTGACTCTTGTAAGGCCTATATGTTTCAAGCCTCTCATGCTCTCCTCTGGAAAACAAGAAAAACAATTAGCCAGACTGGTTTTATAATAAACCCTCTTCTACTTTAGCCATCTCTTTTCTAAACAAAAACCTCACCGTCTTCACCCGAGACAGGCGAGAACCAACCACTCGAGGTGAAAGGCTGGGTGTTCTGAGTCAGCGTGACCTGTTACAAGCCGGGATTCTTAACCAAATTTTGTCAGATTGGAGAATTTAACCTTTTACCACCATTGTTTTTTCTCACTTATTATTTATTCCATTCATCATTTGTGCTTCTTTCCTTGAAGTGAATTTTTCATCTCTTTTAACATACAGTGACCAAAATTGGCAATTATATCCCAAATAATGGTTGATCGATGCCAAGGGTCTCCTCACCCTTTTCATGCCATACTTCTGCTAATATATCTCTCTCTTGTGTTTCCGTTGTTCAATAAGAGCATTACAAATTGCTGACTCATATTCAATTTATGGTCCACAATACTTCGGCCAATTCTTTTAGTATCCTTGGATGCAAAGCACCAAGACCTGCACTTTTAGATACCGCTCGGTTTATGGAAATCACCCTCCTCCAAGTCTTTTGCACTTTCCATTCTCCTCAAGCATGCATTACCTTTTTTCTAGAAACCCACTCACTCCATCAGGCGGAACTTTTTAAAAAAGGCATCGAATGCCCTGGGGCCCTTTGATGTCACCACTGAGTCTCTTGCTTTCCTATCTAATTAAAGGACAACATTCTCGTCCTTCTTTTCTTGCTCCGGATAGGGTATTTTTTTTTTTTTAAATAATGTTCTATCTCAACTTCAGAAGCTGCATCTCATTTCTTGCTTTAGTAGCTCTGACCTTCCCTCCATGAACGTTTTTACAGGTATCTGTCCTTGAAGGTTCAGCTTCCTCCAAAAGTTTTTCTATTTAAGAAGCTTATGTGATTTTTTGATAAATCAGTTAGATTTTATCTTCCCAACTTTTTTAGACATATCTGTAAGCCTGTTCTCCTTGCCCTTGACAAAGTTCTGACAAAGTAGTTCACAAAAATCTAATCTGCTGTTTAAGGAATTAGTTGAAAAAGAGATGTAAGGAAAGAACCCAAGTGAACAGAAAATTCCTTAAGTAAACATATATTGTTGCTGGGATTTTTTTCGACACTCTAGAAGACACGGTCACTTATTTATTTATTTACTTATTTATTTGCTGTCTTTTTAGGGCCGCATCCACGGCATACGGAGCTTCCCAGGCTGGGGGCTGCATCCAAGCTACAGCCACCGGCCTACACCACAGCCACCACAACGCCTGATCGGAGCCGCTTCTGCAACCTTCAGCACAGGTCACGGCAACGCCGGATCCCTAACCCACTGAGCGGGGCCGGGGACCGAACCCGCATCCCCATGAGTTCCTAACCGGCTGAGCCACAACGGGCACTCCATGGTCACTTCATTTTAACTATTTCCTTCCTTTAAATCTTCAGTACATCCCTTTTCTAAAATATCCCAAGAAAGATACTCCACACTACTTCCACTCACCCATCCAACATTTGTGCTGGACACTCTTTTTCCCCGCTCTCCGACCAAATGTCTGTCCTCGCCCCCGAGCACGAGCACGGCGGCGCCTGTGGAGTCCAGAGTCCAGCGGAAAGAACCACTACCCTGACGCCGTTCTCAGCATTGCTGCCACCTGTCGGTCTCCAGCGCTAGCCCTCCTCGTGCCCGGGAAGGGGAAGGTCAGCCCGGGTGAAAGTTATTCCTGCCCTTCAGGAAACCACCAGGACCGGTCAGAACTGGCCAAAGCCAAGACCGCGGAAGACCTGCCCGCGCGTGGACCTCGACGCTCCTTATGAGCACATTATAATATATTAGCATGTAAGTGACACGCCCACCAGCGCCGGGCGCCCGCGGCTACCATGGCAACAACCAGCCGCGCCCATACTGGAACTGAAAAGGAATATCCAAGCAACCCATACCCCTGTTCTTAGACAAATCGTGACTATTCCTCCCTCTCTTTACTCAATTCCCTCCCTTTTACCTGGAGACGCCTACCCCTGCGGTGTCTAAGCCTAAATGGGGGTGAGAAATCGATTTGTGAGCTAAGTACCCGCTTCTCCGTTCTCTGGCCATTGAATAAAGCTTGTGCTGTTTCAGTCTCAGCATTGGTTTCATTATTGGCTGTGCAGATTCAAACAAAAATGTGCCTTCCCCACCAAGGCAGCGGGGGCTTCTGCCAGGCTAGGGTCCACATGGAGGTTCATTCAACCAATTTAGTAACAATATTATTCCTCATTCTACTGGATAATGTTCTGTGACCCAGTCTCAACACTCACTGCATACATTAGTCTAAAGCACCCAGCTAACTGCGGTAGCCCCAGTTGTGGGCCTGCAGCCATCCTTACCCCACCCATGGCCTATTCTCCAAGCAGTAGCAGAGGCATCTTTTAAAATGTAAATTACATCATGCGATCCTTTGCTCTTAGTTTTCTATTGGCTTCCCTTCACACCCAAAATAAAATCCAAACTCCTCATTGTAGGACTTCAAGGCTTCTCCAAGGAAATAAAACTAGACCCTTATCATCCTTCCTGTCTCACTGTCACTGCTGCAGTGTTCCAAGACCTCCCCTGCCCAGCAACTTGGCCTCCTCCTTCCTGCCCCCTACTGGGAAAGGTATATGGCCCACTCCTCATCTCCTCTCCTTGATCAACCAGGCTTACTCCTTCCTGCGCGCCTCCCCCCCCCCCCCCCGAAAAGGTATGTAGCCCACTGCTTCCCTGCCCTGTAGGGGCAGCATATGCCCCCAACCAACCAGCAAGTGTATCAGAAGACCCTATTCTTCCCCCAACCAATCAGCAGGTCCACAGGTGTATGGCAAGACCACTCCTCACACTCCTTTGTCTTTGAGCTATAAAAACGGACAGGACCACTGGCCCAGAGTCAGCTCTCTCTGCTGATCAGGAAGTCGGCCACTGTGTTAGCAGTCTCCTGCCTCAATAAACTTGTCTTTTCTACACCTTGTTTTAAATCCAGAAAATCTTTTTCCACCCGTGAGCAGAGACCACAGCACTCATCATGGCCAAGAAGGCCTGCCCTGACCACCTTCTTCCTGGTCATTTGGGTACCGGGGCCTTCGCACCTCCCTGGAACACTCTTTCCCGTCACACTGTTATCTCCTTAAACAGCCTTCAGCGTGTTCATCTTGACCTGCTATATCATTCTTCATTCCAGCCACCGTGCAGCATGGGTGGTATAATGGTGAGCATAGCTGCCTTCCAAAACCACAGCTTAGCACCTTATCTACTACTCAAGTGTACACGGCTTAATATGTCTCCTTACTGGAACGTAAGTTCTGTGAAGGCAGGAAAGGTATTCGTTTTGTTCTTTGTTGGATTTCTATCAGTGGAAACACTATGTGGCAGCCATAGATCAAGTACTCAAAAATAATTTTGGAATGGTTAAGGATGAAATAATTTCTGATCTTTTCACCAAGAAATTTATCACATTCCCCCCCACCCCACCCCCCCGGCACACAAATTAAACACCGTGATGAGAACAGATTGCTTAGAATTCATGTCTCTGCTCTTATCAGAAGTCTCATGCAAAGGAAAAGTATTCGACCTTGTAATGATAATGCAGCTTGAAAATGCCAATTGTGGAACTCTTCTGAGTCATTCTTTGCAAAATAATTTGCAGTTTATCTACAGAGGAAATTTTCTCTTTACCCAATGCTCTTTGCAAAGGTCCAAAAGCCAGCGTTGATCAGAGTACTGGGCGGTTGGGGGTAAAAGTCCTGAGCACATAGTCATTCTGGGTTGATCTATGAAATCTAGGGAAGCATGAAAAGTATGCAATGTACTGAAAAGAAGGCTACAGTCAGGATGCTACTGGAAGAATTGTGTTCTTTCTCTGGTGTCCACAACTATACCTCCCAGAGAATGAAAAATCCAAAGTATAATCACAAGGTAAATTTCATTTACCATTGTGTCTATTCTGGAATAAAAGCCAAAGGGAGAAAAAAAGTCGGTTATATATGGACAGTTTTCATAAGCATTCTTGTTAAAAAAAAAAAGGGTGAACTGTTGAACTGTGAAATCAAAAATACTTCACCAAAGCAGAAAATCTCTATAACAATTTGAAACCAAGATGTGGTCTCTTTAGCCATCTTTTGTTCCTGTATTCTATCATTCAGTTAAGAAACTGTCAACAAATACTTGTTGCACATTTGCTATGTCCATGGTTCCAGGTAAGTAGCATCAATGGCAGTGAAAAGTGAATGACAAGGGAAGTTGAAAGATATGGCCCCTGACCTCATAGAGACTGCAAGCCATAGATAAAAATTTGTGGTTGCCAAGGGCAGGGGAGAGCAGTGGGATGGACAGGTAGTTTAGGGTTGGTAGATGCAAACTATTACATTTAGAATGGATAAGCAATGAGGTCCTACAGTACAGCGCAGAGAACCATAACTCATCTCTTGGGATAGAACATGATGGAAGACAGTATGAGAAAAAGAATGTGTATATATGTATGACTGGGTCACTGTGCTGTACAGCAGAAATGGACCCAACACTGTAAATTCAACTATTATATATATATATATATATATATATATTTTTTTTTTCTTTTTAGGGCTGTACCCGCAGCATATGAAGGTTCCCAGCCTAGGGGGTCTAACAGAGCTATAGCTGCTGGTCTACATCACAGCCACAGCAACGTGGGATCCAAGCCGAGTCTGCGGCCTATACCACAGCTCAGGACAACACTGTATCCTTAACCCACTGAGCGAGCGAGGCTAGGAATCCAACCCGCAACCTCATGGTTCCTAGTCGGATTGGTTTCCGCTGCGCCATAACGGGAATTCCTATAATTTTTTTTTAAAGGAAAATAAAATTTTTAAATTTTAAAAAATAGCGATTACAAGCGATTGTGTTCATCGATCGGGCTCCAAGCACTACTTCCCTATGGTGCACTTGTTAAAAACAGACTTGATTATTATCCACGCGTCCAGGAGTGACCAAAGGGTCTAGAGAGAAATAATTTGGGCACTTCAGCCACTGGAGAAGAGATGGTTTTCCAAGTGTATTACAAAATAAACTGCTCCATTAAATTCATCATTAATAAATATGCTTGTCTGTGTGAGAATTGGCGTTGTTATTTATTTCTTAATGAGATTTTAATGGGTATGGGTTTTTTAAGTAGTTTTAAAGGAGGAGGACCGCTTTTTCCCATGATATTTAAATTGCCTTCTCTCTAAATAGCTCTGGTATTTGCAAAGTGCCGGACCCCAGATAACGCAGGTTTGGTCTTACAGTTGACTGTGATTGGTCCTGGACTCCAGCTTAGAGTTGACGTGATTGGTCCTGGAATCCAGCTTAGAGTTGACGTGATTGGTCCTGGAATCCAGCTTAGAGTTGACGTGATTGGTCCTGGAATCCAGCTTAGAGTTGACTGTGATTGGTCATGGAATCCAGCTAAGGTGACGGTGTGGTTTATGCTTCCACTCACGCGCCATTCTTTCCAAACACAGGCAAAAACGGGCTTAACGGAGGAGAGAAAACTGCAGCCTTGCCAGGTTGCCTCTTGGAAACCACTGTGGTAGAAACAGCAGATGGCCCTACGCTGCATTCCCTCCAACCTCTGGCTACCACCCGGCCTTCCTGCCCTGCAGAAGCTGGAAGGATGAAAACTCCATCCCTGACTCATTTGAAGACGCAATTGGGGAAGACCTGAATTCAAGCCTGTGTCCAGACGCTCCTGCTGTGGTGCAACAGGATCAGCAGCGTCTTGGGAGCCCTGCGACTTGGGTTCAATGCCTGACCCCGCACAGCAGGCTAGGATCCTGGTGGTTTACTTTGGGGCTGCGGCTTGGATCCGATCCCTGACCTGGGATCTCCGTATGCCTCAGGATGGCAAAAACAAACAAACAAACCTGTGTCAGTTAGGGAGGGAGATACTCATCTGGCTGGTGGCGAGTTAGCAGAAGATCATGGTCCCAGAGCCAGCGATGATGGACCCAACTTCCTGACCCCTGGATTCTGACCCAGGTGGTGTGTTTCTGAACCCACAGAGGGGGCTGTGGTGCCCTGACCCAAGACTCGCAGCTAAGGCAACGGGATCCCAGAACCAGTAATGACCTCGTAGCCTCCCGAGTCCCCAGCTTCCCCATGGTGCCGAAGCCACAGTTCCTTTGCCAGGCCAGCTGGGGTTGTCCTTTCGGTAGTAGGTTCCCAGAGGGCCAGCTGGTGCCTGCCCCTCCCATCCTTTCCATGATTTTATAAGCAGGTATTCCCTGCGTTAAACTTCCTTCTGCTTAAAATAACTAAAACGGTTTCTCCATATCCAGCCAAGCTCTGCCTGCTAGAGCCCCTCATGGTAACTCCACCCAGGAATAACTCAGTTAAAAGCACATTGCTGTATGTCAGAAATTGACGCAACATTGTAAATCAATGATACTTTAATAATTTAAAAAGTAATAAAATCAATAAATAGGCATGTTTTTTAAAAAACCATAACCTCGGAGTCCCTGCTGTGGCAGGTGGAAGTCTGACTGTAGAAGCTTGGGTCACTGCAGAGGCATGAGTTCGGTCCCTGCCCAGGGCGCTGGGTTAAAGGATCCCCCAAAAAGCACAGAACCTCGCTTTCCCCATCTGTCCATGGAAAACGTTCTCTGGGTCCCACCTAAGCACTACTTTGTGTGGCATTGAAGGATTTTTTTTTTTCTTTTACACTACTTTAACGACTCTAAAAAAAGAACATAAAATCCCTTTTATGTCTCCTTGCCCTCTCTCCTCCTCCACTTTTAGTCAGCCTCCATTTCCTGGGTCAGGGGAAGCTCCTTGAGGTAGATCTGCTAATGCAAAGGTCATAAAAACAAGACGTGCCTTGAGACCATGGGAAGGGGGCTGGGCGGAGCAGGCTGGAAGGCAGAAACGCCATTGTCACTTCCGTACAAAGCACTTTGTTTAAAAACTTGGCCCCTCAGAAACGCGAAAATCTAGGATCCCCTACTTGGTTGTAAAGGGGAGCACTAGGGAGAAGGCAGTCAAGGCTTCCAAAGCTGCAAGGGTGAGGCAGTTCTTCCCAGTTTTTAAATCAAACACCACCTTCCAGCATGTAAAGCAAAATCGTTAATAATAATTGCCCCCACCTGCTGAGCATGTATGCCACGCAGCAGTCTATGCTAGATCTAGAGAACACACCTGTGGTTGTCAAGAGGTGGCGGGGAGAGAGATGGACTGGGAGTTGGGGGTTAGTAGATGCAAACTATAGCCAGTCTCCTGGGATAAAGCATAAAGCAAAAGAATATTTTTTAAAAAAGAATATATATGTGTATAACTGAGTCACTTTGCTGTACAATAGAAATTAGCACAGCCTTGTAAATCAGCCATACTTTAATACAATGCAAAATCAGAAAAAAAAAAACTCTTTGCTAAATCAAAGATTATTTCCAAACCCCTGAGACATCATGTCCTTTCTATAGATGAAAAACTGAGGCATAGCGAGAGTAAGGAAACCGTCCGGGATTTTAACTCTGTTTAACACTAAAAAAACAATAATACTTCCAGTACATTCATTCCATCCATCATTGAATACATCTTTTTTGAACACCTCAAATGGACCATGCTTCCCAGGGGGCCACGCCCTTCATGGGCCACACCCAGGAGATGCAGCTGCAGACAGGGCAGACAAAGCTTACTCACTTCTTTCAAGAGAAGACGGCCGGTCGTGCTACAGCCATCACTCAGGAAACCTCATGTGACCAGCTCTCAAAGCATCAGGGACCATTGCTTTTGAAGCCCACCTCACTTTGGTTCTGACCCTTTCACAGCTGCTCCTCCTGCCTGAGTTTGCAACCCAGCACTGATACTTATTTAAACTCTCTGGGCCCCATCTTTCTCATCCTTAAAGTGAGCATAATAAAATGGCCTACCTGGAACTCCCTGTTGGCTCAGTGGGTTAAGATTTCGGCATTGTCACTACTGCGGCTCAGGTTGCTGCTATGGCTCAGGTTCGGTCTCTGGCCCTGGAACATCCACATACCGCAGGTGCAGCCAAAAAACAATAAAAACAGCCCAAACAGCCTACCTTATGGGGTTATTGCAAGGATTAAATAGAAGATAGGAACCAGAGCACCTAGAGGAGTGCTGGCACATCGCAGCATTCAAGCTGTGCCCGTCATAGCTGTTACCACTGCTGTCATCATTTCCGTGGCACCACGTAACACTAGACTTACACGGAGGACTTACCCTTTACCAGGGTATGGGAATCTCAGCATATGCTTGTCTCAGACTTCGAAGGCCACAGAAAGAGACTGGAGCGCATCCATTTTCATCTGACTTGGTTTAAAGCTTAGTTTAGAGATGCGGATAGTCCCTGCTCCCCAGATCCCAGGGTGGCCACAGCTTGCTTTGATAGTTCCACACTGACCTCTATCCCCCAAACCAGAAGGACGTCAGTACATTCCACTGGCCCCTCAAAAATTAAGTCCCTTGGTAAGAGTCTGTGTTATGCTACCTAAATCTCAGCTTAGGAACTGAAGCGTTTATGCCTCCAACTCCAACAACCTTCAGCTCTCAGCCTGTGGGAATCACCCTTAAACTAGCTGAATGCAACCACCTCAACCAAAGTCTTACCTCTTCCCAGAGTCAACGTGCATTCAATGACTGCTTGGTGCACGGACATGAAAATCCAGCCTCCAAGAGTCCCCACCGTGGCTCAGCAGCAACAAAGCAGACTAGTATGCACGAGGATGAGCGATCCCTGGTCTCGGTCAACAGGTTAACGATCCAGTGCTGCTGTGAGCTGTGGTGTAGGTCGCAGGTAAGGCTCAGGTCCCGTGTTGTTGTGGCTGTGGTGCTGGTTGGCAGGTGCAGCTCCAATTCAACCCCTAGCCTGGGAACTTCCATATGCCGCGGGTGTGGCCCTAAAAAACAAAACAACACAACACACCATCTCAGCAGCTGAATTCAACCACGTGAGGGTGAATTTGGCACCTTTACGAACTGGCCTGTGTACAGTGTCCAGCAGCCAGTAGGAACGACATGACATAAATTTGCTTCGCTGCCCAGAGCAGGCACTTCAAAGTGTCTCTCTTCTCCTTGAGCGCAAACCTGGCCTTCGTTGTACCTGCTTCCAGCTCACGCCTCGGCCAGAGCACCTGAGGAGGATTAATCCTTGGCCCCAGGCTGACCTTCCCCGGTGTAGAAAGTCAGCAGAACTGCTGAGAGAAGAGCCAAACACATGGGCTGTAGGTTGTGCAGAGAGAGTTGCCCCCACTGTGGGTCACACGTGTGCCCTGCGCTGCCGGCTACCCCGGGTCTCCCTCCTGCTCTCCATCTCGGTCCTCAGCCTTGGAGGGAGGATAAACTCTACCCCAGAGGAGGCCCAGGAAGAGACTTATTTGTTCTGTTGAAACCTTGGATCCACTGGTTTTTAACACAGGTCAAGCTTTAATCCAAAGGAACGTATCAAACGGATGTGTTGCGCTTTCAGTCTGGGTATCAGCTGGAAGACGGTTCTCATAATTACAGACCCTTTCGGTAAAAGGGTGACTTTAGTTCAGGAAGAAGAAAAGATGGTATAAGCTGATAAGGGAAGCCTCTATCAAGTGTAATTTCATCAAGACAAGTGCCCGAGACGGCTGCCCTCCTGTTAATAACGACCACGCTCACAGGTGCCATGTACTGGCCACTAACAAGGTACCAGCAAGTGAGCTGAATCTCTTGCCTTATCTTGTTTCATCCTAGTGACTAGACTGGCAGGATAGTGCCCTGTTCACAAATACGGGGGACGATTTCGGGGGGATTAAGGCGATAGCCCCAAGCTACACCTCCGGGAAGCCACGGGAAAAGGGGTTCTCAAACAGAACCACCTTGGCCCTGAGCCCATCCTCATAGGCCACTGGCCACTTTTCACGCCTTCAGGACAAAACCCACTCAGCCCTGCCTTCTCCTCCCTCTGTTGGTAAGTACAGCCCGCGCCAGGCCATCATCCGGGAGCTCACCCGCACACGACCTGGCCGAACCCCCTCCTGTCTGAAGCCCCTCGCCGCCACCCCCCCAACCCCAGCCTGGCGTCTCTGCAGGTTGGACGCCTATCTGATCAAGCTCACAGCTCGCTTACCTCAAGTTCAAGGCTGCTTCAACCTGGACGCAGCTCTTAGAGGTTCCAGGCCTTTTCCTCAGGCTGCTGCTCCCCCTGATATTGGAGACAAACACATAAAAGGTTCCAATGTGGTTCCATTTTCAAGGTTTTCAAGAAAGCTCAATAAAGCTTCCAATCGTGTCCAAGTCTCATCTTGGGTTGAGGACAACCTCTTTCAAGGACTTCGCTGGCATACCTTGTATCTTCTCAGCTACTCAGTGACCATCCAGTTCTTTGCATGGCATTTCTGAACTCTAGGGATTTTATTACTTATTTATTTATTTTATTTTTGCTTTTTTTTTTTTAGGGCTGCACCTGTGGCATATGGAAGTTTCCGGGCTAGGGGTTGAATCAGAGCTGCAGCTGCCAGCCTATACCACAGCCACAGCAATGCCAGATCCAAGCTTCACGTGCAACCTGTGCCACAGCCTGTGGCAAGACCAGATCCTTCACCCAGTGAGCAAGGCCAGGGATTAAACCGCACCCTCACAGACACTAGTCAGGTTCTTAACCTGCTGAGCCACAATGGGAACTCCCTCAGTCCGAGGGACTGCGGAGGAAGGAACAGAATTATCATACATCCTCATTTGGACTGTTCCAAAACCCATCAAGTGGAATCTAACGTAACTGTAGACACATAATTCGCTACAAGATAACCTTAAAAAGAAAAGACGTCAGCCCCAAAGATCTTTCTTTTTCTCTTTCTTTTAAAGAAGTGATTATAATGATGGCACCGTAACTATTGCAGACACAATACTTGAGACTCGCAGTTGAGGGTGAAATTATGCAGGGTGTAGCTGAGGGGGCGATGATGGCAGAAAGAAGACCCTCAGCCGGTCCCACTGTCACAGAGAACACCAATGGGATGTGAGCGAAATGGCCCCTGTGTGGTTTTAGCAGCATGCTGTGCACATGGTTAAAAAAAATCAATTTTTCTTAAGAGCCAAAGGGTTAAGGAGAGGTCGCAGGCACAATTGGAGAGCCTAAAAGCCAGATATTATTTTTGAGAGACTATAATAGCCTGGTGATCAGTTCAAGAAAATCACAGTCATTCAAGATGATGTCTTACATGGACTGGCTTCTCTGTAAAATGAATTTACCTTTTCATTATTATTTACTGAGTGAGCCAGTATTTCATTTGTATGGATTTTATCCAGCAAGGAGGGGGGAGAAAACACAGAAAATCTAATAAAAAGATGAAGCTGCTGTACGATATTTTGAGTCTGTATCCTGCCTTTTGAGGTCACGTTTCTGTCTTTTATGAGGTTCGTTTTAGAAAATGAAAAAAATGTGTACATATGAAGGTATGCATTTCACGTATTACAATTGACAGCAAACTCCACCTGACAAGCTTAGAGACATACTTATCAGGAATGACAGCAACAAAATAGCGGCAAAAATAAAATCAAACGTCACAAGAGTTTATCATTTGAGTAATAATGTAGAATCTTGTCTGTCTGGCATAGGCATGTCAGTTCTACCATCTCGGAATGGGTGGTAGGAATACAATACAGTTAGATTTGGCAGCTGGCACCGTTGTTCAGATCAAGTTAAACCTCTAGAAGGTATGTTCATTAGCAAGTCCTCTTCTCTTGAAAAGGATCTTCAGTAAACCCCCAACCTTTCCATTTGTCATCATCCACCATTACTTCCTGGATGAGAGAGAGCATCACAATTAAACATCTTGTTTATTGCACCGGGCTGCCATCCAGGTCGGAGTTCACTAAGAAGTCTTCGAAAATCAAAATCTCTCATGCAGCGATGGTCTATCCTGTGCACCCCTAGAGGCTACAGTGTCACTACAAGGGGTCCAGGACTCTATTTTGGACTTTCCCAATTAATAGATACCAAAACTGTAGTGACTAGAAACAACCCCAGTGTCCATCTATTCCTCCATAAGCAAAATGCTTATGGATAAAATGCTAAAAAATAATAATAATAAATAAAATGCTTGTCCATACAAGCAAAATGTGGTATCTACATACAATAGAATATTATTGTCTTTTTTTTTTTTTTTTTTTTTGGCTACGCATGCAGCATGTGGAAATGCCCTGGCCAGGGATCAAATCCGTACCACAGCAGCAACCTGAGCCAAAGCAGTCACAACTCAGAATGCTTAAGCCACTGCACCACCAGGGAACTCTTATTCACTCCTAAAAAGGGAGAAAATGATGACACATGCTACAACATGCATGCAACCTGAAGACATTACGCTAAGCGAAATAAATCATTCCCCCACACACAAATACCGTAAGACCCCACTTAGAAGAGGTGCTTAAGAGCAGTGAAATTCATGGAGACAGAGTAGGTGGTGATTCCCAGGGGCAGGGGGACGGACGAATGAGAATCGTTTAAGGGGTACAGAGTTTGAATTTTCCAAGATGAAAAAAGTTCTGGAGATGGATTATGGTGACGGGGTGCCCAACATTATGAGTGTATTTATATATTTATTTTGCTTTTTAGGGCCCCACCTGTGGCACAGGGAAGTTCCCAGGCTAGGGGTTGAATCAGAGCTGCAGCTGTGAGCCTGCACCGCAGTCAGAGCAATAGCATATTCAAGCCACGTCTGTGACCTACACCACGGCTCACAGCAATGTCAGATCCTTGAGCCACTGAGCTGGGCCACGGATTGAACCTCAGTCCTCGTGGGTCCTAGTCGGGTTTGCTACTACTGAGCCACCACGGGAATTCCTCTGGGTGTGTGTAATACCCTGATCTGTACACTTAAAAGTGGTTACCATGAGGAGGCCCACTGTGGCTCAGCAGAAACGAATCTGAGCAACATCCACGAGGACACAGGTTTGGTTCCCACACTCGCTCAGCGGGTTAAGGATCTGGCGTTGCCGTGAGCCGTGGTGTAGGTTGCAGATGTGGCTGGGATCTGGTGTTGCTGTGGCTGTGGTGTAGGCCGGCAGCTGCAGCTCCGATTAGACTCCTAGCCTGGGAACCTCCACATGCTGCAAGTGCGGCCCTAAAGAACATATAAATAAATAATGGTTACCATGAAAAAAATGAATTAAAACAATTTTTTAAACGGCGAAGTTGGTAAATTATATGTTGTGTGTATTTTACTGCAATCTGAAAATTGGAAGAATGTATATTTGGCTCTCATCATGCAAGGGTTCAACTCCTTAACGCAACAACAGAGTCCTCATCCTGAAAAAAGGTCGGAACTATTTCTAGTGGGGAAAGCATGCGTGGGAAACACAGAAGCTGGGTTTTAGCCTGTCTCAGACACTAGCCAGCTTTTGGAGCCTGCGCTGGTCATTGTATTCTCTATGCCTCAGTCTCTGTGTGGGACAGCTGAGGAGGGTGGACGGCAGTTTAAAGACATCCTTCAAAGGAAAGCGCTACGACTTATCCAGCCTCCTGCTCCACTGCCAGTAACCATGACCCCAGGGATCAAATCAGCCACGTCGTGTCTCGAGTAAATACCAATTCCGCCTGGAATGATGGTTAGAAACCCCAGATTCGCTGATTAGTGCTATTCATTCCGGTCCCATCGCCAGCTGTCGACACTTGACCACATCGTGGCTGCCTAACGCTTCAGCTCCTTTGCCGAGGTCACCTGCCAAACAACATTGCTCCAGCATCCAAACACCTGAAGTGGAATTCTTCCCTTTTACCCAATGAACTGTCTGGGTGTCTGTACCACCCAGATCCAGAGCCACGAAGGCAGCCAGAGCTACCTTGTGGGTCCATCAGGAGAGAGTCAAGAGTCACTCCATCCTCACAGGCTCACCGAGTAGAGAGAAAAGCGGGGCTGTGGGAAGCTGGGGTGGACAGGTGGGACGGGTGTGGGCTTGCTTCCACGTCGGCTCTGATAAAACCTTGATGTTCATACACCCCTGCTGTTTCCCTATTTGAAAACTGAAGTGACATCCCGAATCTTAGCTCAAGCTGAAAATCAAATTTCAAGTTAAAAATCAACAATAAAATCTGCAGTCATTCTGAACAACAGTGATCTTTGAAGCAACGTAACACCTGTCCCTATTAAAGATAAGTTTCAGACATTCAAGACTAAAAAGGCATTTGAAACCGCAGCTCTGTGGCCTATCTAGACGGATATAAAATAACATTATTGTTTGTATGAAATAATGTTAAGGAGGAGAAATAGAATATAGAATGATATTTTTAAGAAAAAGCAATTGATTGATGGATTCTAACTATGCAAAATGCTTATATGTACGTAAATAGAGATTATTTTGAACAATAAAAATGGATTAGTGTTTATTCCTTTTTGGTAAGAGTGTTTACGTGTGGAAGGAAATTAGAACGGAAGAAAGAAAAGTGTGGAAAGATTCAGTACAACGTAAATGGAGCCAGTTTTAAACATGTGACCCTGTGATACTAACCCATCAAAAGCTCCCTAAAAACCTCTGGCACCTTCAGGGTCAGATGCCTGTAATTCAGGGGCCATCTCACTCTCTAAATGCAGTGGGTGCCAACCCTGTCACCCCCTCCACCACCCCCTCCACCACCACCACCTTTATTTCTGTTACTCTTTCCTCTGCCTGGATCAGAAGCTGCAGGTGGTTGAGAGTCAGAAACGCAGGAGCCCCCCAGCTACTGGGGCAGGCGGTGTTCTCTGCCAGAGCTGCAGGAACACGGGGCCGGTCAGCAGAGAAGGGGCTCTGCCGGGGGGTTAATGCGGACCTTCTCGGGAGCAACGTGCTCCCTTTAGCTTCTACACGTCTAATCACTAGGGATTTGTCCAGCTACACGAATTTTTCACACTTGTCAGCTAAATCGCGCTCCAAATGCACAATGCAGCACTTAGAAACATTATGTGAATTTATTAAATTTTCTGGAGGACTTTGGGTCCATAAAGCAGTACATTGAGGCCATAATATTTTCATCAGCAACACAAGCAGTCGGGCTCCCATATTGCCCGCGGCGTGTGAAGAGAGATGGTTCTTCACTTCACTTGAGCCGGCAGGCTGAGCACCCACAGCAAACGCGCAGGCTCTGGGACGGCCCAGCATAAGCAGACATCTCATCGGTCGCTTGTAGAATGCCAAGCTACCGGGGCACCGGCTACCGGAAAACATGGGAAAACCAGAAGCGCCCTCTGTCCACCCTGGGTTTCCCTAAGAACGCTTTCAGAACTAGCCCCGCAGATCATCTGCCCACTGCCTTGACCACGCCCTGGTCTAGAGACATTGCCATCAGCATGGGGCCCACTGGCAGCAAACCGAGAGGAGACGCGGGGCCGATGGTGACGCCACCGTTTAACACGGAACCTCCTTAAACACTGTCTCGACCATGTGACAGACCACCTGCGCCCCTTCCAAGGAGCAGAGGCACCATCCGAACATTTACTCGGATGCCGCATGTGCCAGGAATTGCTATAGATCCTTTTCCCAATGTGATCCTATTTCAAGCATTGCAACAACCTTATGAGCTAGGAATGACAATTCCTGTGTTTAAGGGAGGAGAAAACCAAGGCTTACAGTAGTTACGTAAATTGCTCCCTGAGTTCCCGCTGTGGTGTAGTGGGTTAAGGATCTGGTGTTGCCACAGCTGTGGTATAGGCAGGAGTTGTGGCTCAGATTCCATCCCTGACCCTGGAACTTCCATACGCTGTGGGTGCAGCCGAAAAATAAAAATACGTGTTTTTCATAAATAAATAAATACACTGTTCCCAATCATTGGTACATGGTTAAGTTGGAATCAAAATCAGGGCCGTGTGTTTTCAAGGATGTTCTTGTTCTGTGACCCATTTCAAAATAATTGATGCTCATTTCTTCTAAAAGCTTTGACTCTTTAAAAAAAAGGGGGGAGGGTGGATCATTGTGAGTCACTCAATGTGACTCAGTGGCTTATGAACCTGACTAGTATCCATGAGGATGTGGGTTCTATCCCTGGCCTCACTCAGTGGGTTAAAGATCCAGCATTGCCATGAACTGTGGTGTAGACCTCAGATGCGGCTCAGATCTGGTGTTGCTGTGGCTGTGGTGTAGGCCAGCGGCTACAGCTCTGATTCAGTCCCTAGCCTGGGAACCTCCATATGCCACAGGTGCAGCCTTAAAAAGCCAAAAAAAAAAAAAAAGAATCCCTTTGTGGTACAGTAGGTTAAGGATCAGCGTTGTCACTGCAGTGGCTTGGGTAACTGCTCTGGCGCAGATTCAGTCCCTGGCCCAGGAACTTCCACATGCGGAGGGCACTGCCAAAAAATAAGTAAATAAAAGCTTTGATGCTTGCAAAAAATAATTGGGCATCTTTCTGCTGCTGCATGGGGCAACTTTTACCTGCTTGAATCCTTCTGGATGACGAGGAGAGGGCAAACCTGGGGGCAATCTTGTTACGCTCTTGGTATCACTTTCGAGGCTTCTCCTGGAAGAGGACTTGGACCATTTCACCGTGTCTTTGAAACTTGTACGGGCATCCTGGAAAAGGATACGAGTATAACATTCAGGTATGATGAGTGATCATTTTTTGATGTATTGCTAGATTTTAATAAACATCTAAAACGCCCAGAGTTCTTCCCTATTTGAAGCTTAGTAGCACAAGAGACATAATAATTAGAGAGTGAGCAGTTCTTACTCGTCAGTAGCCTTGGACTAGACAAGGTTTCTGTTTGAGAGAAGCAGGGACCTTATTACAGAAAGGACCTGGATTTAGGGAGTACTGAAGGCTTTCCATGCACCAGGCCTTTGAACCCAGAGCCTCAGAGCTGTTGGAGGAGAAGCAGGGTCTCCATAAAGCCTGAAAACAGCTGGGCTGAAGGCTAACCTGGGAGGAAGGGCTCAGTCTTATTAATCTGTGGATTCCCAGTGCTTGGCAGACTGCCTGGTATGTAGTAGACCCCCGATAAGTGTTTATTAAATTCAATTGAGATATTAAGATAGCTCAGCAGTTTGTCAAGTTATACGTATCAGAGCATTTGAAATTACTGTACGAGTTGTTTTTAAATGTCATAATTTGCCAGCATAAGTGTATTCCATGTGCTGTAATTCACAAAGCTAAGTCCATCACATCCCAGTTCATCTCAAAGCTGTATATTTAAGCAACTCTTGACCCTACAGGCAAAAACTATCCATTAAATCTGAATTTTTCCTGGCACACGTGCCTGTCCAGAACAGTCTTTCAGAACTGGAATTGTCCAGGTCACACAAGAGCATATAATGGACTTGGAAGCAACCATCTTGTTCCAAGGTCCAAAGACTAGTTTTTGTCCATTTCTTCTTCCCCCACGCTGTTGGCTATAATTGCATGAATTGCAGAGTGTATTTTCCTCTGAATTTTTTGCTGATGGAGACGGGTGGCTGGCTTTTCTCCCCTTATTGCTTGTCTGATACTAAAATCCCATCAATCGTTCAGAAACTAATCTAATTCATTTTGAGATTAATATTGTGAACTCAAATACAGTCCAAACCCAAGCTTCCCCGACTGCTTCGTGAAACAGTACCACCTACTGGCAGCATGGTCATATTACACCCCCACATTCTCAGCCCTGGAAAAACTCTTCGTTTGGGAAACTTTGACAAGTAACTTCATAAACAGAACCAATGAGAAAGACTTCACAGTTTTTTTTTTTTTTCTCTCCTTTTTAGGGCCACACCCACAGCGTATGGAAGTTCCCAGGCTAGGGGTCTAATCAGAGCTACAGCTGCCAGCCTACACCACAGCCACAGCAAGTTGGGATCCAAGCTGCATCTGTGACCTACACCACAGCTCATGGCAACGCCAGATCCTTAACCCACTGATCGAGGCCAGGGATTGAACCCGCAACCTCATGGTTCCTAGTCGGATCCGTTTCCGCTGTGCCACTACAGGAACTCCTGCTTTCATCTTTTTAGACAAACCATTGGCAAGTATCTATAACTCTGAAATTAACCCCAGTAATACCGCTGTTTGAGGTTCCAGTACCCCCCATTCTCTGTACCAAAGAGATTCTCTTAATTCCAGTGGTTTTTATTTTCCATGAGCACCACTTGTAAAATATCTACAATTCTGAAAAATGCTACAAGTCATCATGCAATTGCAACCCCTTAGTGCTGTAATTATTTTTCATGTCTTTACATTCAGAGAATTCAGGGACATATTCCTAGGACCTAAAAATGATACTTGGCCAATATTAGGGGTTCAAATAACTGTTTATTTGAATAAATGGATGGATGTCTCTAAAATGTCTACTTTAGTTTCTCATATGATTTTTTTTTTTTTTGGTGGGGTGGGTTTTCAAAGATATGTTAAGTGAGCCCAAAATAGATCAATTCCAGTGAACTGACTTTGTAGTCATGTTTTTTGTTTTTTGTTTTTTTAAATTATTTTCCCCCTCCCCTTTTTGGCATTCCTGCCATGGCTCAGAGGAAATGAATCCAACTAGGAACCATGAGGTTGTGGTTTGATCCCTGGCCTCGCTCAGTGGGTTAAGAATCTAGTGTTGCTGTGATCCCTGGCCTCGCTCAGTGGGTTAAGGATCTGGTGTAGGTCACAGACTCGGCTCGGATCTGGTGTGGCTGTGGCTGCGGTGTAGGCTGGCAGCTGCAGCTCCAATTGGACCCCTAGCCCAGGAACCTCCATATGCCATGGATGCAGACCTAAAAAAAGAAAAAAAGAAAAAAAAAGATTTTTTTCTTAATGGAATAGATTGTTGAACCAAGAGTAGCCGTTCTCTCTAGAACTATGAAGAATGCACACTGTCCAGAAATCCTAAGCTTGGTGTTAAATTCATTCATTAAGCGCATCTGGGAGCTGCCTCCTTTTGAAGAGGGGGTAAGTTTGTGCTGCTGTGTTGCACTCAGGAAAGTTAAAGCATTTGGGGCGTTTCAGAATTGCAGGCACAGGGAACGGGGATGGATGTGTACTGGCGTCCCAGCAGTGCGGTGCAGCGGGTCGAGTTGCTCCTTTACTTCGTGTGTTGGCCCAGCCAGCATGCCCACAGGCCTGTCACTATGGTAACACACCCGAAGGACGGTCCCTTCTCCTCCACCCCACCCACAGGGTGTGCTCTCAGACTCCCGCCAGCCGTTCTCCGTTACCAAACGATTGGTGCAAGATGTGGCACAGGAGCCAGATCAGGCCAGAGTCCTTCCTTTGAGCCTCTTCTATTTGCCCCTGAGTCACAATGCAGAAATGATTTGAAAGCTGGATCTCTGCTCATCCCCTGAGGCAAGAGAGGATAAAACCAAACAGAAATGGATACAGAGGGCCTGGGCCTGGTGACATGGGGTCCTGGATGGAGCCTCCAAGGCTGTGCTCCTTCAGCAACCTTCTCAGTCTGAGGGACACACCTTTTCTTGCTTAAGCTTATTTGAAATGGGTTTCAGTCGCCTGTGTGACAGAAAGGAGACCTGGTGAATATACCAGGGTTTTGCCCTAGCCAGATAATGTGACCTCCCTTTATGATATTATTTCTATGGGGAGAGTTTTCAAGTCCAAATATTCCACAAATCTTTCTCATAAACTTTTTTTTTTTTTTTGGCCACACCCACAGCATATGGAAGTTCCCAGGCCAGGGATGGAATCCCAGATGCAGCTGCAATCTATGCCACAGCTATGGCAACGCTGGATCCTTAACCCACCGCACCACAGCAGGAATACCTTTTACGAGGTTTTGGGGGTTTTTTTTCTGATAAACTTTTTAAACAATCTGGCAAGTGGAAGGTGAGTTGAATTCAATGCATTCCTAATGCTGACCACCAGATGGCGCCTAAAGCATTCTTTCAAAGGCTTCTCAACTAGCCACGCAGGATGATTGCCAGTCTAACGTCTTATTTATGCCCCCTGTCGATTCCACTAGGTTGCAAAATTGTGCCATTCTAGATGATTCCATGTGCATTCTGGTAGTTACAGTATACCTCACAGAGTATCTTGCACTTAATGGTCTTCAGCAAATGGTCAAAGGACCAAAATATTGAACAAATGTTAAAAAGGGGAGATTTCGTCTTTTCTTTCAGAATAACAGATATGTTTAGGGAATTCAGCTACATCAACACGTGGTATGACAGTTTAGATCGCCAAAGCCCTATTAGGTGCTCATGAATTAGCCTGGTTATCCGTTCTTTCTGCACCGTCAGACACAACATTATATTATACTTAAATCATTTTCTCTTAAAAATTAATTTATATCCCTGTCTCTAAACTAGATTTAGTGTTCACCAATTGGCCCAAGAAAGCTTGCCTTCAGTTTTCAGTTACAACCTATTACACACAAGTCAACACAAAAATATACTCCATCTTACAGAGTCTATATTATATTTTAATGTGAGTTCACGAAAATGAAAGACAAAGCCTCTTGGATAAAATGCAAAGGTCCTACCACCAGCATAAAAGTTTGTGAACCCTCTTTATGGGAACAAAATCTTGCTCCATTGCCCCTCCTTGGATAGTAAAACAGCATCGCCAGTTATATCCTGATTGCAGCCTGTAATTTTAGGACTTGGCACAATTTGTAATTACAGATTTCTGTTTAATTATTTTCTTAATACTGTTCTCCTCTCTCTACAGTTACTATCTCCAGGACAGGAACTGAAACTATTCTGTACCACTAGGTACTCAGCACTCAATAAATACTTATTGAATGAATAAACAAATGAGAGTGTCACAAATTGAAGTCACTTTCCTGAATACAGAGAGTTACCACTAAACAGGTGCAATTATTTATCAGGACACAATCTGTACCCTGATAAACAGGGCAAGTACACAGAACAATTCCAGAGTCCAATCAATCCAGGTTGGGAGAAAAGCCTTACACAGGGAGCCTAGGATCTGTACCAGTACCTTTAACCCATTTCCAGCACACACACTCCTCTGCCCCAGGAAGAGGCTAAGAAGTTCTGCATCTATTCCTGTCCCAACTAGAGTTCTCCCTAAACTCTCCTGGCCACAGATGGATCAAACTTAACCTGATCTCCACCCTCCAAAGTGCTTTTGGTCAATTAAGCTTTTTAACCCACCTGCGTTTTCTCTCCTACCTATCTATTGTCTCCTGGTGATCTCGGTCAGATTTCCTACACTTTTACTTTTTTTCTTTTTAGGGCCGCACCCTGGGCATATGGAGGTTCCTAGGCTAGGGGTCCAGTCGGAACTACAGCTGCCAGCCTACATCCCAGCCACAGCAACTCGGTATCCGAGCTGAGTCTGGGACATACATCACAGCTCACGGCAACACCAGATCCTTAACCCACTGAGCAAGGCCAGGGATCAAACACGCGTCCGTATGGATGCTAGTCAGATTAATTAACCACTGAGCCACAAGAACTCCTTCACATTTTTTTTTTCCGCTTTTTAGGGCCACACCTGCAGCACATGGAGGTTCTCAGGCTACAGCTGCCAGCAAACACCACAGCCACAGCAACGCAGGATCCGAGCTGCATCTGCAACCTACACCAGAGCTCACAGCAATGCCAGATCCTTAACCCACTGAGCAAAGCCAGAGATTGAACCTGCATCCTTGAGGATTCTAGTGGGATTTGTTAACCTCTGAGCTACCAAGGGAACTCCAGATTTTCCACACTTTTTATTACCTGTTGAATCTGACTCCAGTTTGCGTTCAGTCGAAAAAGGGCTTTTTCTCTACAAACAAGCAAATGTACATTAGTATTTACATAGGATATGAAGGCTGCCCAAAAGAAAGAAAATACCAAGCAGCATGGTACTACTGCTGTACCTGGTAGAGCTATTTAGACTAAAGGAACAAAAATTAACTCTGGGTGACTTAAACCAAAAGCAATGTTTTAGAAGGACATGTGGTAGAATGCAAAGACAGGATTCCAAAGAAGGATCAGGCCTTGAGGAGGAAACAGGGCGCTGTGAGCATCTTGGTAGCAGGAAATAATGAACAGATTCCGCTCAAGATGCCGCCCTCAAAGGAACCAATTCAAGGAGTTCCCGTCGTGGCGCAGTGGTTGACGAATCCGACTAAGAACCTAAGAACCATGAGGTTGTGGGTTCGGTCCCTGCGCTTGCTCAGTGGGTTGGCGATCCGGCGTTGCCGTGAGCTGCGGTGTAGGTGCGAATCGGATCCCGCGTTGCTGTGGCTCTGGCGTAGGCCGGTGGCTACAGCTCCGATTCGACCCCTAGCCTGGGAACCTGCATATGCCGCAGGGAGCGGCCCAAGAAATGGCAAGGAGACCAAAAAAAAAAAAAAAAAAGGACCCAATTCAGTCTGTGCAAACACACCAGTCACCAGTCCCGATACCAACTTCAGAGAGGGAATCTGATTGGCCTAGAGTGGGTCATGTGATCAACCTTTTCTTGGAGGAGGGGCACGTTGATTGACAGGCCCACCCAGAACCCGTTCCAGGGGGTTGCGTCTGCTACCCAAAGAAAAGGAGAGGTCCCTTCGCACTTGTAAACCTAGTGTAGATTCCGTCGGGTCCTAAAGTGTGCCGTGTACGGTAGCAAAATGAAGCCTGATACTCTCAAAGGATCTGAGTGATGGGTCTGAGCTCCGGAGTTTTCCTCCCAGAACTTTTGACCAACGATAGTGACGATATTGGAAGGAAAGTGGGACGCCACGTGGCCGTCACCCAAGCTTGTAAAGCCAGACCGAAGTGACATGTTGAAGCCATCACGGCTTTCCTTCATTCGACTGACTGTGGGGTTTTAATTGACATTCCGTCTAGAAGGACCTACCTCCTCCCCATTTCCTCACCCTGGGTTCACACAAACCCACCTCTAGGCACTATCTTTCCTGCTCAAAATAGTGTTAGAAAGAGCTTCAATTTAGAAATCTGAGTCTTCTTCTGTGTCTGTAAGAAGCCTGATTCGCCTGAGTCAACTAAGGGAGCATAAGGCAAAGGTGCCTACACGCATAGAAAAAGACAGTGTTTTTATTGCTAATAAAGTATTATTTCGGAATCATTTCCTAATAGTTCATGTTTTTTCTCCCCTCGCTCCAAGTCCAGCAGCCTGACAACTAAAGGGACTTTGGGAGGTGCGGGGGTGGGGGGGTTGTTTTGGGTTTTTTTTTTTTTTTTGTCTTTTTAGAGCCACACCGGTGGCATATGGAGGTTCCCAGGCTAGGGGTCCAATCAGAGCTACAACTGCATAGATCACAGATGAGGTTCAGATCTGGCATTGCTGTGGCCATGCTGCAGGCCAGCCGGCAGCTACAGCTCCCATTCGACCCCTAGCCTGGGAACCTCTATGTGCCACAGGTACGGCCCTAAAAAGACACAAATAAATAAATAAATAAATCTATAAATAAACAAATAAATAAATGGCAGAGGACATGAGGAAGAGGGGGGATGGTATGTGTCCCTGCTCCCCCCTCCCCAAGACCCCAAAGTGTCCCACTGGGTTTCAACACGTACAGCATGTAACACAGGCCATTCCTAGCACTTGGTCTGTCTGCAGACTAAGCCATAGTGTCTGTGGTCCTGGTGTCCCCAGGAATGCGGTCTGCCAGCCCTTCTTGCTCTCTCCGCTCTCAGGCTGGTTCTGCCGCGTACAGTTCATCCTCTTTGCTTCACAGTCCCCACTGCCAGTGCAAATGTCCAGTCCCTCCCCACCTTCCGTGGTCACCACGCCACACACGTCATCTAGGCCCTCCGCCCACGTCCAAGGCTTCCCCAAGTCCCTAGCTGGCTCTCAGTCTGCTCCAAGCCTGTAACGGGGCTCATCTCCTAGGCACACAGGCCTTCCTGTGTCCTCCGTTTCTTGTCTTTTTGCTTTTGTCTGTCTTTTCAGGCTTGCACCCACGGCTTATGGAGGCAGAATCGCAGCTGCAGCCACGTCAGACCCGAGCCGTGTCTGCGACCTACACCACAGCTCATGGCAACGCCAGATCCTTACCCACTGAGTGAGGCCAGAGATCGAAGCTGCCCTTGAGGCAGAACAGTAACTCAGGTAGTCGGTGAAGGAGCGTGGACTTCCATGCCTTCTTTAAGACGGCCATTGATTAACATTTGTGGCTTAAGGGCTCTAAGGAGTAACATCGCCACAGGCCTTGTTTCATTATAGGAAATGCACATTCCCCAAGGCTTTGTTTACTATAGAAAATGCGAATCCCTAGCCCACTCCTCCACTGATAGAAAAGGAATGAGAGGAATGGAGAAAGGACAAAGCAAACAAATAAACAAAAAACCCATAGAACTTTCAGGATGTTTCCAACCCCAAAAGCCCTACTGGACAAGGACTGATATAGGTAATTGAATAAGGCCAGGAGGAGAAAACCACATCTTTCTGGACCCCACGTTGGTGCCTCTCCCGACCTTTAAGAGATAAAAACCTCTGTGGGACAACAGAGAAGGGGGGCTTACCCCCCCCCCCCCCCCCGCCCCAGCAACCCTGGGAGCTGTCTGCTTTCCTTTAATGAAAACCTTGCTTGCTTGCTGCCTGTGTGTTCGAGGAGTTCATTCTCCCGCTGCCGTGAACAGGAACCTGGATTCCGGTGTTATCTTTCCGACATCACCTCATGGATGCTAGACTCGTTTCTGCTGAGCCGTGACGGGAACTCTCTCCATTTCTTTCTTTTAGGGAATAAGCCTCAGCCTCCCTGACCTCCCCTGAGCTCCAAAGGGCAGCTGCTGCTCATCAGGGAAGGGATGGGATGCAGAGACAGAGGGGAGCTGTTAGGAGACCACAGTGAAGCCCTGGGGCCGCGTCCTGGTCAGGAATATACATAACAATACCTTTGAGCCTTTCTGCGTAACTAACACCCCCAACAGAGGGAAGAACTGCTTGATGAAGCATCTTCATCCGGGGAGAAGCAGGATCACCAGAACCAGTCCCAAGGCCGCTAAACACCAGCTTTGAAAGGCAATGCAAGCTTGTCTCTACCCTGATCCTTGTCTGCGGCCCTATTTCCCGCTCCTCTAACCTATAAAACCATCTCCTAATCCCTTCCAAAGGGGACACGGTCTTTCAGGCACTAGCTGCTGTGGCCCCCTCTGCCTGGCAAAGCAATAAAGCTATTTTTTCTCCTTCACCCCAAACTCTGTCTTCAAGTTTCTATTCCGCAATGGCAGACAGAGGCCGGGTTGGTTTTGGCAACAAGACCTGAGTCGTGCGTAACTTCCTGCACGTTTGTGGCTGAGCAGCTGGAGAAGATTCTGCCTACACACGCCACCCCATTGCTGCTCTTCTTCAGCTGTGTCATATTAGCCTGGGGGTCAATCCAAGTTCAGGTGGCTGTCGCACAGAGAGGCCACACACCTCAAAACATCGGCGTTTGGATCAGAGAAATGTTTATCGCAGGGCCATGCAAGGAGACAGGGGGTTCCTGCCCCCAGAATCTCCCAACTCCCCCAAAGGATTTTGTAAAGCATTTGAAAAGTCAAGCATGGGGGTGAGGCTTGCAGAGCAAGTGCTCAGCTCCTGCACTGTTCTCTGACGGCTAATGGGGCGGTAACAGGGAGGTGTCACAGGGGTTGACATTATCAGTCCTCAGGCTCTGGGGACCTGGGGCTTCGTGCTCCAGGTCATCAAATAGTCAACATCTTCCTTTCGATTGGGGTGCGGGGTGCACATGGGTAAAAACAGCTCAGGAAATGTGTATCATACTGTCCTCTGGGTGCTTCGTGCAGGAGCTCAAGCAGAGGAAGTGAGAGAGGGGCCTGCCCCCGGGAAAGTTCCTCGGGGTCCTGTCCAGTTACCTGGGGGCTAGGATGGAAGGACCGCTTTTAAGACTGGCTGCCTTAGGCTTCACCTGGGAAATAAGAGTCTGTTCTCCCTGCCCTGACATCCTCCAGGAACACTTAAACCGTCTCCCTTCTCACCTTCTGCCTCCGCCACGTGGCTCAGTGTCGGAGGCGCATCTACACTCAACAGCATCAAAGCCTCAGCCACGTTCTCTGCGAAGCTTGGCTTCCCACCAGCCTCTTAGACCTTAATGCCCATCTCACAGGCTACGGCTTCCACACCACTTCGCATCCTCTCCAGACTACAATTAGAAAGTGAACTCGGGGACTTCCCGTCGTGGCGCAGTGGTTAACGAATCCGACTAGGAACCATGAAGTTGCGGGTTCGGTCCCTGCCCTTGCTCAGTGGGTTAACGATCCGGCGTTGCCGTGAGCTGTGGTGTAGGTTGCAGACGCGGCTCGGATCCCGTGTTGCTGTGGCTCTGGCGTAGGCTGGTGGCTACGGCTCCGATTGGACCCCTAGCCTGGGAACCTCCATATGCCGCAGGAGCGGCCCAAGAAATAGCAAAAAGACAAAAAAAAAAAAAAAGAAAAAGTGAACTCCGCAGTTGCCCTTGTGGCTCAGCAGAAACGAATCTGACTAGTATCCACGTGGACGCAGGTTTGATGCCTGGCCTCGCTCAGTGGGTTAAGGATCCGATGTTGCCTTGAGCTGTGGTGTAGGGCAGGGTCAGCAGGTTAAGGATCTGGTGTTGCCATGAGCTGTGGTGTAGGTCACAGACACGGCTCAGATCTGGTGTTGCTGTGGCTGTTGCTGTGGCCAGCAGCCGTAGCTCTGATTTGACCCCTAGCCTGGATATTTACATATGCCACAAGAGTGGCTCTAAAGAGCAAAAAAAAAATGTTAACTCAGTGCTTAAGGACTCCTTTTCTCTCTCAAAAATCTGACTCATCCAATAGAAATCCTGGTTTTCAATATAATAATGAATGCTGCCATGTGTTTTTTTAAAATCAATTCAGAAACTCAATTTGTATGCTTTTTAGGATCGAAGCCCATGGAGCAACAAGACAATTGCAAGAAAGAAAAGCTGTGGGAGTTCCCGTCATGGCGCAGCAGAAACAAATCTGACTAGGAACCATGAGGTTGTGGGTTCGATCCCTGGCCTCACTCAGTGGGTTAAGGATCCAGCATAGCTGTGAGTTGTGGTGTAGGTTGCAGACACCGCTCGGATCTGGCATTGCTGTGGCTGTGGTGTAGGCCAGTGGCTGCAGCTCCGATTGGACCCCTAGCCTGGGAACCTCCATATGCTGTGGGTGCAGCCCTAAAAAGACACGCACACACAAAAAGAAAAGAGAATCTTCAGCACCACGTCAAGTCAAGAACTATTGTCAATACACATCTGCAGTCACGCCGCATATTCTCCCACAAAGGTTCTCAAAAGTCTTTATAAATGATTATGTTGGAGTTCTCCTGCGGCACTGTGGATGAAGGATTTGGTGTGTCCATTGTCACTGCAGTGGCTTGGGTCACTGCTCTGGCTTGGCTTTGATCCCTGGACTGGGAACTTCCACATTCTGTAGGATCGCCACCGCCCCCCCCCCCCAAAACAAAGCTTTAGAAATAATTATAATCAGTCTGTGAAAGTTCAGAAAGTCAAGCACAATGCGGTTCATGGTGGGAGAGGAAAGAAGTGGAACGAAAGGAGCCACAGATTCACTGAACAGCATTAGCTGTGCTCGGGCTTGTTGAGCTGATCCGTGGTTCCACAGCACAGTGTGTATTAGCATGCTTCATAATTATCTATGTGGAACAGACATTCCTTCTATGACATCAGCTATTGAACAATAAATGCTCGAATTTTTAACAAAGGAAGGCAGGCATTACTGGAAGACAGCTGTAGAGCAAGAGGTTGGAAATAAGTGGACTCTCTTCAGGGGATCTTTTAGGTTTGGGGTTCTTTGACAGAGGAGACTTAGGATCACACAGATTTTATGGGTGGAGGGGAGATGAAAGCAACATAGCCACCCTACCGATTTCTCCAAACTCAGTCCCACCCTGTGATGGGCTTTGGTGCAGTTGGGTGCCCACGCTCCCCCTGAATGGGCAGAGACCATATCCTCTTCCAAGAAAGAGCTCTCATCCAGTCTAGAGAGATAACACATTTGTCATAACTATAAATTTATTTGGAAGAACAACTGGGCTTTACACAGGCCATCTGTAGAAGACAAATGTTTCGTGTAAGCATGTGGGAAATTTCACGGACAACATATGCAGCTAAATGAACTATCTTTAGCATCGCCAAAAGCAGAAGATTCCATTACACACAAGGAGGGTATTTCAACAATTGCCTCAAAATAAATCCACATCAATCTTTTAATTTAACTAAAACATATGTAAGGTGTAGCTATGTTTCTGTTCAATGTACTGACAACCAAATCTAGAGTCTCTGCAGAGAGATGCACTGTTTGGCTCGGCAGGAACAGCTCTGAAATCACTGCACTCATCTGCTCATTTTTAAAGAAACGTCTTCCTGCAACCCTGCCCCATGCTTTGCACACCTTCCACTCCTCTGAACACTGGACGTGATGTCATGCGAGACATTAGACAAGAAAGCAGAAGTCCTAGCCCTACGCTCACCACTAACGCAGAGCCACCTCGAGTCCTGCTACAACTTGTTTTAGTCTAATCCCTTCAAAAATGAAGACATAGTTGGAGTTCAAACCCACACCACAGTTGTAACCACAGCCAGAGGAGGGACAACACCGGATCCTTAACCCACTGAGTCAGCCAGAGGACAGAGCAAGATACAATGTAATGTAATCATGGCGTAACCTCTCATCACCTTTGCCATAGTCTACTGGTTAGAGGGAAATCCTGGATTCCCCTACATTCAAGAGGAGCGGATTATACAAAACATAAATACCAGGAGAGGGAACATGGGGCTGCCTTAAAGTTCGTCTACCACAAAAAGAAACTCAAATCCAGATTTTCTGACTACATACCCAGTGCTTCTTCCATTTAATTATTTGTCCAGCTTTGGATTCCACAGTTATTATCTGTGGTAATGGGGATAATATTTGCATGCAACATACCAGTAGTTATAAGGAAAATGAAACAGTGGATGTGACCTCACTCTATAAGCTGTAAGGTGCTCTGTAAATTTAATGCTCGTTTATTATTATTTGATTTCCTTGCCTGTAATGTTTCTTTTCTTTGTCTAAATCCTGCTCTTCCCTCAAGGACTGTCTAAAAGCTGCTTTTCCATAAAGCATGTATATCAGCTGGATTATGTTTGGTGTCATATAACAAAGGAACAAAAATGATGGTTCAAATAACATGGAAAGCAAAGTTCATAATATAGATCAACAAACCCAGATGCCCTCCTGAACTCTAGTCCACCTTGTCTAGCGTGTGACTCTTGTCCTCAAAAGCCAACAACGCTACTAGAGCTCCAGCCATCACATCCACAAACCAGGCAGCCAGAAAGAAAAAAAACCGTTTTTATAGGCACTTCTCAGAAGTCCCATCCAACACTTGGATTGATGTCCTTTTAATAAGAACTTGGTCCCGCAGCTGGACCTGGTTACAATAGAGCCTGGGAAGTATAGTTTTCAGGTGAGTAAGCTGACATCTTAAATAAAAGTGGGTTTCGTTACTAAAAAGGAGGAAGAAAATTAATTTGGGGACAACAAATAGTATCTGCCTTGGGATATTTTGAAAACATCAAGTATACACACCTACCCAGAGGAAAGAAGATAAATAGGAATTTCGGTAGTTTGCAACCATACTGTGGGGAGCCTAGAATTCCAGGCTAAGGAATTGGCCTGTGTTCGGTATCTCATAAGGAACCAAGAAATGATGAAAGGGGCGTTTGGGGAAACTAGATCTAATAGCGGCATCAGATTTAGAGAATTTTAATTCTAAGACTGCTATAATCTAGCAACAGACTGAAAAAGTCTGGATTCTGCCTGAACGGTGACAACTGGGACTAAGAAAATAAGGGATGGAGTTCCCGTCGTGGCGCAGTGGTTAACGAATCCGACTAGGAACCATGAGGTTGCGGGTTCAGTCCCTGCCCTTGCTCAGTGGGTTAACGATCCGGCGTTGCCGTGAGCTGTGGTGTAGGTTGCAGACGCGGCTCGGATCCTGCGTTGCTGTGGCTCTGGTGTAGGCCAGTGGCTACAGCTCCGATTTGACCCCTAGCCTGGGAACCTCCATATGCCGTGGGAGCGGCCCAAAGAAATAGCAAAAAGACAAAAAAAAAAAAAAAAGAAAAGAAGGGAGTGGGTTTTTTTTTTTTTTTTTTTTTTTTGTCTTTTTAGGGCCCCACCCATGGCATACCAACGTTCCCAGGCTAGGGGTCCAATTGGAGCTGTGGCTGCTGGCCTACACCACAGCCACAGCAACAAGAATCCAAGCCGTGTCTGCAACCTACACTCCAGCTCACAGCAACGCCAGATCCTTAACCCACTGAGCAAGGCCAGGGATCAAACCTGCAACCTCATGGATACTAGTCGGGTTCATCAACCGCTGAGTCACAATAGGAAATCAAGGGAGTGATTTTAAAGTAAGAATCCAGTTGCGTGGAGGGGGCAGGAGAGGGCAAAGAAGGCTCAGGTGTTGCCAGCCACGCTGATGAGGAGACAAAGTGAGAAAGAAGAACCAAAGGACATACAATGTCCATAAGGTAGGAAAGCAATGAAAACTCCACCGCAAACCACTAGACTCACAGAAAACAAGGGATGAGGAGTGGCAGCACATTTGAAAAATACAGCAGTAAAATATTTATGGGAGAAATGTCTTCAAAGTGTAGCAAGTGTGGCTCCATCTCTCAAACTGTGGGCCTTAGGTGGGCCCCCTCAGCTCCGCGGACCTCACTTCTCTCCATCTGAAAATGAGGATGAGAATTTTTACTGGTAGAGCTGGAGTCCCTGGTACACAGAACACACAGCAGCAATGACTGTTGCACCTCGAAGAGTAAGAAAGGCATACCTGGCTGGTCACCAATTCTTGGTGGTGTGGCTCAAACAGATCCACCTGTTGAAGCCACAGCAGGTCAAGTTCCTTTCCCTTCCAGGAAATTACATGAATCTAGTGGAGGGAGCAGTGAGGAAGGCAAGGAGAAACACCATCTCCCTCACCCTTATTTGAACTCAGGCGTTTCTAAATAATGCCGAGCACTTCTCCTGGCCACTGGCAAATCGGCCAACATGGCAGGGGCCACATCTAGCCCCTCCGCAAGGAGCCCCAGTGGGCAGCCGCAGAACCCAGGGCTCAAAAGCCTGACTCACCAGCCCTGGCCGCCCTCCACCCTCACCACCAAGAGAAGGTAGGGACATCTAGCCTGAGACCAGAGAAAGATCTGCTGGCAACCTTAGCACCTGCACCAAGGACACACCCACAGGCAATTGGCCCACCCAGGTGAAAAATTAACATTTGTTCCTTCCCAATCAGAGGGTCCTGGGGAAAGGTTCTAATTCAGTGACCACTGAAGGAATGAATGAATCAATGTCTCTAAGCTTTTGTTCAGAAAGTTGGGCTACAGATATAGGACAGGTGATTAGCCAGCAAAGTATTTTGAACTATTCCAGAAGATCCACTCTCTTAATTTCATCTGTAAGTATGACAGGAGTAGAACAAAATCTCCTGAATTGGAATTTATCAGGAGCAGAAAGAAGGAAGAACTTTAAAACCTGTGGCCTGGGGGGTGGGGGGATGTGCCTGGGCTGTGGGATGGAAATCCTGTGAAATCAGATTGTTATGATCATTATACAACTACAGATGTGATCAATTCATTTGAGTAATAAAAAAATTTTTTTTAAGTAGAAAAAAAAATAAATAGATAATAAAAAAAATAAAACCTGTGGCCATGTAGCAATTTCCCATTAGTTTAAAAAAAAAAAAAAAGTTGCCAATACGTTATTTACTTTCTTAGCAGATGCAGTTGAACTTTTAGCCTCAGACTTTGGCTTGTGTCTAGGAAACTGAATTTTCTTCTAATGATGCAAGCAATTATTTGAGGAGACCACTTTAGAAGGAAATGAGATCAGTACTAGGAAATAAATGCTTCTTTCTCCAAAGCAAATCTTACCAGAATTCACATAACCACTTGAAATGCTTACACTTAAAAAAAATTCTGATCTGGCGTCACTTCAGTGACTACTATGCCTTTGTTGGCTGAATGGCTTATGCTGCCAAGACACAAGACTTTGATCCAAAACCACCCCAACAACGTGTTAAAAATAGCAAAGCAAAATGAACCGAGCAGAGGCAAAGCCAGGCTGAGTGTTGAAAGAATCACACTATAAATAGAAGAAAATAAAAGATCAAGAGAAAACAAGGTCAGAGAAAAACACCGAAATGTTTTTCTTTAACACAGATGGCAATCCCCAGGGCACAGTGAGAAAATGGGTTACTTTTTACAGGGCTTTATTGCAGGCTGTCATGGTTTATGCATTCTGAGTTTCTGCCGGTTGTTCTTCTGCAAAGCATCGCTCTCTCTCCTGACAACAGGAGTTTGTTTACAGAAGAAAAGCGCTGATACCTGCCTCCTCAGCTCCCCCTCAAAGTCTAACTAGGCACTGCAGAACCGCTAACTCCCAGGATTACTAAGCCCCTTTGAAAGTCTGTTCAATGATCCCCTTTGTGCTGGGAGTCGGAGTGGTGGGTCCACAGCCACGTCTAACATCCGCGGCCTAAGGAAATGCGTGTGTTTGCTGCTGAGGATGGAGGCCTCCTTCAGGCCACAGGGTAGAATCAGGCAAAGGTTACTAAGGAAAGGGCGTTCCCCTGCTGGCTCAGTGGGATAAGAACCCAGCTAGTATCCATGAGGATGCGGGTTCTATCCCTGGCCTCCCTCAGTGGGATCCGGCGTTGCCGTGAGCTGTGGTATAAGTTGAGGATGTGGCTCAGATCCTGAGTTGCTGTGGCTGTGGTGTACGATGGTGGCTGCAACTCCAACTCAACCCCTAGCCTGGGAACTTCCATATGCTGCAAGTATGGCCCTAAAAAGAAAATAATATAATAATAATAAACAATGACAGGGAGTCCTTATTGTGGCACAGTGGAAACAAATCCGACCAGTATCTGTGAGGATACAGGTTTGATCCCTGGCCTTGCTCAGTGGGTTAAGGATCCGGCGTTGCTGCAAGCTGCAGTGTAGGTTGTGGATGCGGCTCAGATCTGGCTTTGCTGTGGCTGCAGCTCTGATTGGATTCCCAGCCTGGGAACTTCCATATGCCATGGGTGCAACCCTAGACAAGACAAAAAACAAAGCAAAACAAAAAAAAGCAAAATACATAAATAAACAATGAGAGAGATTCAGGGCCTCAAATGCTCTTTTTCTCCATCTCACTCTAAAAAGGGAGAGGGAGACTTCTGCAAGTCTCCCTCCAGTTTCTCTGAGTTTGTGCTAACACTGCCCTGCCTCACACCGTCTGGGGCAACACACACACTGCTCTTTCTGCCTCAGACAGGTGTTCTACACCCGGCAGGAAGCTGCCAGAAGCTCCTGGGCACAATCACCTACCTTAGCTGGACTCAGGTTTAATTACACTAATACTTAATTAGCTTAATAGTTGATGCTGTCCAAAAAAGTGTCTGAGGGAGACATTTAAATCCTGTAAACATTCAACAAGGTTTATTGGACTTTCTATTTAAACCTTAAAATTAGGCCTTAATTAACTGAAGGGGGAAATGCCTTTAAAATGCACATTCATTGCTCCAAGGCCAGGCTTTCATTTTTGTCCCACAGGTCCTACGTTTTCACAGGGTTGCCTCAGAGTGACGCAGTGGAGGCTAAGGGAGATGAATGGGCCTCTGGGCCTTCAGAACTCCGTCCCTGATCCAGTGAAAGTATTATGTTTTGGCGTTCTAACAGAAATTTGAGTTGGGGAAAAAAAAATTCCCTAGCTAAAAAAAGTGCTAGTGGAGTTCTCTTGTGGCACATCAGGTTAAGGATCTGGTGTTGTCACTGCAACAGCTCAGGTCACTGCTGTGGGGCAGGTTCGATCCCTGGCCTGGAGACTTCCACGTGCCCAGGGCATGGCTGCAAGATTTTTTTTTTTTTTAATAAAATTGAAAAAGTGCTTATATATGTACACATAGTATACACACACATTTACAAAATCATTTGTTTTAGGACTGTTTCATTTTCAACATACTATAGCCGAAAACTTAAACTCTAAATGCAAACCCATCTAGCTTAAGTAAGGGGAAAGGATTTTATCAACTACTGTATCTGTTATTCCATAGGGTTTCCGGCTTCGGGCATTAGTGAATGAAGGGTATCAAACTCTAACATCAGGACAAATCTCCTTCTCTGTCTTCCTCTATGTTGGCTTCATTCCCTGCGGCAGTAGAGACAACCCCCAGGACCTCTAGACTGGCAGGGTTCTTTCCAGTGCAGTCTCAGGAGAAATAAGAAGCTCTCTCTCTGTATCCCTTTTGCTCTTTCAAAAGACTCTACGTGACTCTCTTAGGTCATTGGTCCACCCTGGGAACAAAGATTCCAGTTAGGAAGTCCTCTAACTGGCCAGCCTTGGAGGACTCTACCCACCTGCGGGGCAGGAAGAGTCCTTTGACGAATACGGACACTTGGCACCAACAGGAAAGAAGATGGGCAAAAGGAAAGATAATATTTACCTCCTGCAGATGTAAGCTGGTGCAGCCACTATGGAAAATAGCATAGAGATTCCTCAAAAAAAAACAAAAACAGAGTTACCCCATGATCCCGCAATCCCACTCCTGGCATATATCCAGACAAAAGTATAATTCAAGAAGGTACACACACCCCTATGTTCACAGCAACACCATTTTCTAGCCAAGACATAGAAACGACCTAAATGTCCACCAACAGGGAAACAAAGAAGATGTGGTACATAAATACAATGGAATATTACTTGACCATCAAAAAAGAACAAAATGCCATTTGCAGCAACATGGACGGACCTAGAGATTAAGATACTAAGCAAAGTCAGAAAAAGAAAGGTAAATACCACATGGTACCATTTACATGTGGAATCTAAAACACCACACAAATGAACATATCTATGAAACAGAAACAGACTCACAGACACGGAGACTTGTGGTTGCCAAGGGAGAGGAGCGTGGGGGAGGGAAAGACTAGGAGTTTGGGATTAGCAGATGCAAACCAGTATATACAGGATGGATAAACAACAAGGTCCTACAGGAAAAAATACATTCAGTACCCCATGATGAGCCATAATGAAGAAGAACAGGAAGAAGACTACAGATATAACTCAGTCGCTGTGCTGTACAGCAGAAATTAACACATTGTAAGTCAACTATACTTCAATGAAATGAAAAAAACATTTACTCAAGGTACTACAGTAAAATCAGACTTGCTCATTTCACATAGTATTAGACCTCAGTTTTTAAAAGAAAGCATAGTCCTAGAGTTCCCTGGTGGCCTAGAGGTTAAGGACTCAATGTGGTCACTGCTCTGGCAGGGCTTGATCCCTGGCCTGGGAACTTTTGTATGCTGTGGGCACAGCCAAAAAAAAAAAAAAAAAAAAGCATAGTCCTAAAACATTTTTAATATTCTTTGTCCATTAAAGCCAAATTAGAATTTAAATAACTAGCATTACCTAGTTATTTAAAGAAACTCTATCTTAAATATGTATAGGAATTCCCATCGTGGTTCAGCAGAAACAAATTTGACTAGTATCCATGAGGACATAGGTTCGATCCCTGGCCTCTGTCAGTGGGTTAAGGATCCAGCATTGCCGTGAGCTGTGTTGTAGGCTGCAGACGTGGCTTGGATCTGGTGTTGCTGTGACTGTGGTGTAGGCTGGCAGCTAGAGCTCTGACTCAAGCCCTAGCCTGGGCATCTCCTTATGCCGCAAGTGCAGCCCTAAAAAACAAACAAACAAAAAAAGTGTATTTATTTATACTCAATTTAAAGAAATACCTAAGACTGAAAGTAAAGGTAGAAAAAAGATATACCCTGTAACCAACACACAGCCCCTCCACAAATATACAAAAAACGAGGAATGGCTTTCCTGCCTCCCCCTTCTCTTCTCCCTTCCCTGCAGGATTCAGTCCTAAAACCGCAGGTGGCGCGGAGTAAGACCCCACACTGTTGGTGGGAAGACCAAGACGGACCAGAGCAGGTGCAGGGTCTGTGCAGAGGGTGCGGAGCATCCAGGGAGGAAGGAACCACAGGCTCATTTTAGACGGAAGGGACATGATTCACTTGTGATCCTAGAGGGTCAGACGGAGCAGTTGGAAGATTCTGCCTGTAGCCCAGGGGAGAGGTGATGACGGCTTGGCCTCGGGTAGCAACGGTGGAGGAAGAGTAAATGGCTCCAAAATTAAGAACAGGGAACATTTCAGGGGCAAACAGGTCCCTGATTGTAAATAACCCTCTGCTCTTGGGGTTTTTGTTTTTGTTCTGTTTGGGTGACGGAAGGGAGGACCCGGTGCCATGGGTACGCTGTGGGCCGAGGTCTCCATCCGCCCGCCTTTCCGCTAGTTTCATGAGAGAGATCTTGTCCTCCACAGCTCACTCAAACGTCCTCCCTTCCGCCCCCGGCATCAACCACTTCTTCAGACTCCACCCGGGCCGAAAAGAAAAAAAAAGCCTCTGCCACCTCCTGTCATGGTTAGTGGTGTTCTTCTCACTCCCAGCTTCTAAGCTCCTGCAGGGAAGATGCCAGTCTCGGGCAGCACAGAGCCTCAGGGCGAGCAGAGTCTGAATCAGTGTGCATTCATGACGTATTCAAATTCCAGAGGCTGCCTGGCAAACAAGCCCTAAAACTTCCTTCCAGTTAGAAATCTAGAACTCTTTCACTGGTGCCTGATTTAGCAACAACCAGACGTCAAGGCTGCCTGTGTGGGGGTTGCTATAATAAGCAGGACTTAGCCAAGGTCAAACCTTCAGTCCACTCGGCAATGAGCACTGTCAGGTGTGCATTCCACAGAGAGCAGACGCACCCCCCCACCCCAAGTCAGAGACCTCAATTCCACTGACGCTACACTCTAGCTGTGAGAGGAGCAGCCTGGTCTGCAAACGCCTTCTAAAGAATGCTCAGGCATTTACCAGGCTTAGAAGAAAAAAATTAAAGATCATTCTGCATCTCTCGTGATGGTTTTGTTCAAACATGTTTCTTGATTTTTTGTTTTGCACCTGCTTCAATAGATTTCCTTAAGTTCAGCAACTTTATCTTTCTCTGTCATTGCTGCGTTCTCACATACAGAACCACGAGGGACATCAAATACATGTGTATTTTACTTTATAAAGCTTTCCCAAGAAAGCTTTCCCAAGAAAGCTCTGGCTCCCAGGTGATTTGTATAATTGACAAGGCTGAAGCTTAAGTCGAGGGATACGATTGTCAAAGCTTCTCAAAAAAAAAAAAAAAAAAAAATCAATTCATGGAGGTCCCGTCATGGCTCTGCAGAAACGAATCTGACTAGCATCCATGAGGACGCAGGTTCGATCCCTAGCCTCACTCAGTAGGTTAAGATCTGGCATTGCCATGAGCTGTGGTGTAGATTGCAGATGAAGCTCGGATCTGGCGTTGCTGTGGCTTTGGTTTAGGCCAGCGGCACAGGTCCAATTTGACCCCTAGCCTGGGAATCTTCATGTGCCACAGGTGTGGCCCTAAAAAGGCAAAAAAAGACAAAAAAAAGATTAAAGTTACTTATTTTTAAAAGCAGCATCACACTTCACCTTTCGAGGAGGATGACTTTTGGTGCCAGCCCTCTAGGCATCCCACACCCTAATCATAGCTCAGAGCTCAAAGGGATTCCAAATATTTTAGTTCGCCAAGGCGAGACATTAATATTTTCCAGACATAGAGCCAAGAGGCCAGCCAACAAGTAGTCAGAACAGCTATATGCCTCTTACAACAGCAGAGGGCACCCAACGTGGGGATTTTTGACCCCCAGGAGGGGCCATCAAAGGTTCTGCCAGGACCTAAGCCAGGGCTGTAACATGGGCAGTCAGAGAACTTGCCACTCACCCAAAATGCAGAAATTACCACTGAACCTGCTCTTAGCTGCTTTCATGCTGTTAGGTTATCCTATTCAATATGGAGGCTAAAAATCTCATCGCTTTCCCTGTTTTGGTCTGTATCCTCTGTCTATCACTTCATCTTATAAAAAACCTTCAGGGAGCTCCTGTTGTGGCTCGGCGGTAAAGAACCTGACTAGGATCCATGAGGCCAACAAGATCCATCCCTGACCTCGCTTAGTGGGTTAAAGATCTGGTGTTACTGTGAGCTCTGGTGTAGGTTGCAGACATGGCTCAGATCTGGCGTTGCTGTGGCTGTGGAGTAGGCTGGCAGCTGTAGCTTTGATTCGAACCCTAGCCTGGGAACTTCCATATGCTGTGGGGCAGCTCTTAAAAAAAAAAAGAAAAGAAAAGAAAAAAAGAAAAACCTTCAGAGCAGAGTATTTAATTTACAAATTAAGTTCAATTCTAAAGAAGTGTTTCTGATTAAATAATGCCTTAGAGAAACAATTTTTTTATTGTTTATTTTTGCTTTGTAGGGCTGCACCTGCGGCATATGAAAATTCCCAGGCTAGGGGTCAGCCACAGCAACACAGGATCTGAGCTGCATCTGAGATCTACACCACAGCTCACAGCAACGCTGGATCCGTGACCCACTGAGGAAGGCCAGGGATCGAACCAAATCCTCATGGATACTAGTCAGATTCGTTTGCGCTGCACCACAATGGGAACTCCAGAGAAACAATTTTTTTAGAAAGCAGTTGTTTTCTGGAACTTTTATTTTCACCAGCATGTACCCACCCTCTTTCTATACGGTAAAACAAAGCTATGACTACCCAAGCCCAAGACTGAGGGAATATATGTTATCCCAGCGAGATAAGCAGAGAGGAGAGGCCAGCTGTCAGCTTTCACCCTGGGAGTGTTGGATGAACCAAGCAAACTTGAGCAGTGGTTTCCAGAACCTCAAGGGCCTGTAGGACAACAGACACAGTTGAAGGCCAGCCTGAGGTGGGATGTCTAACTAGAAACTCTAACCTGGAAGAATGAGGTCTCAAAAGGCCACATCCTTTAAGTAAGAAGAAAGTGGAAATCACCCATCCTTCACTCCCAGATGCCAACCAGGCAACCTGTCTGTGTCCGACCTTAGCGCTAAGTGAAGGAGAAAAATAATTCCCCCCTAAGGATTTAAAACCACTTGGCAATTAAAAGGAAAGTACTACTTATAAACACAACCACACGGATGACTCTCAAAAACATTACACAGAGAATTCAAAACCATCCGATGGCCCTCACTTGGCTTTACAGGCTAAATTCTCACTGATCGCTTGGTTCAATAAACTTCAAGCCAGTAAGTAACTTTAAAGGTTCTGGACTGGCAGTGCCCTAGAGCAAGGGCAGGCAAACTATTCCAGGTGAAAGGCCAGACAGTAAATACTTTAGGCTTTGTGGGTCATCCAGTCACTCATAACTACTCAACTCTGCTGTGACAGAGTGGAAGCAAACACAGACAGTGTGGGAACAAACAGGTGTGGCTGCCTTCCAATGAGATCTTATTTACAAAGACAGGCAGAAGGCAGGATTTAGCCTGTGGGCTGGAGTTTTCCGATCCCTGACCGAAGCTGAGGGAAGATAAAATTCCAAAGACCTCGACATCATCATGAAAAGTCTCTAAACACACACAGAAATGACTCCATTAATGAGAAGTCAAGGGGAAAAAACTCAGACCTCAAAAGATGTTAAGATTTGGGAATTGTTCGGAAAAAAATATACAATCAATAAGCATAGGATGCCTCGAAACTTACTGAAGAGTAAGCACATTTGAAAAAGAATCAAATACACAGGGAATAATATTTTGTTGTCTTGTAATAGCTATAATGAAAATGAATCTGAGAAAGAATATATTATATATACATAACCAAATTATTTTGCTGTACACTTGAAACTAACACATTGTAAATCAACTATACTGCAATAAAAATCAAATATAACTCATAGAAATGAGAAGAAAAAAACTGAAATTAAGGGACAGAATAGTAGTTACACAAAACTGGTATAACCTAAGACTGTCCAGAAAGAAAAAGTCTAGTTAGAGGCAAAGACATGGAAAATATTAAAAAAAATGTTCTCGAGTGGCTCAGCAGGTTAAGGATCTGGTGTTGTCACTGCTGTGGCTCTGGTTACTGCTATGGCATGGGTTCAGTCCCTGGCTTGGGAACTTCAGCATGCCTCGGATGCAGCCCCCGCCAATAAAAGGGGGAAGGATTAAGAGACATGTAGGATAGAGTGAGAAAGTATAATATTCATTTAATCAGACTTTGAAAAAGACAAGAGAGGGCAAATGGTACAAAGACATTATGGAAAGGGATATATGAGAATTGATGAAAATTCACTTAAACCACAGATAAGAAGCCACCAAGTCACAAGCAAGATAAAAAATAAGAAATCCATACCTAGATACATCAAAGTGTATAAAGTGATAGCGAAGTAATAAAATAACTAAACAAAGAAATGATCTTAAATGTATTTGAAGAAATATTGCCTTTTACTTTTCTATTTTTTTTCTTTTTGGCCTCACCCTCAACATATGAAAGTTCCTGGGCCAGGGATCAAATCTGAGCCACAGCTGTGACTGGCAGCATAGCTATAGCAATGCTGGATCCTTAACCTGCTGCACCGCAGCAGGAACTCTTGAAATACTGCCTTTAAAGAAGTGACAACTGGGCCTGGTAGCTGACTTCTCAGGAGCCACTAGGGAATGCTCTTTAATGTGTTTAGAAAAAAATAACTGTTGTCTGAACATTAAACAGGTCTACTTCCAGTAAAAACTTTTAAGGATGTTTTCAGAAAAACAAAAATTGAATTTGACACTAGCAGACTCTCAATAAGGAAAGTCACCCCGGATGGAAGGATTGAAATAAAAGAGTTAAGAATAACAAACAGTCTACCTGTGAGTAAACATAACAAAAATGATGATGATGACAGAAATGACTATGAAATTGGTGAAGTTATACAAGTAATTAAAATGCATAATATCAGGAGTTCCCGTCGTGGCGCAGTGGTTAACGAATCCGACTAGGAACCATGAGGTTTTGGGTTTGATCCCTGGCCTTGCTCAGTGGGTTAAGGATCTGGCATTGCCGTGAGCTGTGGTGTAGGTGGCAGACTCGGTTTGGATCCCGTGTTGCTGCTGCTGTGGCTCTGACGTAGACCAGAGGCTACAGCTCCGATTCGACCCCTAGCCTGGGAACCTCCATGTGCTGCAGGAGCGGCACTAGAAAAAGGCAAAAAGACAAAAAAAAAAAAAAAAAAAAAAAAGCATAGTATCATATAAATTGCAAGAGGAATGAATGAGTGGAATTCAAGTTCTGAAGTTCTTGTATCATTCAGGAGTATAAGGATAGTGATTGATTTTAGACTGGTAACTACGCAAGTTGAAATTTATAAAGTAAGCACAGAATAAAAAGAAATAACACCATTAACCTCTAATTTAAATAGAGAAAATGGAAGAAGAAAAATAATCCAAAAGAGGGCAAGGAGAGAGATTTAAAAAACAGATGAAAGGTAAAGCACAAAATAAGATTAAAAATAAATCCAAATACGTTATTACCCTGAATGTAAATGTTGCTCTCACATACTGCTAATGAGTTAGGCAAAATGGTACAAATTTTTTGGAATAGCTTGGCTGTTTCCACACTAAAGCTGAAATGCTCATACCCTATGCTGGAGAAATCCTAATTCCTACTCCACATACAACCAGAGAAACCCTTGTGCATGCTACCGAGAGACATATACAGGCATGTCTACTTCAGCTGAAAAGAACTCTACTGTCCACTGACTGTAAATGGAGGAACAGTCTGTGATTATTTTCATACCCACTAGGAAACAGCCATGTGCTACTTATTGGTCTGGTGACAAGCATGCAGATAACTGTTTTCATCATTGCCTTTTTTTTTTTTTTTTTTTTGCCTTTTATCCTTTTAGGGCTGCACCTGCAGCATATGGAAGTTCCCAGGCTAGGGGTCGAATCAGAGCTAAGGTTGCCGGCCTACACCACAGTCACAGCAACGCCAGATCTGAGCCTTGTCTGCGACCTACACTACAGCTCATAGCAACACTGGATCCTTAACCCACTGAGCGAGGCCAGGGATCCAACCTGCAACCTCATGGTTCCTAGTCAGATTCATTAACCACTGCGCCACGACGGGAACTCCCTTCATCATTGCCCTCAAAGGGTACCTGCACACTTTCATATACATTTGTAAGTGTGTCTATAATTCCACAATAAATAAAAAGACAAGCGAGAATCACAGAAGTATGTTGCCAAAGGCTGAGAAGACAATAAGTGCTAGAGCCACAATTAGAAAATGCTCTATGACTCTATCTCAACCACTACTCCAAAAAATAACATCAAGTACCAGTAGCATCAATCCAGTGTTAAAAAAAAAATAAATAGAGTTCCCATTGTGGCTCAGTGGAAACAAATCCGACTAGTTACCATGACGTTACGGGTTCCACCCTTGGTCTCGCTCAGTGGGTTAAGGATCCGGTGTTTCTGTGAACTGTGGTGCAGGTCACAGACTTGTCTCAGATCCTACACTGCTGGGCTGTGGTGTAGGCCGGCAGCTGTAGCTCCAATTCAAACACTAGCCTGGGAACCTCCATATGCCGCAAGTGTGGCCCTAAAAAGCAAAAAAAAAAAAAAAAAAAAAAAACAAAACAAAACCGCAAGCACATAGCTTTTGTCAAGTTCCTAAAGGGGCCTCTAGTTTTCAGTACCAATCCCAGATCTCCCATCCCACTCCCCATCACAAGCTACTGAGATGCCACAGCAAGAAAGCAGGTTAGATCTGCAAGAGCACATTTGAGGAAGTGCCACATTTCAGAAAGGACTGAGGGCAACTGAGGTCAAGCGGCGGCCTTAGGAGAGCAGCACATCATCTCAGTCATGGGAAACCAAGACCCTTTTCATCTCCGTTCAGACAGCCAAAGAATATGCCCCAAGGCAGCACATGCACTTAATGCAAAACGGCAAACCGCCCAGACCAAGTTGAAGAGACCCTGGAAAGTCTGCTCTTACAAGACAACTGTCTTCACCACTGTGTGCACCAGGCTGGGGTCCAAGGCCACTCCCTATCCTCTGCCCGTATCTGCTGATTCAGACGCGACTGCTCATCCAGTCTCAGGATGTGCCAGGACATTTCAGGAACTCTTGGCATTCCTGAAACCTGATGTCTATAAACGTTACCAAGACAAAGAGTAGGAATAAAAAAAGGCGACCTCAAGTTTCAGTGAATGAATTTGTGCATTTATCTAAGGCTTATCTAACAGAATTTTTTCTACCAAATTCTGCCTACCCTTGATATCCCAACACAGTTACAGAAGACTTGGGAATACCAAGCTCTGGGCACAGTATTTGTTCATTTTTTTGTCTTTTTGGGCCACACCCACAGCATATGGAGGTTCCCAGGCTAGGGGTCGAACCGGAGCTGTAGCCACCGGCCTACACCAGAACCACGGCAACTCGGGATCTGAGCCAGGTCTGCAAACTACACCACAGCTCATGGCAATGCTGGATCCTTACCCCACTGAGCGAGGCCAGGGATCGAACCCGCGTCCTCATGGATGCTAGTTGGTTCGTTAACCACTGAGCCATGACAAGAACTCCTGGGCACAGTATTTTTAAAGTCAGTATAAAAATAATATTAGGAAGAGTAAATCCAGAAGAGGAGTTCTGGGGAGCGTAAGATAAATCTGAGCAGTATTTGCTTTCTAAAACCATGTTTTCAGTAACATGGCAATTCCTGAAACAACGTGAAAGACCTCCAAGACAAAGGTTCCAACTCAAACGGCAGTAGGTCTTCCAGTGACTACGCGATAGCATTACTGCTTTCACAGTGCCCCTGGAAAGATACATACTAGGACATCCAAAGAAAACAACTGTTGGTTGTTCTATCGGCTTTTTTGAGAACTGACCTAACTAACAAAATGGATTTATTAATTCAAGCTATATTGACTACAAAAAGTAAAAAGAAAAAAAGAAATCTTCTGCCAAAAAAATAAGACAAAGAGTCACCCCGACATGCGTATTTGGATTTGCTGATTTTCGGTCAAGCTCACTCCCAGAAGAGTCTGCATGGGGGGAAGCGTAAAGAAAGAAGGGAAAAGATGGAAGGGGCGTGAGAGGAGAAGAGCAGCTGACCGTGGAGGTCACCTGTTCGTAACTTTTCCTTTGGGGTCGACTCCATCTAGCTGGAGAAGAATACACGCTGACAGTGCTGTGGCAGACCTACCTGTGCACACGGTCAGTTAAGGCAGAGCTCCTGGGATCACCTGCAAAAGAAGTGAAGTCTGTGCCTTTGCCCAAGACGGAGTCCACAGGGTCAGAGTCCAGGCAACTAGGCTAAAAAAGAAGAAAAAACAAACCAAAAGCAGCGGTTTATGTTTCTCATTTCCCAGCTGTTCCAGTCCAATAAAATCGAACTATGGCACTGAATTGAAAAACAAATGACCCTTGTTGGCAATGAAAGAATTTCAGCTACTTAAGATCAGCAGAGGGTAGAGGTGCAGGGAAAACAATGCGACACGGTTAGAAATATAGACTTTATTTATATTCGACTGTAAGACAGTTTCACATTTTGTAGATGGTTACCTGAAGACATAACACCCCGATGGTATCATATGGGCATCAGACGTCGCTTACGCTACGGAGTCGAGTCGGGAAACACTTACTGTCCCCTTTAAAAGGTTAAGGCTCAGTTTCCAAAAAGTAATTCTACCCTTATTTTCCGGCTGCAGAAACTGGGAAAGTCCTGAAATAAACAGCAAAGGGCGGGGGAGGGGGGAGCCCCACGCCTCACTCCCTTGTTCTTACTCCCGCTTGAGTCGGTATAATCTGTTGTCATTATAAAAGGCTCCTCCCATTTGAAAATAGGTTTGGTTACAAGATCAAACAAATCAGTAGATGGGAAAGGCCTTAGGTATAGATCTTTAGCATACAAACAAGGAAAACTAAAAACTTTACGCCCACCGCTGGCTGACATAGGTTTATCTGCAAGTTGCCAACACACAAATGTGCATACACAGTTAACCCAGACTCGCTTTTCTTTGGCAAAGTTCAAATAGTATGTTTTTTCTAAAGAGCTAGTTAAAAACATTTACGTTTCCTTTCGACTTTCCAATCAAGTGGCCGCAAAGCTGTCCTTTCTTTTCAACCTTGCGTGGCACAAAACCCTGACAGCAACCTGGGAGGGCCCTGTGATCCCGGTGTCAGTGGCTGAAGCGGGTGGGAGGACAGGGCTCAGCACGCTGGCTGTGAGCAAAGAGTCTGGGGTACTCTTGTGAGGCTCACCCTATCAATGAGTGCCAGACACAACCAGCAGTAAAAGTGTTTTAGAGGCACTTCCCACTGCCTGCCCCAATAAAAGATTTCATTCAATCCACAAGACACCATCAAGTTTTACAAAAGGCAGCATCTGTTTAAACTCAGTCAACGGCCTTACAGCTCCGGAGGCTAATGCTCTAACAACAACAAAAGCCAAAAGGGCACCTTGGGTTCTGCCTCTGGCGTAAAGAGGCAGAGACAATCATCCCCCAGTAGAAAAGACTAACAATAAAAACAAAGACGGTAAAACCAAGCGAGGCCCATCCTGCTCCCCCCAACCCCGGCACATTCCTTTTCCAAGGACTGGCTCTGGAAAGCCCCGCGGGCGTTCAGTCCAGTTCGGAGGTGACAGATCCATTGCCCACGATCATCTTGCTGTAATTCTTCTGCTGCTCTTCCTTAAAGGTGTCCTTCACCTTGGCTCTCTTCAGACCTCCATCCCTGAGGACAGGAACACAAATAAGGAAAAGGTCCTCCTAGCAGTGATTTAAAAGGCTTATCTACTGGCATTCCCATCGTGGCTCGGTGGTTAACGAATCCGACTAGGAACCATGGGGTTGTGGTTCGATCCCTGGCCTTGCCCAGCGGGTTGGGGATCCAGTGTTCCCGTGAGCTGTGGTGTAGGCCGCAGATGTGGCTTGGATCCCGCATTGCTGTGACTGTGGCAAAGGCCGGCAGCAACGGCTAGACCCCCAGCTGGGGAACCTCCATAGGTTTAGGGTGCAGCCCTAAAATTTTTGTCTTTTTAAGACAAAAAAAAAAAAAAAAAAAAAAAAAAAAGTCATTCAAATCTAATCTTACGTCTATCACATCACGTTTTCATTCAAAGCACTATCTTTCAGGTGTTTATTTATTTACTTATTTTCCTTTTCTAGGGCCACACCTGTGGCATATGGAGATTCCCAGGTTAGGGGTCAAATCGGAGCTGCAGCTGCTGGCCTACACCACAGCTCACAGCAACGCCGCATCCTTGACCCACTGAGCAAAGCCAGGGATCGAACCCACAACCTCATGGTTCCCAGTCGGATTCGTTAACCACTGAGCCACAACAGGAAGTCCTCTTTCAAGTATTTATAATCTTCCATATTCCAAAACAGACTCGGAATAAAACAAGCAACAAAAACCTAAATTGCATTCAGCCAGTAATAGTGTCTACGTACGCAGGACTCCTTAATTCAGAGCCTGTGAATCTTTCTCTCCAGTGTGGTGACCACAGAGTCCCGCCTGGTTACAAGGGCTCTGCGTGCCTCCCCTTCTTTGGACCACACAGAGGAGGAGGCGGGAAGAGCTGGAAGACAGCTAGGCTCTCAGGGCCACTAGCTCACTCCTAATCCAGGGTTTTAGATTTTAACTCCTAAGAGGGCACAGACCCTGAACTTGCTCATTTCATACTGTTTAATTTTAACCCAGCTGAGCACGAGTGTCTACTAAGCACTCTCTAATGATGATGAACGGATCATAGGTTAGTCAGTGAACTCAATGCCATCAAGAGCTTCACCTACAAGCACACCCCTGCTTGAGCCCACTGCACTGTTCTGGCCTCTAGAGTCAAAACTAAGACACAGCCCGCCAGGAAGTCCTCGGGCTAAAGACAGACTTCGGTCCACAAGTCTTCCAGGGGTCAGCTGTAGGAAAATTCCACGAAGTAAAGTGAAATTCACAGCCAGATTTGTTTGAGCATCCTGACCTCGTTTGTACTCCGTCCTCCTTCCCAAGCCCCAGTGAACCCTGTGCTGCCCTAAGCACCTGTGACTTCAAGTGTTACCCCATCCCCTCTGATGGCCGCACATCTTAATTCTTTTTTTTTAATTTTTAAATATTATTTATTTAGAGTTCCTGTTGTGGCTCAGGGGTAACAAACCTGACTAGTATTCATGAGGACACAGGTTTGATCCTTGGCCTCACTCAGTGGGTTAAGGATCCGGTGTTGCCGTGAGCTGTGGTGTAGGTTGCAAACAAGCTTGGATCCCGAGTTGCTGTGGTTGTAGTGTAGGCCGGCAGCTGTGGCTCTGATTCAACCCCTAGCCTGGGAACCTCTGTATGCGGGGGCGGGGGACGGCCTAAAAATCACACACACAAAAAGAATTTAATCTCCCTTTATAACATAGGTATATTTAACCCTTACTGACACAGACTAAATGTCTGTGTGCCCCTCAAATTTCATATGCTGAAGCCCTGACCCCCAGTCATATGGTACTTGGAGCTGGGGCCTTTGAGAGCTAATTAGGTTTGATGAGGTTATCAGGGTTGGGCTTTCAAGATGGAAATAGTATCCATACAAGAAGACACACCATCCCTGGCCCAGGAACTTCCACATGCTGCAAATGCAGCCAGAAAAAAAGAATCCCCCCTGTAGCACTGTGGGCTAAGAATCTAACTGCAGTGGCTAGGATTCCTGTGGAGGTGTGGGTTCGATCCCCAGCCTGGCACAGTGGGTTAAAGGATCTGATGTTGCCACAGCTGTGGTGTAGGTCACAGATGCAGCTCAGATTCAATCCCTGGCCTGGAACTTCCAAATGCCAGAGGTACAGCCATAAAAACAACAACCAAAAAACCCCAAACAAACAAAAACCCACACCAGAGAGCATCCAGTCTTCAGAGCTGTGACAAAATAAATTTCTATTGTTTAAGCCACTCAGTCTATGATAAATTGTTATCAAATCCTGAGCAGACTCATACTCTCACCTACATTCACTCTTCCTCAAAGAAATAAAAAACTAAAGCCGAAGATATCCATATTTAGGTATTTTAAGTATATAAGACATTTCACTTCTTTCCTGTCAAGTTTTTTAAGTTTTCTTTACTCTAGTTATAGCCAGAGTTACATATGAACACACCTGTAAATTTCCCCTTGCCTCCCAGGGTCCACGCCCCATGCCCAAATCCATTCTCACTTCCTTTTTCAGTGAAAGGACCCTCAATTTTAGCTGGACACATAGCTGGACAAAAACTACATTTCCCAGCCTCCTTTGCAGCCAGGTCTTAGCACATGGCTTGAGTTCTAGTCAACAGCTACAAGTGGAGGGGCCTGACCAGCTTCCAGTCTGTGCTCTTAAAGACACGTGTGCATCCTTCTTGTTTTAGTTTCTCCCTGTGAGGTATTTTGCTGTACTCGCTGGTAGAGCAGGTCCATCTTGGATCATAAAACAGAAGCACACTGAGGACGATGGACCAACCAACACAGAGTGGGCTGTTATACCAGCTAGACTGCCTATGCTTAAGTGAGGGGGATACAATTCTCTCATTTAAGCCATCACTGTGCTCTATAAACCACTGTCGGTGTCAGCTAAACCTCCAGCTACCCAGTATAACACATGACATTATTAAACACTTGGGTTTTTTTAATTTAAAGAAAGTGACAGTACTTATGAAAAATTTCTTACCAGGGAAGCTCAGTCAATCCTCCTTGTACAGCAATAGCAGACTTAACCCTGTTAGCAAAACGGACTGCATCTTCTCCTTCCTGGGGAAAAAAAAAAATACAAGAACATCCTGAGACAGAGTTTTCAAATAATGCTTTCAAGTGTCTCACAGTCATTTAGATTTGTTTTAAAAGACACAATTCACATTTTTGCTCAGATATGCTCTAGTCTGAATCACATCAATTATCATTTTGTCTATCCAGGAAAAGCAGTGCTGTATTATTTAATTTTTTATCACATGTATACATATTTATGATGGGCTTTATCAGTCTTATTCAAGATATGACATTCCACAATATCTATAGGTTCAATAAACCAACAGCAATTGTACAAACTACTACAGAAAAGAGTCTGTGAATATAAAACCAGCTTGATTTTGAAAAGAGATAGCTACTCTTTTCTGTAATGACTCATTTGCTGGGAAAGCAGAAAGTCCACCTCCAGCTGACGTGAGGAAGGGAGACACCCATGTTTGCAGGTAAAGGTTTTCTTGCCTTCGCCTGGCTAGATAAAGCACCAAAGACCAGCTGTTATCTATGGAATACCTCTCTGGTCATGGGAGGCATGTACCATACGTCACAGACAATGGCCCAGCTGGTCATCACTCGAAGCAGGTAGCTCACCATGCTGAACTTACTACTGTTCCAAAATGCGTCACCGAACTGAGGATTATACTGAGAAGAGAGAGAGGAAACGCATGCCAGTTAGTAATTCGGTGGCGGCTCCTCTCACCCATGTCAATGGATGACAGGCCAACCATCACCATCAGACCCTAAGAAAAAGGGAGCAATTTCGCTCATCAGAAATGATGCACAGAATAAGGCAGGCCAGCCAGCGCCTCTGACAAGAGCCAGAGAGCACTGAAACAGACAGGTTATGGACGTGACCCTAAACACCTGTCCCCCGCTTGACTGGAAGGTGGGTGAGGGTGGGAACAGTTTCTGTTTTGTTCATCACTGTGTCCTCAGTACTCTGCCACCCAGTCCCCCCACCGACATCTCTACATGCACATCAGGAGAGAGAAGTGATCCAGGAAGTGGGGCAAAGGCAAACACAGGGTGAATCTAAACAAAAGCACACACAGGGACTCCTGGGGAAGTTGGAGATCACAGCGAGATAAAGCTACCATGTACTGCCCCCTTTGGGGGCGTGGGGGCAAATAATCCATTTTACCTTAATTGCAACTGGATGTATGGTTCCTCCAATTTCAAAGCTTCCCTTTTTAAACATCATTACTGAAGTATTGTTGATGCAAGTTCCTGCAGGAAAACGGTGGGGGGGGGGGGTGTGCGTGTGAATACTTTTAAAAGAAGTCCATTTTTACACTAGTTTCTTATTTTTTTTAATTTTTATTTAATTAATGGCTGCCCTGAGGCATATGGAAGATCCAGGCCAGGGACTGAATATGAGTCACAGCTGTGACCTGTGCCTCACCTGCAGCAATGCCAAATTCTTTAACCCACTGTGCCAGGCCAGGGATTGAACCTACTCCTCTGCAGTAACCCGAGCTGGCGCAGTTGGATTTTTAACACACTGTGCCACAGCAAGAACTCCTAAACTAATTTTTTAAAGGAATTATTTTGATATAAAATATTTACCACATCAAAATTTTAGACGTTTCGCTATCATTCACAAATCAATTTCTGCTTAAAGAGTAATTCAACAGTGTTAAGCATTTTTTTTTTTTTTGGCTGCAGCATGTGCAAGTTCCAGGGCCAGGGATTGAACCTGTGCCACAGCAGCAACAACAGGAGGTCCTTAACCCACTAAGCCACCAGGGAACTCCCTAAGCATATTTGGTAATGAACTTTTACTTTAATGAATACTCTAAAGATACAATTACTCCACAATGGGTGACAATTTCAATACATTTAAAATAAGGCCCTTTAAAAAATTATGGTCAGTACCTTTCCAAGTTCATTACCCAGAAACAACTTCTAAGATCAAAAAGGTACCATGACTTCCATCAAATCTCAAAAGAAAACAGGGAATGACTAGCTCAGAGGCCCTTCCATTCCTACAGGACAGCAGAGATCTGGACTAAGAAAGCCAGCTCCCCACACACTTGGTACTTTTTGTTATCAACTACAGCTTGCTACGCATCCCCCTTCTTACCTTCAGGAAAGATTAATATGGGTAATTTTTTCTTATCAGCAATATGTTCTTTTAGTCTGTGAAGGAAAAAAAAAGGATCAAAATTCTGCCTTTAAAGAGAAAGAGGTGGGGGTCCTCTTTGGTATTCTCTATTAACACAAATAGACTGTAAAGCAATAGGAGAAAAGAAATGATATAAGTAAGAGAAATAGACTCAGTTTGGTCCCTTTCCCAAAAAGCATTATGATAAGTACACTGTTTCAATTTCTCGCATCTCAAAGTGAGTGATTTTCAGTGCCTGCTGCCTACACTTAAAAAAAAAGATGAAGCAGGGAGTTCCCGTTGTGGTGCAGTGGAAACAAATCTGACTGGGAACCATGAGGTTGGGGGTTCCATCCCTGGGCTCCCTCAGTGGGTTAAGGATCCAGCATTGCTGTGGCTGTGGTGTAGGCCGGCGGCTACAGCTCCGATTAGACCCCTAGCCTGGGAACCTCCGTATGCCGAGGGAGCAGCCCTAAAAAAAGACGAAAGGCAAAAGACAGAAAAAAAAGAAGATGATGAAGCAGGTATGTGAAATGAACTCTGGGCCCTGTGGCACGAACCATGTGCCTGTCTCCTGGTACTTTTACTTCCTCATCTGAAACTCGGGAATACGGGTTGCTGGACCCGTCGGCCTTATGCCGTTCAGCACAAGACGGCTTCTTACGTGAGTCAGGCTGAGCTTTCCTCTGAAACGTGCACCGTAAAGCTGAGCCTGGAGGTCTTCCAGGCCGAGGTCGTGTCCTCCTTGCAGCCAGCCCGACACTCCCAACTGCTCACTGGCAGCTGGTAGAGCTGAGAGGGGATTACACCGGCCAGAGTAATCACCAATCAATCTTGAGAGGGAGCATGGCTTTCTAACCTTGAACACATTTCAGCAGCACTTTCATTTCACTCTTAAAAGCTTGGCCCACCTTCATCTTTACAGAAGCGACGACCAGACTGCCTTCAATTAAAGGCCTCGGGCAAAAAGCCATTTCCAAACGAAGGTTCCTGGAAGCTTATGCCTTCCCCACATCCCAGAAGTTCCTTCTGCTGCTCCACACGGAGCATTGGCTCTGTCTGTCTCTAGATCAGTTTAAGTGATGATGGTCATTCAGCAAACACGTAATTAATCATCTGTTTATTCAGCCAACAGTTACCAATGATTTAACCTTCAAGGTAGTAATTTTTAACTTTAAAAACTTCGGTGACTTAAGTCACAGCAATGTAAAGAATGAGCCTTCTCATCTCATCATGCACCCTGCTATGACTACAGAAGTAAAACTTTTTAAAATCCAACTTTTTAAAGACAGTGATTCATCGGAAAAGGCCAATCACAAATAGAGCTCCAGATGTTTTCGTTTTTTGTTTGTTTGTTTGTTTGTTTTTTCATTTTAGGGCCGAACCTGCGGCATATGGAGGTTCCCAGGCTAGGGGTCTTAATCACAGCTACAGCTGTTGGCCTACACCACAGCCACAGCAGTGTGGGATCCGAGCCACATTTGCAACCTACACCACAGCTCACGGCAATGCCAGATCCTTAACCCACTGAGCGAGGCCAGGGATGAAACCTGCATCCTATGGATACTAGTCAGGTTCTTAACCCGCTGAGCCACAGCAAGAACTCCCCATTTTAGTCTTAAACCTCAGTACTGCTTTGCTCTCCTTGGTAGGAAGGCTGAGACAAAAGATTTTAAGTCCCAAGAGATATCGAGTATGCCACTGCTTACCTCTTAGTAACCAGGTGTCGGTCTTTCATTTCTGAACGTTCGAACCAGACATGTGGACAAGCCTTGACCATAGCTCTCTGAATAATTCCCATCAAGCCACCGTGAACCTGGCCAACCTACAAAGACCACGAGAAAAGGGGAAAATGTAAAGGCATAGCTTCCAAAGAAAACCATTAAAAAAAAAAAAAGTTCCTATGTCCCACTCAGAGAAAAGAGTGTTCTTCCTCCTCTACTGACCATGGTTCTTCATCTATTCAAAGGACACAAGTGGCCAATACAAGCACATGTTCTTTAGAAGCACCTCTGAATTGGGAGATAGGTGGTTACATAGCTTTACTCTCACTTTAAAAAGTAGAAGTCCTTTGACTTGGTCAAGGTAAGGGAAATGGAAATTAAAATTAGACCGAGATATGCTTTCAGATCCATCAGACTGACAAAGATTCAAAAGCCTGACAATGCACTCTGAGCCCAGGCTGTGGGAAATAGGCCCTCTAATACCTGGCTTCGGATGAGGAGTTTAAAACACCCACAGAAAGAAAACCGGCAACATTTATCCAATTACATACACATTGACCCTTCAATTCAATTCCACTTATAGAAATTTACCCCGAAGATACACTTCCAACAAAATGAAAACATATATGCAAAAGGTTTTTGTTTTTGTCTTTTTGCCATTTCTTGGGCCACTCCCGAGGCATACGGAGGTTCCCAGGCTAGGGGTCTAATTGAAGCTGCAGCCGCCGGCCTACGCCACAGCCACAGCAACATGGGATCTGAGCCGCATCTGCGACCTACACCACAGCTCTCGGCAAAGAGAGATCCTTAACCCACTGAGCAAGGCCAGGGATCAAACCTGCAACCTCACAGTTCCTAGTCGGATTTGTTAACCACTCAGTCACAACGGGAACTCCCTACAAAAGATTTTTTCCTTTGTTTGCTTTTGGCCATGCCCACAGCATGTGGAAGTTCCCAGGGCAGGGATCAAACCCACGCCACAGCAGCAACCTGAGCCACTGTAGTGACACCACCAGATCCTTAACCCACTGTGCCACAAGGGAACTCCCATAAGATTTTAATTGCAGCATGATTTCTAACTGTGGGATAATGGAAAATATCTGAATGTTCAAATGTAGGAACTTAGATGAACACACGACGGTGCACAATGGACCGCGTACTATGCAGCGAGGAAAAGAACAAGGTTGATCTCTATGGCCGATAAGGGGTGAAATCCAGGAGACAAGGTTAAGTCATCTTTCGGGAGATACTGTTAAGCAAATTGCACAACAGCAAATATAGCAGCACTACCTTCTGAGTTAGAAAGGGAAATATACACATACATATTTCTAGAAAAAGAAAAAATAACCCAAACCAGTGAGGCTGGAAACCCACGAGGATAGGAGGGAATGGGGCAGGATGAACATGGGAGGAGTGATACTTCAATGAATACAGCTTTTTTGTTTAATTTTGACAACAGAAGAATGTTAATGTCCTTTTACAAATTCAAAAAATAAGCCACCAAGCATGAGACTAGCAAACTAAAAGCGAACTTAAATGAACAAAACAACAACACTGAAGGAGGAAAGAAAAATCCAAGAAAATTTACTGAGACAGTATTAGACCACAGCTCCTCCATCCCAGGTCAGGTACCAAGAAGGACTGTAAAATACCCTGAATTCTTTTTGACAACATTTTTTTTTGTGTGTAGTACAACAGATGAAACAATCTTTTTTTTTTTTTTTTTTTTTTTTGTCTTTCTCGAGCTGCACTGGTGACACATGGACATTCCCAGGCTAGGGGTCCAATCACAGCAGCAGCAGCTGGCATACTCCACAGCTACAGCAATGCCAGATGCAAGCTGCAACTGTGGCCTACACCACAGCCCATGGCAATGCCGGATCCGCAGCCCACTGAACGAGGCCAGGGATTGAACCTGTGTCCTCATGGGGACTAGTCAGATTCGTTTCCACTGAGCTATGATGGGAACTCTGGGATGAAGCATTCTGAAGCATTATAGGATTTTAGATGCGTTACAGGATTGAGAAAATGAGGAAGCATGTTGACAAAGTTGCGAAACAGGGTATTCTCCAGGAAGAGGGGGCGTTTCAAATACAGCCTGGGGAAGTAAGAAAAACCTCGATGATCTGAACGAATTGTTACAGACTCAGATTTCCAATACTGTATTAGTACTATACATCCATATGAAATATAAACATTTGACACACATTTTTTATGTAGAGAGAGAACACAGCATACGAGAATGCAAATGATAAAGCAAATGGGGCAAATGTTACCAATAGGTGATGTGGCTAAAGGGCATGTGGACGTCCTTAGGTAACATTATTACAATTTCCCCGTAAATTAGAAAATATTTCCAAATTAAAAAAAATAAAGTAGGAGTTCCCGTCGTGGCGCAGTGGTTAACGAATCCGACTAGAAACCATGAGGTTGCGGGTTCGGTCCCTGCCCTTGCTCAGTGGGTTAACGATCCGGCATTGCCGTGAGCTGTGGTGTAGGTTGCAGACTCGGCTCAGATCCAGCGTTGCTGTGGCTCTGGCGTAGGCTGGTGGCTACAGCTCCGATTCGAGCTACACCCCTAGCCTGGGAACCTCCATATGCCGAGGGAGCGGCCCTAGAATTGGCAAAAAGACAAAAATAAATAAATAAATAAAGTAGAGGTCTTAGGAGGAAAAAAAGCCACTAAGAAGAGATATTGAATGTTCTTCAGATACATAGTTTATGTTTAGCCAAAAGGGGACAAATGTGACCTCTACAGCTCAGCTGGACAGTTACTCCCACTTCCGCCCTCTATGGCCCCTGATTTAAATCTAGCTGACTGGAGTTCCCGTCGTGGCGCAGTGGTTAACGAATCCGCCTAGGAACCATGAGGTTGCGGGTTCCATCCCTGGCCTTGCTCAGCGGGTTAACGATCCGGCGCTGCCGTGAGCTGTGGTGTAGGTGGCAGACTCAGCTGGGATCCCGCGTTGCTGTGGCTCTGGCGTTGGCCGGCGGCTACAGCTCCCATTCGACCCCTAGCCTGGGAACCTCCACATGCCGCGGGAGCGGCCCTAGAAATGGCAAACACACACACACATGCACAAAAAGGTTAAGAGCGATCAATTCCCGTAAGTCTTTTCAGAGAGGTGGTAAAAGCTTCCTTAGATTCAGAAAGAGCCCCACAATTTAGAGATATTTCACAATATTAAAATGTGGTTGCCCAAGAGTTAGATAACTGAATTTATATCTTAGATTAAATGCCTGGCCATAAGTTAGGAGTTTTCACAAAGGTCTTCAAACCTCCCTCAGTGACTATGTAACCCGCAGACAGTCAACTACGCTCCCCACTCTGCTACTGCAGCAGAGGCTTAAATCCACAGTGCTCCCTTCAAAGGCCTCCCCAGAAACGCGCACCCGAGGGTGACTGTCAGTAGGAGCAGGAGACCAGGAGGTAAAACCACTACCAACAAAATAAAATAAGCTACAAGGATTTATTGTGCAACCCAGGAAACAGAGCCAATATTTTATAATAACCATAAATGGAATATCCACTATTCCTCAATATCACATAAATAAATAAATTTTCAAAAGCTCCCTTCAATGTCTTCCCAGAAAAGCACGTCAGACCAGGACTTATCAGTCACTGGAGCGGACAAGTGAAATAAAACCCCTCTGTTCTCTCTGAAGGCCAAGCCATGACGATGCGGTAGGGAAAGAAGATGCCCAGGAGCCCTCGCCCCCCACTCTCTTCCACACGCCGGCGCGGGGCGTGCATTACCGCCATGCAGGAAGGACAGCTTTAGGGGTCGCCAAAGTCTACCTAACACACATGCAAAAGAGAGGAAGGAAATCTTGACAAGTTCTTCAGGGGGAGAGAAAAGCTGCTTCAAGTTGGAGGAAAAAAAAAAGCCAGAAATGCCACCAAAAGGTCTTCTGGGAGTTCCCATCATGGCTCAGTGGTTAATGAATCTGACTAGGAACCATGAGGTTGCCGGTTCGATCCCTGGTCTTGCTCAGTGGCTTAAGCATCCTGCATTGCCGTGAGCTGTGGTGTAGGTCGCAGATGCGGCTCAGATCCCGCGTTGCTGTGGCCGTGGTGTAGGTTGGCGGCTACAGCTCGGATTCGACCCCTAGCCTGGGAACCTCCATATGCCGGGAGAGTGGCCCAAGAAAATGGCAAAAAGACAAAAAAAAAAAAAAAAAAAAAAAAAAAAGGTCTTCTGAAGTGTTTGATTTTACTGTCGGCTTTGTGGTTTGCTGAGGGGTTTTATTTTCTTTTATTTGGGGGCTGTAGGCAAGAAATGAGAAAGGCAATGTGGCATAAATATTTGCCTTTTCTGCTTGACGGTCATTAAAGAGCCAGGTTTTGTTTTTTTAACTGCATACAGCTCCCTGAAGGAAGACAAAACTAATTGGCTGATGAGGGATTTGTACAGCTCAAAGCAGGAAGACTTGAACGTCTCAAAGTGTTATTAAACATGGCAGGGATTTTATTTTATTTATTTATTTACTTTTGCCTTTTCTAGGGCCGCTCCCACGGCATATGGAGGTTCCCAGGATAGGGGTCGAATCAGAGCTGTAGCCGCTGACCTACACCACGGCCACAGCAACGCCGGATCCTTAACCCACTGAGCAAGACCAGGGATCCAACCTGCAACCTCATGGTTCCTAGTCAGATTCCTTAACCACTGCACCACGACGGGAACGCCATGGCAGGGATTTTAGAAACAAGATGGCATCAACTTGGTCAAACAGGTCTGCATTTCACTAAGTTAATTTCTTAACTCCGTAAACATCATGACAATTTTCTTTCTTTTTCTCGCACTAAATATTCCTCATGTAAATATATTACCTAACTTACACAGCTACAGTGGTTTAATCCAGTCACTTTCTTTCCATGTATCTATTTATTTATTTTTTTGCTTTATAGGGCCCCACCTGTGGCATACGGAAGTTCCCAGGCTAGGGGCTGAATCAGAGCTGCAGCTGCCGGCCTACACCACAGCCATAGCAACGAGGGATCCTTAACCCACTGAACGATCAAACCCGCATCCTCATGAACACTAGTCAGATTGGCTTTCACGGAGCTGCAACGGGAACCCCTAACCCAGTCACTTTCTAATATAAAACTAACTTTCTAGGCTGTGGCAAAACAAACTAAAAGTTTGAACAATCCACAAAGCATTGCAACTAACTTGATGTATCAATGAGCTGTCCTTACCATAGCGTAGCATCCATCCGTTGTCAAGATCAAAACGTCTATTGGGGAGGTATGATTGGCAACACAGATGCCTCCCTTCTGGGGTCTGTACTGCCTGCAATTACAAATGATGGTTAATACTAAACCTTGAAAAATGGCCACTATTTTATAGAACAGCATGTAGAAATTCATGCTATTTTGTTTTTAAAAGTACACACAAAAAAATAAAGTTTCAAAGTATCCAGGCCAACCTTAAAAAGGTCTCTAGGCAGTATTATTGGAGTGGGGTAAGAGTACAGAAGGGGCCCCTGATTTCCCCTTTACATACATTTATATTATTTTTCTATAATAATCACATTATCTGCTATTTTTGTGTGTGTCTTTTTAGGGCCTCACCAGAAGCACATGCAAGTTCCCAGGCTAGAGACTGAAACGGAGCTGTAGCTACAGGCCTACACCACAGCCACAGCAACCCAGATCAGAGCCACATTTGTGACTTGTGCCTCAGCATGCAGCAAAGCCGGATCCTTTACCCACTGAGTGAGGCCAAGGATCAAACCCAAATCCTCATGGATATGAGTCAGTTTCTTTACCCACTGAGCCATAACAGGAACTCCCTCATATTGTCTTTTAGGATGAAAAGATAATCTTAAAATATTAGGCTGAATTATAAAGATTCTACAACTTGAATAAACGTGATATGTAAGTTTTACCTTTTTTTTTTTAATGGCCACACCCATGGAAGTTCTCGGGGCTAGGTATTGAGTCCAAGCCACAGCTGGGACCCAAGCCACAGCTGCATAAATGCCAGATCCTTTAACCTGCTGGGCTGGGCCAGGGACTGAACCCGCACCTCCGAAGCAACCTGAGCTGCTATAGTTGGATTTTTAACACACCGCACCACAGCAGGAACTTCCATAAGGTTTATTTACTTTATCATAAGTATGTTCCTGTTATTTCAGTCTTTATAAGCATCACTTTCAGAGTGAACTTTACAGAGTAAATTTACTACAGCTTCCTCCCTCCTTTCCCCTAAAGCAGAGGTTGGTAAACTCTTCCTATCACAGGCCGAAGAGTAAATACTTCAGGCTTTGCAAGCCAGCCAATCCCTATCAAAACTCCTGGACTCTGCTGTTTTGGCACAAAGGCAGCCACAGCTAATACATAAGTGAATAACCATGGCTGTGTTCCAATAAAACTTTATTTACAAAAACTAGATGGTGGGCCACATTTGGCCTACAGGCCCGTAGTTTGCCCCACCTCTGTCTAAAAGTTCACAGCGTATTGGACACGAATGAGACACAGGAGTTTTATTTAAACCTGTACAGAGAAGAAAGGGGACCAGATACACAACAACTTCAGCATGTCTTCCTTAAAATTAGAAGCAATTCTATAATAAGTTGTGCACTCCTGTCTGGGTGATTAAAGCAGTTTTTCTGTAGTGATCACAATTTTTTTAAATGGCCACGCTCTGACATAGGGAAGATCCCGGGCCAGGGACCGAATCCAAGCCATGGCTTCAACCTACACCACAGCTGCAGCAACACCAGATCCTTAACCCACAACGAGAGCCTCCTCCCTGATCACACTTTTTACCAAACCACTTTATTCTACTCCTCACCCCAAAACTCATAGCCCAAACACTGGGTGTAAGACAGGCTCAAGGATGAACTGTACAACCTGAGGAATAGAGCTAGCATGTTGTCATAACCCTCCGTGGAAAGTAACTTCTAAAAAATATCCAGGAGTTCCCACCATGGCTAAGGAGAAACGAATCTGACTAGTATCCATGGGGACGCAGGTTCGATCCCTGACCTCGCTCAGTGGGTTAAGGATCTGGCATTGCTGTGAGCTGTGGTATAGGTCACAGACATGGCTCCGATCTGGCGTAGCTGTGGCTATAGCATAGGCGAGACATTTGTCCTAGAACTTTTAAAATAATGATTTTAAATATAAAAAAATAAAATGGAGTTCAGAGAAAAGTAATTTTCACTGAACTAATAAGTTCACTGAGCTACCTTTATCCTCTCTGATTAGGGATGAGGCAAGCAGAATGCTGGGTTGTTAAGACTCAGTTATGGGATTTCAGAAGTGGCAGGGCTGGGACTCCAGGTCCAGGCCTCCTCCCACCATTCTACAGGCTTGTCAACTTTCACCATTTAAAAAAAATTTTAGCAGAGCCTCCTTGTCTGCTCGCCTGCATCTCTCACAAGCATCCTATCTTAATAAATGTATCTCTTGCCTAAAAAACAAAACACAACAACAAATAAATAAATACATACATTTTATCAAATCAGTTCAAAACCCGACTCTGCCATTTTCTGCCCCATGACCCTCAACAACCCATCCCAGAGCTTCCACCTTTTCACCTGGAAACCAGGATAAAGGCACCTTCTCACAGGGATGAGAAGCAAAGGCCTGGCCTGCACACCATAAAGGCCCAATTATTAGGGTCATTACATGTTCATTAGTGTGTCCCTTCTGCATGTGGGTTGCTTTTCTTCTTCTTTTTAGGGCCACACCTGCAGCATATGGAAGTTCTCAGGCTAGGGGTCAAATCGGAGCTGCAGCTGCCAGCCTACACCACAGCCATAGCAATGCGGGATCGGAGCCGCGTCTGCGACCTATACCACAGCTTGCGGCAATGTGGGATCCTTAACCCACTGAGCAAGGCCACGGATCAAGCCTGTGTCCTCACAGATACTATGTCAGGTTCTTAACCCACTGAGCCACAGTGGGCATTCCTGCAGGCGGACTGCTTTGGAGAAGCGTGTGTGCGCACTGCTCCGTCCAGGCCACTCTAAGTGGTAGGAAGGACACACTGCCGTCCTCTCACCTCACCTGCTTCTTCCCACCCACTACTGTCAACCACCTGAGTCACCCAGGGAAGGGCCCGCAGGAAGCCAGCAGACACTCACTTGTTATGATAACGAATGGTACCAGAGAGGGCCCGGACACAGTCACCCAGGGAAGGGCCCGCAGGAAGCCGGCAGACACTCACTTGTTATGATAACGAATGGTACCGGAGAGGGCCCGGACACAGTCACCCAGGGAGGGCCTGGACACAGTCACCCAGGGAAGGGCCCGCAGGAAGCCGGCAGACACTCACTTGTTATGGTAACGAATGGTACCAAGACACTCACTTGTTATGGTAACGAATGGTACCAAGACACTCACTTGTTATGGTAACGAATGGTACCGGAGAGGGCCCGGACACAGTCACCCAGGGAAGGGCCCGCAGGAAGCCGGCAGACACTCACTTGTTATGGTAACGAATGGTACCGGAGAGGGCCCGGACACAGTCACCCAGGGAAGGGCCCGCAGGAAGCCAGAAGACACTCACTTGTTATGGTAACGAATGGTACCAAGACACTCACTTGTTATGGTAACGAATGGTACCAAGACACTCACTTGTTATGGTAACGAATGGTACCAAGACACTCACTTGTTATGGTAACGAATGGTACCAAGACACTCACTTGTTATGGTAACGAATGGTACCAAGACACTCACTTGTTATGGTAACGAATGGTACCAAGACACTCACTTGTTATGGTAACGAATGGTACCGGAGAGGGCCCGGACACAGTCACCCAGGGAAGGGCCCGCAGGAAGCCGGCAGACACTCACTTGTTATGGTAACGAATGGTACCAGAGAGGGCCCGGACACAGTCACCCAGGGAAGGGCCCGCAGGAAGCCAGCAGACACTCACTTGTTATGGTAACGAATGGTACCAAGACACTCACTTGTTATGGTAACGAATGGTACCAGAGAGGGCCCGGACACAGTCACCCAGGGAAGGGCCCGGACACAGTCACCCAGGGAAGGGCCCGCAGGAAGCCGGCAGACACTCACTTGTTATGGTAACGAATGGTACCGGAGACACTCACTTGTTATGGTAACGAATGGTACCAGAGAGGGCCCGGACACAGATCCGGCAGCAAGTCAGGTGGACCAGTTCACTCAGCCGGCTTTTGAGGCTGAAGAAGAGAGAAAACCTTTCATTGCGCAGTTCTGGGCTCCCAAGGACAACACAATAAAGGCTGCAACGTGCCCCTTCACAGCAGTGCGCTGTTTTCTCAACAACGAGCACAGCTCACTTCTTAGTCTCGCTGAGGCATTCATTTAGGACAACACCTAATGGAAAATAGCTCCCACCCTACCTGACGGACTATCATGACAAATTCCTGACAAAGACAAGCTCGTCTCGCCCTTACAAGCTTGATCAGACTCTAAGATCTTCTTGCTTTCCTCGAGCCCCTCAGTCCACCCGTCATTTCTCAGTCCAAGGGACATTTCCCCTTGGAAAAGCAACTTCTTTCAATTGACATGAACATACGATGGGAAACCAAGTACAACTACGAAGAGGAAGTGACCAACACTTCGCTTTTTCTTTTCTGGCCTGCGGCATGTGAAAGTTCCCGGGCCAGGGATTGAACCTGCGCCACAGCAGCAACACGAGCCACAGCAGTGACAACACCAGATCCTCAACCTACTAGGCCACCAGGAAACTCCTCAGCAGCATTTTAATGTGTGTGCTGAGGCCATAGATATAGTACAAACAGATCAAATAAATGTTTTCTTTGTGGACACAGCTAAGAAAAGGGACAATTCTAAATAAAGTGAGGAAGGAAACACTTCACCTGTTGTCCGGCAACTGTCCAACCAGGGTGGTTCCGATAACCAATAAACTGATCCCAATGAAAGCCAAGGTAACCCTGGAAAAGAAAAGCAAAGGTAATGAAAAAGCTATAGCTGAACAGCTGCAGTTCCCATCATGGCTCAGAGGTTAACGAATCCGACTAGTATGCATGAGGATGTGGGTTCGATCCCTGGCCTCACTCAGTGAGTTAAGGATCAGCACTGCTGTGAGCTGTGGTGTAGGTCACAGATGCGGCTCGGATCTGGCGTGGCTGTGGCTGTGGTGTAGGCTGGCAGCTGTAGCTCCGATTGGACCCCTAGCCTGGGAACCTCCATATGCTGCGGGTAAGGCCCTAAAAAGCAAAAAAATAAAAAATAAAATAAAACAAAATAAAAAATAAGTCAAAAAATCTGTAGTTGAAGAGCCGAGGGAAGGCGGCGCATCCCCAGAAGCAGCTCTTTGCCGGAAACTGCCCTCAGCAGGAAGCCCCTTCCCTGTCATATGGGCAAAGGCACACTGTAACTAACCTCTACCAGGCACCACCGTGCTCTACTCATCTCCACCAAACACAGCTCTCGGCTCTTTCAGTCACGAAGCACCCTGCCTAACCTGTCAGTTCTTTCTGTAGATCAAAGCAGTGGAAACGAAGAATCCGTAACTAACAGGCGAGCGGCTCTCCTCCCAGCTTCCCCTCAGCAACCTCCTGAACAAACTGTGTAGACCAAACCGTGTGAACAAAGTAAGGTCTAGAGGGAGTCACCAGGAGGCGACAAGCCTGCACACAGCGGGGGACAATGATTAACTGAGGTTACTTCCGGTTCCCTTTAAACCTGTCATGGCCAAACAGAATCTCCAGGGGTGGCTCTTTGGGGATGCTGAGCCCACATCTCCCCAGACGGCCGGCACTGTGATGAACGGTAGCCTTCTTTTCTACCCCTTGTGAGTACTGATATCTGTAAGCAGCAAGCAGTGGAGTCTGATTCAGCAGCATCCATGCTGTGGGATATGATGAAGCCATTAAAAGAACTGGCAAAGCTATAGGTTCTGACATAGAAGATTTGCTCTTGGTATATTTTGAGAAGGGAAAAAAAATCAGAGTAAGTTCCAAGATAATGTATAAAGTATGACGTCATTTTTAAAAAATTTAAATACACATATATTAACTTCTTGTATAAGAAAAGAGTTTTATGTTGTATAAAGGAGTCATTTCAGGCTGAAAGTAGTTAACTTATTTTGCTCAGGATGTTTTGGCATGGTATGGTATGACTGTAAAAGAAAAATATCTTTTTTTTTTTTTTTTTGGTCTATTTGCCTTTTCACCTTTTCCAGGGCCGCTCCCTTGGCATATGGAGGTTCCCAGGCCAGGGGTCAAATCAGAGCTATAGCCGCCGGCCTATGCCAGAGCCACAGCAACGCATGATCCGAGCCGTGTCTGCAGCCTACACCACAGCTCACAGCAACACCGGATCATTAACCCACTGAGCAAGGCCAGGGATCAAACCTGCAGCCTCATGGTTCCTAGTCGGATTCGTTAACCACTGTGCCACCATGGGAACTCCAAGAAAAATATCTTTCTTATGATTTTTCTTTTTGGTCTTTTTTTTAGGGCTGCACCCAAGGCATACGTAAGTTTGCAGGCTAGGGATCAAAATGGAGCTGCAGCTACAGGCCTACACCACAGCCACAGCAACACCAGATCGGAGCCGCATCTGTGACTCAGCTTCCTGCAAAGCCAGATCCTTAACCCACTGAGCAAGGCCAGAGATGGAACCTACGTCCTCATGGATACTTAACTCCCTGAGCCACAACAGGAACTCCCAAAAGAAAATATCTCACAAAGGTCTCAAAACAATTTATTTTTCTGTTGTTTTTTTTTCCCCATGCCTGATGTACGTAGAAGTTCCAGGCCCAGGGATTGAACCCACACTACAGCAGTGATCTGAGCCACAGCAGTAACAACGCTGGATCCTTAACCCACTGTGCCACAAAGGGAACTCCTGTTTTCCTGGGTTTTTTTAATAACAAGGTAAACAGATGGAATTCAAATTTTTCTCAAAGAAATTTAAAGTTTATAGCAAATGGCAAGAAAGTTTCACTTAAAGGCTCTTTTGTAGTAAGAACACCAAATTAAACTGCCATGTAGGAATCCTTCCACAAAAATTTAACTGTGGTGTCGCTGCGTGGTTCTAGATAGCTCAGAAGTTAGTAAACATGGTGACGGATAATATGCCTAATCTCCACAGACACTGTCTCATTTTTGAAAAGTGTTTTTAATGTCCATACCCATCACTTCAAAAAGAAAAGTCACTTTTAGGAATGTAAGTAAAATCGCTCAAAAAGAAAAAGCTGAGATTTTAATTCATTCCAAATAAATTGGGCTTCCTTATAAATACCCTAAGGTATTAAATGTTGCTAAAGTCTCAGATTAACATCTTTTGACACAGAAATTTGAAGGTCCGATTCTGGTCCAATTACGGGCCTTAGATGTCATATTTCCATATCAGTCACTAATGCAACAACTAAATGACAATGTAATCTCATTCAACAATTATGCCAAAGTTTGGATTTGGTATCAGGGTGATGGTGGCCTCATAGAATGAGAGGACTCAAATCAATAAAATTAGAAATGAAAAAGGAGAAGTAACAACAGACATCCCAGAAATACAAAGGATCATAAGAGACTACTATATATGCAACTATACACCAAAAAAATGGAAAACCTAGAAGAAATGGACAAATTCTTAGAAAAGTACAATCTGCCAAGACTAAATCAAGATGAAATAGAAAAGATGAACAGACCAATCACAAGTACTGAAATTGCAACTGTGATTAAAAAACTTCCAAAAAACAAAAGGCCAGGACCAGATGGCTTCACAGGTGAATTCTATCAAACATTTAGAGACGAGCTAACACCTCTCCTTCTGAAACTATTCCAAAAAATTGCAGAGGAAGGGACACTCCCAAACTCATTCTATGAGGCCACCATCACCCTGATACCAAAACAAGACAAAGATACCACAAAAAAAGAAAACTACAGACCAATTTCACTGATGAACACAGATGCAAAAATCCTCAACAAAATCCTAGCAAACTGAATCCAACAATACATTAAAAGGATTGTACATCACGATCAAGTGGGATTTATCCCAGGGATGCAATGATTCTTCAATATCCGCAAATCCATCAGTGTGACACACCACATTCACAAACTGAAGAATAAAAACCATACGATCCTCTCAATAGACTCAGAAAAAGCCTTTGACAAAATCCAACACCCATTTCTGATAAAAAACCTTTCAGAAAATGGGCATAGAGGGAACCTACCTCAACATAATAAAGGCCATATGTGAGAAACCCACAGCTAACATCATTCTCAATGGTGAAAAGCTGAAAGAATTCCCGCTGAGATCAGGAACAAGACAAGGATGTCTGCTCTCGCCACTACTAGTCAGCATAGTTTTGGAAGTCCTAGCCACAGCAATCAGAGAAGTAAAAGAAATAAAAGGAATCAAATTGGAAATGGAGAACTAAAACTATCACTATTTGCAGATGACATGATACTATATCTAGAGAACCCTAAAGACTCTACCAGAAAACTGTTAGAGCTGATCCATGAATTCGGCAAAGTCGCAGGATACAAAATTAATACACAGAAATTGACGGCATTTCTATATACTAACAATGAAAGATCAGAAAGAGAAATTAGGGAAGCAATCCCGTTTACCATCGCATCCAAAAGAATAAAATGCCTAGGAGTAAACCTACCTAAAGAGACAAAAGACCTGTACTCTGAAAACTATACGACACTGATGAAAGAAATCAAAGATGACACAAATAGAAGGAAAGACATACATGCTCTTGGATTGGAAGAGGCAATATTATCAAAATGACTATACCACCCAAAGCTATCTACAGATTCAATGCAATCCCTATCAAATTACCAAGGACATTTTTCACAGAACTCGAACAAAATATTTTAAAGTTTGTTTGGAAGCACAAAAGACCCAGAATAGCCAAAGACATCCTGAAAAAGAAAAACGGAGCTGGAGGAATCAGGCTCCCTGACTTTAGACTATACTACAAAGCAACAATCATCAAAACCATATGGTACTGGCACAAAGACAGACATATAGATCAGTTGAACAGGATAGAATGCCCAGAATTAAACCCACGCACCCACAGCCAACTCATCTATGACAAAGGAGGCAAGACTGTACAATGGAGAAAAGACAGCCTGTTCAATAGGTGGTACTGGGAAAACTGGACAGCCACATGGAAAAGAATGAAATTAGAACACTCCCTAACACCATACACAAAAATAAACTCAAAATGGATTAAAGACCTAGATATAAGACCAGACACTACAAAACTCTTAGAGGAAAACACAGGCCAAACCCTCTCTGACATAAACGACAGCAACATCTTCTCAGATCCACCTTTTACAGTAATGACAGTAAAAACAAGAATAAACAAATGGGACCTAATCAAACTGCACAGCAAAGGAAACCCTAAACAACACAAAAAGACAACCCACAGAATGGGAGAAAATCTTTGCAAGTGAATCAACGGACAAGGGATTCATCTCCAAAATTTATAAACACCTGCAGCTCCATACCAAAAAAAACAAACAACCCCATCCAAAAATGGGCAGAAGATCTAAACAGACAGTTCTCCAAAGAAGACATACAGATGGCCAAAAAACACATGAAAAGATGTTCAACATCACTCATTAGTAGAGACATGCAAATCAAAACCACAATGAGCTACCACCGAACACCAGCCAGAATGGCCATCATCCAAAAGTCTACAAACAATAAGTGCTGGAGAGGGTGTGCAGAAAAAGGAACCCTAGTACACTGTTGGTGAAATTGTAAATTGGTGCAATCACTGTGGAAAACAGTATGGAGATTCCTCAGAAAGCAAAAATAGAATTCCCATTTGATCCAGCAATCCTACTCCTGGGCATCTATCCAGAGAAAACCATGACTCAAAAAGACACATGTATTCTGATATTCATTGCAGCACTATTTTCAATAGTCAAGACAGAGAAACCACCTAAATGTCCATTGACAGAGGAGCGGATCAAGAAGATGTGGTACATATACACAATGGAATATTATTCAGTCATTAAAAGGAACGAAATACCAGCACTTTTAGCAACACGGAAGGACCTAGAAATCATCATGTTAAGTGAAGTCAGTCAGACAATGAGACACCAACATCAAAGGCTTTCACTGATATGTGGAATCTGAAAAAAGGATACAATGAACTTCTTTGCAGAACAGATAGATACTGACTCACAGACTTTGAAAAACTTATGGTTGCCAAAGGAGACAGTTTGGGGGGTGGGGAGATGCGTTGGGGTTGTGGGATGGAAATCCTATAAAATTGGATTGTGATGATCATTGTACAACTATAAATATAATAAATTCATTGAGTAATAAAACAATTATGCAAGAGTTTTAAAATAATGTCACATTGGAGTTTCTGTTGTCGCACAGTGGAAATGAATCCGACTAGGAACCACTGGGTTGTGGTTTTGACCCCTGGCCTCGCTCAGTGGGTTAAAGATCTGGTATTGCCATGGGCTGTGGTGTAGGTCACAGACACACCTCGGATCCCCAGTTCCTGTGGCTGTGGTGTAGGCTGGCAGCTGTAACTCCAATTAGACCCCAGCCTGGGAACCTCCATATGCCATGGGTATAGCCCTAAAAAAGACAAAAGACAAAAAAATAATAAATAAATAAAATAATGTCATCTTGCCCTATTGAGAAGCACTTGTTCCTATACCTTAAATCAGAAGAGGTTATATGTTTTATTTTATTTATTCATTTTTGGTCATACCCACAGCATGTGGGAGTTCCTAGGCCAGGGATCAAACAAGAGCCACAGAAGTGACAACACTAGATCCTTAACCATTAGGCCATTTAGGAACTTTCAGGTTATACAGTTTAACATGTTTAATAATTAGGTTCAAAACTACGAAAATGTTTTATTTGCTAAATTAACAGGCCAGAAAATTCCGTTTTCCAGTTTCAGTGAGCCAACAGAAGAATTCTCATAAATGACACAAGTTTTCTGCTACAATCTATTTTGCTTAAGAGCCTTACTGAAATACAATTCATCCACTTAAAGTGTGCAATTTTACGATTTCTGGGATATTCACAGAGGCACAGAACCATCAATACAACCAATTTTAGCACAATCTTTTCTTTAAATATTCCCTTTATATCAGCTGCTTCTTTTAAAAAGCATTTACAGGAGTTCCCTTCATGGCTCAGTGGTTAAAAAATCCAACTAGGAACCACGAAATTGAGGGTTCAATCCCTGGCCTTGCTCAGTGGGTTAAGGATCCGGCGTTGCCGTGAGCTGTGGTGTAGGTCGCAGATGCAGCTTGAATCCCACATTGCTGTGGCTGTGGTGTAGGCTTGAGGCTACAGCTCCGATTACACCCCTAGCCTGGGAACCTCCATATGCCCCAGGAGCGGCCCTAGAAATGGCAAAAAGACAAAAAATAAAAAATAAAAAGCATTTACAAAGCAATTCTTTCAAATAAAAAGTCTGTACTAAGAGTGGGAGCCTCAATTCTGCCATTTTCTTCTTGTTTTTGGGTGCTGACATTACTGGATTATCCTAAATCCATGGTTTCTTTGCAAGAATCTTTTATGTCAGTATCTATTTTGTAAGCATTAATTTATTTTTTTATTTTGATCTTTATTTATTTTTATTTATTTATTTATTTTTGTCTTTTTGCCTTTTCTAGGGCCACTCCCTCGGCATACGGAGATTCCAAGGCTAGGGGTCTAATTGGAGCTGTAGCCTCAAGCCTACACCACAGCCACAGCAACGCCAGAGTCACAGCAATTCGGAATCCAAGCTGCGTCTGCTACCTACACCACAGCTCACAGCAACACCGGATCCTTAACGCACTGAGCAAGGCTAGAGTTCGAACCCAAAACCTCATGGTTCCCAGTCAGATTTGTTAACCACTGAGCCACGATGGGAACTCCTGTAAGCATTAATTTAAACTAGATAATAGAATCATATCATCACTTGCTGGGCACCTAGCAAGTGAAAGCTAACCAACACATGAGGGCATCTCAAGTAGTCTGGGCTATGAAGTCCTCAGTCTTTCCACAGGTTGCCTTGGATACAGCCCTGACCCATGAACCAAGTGAGGGTGTAAGAGCTCGTCTATACACTCAACAGTACTCAAGTTTTATTTCTTAATAAGAATAAAAACAAAATCAATGGAAGCACTAAGAGACTAGAAGTGTCTAAGGAATAAAAGCTGAGGAGTTCCTGTAGTGGAGCAGCGGAAACAAATCCGACTAGGAACCATGAGGATGTGGGTTCCACCCTTGGCCTTGCTCAGTGGGTTAAGGATCTGGCGTTGCTGTGAGCTGTGGTACAGGCTGCACAGTCGGGTCTGGGATCTGGTGTTGCTGTGGCTCTGACATAGGCCGGCAGCTACAGCTCCGATTGGACCCCTAGACTGGGAACCTCCATATGTCGTGGGTATGGTCCTAAAAGGCAAAAAAAAAAAGCTGAAATGTTTCCTTCTTACCCACCAGCAGATAATCTTGTGCATCCCCAGAGTACATGAACCCCACTTTGGGAATACTGGCTTAACGACGAAGCAAAAGTGTATCTGAATTTCACTTCGTTATCACAGCTGAAATAATTCCCCGAAGACCTACTACACCCCAGTATCTATACACTGGCAATATGAGCACAAGAAAACAGACAGTGCTCCTTAGAAATGCGCCTTTGCCTACACTTAAGTAATCTCTCCCCTTGTAATAAATCTGAATGAGGCAAGGATAGGCCACCCTAGGGATGGTACAGAGATTTCAACTCATGTGCTAATTTTAGCGGGCTAGTAACACCTCTCTGGAAAGCTTTATTGAGAGGACACCAAAGCCACGTCCAAGGAAATGAAGCAAGACTGTTATCAGTAACATTGTGATTGGCACACCGACCTTAACCACTTCACCTCGCTGCCTGGGGTCACCTCTTTCACTCACGTTTCATGCTGAGGTTCCAGGAGACCAGGCTTTGAGGCTATGTCCTCATCAGGAGGCACACAAATTTAGAACCAAAAGGGGTTCCTTTTCTACGCAGGAGGCACACAAATTTAGAACCAAAAGGGGTTCCTTTTCTACGCAAAGGGAGTGATCATGATGGAATTGCGTGGAACAAATCCACTCTTCTGAAGAGCTCTCGCCCATGTTTTCTCTTCCTGAGCAGCCACAAATCACTAGACACCAACAAAGAGTAGCAGTCCAGTCACAGTTTGGATGAAACGCTCTTCTTTCTACTTTCTCTTTTCTATCCATTCTTCAATTTTCCATGACTACAAACACAACAGGGATCAAGACCGATATGTACTGAATTCTGAATAAACATGTGCATTTGGGGAAAACGTGAAAGAATAGATATTTAATAATTTGTTGTTGTTGTTTTCTTTTAGGGCCACACCTACACCATAGGAGAGTTGCCCTGCTAGGGGTCAAATGGGAGCTGCAGCTGCCAGCCCACGCCATGACCACAGCAACACCAAATCCTATGTCACAGCTTGAGGCAAGGCTGGATCCTTAACCCACGGAGCAAGGCTGGGAATCAAACACGCATTCTCACGGAGACTATGTCAGTTCTTAACCCAATGAGCCTTAACCCAATACTGAATTCCTTTTTTGTGAGGGTCACGTTTAGTGGTGTTTGCTAGGTGGAAAGGGGTGACATCAGTGCTATTAATAGTCTCATGCGGTCACTACATACATGATTTTTTTTAAAAAGCTGCTCACTTTGCCGTATACCTGGAATGAACACAATGTTGTCAATCAACTACACTTCAATTTTTAAAAAAATTTAGGAGTTCTCGTCGTGGCGCAGTGGAAATGAATCTGACTAGGAGCCATGAGGTTGCAGGTTCGATCCCTGGACTTGCTCCATGGGTTAAGGATCTGGTGTTGCTGTGAGCTGCGGTATAGGCAGCTCCGATTGGACCCCTAGCCTGGGAACCTCCATATGCCGGGGGTACGGCCCTAAAAGGCTAAAAAATTTAAAAAAGTTTAAAAAGCCGACCCAGCGATACCATCACGTGACGGGCAGGAGCCGCACCTGAGAGGCAGGAGGACACAGTAGCGCAGCAGGACGCCCAGCACCCACACGGCGGTGAGCCGCAGGCTGACATAATGGAAGTTGACGTTGGTCCTCGTGAGGAGGTTCCATGACACCAGCTCCTCTGAGGAGAACCTCTGGGTCACTTCGTCTTCCACGATGGCTTCCAATCCCTTCTTGGAGAAATAAAACACGTCAGACAGCTCAAAGTCCCTTCCTCGAAGACCAGACAGCCCTTTTTCCATGGGTGACTCATCTCTTTGGATAATACCTTAAAAGAAAGCATCAGGACATGAGAAAACGCCATAGGACGGAAGAACAACTGATCAACGAGGCTATCTCAACTGTGCAGAAGACAAGCAAACACATTTATTGGGGAGTTCTCGTTGTGCCTCAGCAGTTAACGAACCCGACTAGGATCCATGAGGACCTGGGTTCGATGCCTGGCCTCGCTCAGTGGGTTAAGGATCCATGAGCTGTGGTGCAAGTCGAAGACTCGGCTCGGGCCCCACATTGCTGTGGCTGTGGTGTAGGCTGGTGGCTACAGTTCTGATTGGACCCCTAGCCTGGGAACCTCCATATGCTGCAGGGTGTGGCCCTAAAAAGACAAAAAAAAAAAAAAATACGTTTAATGGGTAACATGAAACAAATTTCAGAAATAAAAGACAAGCAGTGGGAAAAGAGATAAAATCATTGGGTCTGCATGAAATGGCTTCTACCCAATGATTTCAGTTCATTACAGAGGAATCTGGCTCTCAGCAACCTCTGGCTTTTGCATTTTTCTCTCTACACACCGTTAGCAAAAGAACTTACAGAAATAATCTCTCCCCAGGTTTAGGAACCTCATATAGAAACAAAGACTTATGTCTTCCCCACAGGAAAACTCTAAAACCAAGAAGCAAGAAAAATGGCAAAAGGTTGATATTTTTAATACATAAAAATTATTTAAAAAGAAAAAAAAGGCTCCAGCAAATATGCAGGCAAAGTTCATGAATGAATCATAGAAACATCATAAATAGCTAATAAATATATCAAAGTCTTTTTACTAATCAAAGAAATGTGACTTAGACAAAGACTGGCCTATTTACCTGATGAAATCAGTAACATGTTTGTTTAATGATAAAGTTCAAAGTCAGAAACAATACAGGTGTTCTCATGCTCTATTTTTATCAGTGCGGAACTAGCAGCAACTTTGTCAAAATCTGTTTGGCATGAAAAGACTAAATATAGTTTTGCTGATGATTTGGTAACTCTAATTCTGGGAATCTCTCTTAAGAAAATAATCAGATATGTAGGCAAGAGTGTTCACTGCAGCATTTTCCATTATAATTGACCTAGACAATGAGATATAGCACATCCACTGATAAACTCTATAATATTAAGTGAAAAAAAATCAGGATCTAGTAGTAAAAATGTCAAGACAGAAACATTAAGTGGTTATCCCTGGGCAGCAGGATTAGATTTTCCCCTTTAAACTGTTATTGTACTTTCCATAAAGAAAATAATTCAAAGATTTTTTAAAAGTAGCATAAGTTCTGTAAATTGAAAAATGACTACTGCCACCCAGTTCTAACCACTAGATAAAAGCCACACATGAGGCAATCTTCGAGAATAAAAAGTAGCCATATACACAGTGAGATGGCTATCCATGTGTCCCCTGGGGCATATCACAAAGGAATTTACTTCCTACATTAGAAAAGACAAGACTTAAGAGGTTGAATTCCGTGAGAGAGGATCCACTTTGATTTTCTCACTGTTCAGTTTACTAGGAAATCAGAGAGGAAAGTGCGAGAACTATGTTATCTATCCTCTGCAGAATCCGGATGTGCATCCAGAGAAGGAGCTGCAATGCACCCATTTTTTGAAGGAACAGTAGCATACTGCACTGGAAAATAAACAGGATCTGGAGTCCAAAGTCAAGATCCTTTAGGACAACCACCAGCTAGTTCTATGACTGTGGGTAACCAGTAAGTCACCTAACGTGGTGTCGTCCTTTGTAAAATGGGGTGGGGCGTGCGCAAGTGTTAGTAGCCTTACAAAGGCTAAAAGTTTCTTCTTTCCTCCCTTCTTTCTTCCTTCCTTCCTCTCTCCCTCCCTCCCTCTCTCCCTCCCTCTCTCTCTCTCTCTCTCTCTCTCTCTTTCTTTCTTCCTCCCTCCCTCCCTTCCTTCCTTTTCTTTCTTTCACTTTTTTTTTTTTACAACCACATCTGCAGCACATGGAGACTCCGGGCTATGGATCAAACGGGGCTGCAGCTGCCGACCTACACCACAGCCACAGGAAGCCTCATCTTCGACCTTTGCCGAAGATTGCAACAATGCTGGATCCTTAACCTGTTGAGCAAGGCCAGGGATCTAACCCGAATCCTCATGGACATTATATTGGGTTCTTAACCCACTGAGCCACAAAGGGAACTCCCCAAAGCCTAAAGTTGCCTGATTTTACTTTTAGGTTTTTCAGAAGGTTTTCTTTGTTTTTGCTCACTTGCAAAGCTAATACCTAATCACTTTATGAATGAGAGCAATAAAGTAATAAGTTTCTTGAATGATCATTAGATTATGCTTTTCAGCAGTGCAGTCCAAGTGGTTTATTAACCTTTTTTCATCTCTGAAAAGGGTTTAATCAGTATTAGATGATGAAGCAAGTAGTGTTGCTACTGAATTACCCTCTGGCTCTGTAGGTATTGCTGTGCCACTCAGAGCAGGTTACTCAATCCAAGCACTATATTTATCAATACAAGAGTTTCATTATTTAGCAACTTGCACAGATTTTTTTTTTTTTAAGCATAGAAGAAGAGGGATGAATAGTTATTCAGGAAACCTCTGAATGCAACACACTGGAGCTAGCCCTTCTAAAAACAACCTCTTTCAGGGGGACCGGAGGTAAGAACACAAGTTCAAGTTGCCACAGATGATTCAACTGAGCCAGGAGCCCAGGAGAGAAGAGATGTGTAAACAGAAACCAGCTCCTTTGCCCCCACACACTTGATGTGCAATGTTTTCTCTGCCCCCTGACCTACTTTATTCTGTGTAACTGAAATATAACACAAATTTATATTTTCCCTAAGCCTCTTTCGAAAGCATGTGGGTAACCTCAATGCATCTAGCTGACAAAGGATTAATTTCCACAATATATTCAGACGTACAAAAAAAATTAATAAAAAGTCAAAGGCCTCAGTAAAAAAAAAAAAAAAAAAAAAAAAGATCACTAAGTATATGGCAAGTAATTCATAAAAAGAGTAAGCCTTGGAGCGCCTGTCATGGCTCAGTGGTTAACGAATTCCACTAGGAACCATGGGATTGTGGGTTCGATCCCTGGCCTTGCTCAGTGGGTTAAGGATCCAGCATTGCTGTGAGCTGTGGTGTAGGTCGCAGACACAGCTCAGATCCCTAGTTACTGTGGCTGTGGTGTAGGCCAGCGGCTACAGCTCCGATTAGACCCCAGCCTGGGAACCTCCATATGCCACTGGTGCAGCCCTAAAAAGACAAAAAGACAAAAAAAAAAGAGTAGGCCTTAACGACTGACCTTTTTTTTTTCTTTTTGGCTGCACCCACAGCATGCGGAAGTTCCCAGGCCAGGGAGCAAACCTGTGCCACAACAGTAACAGCAAAAAAACTTCTTTTTTTTTTTTGCTTTGTTTAGGGCCACATTTGTGACATATGAAGTTCCCAGGCTAAGAGTCAAATTGGTGCTACAGCTGCTGGCCTACACCACAGCCACAGGAACACAGGATCCAAACTGAGCCTGCGACCCACACCACAGCTCATGGCAATGCCAGATCCCCAACCCACTGATCAAGGTCAAGGACGGAACCAGCATCCTCATGGACACTAGTGGGATTGTTTCCAATTCACCACAATGGGAACTCCACAAATAAGCATTTAAGAAGATACTTAGTTTCACTATAATCAGAGAAATGCAAACTGAAACCACTGATATACTATTTCATACCTGTGAAGACTGATTTAAAAAATATAATTAAGGAGTTCCCTTGTGGCTCAGCAGGTTAAGGATCCAGTATTATCACTGCAGCAGTTCGGATCACTGCTGTGATGTGGGTTGATACCTGGCCTAGGAACTTCCACATGCTGCAGGAGCAGCCACAAAAAAAAATTCTTTAATTGAACAATATCAAGCGTTAGAACCACACTAGAAAACAATTTGGCACTGTCTAGTAAATTTAAAGATATTCGCAGCCCCAGACCTAGCAATTCCACTCCCAGGCATAAAACCCAGGAAGATTTTTGTTAAATAATTTCAAATATACAGAAAAGTTGCAACAATAGTTCACTTTACCCAGATCAACGAATTGCCAACACTTTGTCACATTTGCTTTACTGTTGTATAAAATAGTACTTTTTTTGGAAACACTTGAGAATAAATTTCAGACTTCATGCTCTTTGTCCCCAAATATTTCAGCATAGATTTTTCTTGGGACACAGAACTTCACTCATTTAACCACAGTTCAATTATCAAAATCAGGAAAGTGGCCACTACTGCAATACCAGTATCTAATCTACAGACTTTATTTAAATTCTGACAATGGTCCTAATAGCATCCTAGATTTTTTGGGTCCAGGTGTCACCCCAGAATTATGCATTACACGTATCTGCCATCTGTTTCTTTTTTTCTTTTTCAGCCTCACCTTTGGCAGATGGAAGTTCCCAGGCCAGGGATCAAATCCGAGCCACAGTTCCAACCGACGTCACAGCTGCAGCAATGCCAGATCCTTAACCCACTGAGCCACAAAGGGAGCTCCAAGTGTCATCTCTTGAGTCTCCAATTGTATGAAAAGGTTCCTTGGCCTTTTTTTTTTTTTTTTCAAGACCCTGGCATTTCTTAAGAGTACCAGCAATTTATTTTGTAGGTCTCTCAGTCTAGGTTGATCTGATGCCTCTTCATGATTGGACGCAGGCAGTGCTGTGGGTGGGAACCCCGTGGAAGCGGTGCTCTTGCCCTCCCACTGGGCCTCAGCAGGCACCGCGAGCTCAGCTGGTCTCATGACCGCTGATGCTCACTGGAGCCCTTGGCTCGAGGCAGTCTGCTGACAAGGCTTCTCCGCTGGGGATGTGTTCTTTTTCTCTTTGATTTTAATAATAATAGATCATTATTACTGAAAAGTGTCTATAAAGGGGAGATCCTGTTTACAAATTTTATTTATTTATTTATTTATTTATGGCTGTGCCCACAGCACGCGAACTTCCCAGGAGAGGGATCAAACTCAAGACACTGCAGTGACAACACCGGATACGTAACCCACTGAGCCCCACAGGAACTCCATAAAGGGAGATACATGGAGACTACAGAAATATCCTGATCTTCAAACATCTGCCTAGCGGTATTAGCAGCTACTGATGGTTCTTGCCTAAATAAATTGGAACTCTGTGTCTTTTAAAATAGTATTTTCTGGAATTCCTGTCGTGGCGCAGTGGTTAACGAATCCGACTAGGAACCATGAGATTGCAGGTTCGATCTGGTTAACGATCTGGCGTTGCTGTGAGCTGTGGTGTAGGTTGCAGACGCGGCTCGGATCCAGTGTTGCTGTGGCTCTGGTGTAGACTGGCGGCTACAGCTCCCATTCGACCCCTAGCCTGGGAACCTCCATATGCCGCGGGAGCGTCCCAAGAAATAGCAAAAAGACAAAATAAATAAATAAATAAATAAATAATAAAATAAAATAGTATTTTCTGGGAATTCCCTTTGTGGCATAACAGAAAGGAATCCAACCAGGATCCATGAAGATGTGCGTTCGATACCTGGCCTCGCTCAGTGGGTTAAGGATCCCAAGTTACCGTGAGTGGCGGTGTGGGTTGTGGAAGTGCCTAGGATCCAGAGTTGCTGTGGCTGTGGGGTAGGCTGGCAGCTGCAGCTCTGATTCCACCCCTAGCCTGGGAACTTCCTTATGTTGGGAGTGTAGCCTTAAAAAGAAAAAAGCAAGCAAGCAAGCCAAGCCTATGCTATTCCCTCCTAAGTCCAGATATCCTTCCTGATCCATAAATGCGACTGGCCTGATAGGCCAAGGTGAAATAGGTGTAAAGATTGTTTGGGGTTGGGGCTGGGGAGCAGGGTGGGTGAGAGATGCTGAGATGAAAGAGCAGAAATACTCAGTACCAAGCTCCGGAGAGAGAAGACACATGTTCCATCGCTTAGACGTAGTACAAGGTCCTTCTACAATTCTAAGAAGTCAGGGCCAAGGAGAGCTCCCTGAAACAGACCACCAGGCTCTGTCCCCTTTCTCCTCCAATTCGTTAATCACTGCAGATACTAAGACAATAATCAGGGCATCAATGACACAGTCACCCAGCTGCACAGGTTTCCAGTCCACTTTTTGCCATCTTTTTTCAAAATAGTTTAGCTGTAATGCCACAAGGCTACGCTTTAACCGTATCTTATGCAAAAAATTTGCTGGGCCATTAGTCAAGTTACAATTTCCACACGTAAACTAGGTGGTTTGACTGTGCTTACTTCATGGAGGATCTTTTGTGTTCCTGATTACCACTGCTTTCCTTTCTAAGTACTTTTTAAAACCACAGTTTATTGCTGTTATCTTAGTTAAACGTTATAATGGTAGCAGGACTATGTTTTTAAAAAGTTAGGTTTTTGAGGTGTTCCCTTGTGGCGCAGTGGGTAAAAGATCCAGCATTGTCACTTAAGCAGCTCAGATGTGAGTGGCCCAGGTTCGATCCCAAGCCCAGGAACTTCTAGATGCCATGGGGTGTAGCAAAAAAAAAAAAAAAAAAAAAAAAAAAAGTCAAGATTTTGAGATGCACACCAAAGTAATTGGAAGTAAAAGGACCTAATCTAGATTAGTTTTAAAATATTCCCATAAAAGGACATTCATTAAGGTGATAATATGGGAGTTCCCATTGCGGCTCAGTGGTTAATGAATCTGACTAGCATCCATGAGGATGTAAGTTTGATCCCTGGCCTTGCTCAGTGGCTTAAGGATCAGGCATTGCCATGAGCTGTGGTGTAGGTCGCAGATGCGGCTCAGATCCCGCATTGCTATGGCTGTGGTATAGGCCAGCAGCTGTAGCTCCAATTAGACCCATAGCCTGGGAACCTCCTAAAAAGAAAAAAAAAAAAAAAAAATGAGGAGCTTCCTGGTGGCCTAGCAGTTAAGGATCCGGCATTTCACTGCTGAGGCTTGGGTTCCATATGCCGAGGGCACAGCCAAAAAAAAGAGAGAGAGAGAGATGTACTACCACTTACCCACCACAATGGCTGTAACTAAAAGGGCCCAAAATACCAAACCTTGAAGAGGCTATGGAGCAACTGGAAGGCACTGAGACTTAGCTCTGAGCATGTCCCCGCTCTCGAAGGGCACTAAGCAGTTTCCAACAGTTCCAGACACCAGCTTAGCCTATGACCTGGCAAGTCTACTTCACGGTGTTCGCCCACGAGAAATGAGTAAACAGATTCACAGCAAGGGTTATGGCAGCTTCATTCCAAAGAGCTAAACACCGAAAATAACCCAAATGTCAATCAACGTGATGACGGGTAAGCAAATTATTACGTATTTGTATAAAGAAATACTCCACAGCGATTTAAAAAATCCACTGATTCATGCAACGACATGGAGAAATCTCATAAACATTATGCTGGGTGAAAAAAACAGACACAAAAGAGCCCATACTGTATGATTCCATTTACATGCATCTCAAAAAAGGAAAAGAAAAACTAATTGATAAGGACAGAAATCAAGAGGTCACCATGGAGACCGAGGGACGAGGGACGTCTACCAAGTAGGGCGAGAGGACTCTGAACTCATGAGTACGTTCTGTCACTGAATCTGGGTGCAGTCACACTGGTCTATAAATACGTAAAATTTCACCTTGTGGAACAGTTGATATTTGTGTAATTTAATGAATGTTAATTATGCCTCAGTTTTTCTGACCTAGCCTAGACCATGCAGAAGTTCCAGGGCCAGGGATCAAACTGCCACAGCAGTAATCAGAGCCACGGCAGTGACAATGACAGATCCTTAATCTGCTGAGCCACCACTTTTTTTTTAATCAGAAAACTCTTCCAATTAAGAGTTCCCACAACTTCTAGTTATAATCCCAGTTAGGGGCCTAGCCAATCATACGTATCCTTCCATGAATATTTTCTAAGTTTTCCTTTCTAAACGAAAAGACAACTGACATTTATTAAATGCTTCTTGACGTGGCTGTGCTAAACCTCGACACGTACACTCATGTATGTAATCCTCATAATCCTATGAGGTATTGTCCAATTTATTCCCAGTTTTTTTGGCCTTGCGTGGGGCCTGCAGAAGTTCCTGGCCAGGGACTGAACCCACGCCACAGCAGCCAGGGAACTCTTATTATCCCCATTTTTAGACGAGGAAAGTAAGGCTCAGAGGGATTGGGTAACTTGCCTGGGGCCACAGGGAGAAAAAGGAAACCAGGATTTGAAACCAAGTCTGCAACTCCAAAACCAAATACTCCCTCAGGTTCTCATACTCCAAATATTCCTTCATATCCTAATCCTCCAATTCCATGTCACTGCTCACCACTGCCTCTGTGGCAAACCTCGAATATGCAAGATCTTCCCCATCAACGCCACAGCAGCCCGTTTCTTCCTTGCTAAAGAGAAGCCCTGAGCAGCAGGGGCTCTAGGACCTCTCCCACCTTGGAAGGGGGAAATGGACTTTGCTAAGCAGCCTCCATCTATCATGAATCTGGGTATGCGCGTGTCACTAACTGACTCAGACTGGATCATCCATCCCAGAAAAAAACCAGAGCTCAAGTCACTTTTTTTTTTTTTCAAACCGTGGCAGGAATCTTTTACAGCCTGGAGAACATCTGATTAGATTTCCTCAGATAAACCAGCAAAAAGCAGCCCTCGGCAGAGGTCCATCTAATGCTCTCCCGGTTTGGGGTTCAGCCAGGTGTGAACTGTCCCAGGAGGCTGTTCTGCCTGGCTTATGACTCAGCACACAGACGTCCTGCCAATCTCCTTCCCCTTCAAGTCCTCTCTGATGCAGAAGGAGCTGCCCCGTGCATCCTGCAGATCAGTGAAGGTTTAGAAAGGAGAAGCACCCTCGGTGCTGTGCTGCTGTGCTGTTAAGACACACAGATGTCGTCTACCTCTGTTACAGCCTCACTAACCTGGAGGGTCGCCCGGCCGACATTTACAGAAAAGAGCCTCTACCTCTTTCGGATCCAACAACCTGCTGTCGCCTCGGCCATGATTCTACCTTTGAGTTCAAGGTCTCTGAACCAAAGACAGACTGACCGTGAAGCTAATAAGGTTAAGCTTCCCTCATCTGCACGGCCCCTTCCAAGTTCCCACACCGAATTCTGTGAATTCTTTTTCTTAAAGAGAGTCTCCAAATTGCATAAGTTTCAGGCTATTGCAAAACCTGGACCAGCCCCACCTCTGATTCATGTTATCATCTTGTTGCTACGAGCAATGGGTCTGTGTTAACCCACTCACCCTACAACCTAAAATGATTTAGAAGAGGAGACTTAGGAGGAGAGAAGCACGTTACTACCCGTAAGGATTAGAACACTGAGAGTTCACAGACACATTAACGCCTTTCTGCTTAATTACTGCCCGTTATTGATAATATTTTATCTATTTGATGGTCAAGTTAGCAGTGTTCTTGTAAGAGGGGTTACTGTGGGCTAGGTCATTTTTTGGTTGTTGTTTTGAAGGTTGGAAGTTTCTCTGTCTTGGAAGTGGAGAGACTAGACAGGAGGGAAAGCAAAAACATGAATACGATGCGAACTGAAAACATTCACTACAGAAAAGTTTTACAAGTGTCCATGTAGCAGCAAAGCTGCTGTAGAACTAGATTCGTATACACCATCAAAAGAAAAGGCAGGACTGCCCATTGCAGCTCAGTAGGTTAAGAACCCAATATAATGTCCATGAGGATGCAGGTTCCATCCCTAGCCTGGCACAGTGGGTTAAGGATCCAGCATCACCGCAGCTGCAGCTTAGGCAGCAACTTTGGCTCAGATCTGATCCTTGGCCTGGGAACTCCATATGCTGAGGGCAGCCAAAAAAAAAAAGTTACATTAAAAATTTTTTTTTTATACAAGGGTAAAGTTTACTTTAAACACCTATAGGAGTTCCCATCGTGGCTCAGTGAAAACGAAATCTGACCAGCATCCATGAGGACACAGGTTCAATCCCTGGCCTCGCTCATGGGTTAAGGATCCGGCATTGCCATGAGCTGTGGTGTAGGTCACAGAAGCAGCTCGGATCCCGCATCGCTGTGGCTGTGGTGTAGGCTGATAGCTGTAGCTTCAATTCGACCCCTAGCCTGGGAATCTCCATATGCCGCAGGTGTGGCCCTACAGAGACAAAAAAAGAACCACCACAATCTGTTCCCCTCTGTGTACAAGGCCCACTTTGTTACCCTGGCCCTTCATCCTCTTGTTCATTCAAAAAACTTATACTGGAGTTCCCATTCTGGCTCAGCGGTAACAAACCTGACTAGTAGCCATGAGGATGCAGATTCGATCCCTGGCCTTGCTCAGTTGTTATGGCTGTGGTGTAGGCTGGCAGCTGCAGCATCAATTCAATCCCTTGCCTAGGAACTTCCATATGCCGCAGGTGTGGCTCTAAAAAAAAAGAGAGAGAGAGAGAGAAAGAAAGAAAAAAGAATTCTGTAAGGAAAAGCAACAAGAACAACAATTCCTAACAGATATGAAAACAATCTATTAAAATATCAATAATTAAAACAACATGATACCAGTGCATGAGAAGACAAAGAGAATAGAAAGTTCAGAAACAGATCCAAAAATATACTAGAATTCAGGGAATTACTAAGGATGCATTGCAAATCAGTCAGGAAGATGCGGTTTTTAACAGGGAGTGTTGCAAAATTTGTATAGCCATCTGGACAAATGAACCGGAATAAGTGGATCAAAGATTTAAATTTTTTTTAAAGACATAAAAGTAATCAAAGAAAATGTTAGAGAATTCCCTTAAGACCCAGCAGAGGGAAAAATTTTTCCACTAAAAACTCAAAACGCAGAAGCTGTGAAAAGAAAACATTGATAAATCTGACTACATAAAAATGAAAACTATCTTCATAGTAAGAAGCACGATATGCAAAGGAAAAAATACAAATTGCAAACTGGAAGCAATACTTGTATCTCAGCACAGATAAAAGCCAATCCCTTTAATATATGAGAGGGTCCTAGAAGTCAAAGGAAAACAGAAACCAAAAGAAATAGAAAAATGGACAAAAGACGTAAGTAGGTAATTCCTAGGAAAAGCAATACAGATGGCCCTTAAACATAAAATGTTACGAAATTACACAAATTGAGACTAAACCTGAGCTTCCACTTCTCACCTATGAGACTGACACAAACCCAAATTTTTTTTTTTTTTTTTTTGCTTTTTAGTGCCACACCTGCGGCATATGGAGGTTCCCAGGCTAGGGGTCTATTTGGAGCTGTGGTGCCAGCCTACACCACAGCGCATGGCAATGCTGGATCCTTAACCCACTGAGGAGGCCAAGGATTGAACCCATAACCTCATGGTTCCTGGTCGGATTTGTTTCTGACGCGCCATGACAAGAACTCCAAACCCAAGAGTTTGAGATACATGAACACCCTCGGTGAAGCTGGGGGGAAGAACAACAGTACAGCCATTAATGAAGGACGAGCTGATGAGAACTACAAACGCTCTCTGACAGGGCGAGCCCGTTCATGTCACAGATTCACGGTAAGTACAACTCACATTACAGAGAGTCTGTATCTCCGAATTTTTTTTTTTTTTTTTTTTTTTTTTTTTTTTTTTTTGCCAGCAAAAGGTGGAGAACTACAGGTAAAAAGCACCATTTGCGTTCATGTAAAGAAATTTCTTGTAGTTGTTAAAAAAGAAACTTTCCACGTCATTACGTAGACAGGACTATAGGATACAGTGAAAACACAGGCTCAGAGTAGTGTTCACTGTATGTCGTTTTTGGTGTTGACAAGTTAAGAAAATAACAAACATCTGCGCTACAACAGCACGTTTGCAACGGCAAAAAGAACCACTGCACCATCCACAGGACACCAATACGGCCTGGAAGTGTCAGTAACGGCTGGAAGCTATATTTATCAAAGCACTTTTTCTTTTCTTGGCCATGCTCATGGCATGCTGAAGTCCCTGGGCCAGGGATCAACCCATGCCATAGCAGTGACAATGCTGGATCCTTAGCCCAGTAGGCCACCAGGGAACTCCAAAAGCACATGTAGGTTTGTTTGTATTTTTCTTTTTTGGCTGTCCAGCAGTCTATGGAGTTCCCAGGCGAGAGCTCAGATCTGAGCCAAAGCTGTGGCAATGCCGGGTCCTTAAACCCACTGTGTTGGACGCGGGTTCCACATCAGGAATGGATGCTGGTGCTGAAGACACACCGCCAATCCTGTTGTGCCAAGGTGAGAACTCCCAAAAAGCATTTTTTTTTTCTTTTGGTCTTTCTATCTTTTTAGGGCTGTACCTGCGGCATATGGAGGTTCCCAGGCTAGGGGTCTAATTGGAGCTGTAGCCACTGGCCTACACCATAGCTCATGGCAACACCGGATCCTTGACCCACTGAGCAAGGCCAGGGAATCAAACGTGCAACCTCATGGTTCCTAGTTGGATTTGTTTCCACTGAGCCATAACAGGAACTTCCAAAAAGCACGTTTTTAAATTGCTATGATTTCTGTGCCATGCAACTACATTACTTATAGCAAAAACTTTTTAAAAGATGTGTAAACCCAAAATTTAAAATATTTACACAAGAACTGGCACACCTGTACCCTCAGTGTGTTCACCTGCTTGCTCTCCCAGAATCCCATCAGCCTGATGGCTCAGCCTGTCTAGGACTGTAAAGATGCAGCAAAGTGAAACCGTACTGTGACCACTTTCCACATAACCAGTGTCACCCCAGCATTTCAAATATACCGCCAACTACATCATTTCTGGGTTAGCTTTAGAAGTCCCTAGTAACCCCCTCCACCTCGCCTGTGTATATACTCAAGGAAAAGCAGTTTACAGATAAGGTAGTCTCATTGCATTTCTGAAAAGGAGCGGACGGACAACATCTGCGATTCTTGGGAGAAAAATGTAGCACAAAAGAGCATCAGTGGGTGGAGGAAGGAGGAGAGAGAAAAATATAAAGTTAGAATTCCCTCTCCTCTGATCGTCCTATGCCTTCTGCCCCCATCCTCTTCCCTGGCTGATTCTTAGCTGGTTCATTATCTCTTCCTGCCCCTTTCTATGCTTTTTTCCCCCTCTAGCCTCTATCAATGCCTTTCACTCCGAGTTCATTCCAACTACCATTGCAACTTCCACCCTCTGCGAATAACTCCCCAAAACGTGCACCTGTGGTGCTGACTTCCTCCCCAGGGCTCAGGTTTCTAGGTGGCTGCCCAGACGCTCCACCCCTCCACCAGCCCCACGCCTCTGGTTCAAGGCCCCACCACCTCCCAGAACGGCTTTCCACCTACCACCTTCTTTCTCCACGTAGTCTGCCCTCTTCCCATCCGGTCTCGCTTCCACAAAGCTGCTAGATTCAACCTTCCAAAACCTTAAGATCTCACAATGTAATTAAATAATTTCTTGGCCTGGCATCCAAGCCCTTTTAGGATTGAAATATCCAGTCTCAACTCTTTCCACCTCCAACTCATCTTTGTTCATCCTAGCTGCAGCCAGACTAAATCAGTTCTTCGGGCCCTAAAATCTCTTAGGCTCTCCTACCCTCCTGCTTTTGCTTACGACTTCTTCCACCTGATACCTCTTTTCCTAAAATCACTCGAGATTCTTCACATCAGCAGAACTCCACTTTCCCCTTTTTTGTCTTCCTTGAGCCCATGAACCAGCAACCCCATTTAGTATATGACGCAGGGGTTGTTTCTACTGATTATCAGCAAAGATGAAGGAAAAAAAGAACACATTACGTGAAACTTACAAAATCACACAAGTTTCTAAAACTAAGTCAGGCTTATACTAAAGGACACAATAGGTAACTTCCCGTGCGGATAAGGGTGAAATGCCAAAAGGCAAGGACGTCCCTTTAAAAAAAAAAAAAGGATGTTACATCCTTTTGTTGATTACAAAATGCCTGCTTTTCTCCCACACACAAACCCTGATACACACGCTTCTCTACTGATCAGCGACCTTGGGCACAGGATAGTTGTAGAGACGCCAAATGAGCATCAGAGGTTGACAGTGTCACATGCTGGGATTTCACAGTGCCTGCTGGCATCACACACCTGACACCTGCTGTAGCGGGGTCCAGGGGGTTGGCCAACGACTGGCAAGGAAACTCACCGTTTTGAATGTACAAGTCTTTGAAAAAGGGACCGTTCATTTATTAGGTAAACTTGTGCCAATCTCATTGCAGAGGCAAAAGAGTGTATTGTTTGCACGATACACTAACAGATATCAACTTAATAAAGGAAAAGTTTACCACACTTGAAAAAAAATACACTTAACCCTTTGCAAAGACTTGGAGTATTTTACAGAGTCTAGCGAGCAGGTTGATGCGCACAGCCAGTGTCTACTCTCTATTGGGTCTGCAGCTCCTATTTTCTCTCTCTTTTTAAGGGGTGGTCTCTGCAATTCATTGTCAATTTCCCCTCTGCCTAAGCCAATGCCACTGGTTCCAAAGGGATACTCGAAGCCACTGCCCCTGATGCTGTTCTCTCTGAGAACGTGCCAAAGGATGTCATTTGCTATGTATATGCACTGTCTCCAGAGTATTTTAACTCTTTTGTAAAGGCCTGAAGCTGCTGTCCTCCACATACAGGGCATTTTTCAGATGTTCACATGGGTAAAAAGATCAAATGATGTCACCCACACAGTTGGTCCTGAATCCCTGTGCACCAGGGTCCACACCTGCTTCCCAGGTGAAAAGAGCAGGTACAGGCTGCTCAGCACTCAACACGGGAGAAGCGCAGAGGCAAGACCTCTGTTTCCAGAGAGACGCTTCAAGGATGGACAGGAAGAAGGCTCTGAGGCCCTAACAGCAGAGCCTTCTGTCCTCTCCTCTTGTTCACCAGGTGCCCCGGCAGCTACGGGAGACATAAGGGTCTACTGGTTCTGCTCCTTGAGGAACCTTCAAAAAAATGGGCTGGGACTGCAGGGAATGGGAGTTCCTCTCCGGCCAGCACCATGGATTTGTTGACCCCGTTATTGGGATGAAGATGGAATCAAAAGCTTTACAGAAATAAAGCTTCCAGTTTTCTGTTTTCTACATGGTTTGTGTATCTATACTAGACTAACTTGCCTTTTTTATTATGAGTAATTTTCTTTTAGTGTCTCAGTTCTCAAGACTCAAAGTACTAAGCTAAGAGTACTGGAGATGTACTTTAGTCTCTTGAGAAAGGTGGGCGAAAAAACCTACCTCCTTTTTCATCCTTATAGATCCCCGAAGTTCTCCAAAAACTTACAAAATAATCAGTGGTGATTATAAAGTGGGAAGATTTTAACTCCAGATATAAATACCATGGAACTAACCATTTGTTTACTCCTAACTTAAAGCATGAGCAGGGTGGAAGTGTGGCCATTGTAATCAGTTGCCAGTCAACACTGCAGACACACCAACGGGCATTTGGAATAACAGGCAGTTTCATTTGAACAACTAACATTTTAACAGCTCGTTCAATATACTGTTGATCCATATCTTGGCTGACAGCCTACATTAACTTTGTTGATCTGGACATAAGCAATCTGATTAAACAAGAAGTCCCACAACATGGGATAAACTTCCATAAAACTTCAACAAACGAACCAACAATTCAATGACCACGTCAGTCTTATCATTTGGCGTTTACCTATGGTATCTTTGATTACAAAGCTGGATATTATTTTTTTTCTTTTTAGGACCACACCTGCAGCACATGTAAGTTACCAGGCTCAGGGTCGAACCAGAGCTGCACTTGCCAGCCTATACCACAGCCACAGCAACACCAGATCCCAGCTGCATCAGAGGCCAACCCACGGAACGAGGCCAAGGATCAAACCCTCATTCTCACAGATACCAGGCAGATTTTGAACCTGCTGAGCCACAACAGGAACTCCCAAGCTGAGAACTCTTAATATAGTTATTTCCTTAAAATTTCTGTTGATCTGACGTTGAAATGTTATGAGTTTGCTAGGATGTGACAAAGCCAACACTCGGCAGAGGAGTTTGCATTTGGGGCTGAGTTACCTCAGCCTTCCAAGGGAGAATCACAAGACACTGACCAGAGGAGCTGGAGAGAAGGCATGGTTTGGGAGGCGGTGGTGGTGGGGATTCTGGGTGAGAAAGACACACTGGGGTTCCTCTTCGGGCTGCCTTTGACTACTGATGTGATCTAAAGCAAGGCGCCTGGCCTCCTTCCATCGCAGCTTCCCCTCGAGTAGAATGAGGATCCACAAGGCGTTATCCTCAAGTGGGCCACGAGAGCCGAGTGGGCACAGCCAGCGGAGTCGGCGTTCAACAAATACTGGTGATCGTTATCATTATCACTGATGCGTTCTACTGACAGGTGTTTCTACAGAATAGGAACAAAATGAAGCAGCTTTGCAGTTTTGATTGGGCTTTTCTCTGTGGGAGAGGGTGGCCTGAAGGGGTGTGGTGGATGGGAGGGAACCTGTCTAAAATCACAACGTGGATTTCGTTTCCTAACCCACTGCGCGAGGCCAGGGATGGAACCTGCATCATCAGGGATGCTAGCCAGAATCGTTTCCGCTGAGCCACAACAGGCCCTCCATGAGCTGAATTTTGAATTTGATGGGTACTGATGAGATGTCCACTCCTCCCAACAGTGAGGAAAACTCCGGATAAGCACAGCGGCCATCTTATTATTCTTAAGTTGACTATCTTATCATCTGATCCCATGATCCTTTCGCTCTCAAAGAATCCTTCAGTCTTAGTTCTCACCCAGCTTATTCAAACCTCCACGATTCTGAGATGCAAGTACCCTCTTCTCAACTGCCGAGGGGGTTGGTATTAAAAGAGGGTGAATCGCCAACAAGATCTCCAATAGCTCGTTAGTGCTGAGGACAGAAACACTGTAAACCTGCTTATAGTATGTTTTTGTTTTTTAACTAATTTCACAGAAAATAGGGACAGGACGAGCCATCTACTTTGTTACAGCTATGTGAAAAGAAAAACAAACCGAAAAAATAAGAGTATGTTTTATGGGCTGAAACGTATTGGGAAAACTGGTTCTTAGGATGGGAACCTTCCTTGCTGTGACCTCTGGCTTCAAGTGCTCTTTTTCTACCCGTGGCTCCCAACACGGTTATAGGACTGTTCCCGTCTTCCTCCTTCCTGCCAGAAACAGCACTCCGCCCCGCTTACTCATTGTGGGCCAGGATTAAATGCTAAGTCATCTGCTTTCAGCGGGGAGAGCATAGGGTCATAGTCGAGTCTCTAACCCACTCTAAAGTAAAGCTTCCCCCAGACGGCAGCGAGGTACTTCTGTCGGATTTCAAGGTGAACTGTGAAGCAAGTCCTTCGCCTCACCTCCGCCTTTCCTTAAGACCACGCCTTCTCACCCACCGCCCAGTGACCCCTGCGAACTCCCTCGTTCCCACGCCTTACTTTGCAAAGCAGCCGCCCAAAACTGTGGCAATGAAGTTCTGTTTCTTCAAGGGGCTGTGATTTAGAGAACTAAAATAAGTTATGCTAATGAGACTGGGTACCAATAGATTCATTCACTAAGAGGGGCCTCCCAAAGGACTGGAAGGGGGAAGGAAGGGGGCATTTTGGCCCCAGGAGACACCTGCTACTATCGGACACGGCTGTCACCTATTATCTGGGAGGTAGAGACCCAGGACACGGCTAATCACTTTACATGGCACAGGACTGCTTCTTGTGACAACGAGTTATTCAGCCCAAAATGTCAGTAGTACTGAAGTTGCAAAATCCGGCTAAGAGGTAAGATACTTCAGTGAACAATGCCTTTGTTCCACGGGTTTACATTTAAAGTCCAGGCACTGGCCACACTGACTGGAAATGGATTTTGGACCACGTAACCATCAATCATACCCGCAAGTCAGGTACTTTTTTTTTCTTTCTTTCCTTTCTTTTTTTCTTCTAAATTTAATTTTTTTAACTGACGCACCTGTGGTATAGTATGTATTTTCTTTCTTTTTCTTTTTTCTTTTTGGTCTTTTCAGGGTTGTACCTGTGGCATATGGAGGTTCCCAGGCTAGGGGTCCAATTGGAGGTGTAGGCACCAGCCTACACCACAGCCTCAGCAAGGCCCGATCCGAGCCGCTTCTGCGACCTACACCACAGCTCACAGCAACACCGGATCCTTAATCCACTGAGGGAGGCCAGGGATCGAACCTTCGTCCTCGTGGATGCTAGTCAGATTTGTTTCAGCTGAGCCACGACAGGAACGTCTGTATTTTTCTATTCATACGAAACGTTCTGCTCATCAAACTACAGACTCTAGATGAATGGCTACTGATATTTTATTCGGTTGGGTTTTTTTTAGCGTTTATGTTTAAAATATAAGTTTAAACAAAAATTATGAGTTCAACAAAGAAAAAATACCCATTGTCATATCTGCCCTCAGATATTTTTTAAAGAAAAAACTGCAGGTGCAGTTAAAGCGCACCTGCCCACCTCTTCTCCTCCCTCCTAGCAGGTCACCGCTATCCTGCAGGATCTCATTTTCACATGTATTTCATACTTATTTACACACATTTACAGGACTATATAGTATATATTTGAGGTACTAAATTTTAAATAAACGGTTATTCTACACTACCCATCTCCTTTCTCTCGACATCGCTTGAGATTGGGCCATTTCGTTTTCTTCATGTAAATCCAGTTAGTTCATCTCGATTGCTGTCTGGAATACATCAAGCAGCTACATAACTTTCCTCCCGAGGAGCGACTGAGTGGTCCCCACCTTCCCACCGTCAGCGTGCACTTGTAACCTGTCCCCTCACACACAAAAGCTGAGGGTTTGGGGAGCTTCGCTGTCTTAGGAGAAGTAAAACTGTGGGGTGGTGGGTCTTCACCTTTGATAGGAATTTTGCCCAAGTGCTCTCCAGAGTGTTGCTGAACTACCTTTTCATGACAATGCACTTAGAAATGTAAATGACTAACCCTGTGGTTTTCAAACAAATAAAAAAAATCAAACTTTGCCTTCTGCAGAGCTACATTAAGATGTGAGGATTAAAACACATGATAGGCCAGTGATTTCTTTTTCAGAATAACTTGCTATTCAACAAGTTTTGTTCTGAGAAGGAAAACTGTACTCCGTGGGAGTTCCCGTCGTGGCGCAGTGGTTAACGAATCCGACTAGGAACCATGAGGTTGCAGGTTTGATCCCTGGCCTCGCTCAGTGGGTTAAGGATCTGGCATTGCCGTGAGCTGTGGTGTAGGTCGCAGACACAGATCGGATCCCGTGTTGCTGTGGCTCTGGCGCAGGCCTATGGCCACAGTTCCGATAAGACCACTAGCCTGGAAACCTCCATATGCCGCAGGAAGCAGCCCTAGAAAAGGAAAAACGACAACAAAAAAAAAAAAAAGAAAAGAAAGGAAAAACTGGACTTCGTATGTCCAATATAGACAATATCAGTCAATCAGTAAATAAGCAAACCGTATCGGTGAACCATGACTGACTCTGGAGTCAGACAAATCACCCGTCAACCCATTATGAGCTGGTTAGGGAATTTACATGTGGACTGCATATTAGATGATATTAAGACATTATTAAGTTTCTTAAAGGAATAATAGCATTGTGGTTATTTTTTAAGTCCTTTTGAAAAGAATGCATGAAGGGAGTTCCCATCCTGGCTCAGTGGCTAACAAACCTGACTATTACCCATGATCCCTAGTCTTGCTCAGTGGGTTAAGGATCTGACGTTGCCAGGAGCTGTGGTGTAGGTAGCAGAAGTGCCTCAGATCCCTCACTGCTATGGCTGTGACATAGGCCAGCAGCTACAGCTCCAATTCCACCCCTAGCCTGGGAACCTCCACATGTCATGGGTACAGCCCTAAAAAGACAAAAAAAGAAAAAAAGAAGAAGAAGAAAGAAAGAACAATGCATGAAAAGATGGGATCTTATATCTGCCTCAAATATTTTAGCAAACACTAAGGAATGATAGATGAACCAAGTGTGGCAAAAACCTTGACAAAAGCTGGATATATGGGCTAAAACACTAAGTTAAGTCAGATAGAGAAAGACAAATACTATGAGATCACTCATATGTGAAATCTAACAAACTGCACACATGAATTTATTTACAAAACAAAAACAGACACATACATAGAAAACAAACTTATAGTTACCAAAGAAGAAAGGGGGGGAGAGATAAACTAGGAGTATGAAATTGACAGATACACATACGATAAACAACATATCAAATAGATAAACAACAAGGATTTACTGTAAGGCACAGCAGTATATTCTATACCTTGTAATTACCTGTAATGGAAAAGAATTTTTAAAAAGGAATATAGATATATATCTGTATAACCAAATGAAGTGTAGTTTGCTGTACACTTGAAACTAAGACAATACTGTAACTCGGCTAATCAATTAAAACAATGAACTGGACTACACGGGTCTCATTACCCTATTTCTCTACTTTTGTATATGTTTGAAAATTGTCATTATCATCATTACCAACAAAGACAGACTAATAAAATCAGGTGGACGTTTGGCCGTGATAAAGAAAAACTCCATTTATAATCCTTCTATATCCTGTAATCGGATTATTTTTCTCTACAAGTATCTAGGCAAGTTTCAGGATTTTATCAGCAAGATAACCCTACTGAAAGCATTACAGTCCACATCCTTGAGGACACTGGATACTATTTTATATTCAGAGAGTTTATGCCACGACTTAGCTGACTTAGACTCTCAAAAATGACCTGCCAAAGTCAAAATTAATATATAAAAATGATACTCCTCAAATGTCTGCTTTAACAAATTATTCCACATTTTCTGTGAATTCAAGAGATCTGATTTTTTTTTTTTTTTTTTTTTTTTTGCTGTCCTTGTGGCATATGGAAGTTCCGGGACCAGGGATCCAATCTGAGCCACAGCTGTGACCTACACCACTGCCGCTGCCATGCCAGATCCTTAATCCACTGTACCAGGTTGGGACTGAACCACTGCCACCAGAGGGACAAACTGGATCATTAATCCACTGCACCACAGTGGGAATTCCTACAGTCAGCTTCCTAACCCACTTCACCACAGCGGGAACTAGAGATCTGATTAATGTTGCTGTAACCAGTGTTGTACAGGTATTGACATGGCAGATCCATTGTCACAGAAAGAATTCCAAGCCTGAGCTCTCTGAACAGGGATAACATCAGACCCTTCACCATAGCCTTTTGACCTCTGTATGTATTTGAGTGGAGGAGCGGGGAGGTGGTGCTGAGGGGCAAGAGACACCGGGCAGAAGAGAAATTCAGCCCAGGAGCTTAATTAACAGCAGGCCGCGTACGCCCAGTCCTTGCTGGAACAGGGGCACGCAGAGGACCTGAGGAGCGAAGTGCGTGCCCACCGCCGGCAGTGCTGAGTCAGGCAGCGGGGACTCTGCCAAAGAGATGGAGCCACCGCCTCTCTTTATCTGTATCGTCTGTGACTCACTCCCCAGGCCTTAACTCCTACCACGTGGTTGGGAGTCATTCAAAACGTCCTCGCTTCAGAATGCAATTACACTGGAATTTATCTTGAGTCAGGAAAATGACATCCTTAATTACATTCATTTCATTCACAATCAAAATCACAAACGTTCCCGTCTGAAAGCACGAGTCCTGGAAACCAGGTCCCCAGAGGGAGGTGAGGACGGCGGCTTCTCAGAGTCAAAGAGCCCCTTGCACTAGGTACCGCAGAGGAAAACAAGAGTTGTGCAATTCTCCGTCAGGCCCCGTCCCAGGATCTGAGGAGTCACCTGTGTGCTGCGGCTGGAGAGACCAAAGCGCAGCCAGTGCAGAGGAGCCCAGAGCCAGGGCCCGCCTTTCCGTGGCTTCCCTTCTAGCACATCAGCTCTCGGGGAACAAAAACTAAGGTAAAGGGTAGCTCTGAGTTCGCCACCGCAGCCGGAAGCTTACCTATGGCCTCATTACTTGAAAGGGGGAGACAATTTACCTTCATCGCATTAACGGGGAAGAAAAGTCCTTAAACCTAGACGGGGAAAGTGCCAAGACAGAGCTTCTTAAAGAGCTCTTATTCACGATCATCTCAGAAACTCAGTGAGCTAAGACGGCGTTTCCACAGAAGACGTGGTAGAGGATGGCCGGACAGCAGGGAAGTATTTAAACACAAAGATCAAACGTCCCTAGGTTCCGCTTTCAAGTGGCTTACTCGATAAAAGCACACACGTACAAGACAAAGAGGGGTTTAACGAGAGTGGGAGATTTGAAACCTGTTTCCAAAAATGTGCTGTATTACCAAGAGAAAGAGAGGCAGAAAGAATTTTTTGCTTGCAGAAAATAAACCTAAGTCTTGTCCCAGTTTGCTCATCTCTCCCTCACGCTCCCCAAACCCCTTATCAGCATTCCGTCACTCAGATGTCTCAAAATCGCACCCGTTACCCCTGGGGCCCGTGGCCTGCAGTGACACATCCCTAAACTTGGACCAGCTCAACACTGACTTGTGCTCTGGTCGGCTTTGGTACAGACATGATGCTGTGAAGTCAGGAGACTGCACCAGCCGGGCACCCAGGTGCTTGGCATCTTTCATCAGCATCTACCTCTGTCCAGGATGGTGATACTACCTGTTGGCTGACTCCAAATACCAACAGGTACCAACAGGGTACACACCCTGCAAGAGGGAAACCCAAGCAGGATATAAGTCAGGATGGGAGTGGAGGTGCATGCCCGGCACAGCTGTGGGATTAACAGAGATGAGATCACATCATCCTTTGCTTATGAACCTATTTTAGCATTTATCCCAGTGGCCTGTCATTGGATGCCTGACTCCCCACAGCAACCCTGTCTTCATCATCTGTGGAGCCCCTGTCAGCCTCACAGGTAGGAAATGCTCAGTAACGGCTGTAGTTAATTCCCAATTTCACAGGACAAAAGGAAGAGCAGCCACTCTGAATGAAATATGACAAATTTTGTAGGCATCAGCCTTACCCCTAAACCAGTATGATTTATATTTTCTCCTCCTGTTGATTTCCACTCCTTCCTGGAAGTACCATAAAAAAGGCAAAAACTGGAAATAGAAAAGAAAGACATAAGAGCAGGAAAAAAAAAATCAAACAAGTGGAAATATTCACTCCCACGAAGGCTGAAAAAACTAAAACAATGCTCCAAACACCCTCACCTAGTGCCTTTTTAATCCTCTTATCCTTCCAAACTGAAACACTTTGTCGCTTTGTGCCTTTTTAAACTCATGGCCCAAGACATGTGCCACCACCCCAATCTACATAGAATTTCGCCCAAGATCAAAGACAGCCCAAAGTCTCACCAAGTACAACAAAAAATCAGCAATTAATTTTGTTCTCCCCTTAAATCCTAAGAACTCAGAAAATTTAAAAATTAGTAGATCTGCCATAATGGAGAGAAGGTTATCTGGCAATCAAAAGAGGACCAAGCATAGCCAGAAACCTGCACTCTTGGTAAAAATGTTATCGGTGCTAATCCTTTGGTGTTTGGGTAGATACCATGAAGACCCACTGGTTTCTTCAGTCATTTGAACATAACAATCTAATTACACAAAAATGCATAGACGTTTTCGCTCAAATTCTTTATTTCCAAAATGCACTATAGTATATAATGTCTACAACTCCTCGCAGACAAGCCTCCAGAAGCTAAATTCCTTCCAGTAAAAAGTTTGGCATTTTGACCATCTTTAACCCTAAATTAGATGGGCACAAAATTGTTTCCACATTATTTTGGAAAAACACATAAAGGCTTGATCTTTTAATTAAAGCAAAGATTTGCTTCTTCCCAATTTCACAGCCCTCACTTCTACGGAATTCCACTTGCCGATGAACCCAGTGTCTTTAAAGTCTTAACATTCTTAACAAAGCAAAAGGGTTTCCTGGGTCAAAGGCAAGGCACACAAATAGAGGCAGGAACTAGTTAGCTCAGTTGACTTGTTAACTCACTTCTAACAAAAATTAATCAAGTTTCTTCGCTCAAGACCTTTCTGAGCCTTTGTCACCATACATCATTACTCTCCGAAAGGAATGTGGAGTATGTGGTGGTGTCCAGGCTTATTTCCCCAGGGAGCTGCTTTTCTATTTCACGGATTAACAATTCGTTTTTGGCAGGAAAGAATATTTTGAGGAACATACTTTGAGAACCATAAGTTAGAATAAAGGGCTAATGAAACCTTGAACACAAACTGCACTTAATGCCAGGTAATCTAATTAGCCTCTTTCTTTCTTTCTTTTCTTTTTTGCTTTTTAAGGCCACACCCACAGCATATGGAAGTTCCCAGCCTAGGGGTCCAATTGGAGCCACAGCCACAGCAACAAAGGATATGAGCCGCATCTGCAACCTACACCACAGCTCACAGGAATGCTGGATCCCCAACCCAAAGAGCAAGGCCAGGGATCAAACCGGCATCCTCATGGATACCAGTGGGATTCATTTCCGCTGCACCAGGAAGGGAACTCCCTCTTTTTTTCTTAAGAACATTAACTACAAGGAGCAACCACCTTTAAATGCAAACCTTTAGAAACACCCTGTAAGAATCCACAGATGAACAGGAAAAACTCATTCAAACTCAGATGGCTGCTATTCTGCATAAAGGACAGAATTATGAACAGGCCAAGGACCATAAAATACACTATTCTATGCATATTTCAAGTTCAAATTGGGGAGATGAAAATATACCCAATTTGGATATTTCAACCACCGTAATGAAAAGGAAGACTTACCAACAGAAGCTGAGTTTTTAAGAACTGACTCCTTTGAGGCTCCTTTTTCAATTCGTATTGTGGCCCACTGTTCAAAAACAAGAAGTATTAATGTAAACTGTGCCACAAACAGAATGTAAAATATTTAAGCCATGCCTGTACAGACATGAAATTAATTATTAAGTCCTGGTGCTATGTGAATTGAAGAGATACCCCCACTGAATCTCTGATATAACAGTATTCCAAGTCCCAGGTGTACTCTTATATTAGTTACTGATAATGCCCAAATAAAATGGGGGAAAAAATCAGGTTTACCTTAAACCCTCACACACACACACCTGGAACCCCAATAACTTATTCCTTGGAAAGGTCATGAAGCATGAAGGGCAAGAGCTCAGATTATGGCATCAAGTCTATCTGGGTTTAAAGTTACCAAATCCCCCTCGGTTTCCCCACCTGTAAAATGAGGATAATAGTTCCTATCCCACAGGATTGCTATGAGGATCAAATGAGACTGACACATGCAAAAACATAAACAGAGGTCACAAAGAATACTATTTTCACAACAAATCGGGTATTCAAGGGTGAGACACACTCAAAGATGCCAAATTGCTGACATCTGAAATAATCCTGCAAAAGCTATGCACACTGTGGTATATGGAATGACTGGCCAGCTGGGACAGGCTGTATAGCACAGGGAACTCAAGCCAGTATTCTGTGACGGTCTGTGTGGGGAAAAACCTGAAAGAGAACGGATGTGTGTATATGTATAATTGAATCACTTTGCTGTACAGCAGAAATTATCACAACATTGAAAATCAACTCTATTTCAATAAAATTTTTTTTAAAAATGAAAGAAAAAGAATAAAGAAAAGTGTAAGGAAATATACCAAGATGTGCTTTGCTCTTTTCTCCTTTATGTATTTTGTATGCACCTCCAAAATTATCTACCATTCATATCATAGGTCAAAAGCTGCAAGTGACCTCTTTTTACAGCGCTCAAGAAAATCCCAATGTCTATTTTTCTAGCTTAGAAAAGGAACAATTAAAATATTACTTAGACGAGAGATAATATAAGAAAAGGAATGTTGGGAGTTCCCACTGTGGCTCAGTGGTAACAAACCTGACTAGTATCCATGAGGACTCGGGTTCGATCCCAGGCCTCACTCAGAGTGTTAAGGATCTGGCATTGCCATGAGCTGTGCTGTAGGATGCAGATGCAGCTCAGATCTGGCATTGCTGTGGCTGTGGTGTAGGCCAGCAGCTATATACAGCTCCGATTGGACCCCTAGCCTAGAAACTTCATATGCTGCAGGTTGAGCCATAAAAAGACAAAAAAAAAAAAAAAAAAAAAAAGAATGTTTACATATGTATGACTGGATCACTTTACAGCAGAAATAGGTACAACCTTGTAAATCAACCAGACTTTAATAAAAAAAATTTTTAACTAAAAAATAAAATATTACTTAGATGATTATAATTCTAGAAGCTAACAATGTTTAAAAAGACTTGATTTGGGGAGGTGGGAGAAGAGTGAAACAAGAAGAGGTAAAGGCATTGTGGTAACTACAATTAGGACTTGGGAACCCCTGAAGGAGCAAAGAGACAGAATTTATTAAATATGTGAAGGCAAAAACCTGTTTCTGCTAAGCTTATAAAAGATTAAAAAGAGAGGTTAAAAAAATTTTTTTTCAAATAAATAAGGAAGCAAATGATAGAGAATAAAGAACCTAGAACATGTACATGATGGCCAAGGAGTAACACATGATCTGACTACGTCAGGTGCCCACACAACATCCCAAAGATTAAAGTAGGAACATGACGTTATGCTTAGAAAACAGCCTATAAATAGAGGCCTAATCTTCCCAGCTTCGAGTGGCAAATCCCAAATGATAACAGGCTCAGAGTCTTAAACTGGCTGCATTCTTTTCTCTTCCTTGATGAACTGGGGAAGGAATTCTCAAACTCTAACCTCCCACCTTTTCTCAATAGAGGTAAAGGTTTATTTTCCATAGTTTTTCATTTAAAAGTCTATTATCAGTTGTTAAGTAGACCAACGATACGATGAAAATAAAATTTTGTAAATAATCAATCACCCTTATTCTGGAGTTCACTTTTTTTTTCTATTGTGGGTGTGTGATCTTTATATTTTACAATTTTTTCCCGTCTTTTTGCCATTTATTGGGCTGCTCCCGTGGCACATGGAGGTTCCCAGGCTAGGGGTTGAATCAGAGCCTTAGCCACTGGCCTACACCCAGACACGGCAATGTGGGATCCGAGCCACCGCTGTGACCTACACCACAGCTCACAGCAATGCCAGATCCTTAACCCACCGAGCGAGGCCAGGGATCGAATCCCCGACCTCATGGATACTAGTCGGGTTCGTTAACTGCTGAGCCTCAATGGGAACTCCCTGTATTTTATATAAATGATATTTCCCTTAGACGAAGACAATTAGTCCATGCTCATATGATGGAAAATATTGGTATTCTGTGGCTATTACGTGCTTAAGTGTATCCCCCACCCTTCTGAAAGATATTCATGTGTTGAAGCCCTAACCCCAGCCCCCTCTGAATGTGACTCTACTGGAAATTGGCCATTAAAAAGGTGACTAAGTTTAAAATGAGGCCCTTAGGGTGAAGTGTCCTTAGAAGAGGAAGAGAGCCAGGGCCTGTGCAGAGGACACAGCAAGACGGCACCATCTACAAGCCGAGCGGAGAGGCCGAAGCAGAAACCCAACCTGCCAATACCCTGATCTTGGACTTCAGCCTCCAGAGCTGTGAGAAAATAAATGCTCATGGTCTAAGCCGCCCAGTCTGCGGAACTTCCTGGCGGCAGCACACTCATGCCAGCGCCGTCCTCCAAAAGCACGAGGCGCTCCAAAGAGCTCCCTGTCCCATCATCACACACGTTTCAGAAAACAGATCCTCTCCTGAAATGCTAACGCCAAAGTCTGTTGCAGTGCTGGAGACCAGCAGGTTTTAAGTCACCTAGTGCCAAGGGGAATCTGGACAGGAAACCCCATTTCCGTCTCGGGGGCCGACTCTCCAGTGAAAGTGACCAAAGGCCCACATTCTGAAGCCCAACATGCAGACGTACACACGACCTGCAGCTGTGCCACTGCCTTGCTCTCACCCTTTCAGACAAGATCTCAACCTCCCGTGGCCTCAGTTTCATCATCTCTAAACAGCATCAAGGTGGTTGTAAAGATGAAAGGAGATAGGGAGTTTCCGTCGTGGTGCAGGGGAAACGAATCCGACTAGCATCCCTAAGGACACAGGTTTGATCCTAGGTCTCGCTCAGCAGGTTGGGGATCCAGCATTGCTGTGAGCTGGATGTGGGTCAAAGATAAAGCCCGTATCCCGCATTGCTGTGGCGTAGGCCGGCAGCTATAGCTCTGATCTGACCCTTAGGCTGGGAACCTCCATATGCTGTGGGTGTGGCCCTGGAAAGCAAAAAAAAAAAAAAAGATTAAAGGAGATAACCTAGCCAAGGACCACCACACAATCGGTCATATGGTAGAAAAATGTTGGCTTCCTCCTCCTTCCCCACGTCCCGCTTTATGTGGGCACCAAAATGATCAGTTTTTTCCAGACCATCAGTGCATCTCCCAATTAACAGCTGTTTCTCTTTTACCACACCAGCCTCTCTAGCTGATCAGGTAAGCCCCAACACAGAGGCAGAAGTTCTCTTCAGAGGTTCTAACTCCCTTGAGGTACCACAGGACAGACACATCTGCCTCAAGGTACCATGAAAGCAGCAGCTCTGTCTGCAAAGGGCCCTGAAGATAACAGCTTCTAACACGCCCAGATCCCCCTACCCCATATCACTCCCCTCCTAAGGAGAGTGACAGCTTTCATTCAGATTTTCACTCCTCCTAATTTCAGAATCCTCGTGGAAGGAAACAAGTAGCTGTCCACAATTCACTGAGAAGAAAGGGTTTAGTCTAATTTTTAAAGTTTAGGCCAAAAGCTGTCAAAAAAGTGACACTGTCACCTAGACAATTCAACTTTCAGTTTTCATACTAAAAAGACATTTAAGGAGTTCCCATCACGGCGCAGCAGAAACGAATCTGACTAGGAACCATGAGGTTGCAGGTTTGATCCCTGGACCTGCTCAGTGGGTTAAGGATCGGGCATTGCTGTGAGCTGTGGTGTAGGTTGCAGACACTGCTCAGATCTGGCATTGCTGTGGCTGTGATGTAGGCCGGTGGCTACAGCTCCAATTGGACCCCTAGCCTGGGAACCTCCATATGTCATGGGAGCAACCCTAAAAAGACCCTCCCCCCCAAAAAAAAGAAGAATTGACTAAGGAGAGGGAAAGGAAAAATGTATACATTTACATAAAAATTCAAAAGGTAAGGTCTACTCAAACAACCGCTGGCCATCATCTGTAGCAAGAGAGCAAAGGGTCTCTCCCAGACGCTGTCATCTTGACAGCGCAAGAATTCAGACTCTAGATTTAAATTAAAATCCTGATCCTACCACTGGCAGCTGCATGCCACCACCCAGACAAATCACCTCTCTGTCAACAGGAATAGTGACAGACCCATCCCAGAGAGTTGCTATAGAATTAAGTTAACTGAAAAGCATATTGCTTTAGTAGCTTTTCTTTGACTTTCTGTCATAAACAGCCAAGGCCTTCCAGTAGGTTTATTGTACTTCTAACCCCAGGGATAATACCTAAGGGTTATAATAACCGAGGGCTTAACCACCTGAGAATTATTCACACACCTTTTTAAAAAGATGGAAAACTAACTAGTGGATGGAGGAGTCAGTAAGGGGAAGAATAATCATTGAAAAGAAAGGGAGTTCCTGTTTCAGCTCAGAACCTGACACAGTGTCCATGAGGATGCGGGTTTGATCCCTCGCCTCATTCAGTGGGTTAAGGAGCCAGTGTTGCTGTGGCAGTGGCTGTGGCCTGCAGCTGCAGCTCCAATTCAGCCCCTGGCACAGGAAGTTCCATATGCCACAGGTGCATCCATAAAAAGAGAATAAATAAATACATAAAAAGTTTAAATGAAAATGGGAGTAGTCTGCTCTGAGTATGTGCGTTGTGCTGATTCATCAAAGATCTGGAGGTAGGTTAAATCTTAGCCACATAGGCGCAAAAAAATAAATTAAAATCACAACCAAATATATGGGGACTCTAAGAAAAACGATATAACTAAAACAACAAATACATCAGGAAGACTGTGGTCCAAGGCCATTTTTGCTGGTTCTAAGTGGGCTCTCCGGAACCAGAGGGAGCACACAGCTCTTCCTCAATTCGAAGTTGTTTATGACCAAGATGAAACGGAATTTTACCTAGGCAAGAGATGTGCTTATGTGCACAAAGCCAAGAATAACCAGTGACTCCTGGTGGAAAACCTAACAAAACCAGAGTGATCTGGGGAGAGATAATCGTGCTCATGGCAAGAGTGGCATGGTTCATGTCAAATTCTGCGGCAACCTTCCTGCTCAGGCCATTGGACACAGAATCCATGTGAGGCTTCACCCTTCAAGGACTCAAACTTACTGAAAAGTAAACAAATAAAAGTGCATTTGCTCTCTTGTAAACAAAATTTTTTTAAAAAATCAATAAAAATTAAAATTAAAAAGGATACAAATGAATAATTATTTATTCCCCAAACAGGAACAGACCCACAGACATAGAAGACAAACTTATAGTTACCGAAGGAGAAGGGCATAGAGAAGGGATAAGTCAGGACTTTGGGATTAATGGATACACATACTATATTTAAAACCGATGAACAACAGGGTCCTAATATGCAGTGACAGGAACTATATTCCACATTTTGTAATAACTCATAAAAGAAAAGAATCTGAAAAAGATTGGCTATGGGTATATACGTATACATGAATCGCTCTGCTGCACACCTGAAACTAACACGGCTTTTTTTTTTTTTTAACTTTTTAGGCCTGTACTTGCTGCATATGAAAGTTCCCAGGCAGGCTAGGGGTTGAATCGGAGCTGTAGCTGCAGGCCTACACCACAGCCAGAGCAACACTGGATCCTTAACCCACTGAGCAAGGCCAGGGATCTAACCCACGTCCTCATGAATAATAGCCGGGTTCATAACCTGCTGAGCCACAACAGGAACTCCTAACACAACATTTTAAATCAATACCTCATGAGATTCTGCTGTGTAGCACTGGGAACTATGTCTAGTCACTTATGATAGAGCATAATAATGTGAGAAAAAGAATGTACACATGTGTGTGTAACTGGGTCACCATGCTGTACAGTGGAAAAAATAAATTAATAAATAATAAAATAAATACCTCAATTTTAAAAAGTAAAATAAAATAAAATACAACCAGAGAGTGTTCCACTTCAAACTCCACTAAGATTTGAGCACCTCCTATGCTCTACCTCTCCTCATTTAACCTGCACAGTAACTCTGTGAGCACATTCCTACCTACACACACAGAAACTAAAGTGTTAGTGACCTGCCCAAGGGTACAGTGCCAGAAATTTGGAGGAAGCTGTGCATGAATCCAGTTCATTCCTCAAAAGTTGATGGAAAAATTAGTCCGTTAACATACACTATCTCTCGGAGTTCCCATGGTGGCACAGTGGTTAACGAATCCGACTAGGAACCATGAGGTTGCGGGTTCAATCCCTAGCCTTGCTCAGTGGGTTAAGGATCTGGCATGGCCATGAGCTGTGGTGTAGGTTGCAGAGGCAGCTCGGATCCTGCGTTGCTGTGGCTCTGGTATAGGCTGGCGGCTACAGCTCCGATTCGACTCCTAGCCTGGGAACCTCCAAATGCCGTGGGAGCAGCTCAAGAAAACGCAAAAAGACAAAAACAAAAACATTTACTATCTCTCTGTTGCTTGTATTATCCAGTTTGATAATGGACATATTATTCCTCAGCCGCCTTCTTCTCCATCAGTCCTATATTCCCTCTCCATTCTTTATTTCCTTCTAATCAGGAACCTTAGGCCAATGAATAGCGATCCTTCGCCACCCTCACCTCATCATTAACCTCGCATGACTGAGAGGAGTATATTGCAACCTTTAATCCATGCTCCTGTTTGACAAACATAAAACATTCACAGGCTCCCAGAGATGTGGATACATACACCCTCCCAGGAAAGAAGAAGATAACCCCTATAATCCTCTCAGCCAAAAGTTTTACTTTTCATTGTCTGTATTGCTAAAATAATTTTCCCCGATATAAAGTTATAACACTGACCTATATATTCCTCAGAAATTATTACATATCCCTTGAAAATGAATGGTTCAGAGAATCACTACACTTACTCTACGCTAAGAATTCAAGCCTTGCCATATCGGGGACTGAGGAAGACAGCTAGAGCTAGTTAGCAGTGCAGAAGGCAGCATTCAGCGGGTGCGCAGTAAGTCATGATTACCTGAACTGGGGGGCCCACCAGGGGCCCAAGAAGAGCAACTGGCTGAGTCACTTGACAATTAGCAATTACCACAGTCAGCTATTCAGAAAGTACCTTACACACATTGCAACTTCTAGAATTTAAGTTAGGAAACCTTATCAAAGTAAACATATAATGTATAAAACTAAATGACCTTTTAAAATGCCATGTAAGGAGTTCCCGCAGAGGCACAGTGGAAACGAACCCGATTAGTAACCATGAGGTTGCAGGTTTGATCTCTGGCCTCACTCAGTGGGTTAAGGACCCAGTGTTGCTGTGGCTGTGGTGTAGGTTGGCAGCTACAGCTCCAATTCGACATGTAGCCTGGGAACTTCCATATGCCATGGATGTAGCCCCAAAAAGACAAAAGACAAAAAATAAAAAGATAAAATAAAATAAAATGGCATGTGAATTGTAACCAAGGAGACCTGAGAAATATCCAGTTCCAATCAAAGAACCCAAGCAATATTCTTGGGACTGGAATGCAAAAGAAAGAAAGAACAACCCAGTCCGTTGAGACCACGTAAGGAACAGTGAGTAATGGCAGGGCTGGGCCTTGAATGGATGCTGCAAAAAGTCAGAATATTTGTCCAGATCTAAAGGTGTCTAATATTTAAAATTTTTAAGGAAATTTTCCCCACAATGGATAAAAAAGCAATCCATTGCACCAACCCCTGCCTGAGAGAAATGTATGAAACATCTACGCTGTTCTGGTTGGAAGACGAAACGCCCAAGGTTGCCATCCCCTCTGCCGTGTCTAAAGCAGACACGGCCACAGGTCATACCGCTTTCCTGAGGAGCCCAGCTGCTCCCAAACCCAGGCCTTCCAGGCAGCTACCTCCAAGTCAGAGCGGACTCACAAAATGAATCCCCACTCTAACTCCAAATATGCCAAGCACCCCTCTGACCTACTAACTTTAGTCTTAGCAAAGAGGTGGTCCTTATGCTGCCATCTACGTGGGTTCCGGGCGAGGTGGTTTATCTCCCATGACATCAGAAAGCTGGCCTTCTTCAGATTTTGATTGACAAAGAGAAACTCCAAAAGTCACTCCTCAGATCTAGATGGACAAAAATTAAAACCTGAGGCCCCGCCACGCGGAAGGCCAGATCCTGACTGAAGATATCCCTTCAAAGAATAGCAGTTATTTACCAGGCTAAGAGCAGCGAGAAGGCCTCTCTCCCTGACATCTGTTTAGCTGTACCTTGGCTTACTCAAGCAAGTACGTGGGAGTCAGCACCTAGAAGACCATGATTGATTTACTTCACTCTCCTCTCGCTTGGAGTATAAATTCCCAAAGACCCTGGTGTCTGTGCGGGAGAACAGTTCAATCGCATCAGAGTTCTGAGAAAGAGTGACCATTAGCTGCTATGGGAAGAGTTTTCTAAGGTGATCTTAACAGAAAAGGCAGCTAAGAAGTTCACAGTGTGACCAAGTTCAGAGTCGGTAAGCAAGGTTCAAGGCTGTGAAATATCTTCCAAGTAGAAACAAGAGAATTTTCAAAACATGAGGGCTGAGGATGAAGAACCAACTATAACTTCAAAGACTAGACAGAAAAATAGCCACAAAGAGAAAGTGCCACAAAAACATGGGGTAAAACAGAAAATAAGCACGTAGAAGAGATGTGCATATGAGTTGGTGGGAGATGACAGGTGATCTCCAGGTAGGAGATTAGAGAGAGAGAAGAGCAAACAAAGCCAAGTCCTCAGGGCAGACAGAGAACACGAGCAGGAAAATCAGAACCCGTATTAGAAGGTCCTGAAGTAGCTAGAGAAACAAGGGTGCTAGAATCTAGGTAATAATGATACTCTTCTTTTAACAGCTGCAAACACATACATAGCACCTAAGGTGTACGGATACCATTCTAGGATACCTGACATATTTTAACTCACTTAAACAACCTTATGGGAAAAGTACTTATTGTAACTCCTACTCCATCGATGAGGAAAATGAAGTAGCGGACTTCCCTAAAGTCCCATGTTGAGCAGCAGAGCTGGGATTTTGGAACCAAATCAAAGTAAGTCTGTACCCAAAGTCTGTACTCTTAACCACTCGGCTATAGGGCTCCTGCTCAGTTAAGACTCCTGTCTCCATCACTTAACTCAAGCAAACCACTGAACTCCTTGGAGTTCGTTTTCTTACTGGCAAAGGGGGGGTAACACGAGTTCTCCCTACCTCCCAAGGCTTTGGCAGGCATCTGAGGGTCAACAGGGAACCCTCCGTGATCTAGTAGAGCCCTGCAGTTGTTCCCAACTAGGCCTACTCCCATCTAACACCCTTCTTTGCAAAACTCGGATAGAGGAGTGTAGGAAGAGCTGCCTCAAAGAATACAGACTTTCAAGGATATTTCTTTCAAGTGCCACCAGTTAAACGTTCCATGATGCCTTCCTATCACCAACAATTGGTTTCCTATCTTGAACATAAACTTAGACCTTGATGCCTTTCAGGACAGGATGCCTTAGTCCAAGATAGGGCTTCTGAAACCCTGGGGCTGTAAAATCGAAGGAGGTGACAGCTGCCCTGCATAAAGCATATGAAGAAACTCCGGGATGGAAAAGGAGGTCTAAGTGCTATTCTCATCAGTAAAAATCAGAATAGCAATTAACAGCAGGGGATGGGGCTAGTTCTACCTTCAACCAGAGCTACAACGAGGTTGTCCAGTTGTCTAGGCCCGGATTCCTCCAGCTCCGCGGGAGAAGCCTAGATGTCGCCTAGGAGAAACTAAACCTCACACCGCTCCTGACCACTGACCTTCCGAACCGGCCCCCTTGTGTCTACACGGCTTTTGGCTCTACCCGAGTTTCCCACAGTCCCGGCTTCTCCCGAAAGCCCTTCCAGACGGGGGCGCAGCATCCCTCCAAGCACTCACCTCTAAAGTTTTCACCAGGATCTTCATATAGATCTCGGAGATGCCCAAAGACACCCCAAAGGCCGAAGGCAGCAGTATGAAGCCGAGCACCAGAGTAAGCCAGGTGTAAAAGATCTTCCCGGCCAGCTCTGCGCCATCCATGGCTTGGCGCACCCAGAAGGGGTCCACGGAGAAGGTCCAAGAGCGACAGCGGTCCCTGTCCCCAGGTAGTAGGGAGGCAGCTCCGGAAACAGAGTCGCGGAGCCAGGCTCCCGAGAGTCAGCGCCGCCGCCTCCCGGCCCTCACCTCTGCAGGGAAAGAAGAGAGGAAGGAAAAAACTTTCAAAAGGACAGCAATTTCCTTCCTTCCTCTTTGGGCTCCTCCTAGCCGTGGCCGATTAACTCTTTCTCGGATGGAGGCCCAGCCCCCGCTCAAGCCGCCGCCTCGTGCGCAGACCTGGCAGCGCCCTCCAGACGAAAGGGGCTGGGGGTGAGCACAGGGACACCGCGGCGCGGGCAGGGCGCGCGGGCGCAGCGGGGAATGCGCCCCACCCCGGGCCTGATTTCCGCTGGGAGGCGATTGCGACAACTCAGCGGTGACTCACGCAGGCTCTCCCGGAGCGAGGATCCCTGCGGCGCGCCGCACCGCACAGCAGCCGCCGGCGGAACCAGTACCTGGCCGAGGACTGTGCTGCTGGCAGCTGCGCTCCGACGCGGGCGCCTATTTCTGCGCCCTGCCCCGCCCCACCTCCTCCGCCGCCCAACGGGGAGCTTCCAGGCGGGATCTGCACCAAAGCCGCAGCCCTCTGGGCGGCCTCCCTTCTTCCCCGCGCCACCTCCCCCCAGCGCTCTCAGCAGAGATCCTTTAGGGAGCGGAGTTTTCATCTGCAAAACGTCAGCATTTTCTCACCCCCGAAACGACCTACTGACACGTCCGAAACGCTTCAGAAGGTTCTGTCTGTGTAGGTATAAAACGACCTCTCCGCAGGGCTTTCAAGGAGAAGGAAATGCCCAGAGCGCTGCTGAGCTGCGGGTTCCTCCGTTTCCAGGTCTCCCACACCTCCTTCCCTCCCTCCTTCTAAAGCCTCCTCTACCGAGCTGCCTGGCGAGATCTTGCTCATCCCAAGAGTGGAAAGCTTTCCCTGCTCAGCCGCTGCCTCCCTGGCACAGAAACCCTTCCTCTGAGCGTCGCTTTCTTCCAGGGGCAAGATTCCACCCCCGGCTTCCCCCACCTCCACCCAACACTCAGCGCATCGAAGCCGCAGAAACGCCAGGCCCGCCCAAGCTTCAGCCAGCAGACCTGCTCCTGGAGTGTTCAGTCCCCGCACCCCTGCCTAGCTAGCCCTTCTTAGAACAACGAAGGGCAAAGCCTTGTGCAAGTATTTGCTTCACTGTAATTCCTGCCTCTTAGAAACCGCTGTTTTTAGGAATTAACATGAGAAGGGATGTTGAGATGGTAATAGACAAGAAACTCAGGCTCCCCAGAGTTTCCAGATGTCACTAAATGGAACTAAAATCTCATATAGGTCTCCCTCGTGTCTAACTGCAAGCTGGAAAAACTGGGAGGGCAAGCAAATGGAATTGAAGCAGTGTGGACAGTAACTACTGCAAAGTAGGCTGCCCCCCGCCAGGGTGTGGAGGAAATGGGGAGCGGAAGAGAAGAGGAGCCCCCTGCAAAGAACGTCAATGTTTGTTCTCTACACCTCCTGCCAGGCAGGTATGGAAACCTCCTCCTCCACTACGAAGGGGAAAAAACTGTAATTCGGTCATAAAAACCAAGTTATGGAGTTCCTGTGGTGGCACAGCAGAAAGGAATCTGACTAGGAACCATGAGGTTGTGGGTTCCATCCCTGGCCTCGCTCAGTGGGTTAAGGATCCAGCGTAGCTGTGAGCTGTGGTGTAGGTCGCAGACGCTGCTTGGATCTGCTCGATTTCTCATCGGTAAAATGGATTCTTTTTAGGGTCAGATGTGACTATGAGTTTGAAATTGCTGAGATGGAAGGGAGCTCGGTGCAAGTGCCAAACCTCTCCATCTTTTTCTCCCCAAAACATGGGAGGGCCAAGATGGGCTCACTTTGGTAGTGATGAGGGAGGGAGAAGAAAGGGAAAAAAAGGTGGGTGATCCCAATGCTCCCTTTCACTCATCTCCTTTCCTTTTTTTTTTTTTTTTTTTTTTTTGGCCACACCCACACAAGTTCCAGGGCCAGAACCCACACCACAGCAGGACGATGCCGGATCCTTAACTCACTGAGCCACCAGAAGCCCACCTTTACCCTGCCTTGCCCACCCTTAATCTCTCTCAGTTAAACCTAGAAAGGCTCCTCCCTCCCTTCCTGCACTTAGAACTTCCTGCACGTACTGAATTAATTTCCAGGGCTGCCTTAACAAATTACCATAAACTTAGGGACTTTAAACATCACAAATTTACTCTCTCCGTTCTAGAAGCTGGAAGTCTGAAATTAAGGTGTTTGCAGGGCCAAGCTCCCTCCTAAATCTCTAGGGGCGAATCCAGCCTTGCTTCTTCCAGCTTCTGGTAAAGCCCAGCATTCCTTAGTTTGTGGTAGCCTCTTTACTCACCGGCTCAGTCTTCATGTGGCTTCATGTCACTTCTCCTCACGTATAAAGACGCATCACTCTGGACTTAGGGCCCCTCTAATCCAGGATGATCCAACTTGATTATAACCTAATCTGCAAAGAACTTTTTTTCCCCAAATGAAGCCACATTCACAGGTTAGGATTTGAGCACATTTGGAAGGCTACAGTTCAACCCACTACTCGGACCATATCTTAAACTGAGATAATAACACCACCTGGAGAGTTACTGGGATTTGAGATTATACATTTAAACTCTGATAGTAAATACTCAATAATGAGGTTGATCAGGACAATTCATCTGTTGTTCTAGCATATATTTGTTTTTTTTCTTTTTAGGGCTGCACCCAAGGCCTATGGAAGTTCCCAGGCTAGGGGTCTTATCAGAGCTGCAGCTCCTGGCCTACACCACAGACACAGCAACACCAGATCCAAGCTGTGTCTTTCACCTACACCATAGCTCGTGGCAATGCCAGATCTTTAAGCCACTGAGAGGGGCCAGGAATGGAACACGAAGCCCGATGGATACTAGCCAGGTTCATTTCCACTGAGCCACAATAGGAACTTTTTGTTTGTTTTTGCTTTTTAGGGCCGTACCCTCGGCACATGGAGGTTCCCAGGCTAGGAGTCCAATCGGACGCCAGTCTATGATGCAGCCACAGCAATGCCAGATCCGAGCTGTGTCTGCAACCTACACCACAGCTCACAGCAACGCCAGATCCTTAACCCACTGAGCAAGGCCAGGGATTGAACCCACAATCTCATGGTTCCTAGTCGGATTCGTTTCCGCTGCACCACGATGGGAACTCTCTACAATAGCGATTTTTTAGCGATGCTTCCTTTCACTCTCAAGAATGCCCTGGTTTGAGTGATAAATCATGTTCCCTTATGCTTACATAATTTCTAAGACCCTTTCTAGTCCTAAAAAAATTACCGTCTTTTACAAAATTATGGGGACTGACTAGGCAAACCTGAAATCCATAGGACAGGCTCTTGAGAAGGGCAGGCTGAAATTCTCAGGCACAAGAAGCTACAGTGCACAGATGGAAGGTCTTTTTTTTCCCTTTTTCTTTTTTTATCATTTCTGGACACCCCACAGCATACGGAGTTCCTGGGCCAGGGATCAGATCCCAGCCAGTTTCCACCTAAGCCACAGTGGCAGCAACACCAGATCCCTAACCCACTGCACCAGTTCGGGACTGAAGCTCCCAGTGCTCACAAGACGCCACTGATCCTGCTGAACCACAGCAAGAACTCTGAGAGTTGTCCATCATTTATTTTTCTTTTTTTTAAGTCAATTAATTTTTTTTGTCTTTTTTTTTTTTTTTTTTTTTTTGCCTTTTCTAGGGCCGCTCCCACAGCATATGGAGGTTCCCAGGCTAGGGGTCAAGTCAGAGCTACAGCTACTGGCCTATGCCACAGCCACTGCATCTCGAGATCTGAGACGCATCTGCAATCTATACTGCAACTCACAGCAACGCCAAATCTTTAACCCACTGAACAAGGCCAGGGATCAAACCCGTGTCTTCATGGATGCTAGTTGTGTCGGGTTCGTTACTCCAGAGCCACAACAGGAACTCTCAACTTTGTACTTTAATCACCTACAAAATAACACTACAGCAGCACCTAGATTAGTGTTTGACTGGGTTAACTGAGGAGCCTGGCCACGTGTACATTAAAAAGACGGTCAATCCCACGCACGAGAAAATAAGGGTCAAAAGGGAAAATAACCTCTAAGTATTACTATAAAAACAGTTGTGCACCCCCTGAAAGGATTTCAGAGACCTCCAGGAGTCCCTGGGCTGTCACTGGAGAACTCCTGCCCTACATAAAAGTGCTTCTTCAACAAAAACACAACAGTGCATGAAGGCACGTTACTTATGGCAGAGCTGCCTGATGCCCTGTGCCTCATACTTCATGCCTCATTTCACTGATCTGAATTCAGTTAAATGACTAAATGAAAAGAGCCAACATGGACTTGCAGGCAGCACGTGGCAATGGGGAACATAAACCTGCTTTTCCTTCTGGAGGCCTCAGTTCCTGCGAAGGCTCTCAAAGTGTGAACATTTCCCCCACGGAATGGGATTCTGGTGTTTACCGCTAGAGTGCATATTTTCAAGAGCTTAGCCCTAAAAGTCAGGCAACTACTTCATCTGCGCTCAGACCAAGATGCAATGGACCGGTTCCAAAATTGAAGGGAGAACTGCCATGGTGAAAGAGCACTGGTCTCCGTGGTGGAGCATTCCCAGGGAACTTTTCGAGGATACGCCTGACATACCCAACTTTTTCTCTATAGATGGGCTTAGAGTCCAATTCCTGGATAGGACGCAACCCCCTGGATTCTAATCTACAGCTGACTGGGAGCCACTATCATAGAACATGATGTCTGACCTATTACATCGAGTGTCAGAGTAGCAGTAAAAACTGGTGGGGAACATCTTCCACCCCGGGGCACAGTGTTCTGATACAGTGACATACTCAAGGCAGACTTGCTAAATTGAACAGAACGCCCCCAAAGTGCCGGCATGCAGCCTCAGGGAGTTTCCAACATGGCACAGAAGAAATGAGTCTGACTAGGAACCATGAGGTTGCAGGTTTGATGCCTGGCCTTGCTTAGAGGGTTAAGGATCCAGCGTTGCTGTGAGCTGTGATGAAGACGCGGCTCAGATCTGGCGTTGCTATGGCTGCAGGGTAGGCCGGCAGCTATGGCTCAGATCTGCCCCCTAGCCTGGGACCCTGACGATGCAGTTTCAATTCCTGGCCGTGCTCAGTGGTTAGGGTTCTGGTGTTGCACCAAGCTGTGGTGTCGGTCACGACGCGGCTCAGATCTGATGTTGTGGCTATGGCTAGGCCAGCAGCTACAGCTCCGATTTGACCTCTGGCCCAAGAACACCTCTGTGCCGTAGTACGGCCTTGAAAAGATAAACAAGAAATGGTCTTCTTACTCAGAGAGTCATACCCACTTTCATTCCACTGGTATCCATGACTTGCCAGTCTTCCCCAAATCTCTCTCCAATTTTGAAAAGCCATTACGTTATTATATTAGCTGCTAAAACTCTTAACAGATTTTTTAAAATTGACTTTATATTTCAATTTTCTGGATAATCCCAACATTTTGCTCAGATGCTGATATATCATGTAGCCTCTGACCTTGAGAGTGGGTGAAGTCCTCATCTCCCTGGTGAAAATACTGCAGCATATCTACACACACACACACACACACACACACACACACACACACACACAGAGTCATAGCTTTTAATGGTTTGCTGATTCCAGGCATGGTTTCTTGATTTATAATTTTCTAATGGTATAATCAATTCCACACAGAAATTCAATCATCATTGGAAAATTTGTCATAGAAATTGATTTTATGCCATTTGTCCTTAAAGTATTCATATTTCAGGGAAAATTAAAAAAAAAACAAAAACGCATATTTTTTTTTAGGGCCTCACCTGCAGCATTTGGAAGTTCCCAGGCTAGGGGTCGAATCAGAGCTGTAGCTGCAGACCTACACCACAGCCACAGCAACAACGGATCTGAGCCGAGTCTTCAACCTACACTACAGTTCACAGCAATGCCAGATCCTTAACCTACTGAGCGAGGCCAGGGATCGAACCCACGTCCTCATGGATACTAGTCAGGTTCATTAACCACTGAGCTATGACAGGAACTCCCTAAAAAAACTTCTTTTTTTTTGCTTTTTAGGGGTGCACCCAAGGCATTTGGAAGTTCCCAGGCCAGGGGTCTAATCAGAGCTACAGCTGCCAGCCACAGCAGCCACACAAGATCCAAGCCATATTTGCGACCTACACCACAGCTCACGGCAACACCGGATCCTTAACCACTGAGTGAGGCCAGGGATCGAACCCATAACCTCATGGTTTCTAGTTGGATTCGTTTCTGCTGTGCCTCAATGCGAACTCCTAAAAAAACTTTTGAAAATAAAATGGTTAAAGACCAAATGCAGCTCTGAATTATATATCTAAATTATATATCTGGACAAGCGGTAATAAAGGAAAATTGGTATTTTAAATATTCAGGCTCATACCTTCCCTCTACCAAGGCAGAATAAAAATAAATAGATTAGTACTTAAAGACCACAGTCATTCTTATCCAAGAATTAGTCTTGGAGTCTTCCATTCTGCAAGTTCATTCGTTAACATCGTTTTCAGATCACGGACGTTGTCTTTAAGTAATAGGTTGCTGTCACCACCCAGTAATATACAGTGCTAAAGTGCACTTCAGCCCAGAGGGCAACTGGCTGACAACAATGATTAAAAAGAAAACAACTTGCTGACTAATTAATAGCTTCAATGCACTCTGGCCTCTGTTAAAAATAAAATCTCTTCGACCACCATGACGACTGTTATGATACAGTTCTGTTATTTGCAATGCTCTACCATTACTCTGTTTGTCCCCTCCTGTGTCTCCTCCTTGGAGTCCTGAGGAAAAGCACCCCCTTCTCAAACCAGGGTTTAGTTGAGCAAAGCTTCAAATTGATAGCGGTACCAAGCACTTCCCGGCTGATTTCGAAGCTTCAGTTATTTCCATGATTCTTACTGTTATTTTAACAAACAAACAAGTTTTTGTTTTATGTCCATTTAAATCCATCGTGTATTATCGTCATTAAAAGACAAACACCACACTGGGCAGAACCTCAACATAAATTTGCAGAAAGCTAGTAATCCAGCCTTGTTCATGAGTAAACAACCAGCTAAAGACCATCATCTCGGAGTTCCTGCTGTGGCTGCTGGATACTATGTCAGTTAGGAGTCTGACATAGTATCCAGGGGGGATGTGGGTTCCATCCCTGGCCTTGCTCAGTGGATTAAGGACCCGGCCTTGCCAAAAGCTGCGGTGTAGGTCACAGATGGGGCTCAGGTCCCAAGCTGCCGTGGCTATAGAGCAGTCCAATTCGACCCCCAGCCTGGGAACTTCCTTATGCTACAGGTGTGGCCCTAAAAAGAAAGGAAAAAAAAAAGGGACCATCATCTCCCCAGCGCTTCCCGAAACAAGAGTCTCTGGAACTCAAGGGGGACACACACATATTCACAGGGTCCGTAAGTCCTCTGTGAGGAAGTAGTGGCCATCCACTTTTTTATTCAATATTTCTTAAATTAGCATATACATATGTCTCAGAGATCTGAGAATTCTCTGAGTACATATTCTTTGGAACCAGGAAAAGCCCAACCCATGAGTCTGTCATTAAAGACCTTAAAAAGCAGATGGTTCATCTACACACTGGTGTCGAACGAATTAAAGAGAACATCAGGCTGCTTAGTGTTGACGAAAGCTTCAGTCTCTCAGATTTTCCTAATGACCTACCTTTACCAAAGTGTGTCTGGAAATCATTTTCTCCATGACTCCCACCTGAAACAATGTGACCCAGCCTCCCTAGCCCTGCTACAGCCACACCACGTCAATGACGGCTCAGCACAGATTCGGAAAGCCTGCCTAGGAATGAGCTACCCTGAGGAGGCAGCTTCTTCCTGTAGGATTCCAGTGGGGTTAGAGAGGATGAGACAGAATATCAAACATAAGGAGTAAGTCAGACATTGAGAGACAAACATCGTATGATATCCCTTACAGGTGGAATCTAAAAACGGGATGGGATACCAATGAACTTATTCGCAGAGCAGAAACAGACTCACAGACTTGGAAAAACTTACGGCTGCCAAAGGGGACAGGCTGAGGAGGGGAAGGGTGGGCTGGGGTTGGGGAGGGACATGTTCTAAAATTAGGACGTGGAGTTCCTGTTTTGGCTCAGTGGTAAGGACCCTGACTACTTATCCATGAAGATTCGGGTTCGACCCCTGGCGCTGCTCAGTGGGTTAAGGATGCAGTGTTGCTGTGAACTGTGGTGTAGGTCACAGACATGGCTGGGATCCCATGTTGCTGTGGCTGTGGTGTAGGCCGGCAGCTACAGCTCTGATTAGACCCCTAGCCTGAGAACCTCCATATGCCATGGGAGCAGCCCTAGAAAAGGCAAAAAGAGAAGAAAAAAAAAGGAATAAAAAAATTAGGTTGTGATGATGGTGGCACAACCATAAATATAATAAAATTCATTGAATTATTTTTTAAAAATAGGGACCCATCACTACTTTAGTGTGATCATTTGAAAGAGCTAAAATGGCCCTTGGTGTTAAAGCCAAAAACTTGATTTGGTCAGGCTTTTTGAGCCAGTTCATAGTAATTAAATTCACAGGAGACCAAGGTATGAATTAGAATGCCAAGCGCCATGTGTGGTGCTTTTTTTCTTTTTCTAGTAGCCAGGATGTCCTCCAAACATGGTGCCTCTTCCTTCACTGTGTCAAAGGGATGGAAGTCCAAACTCCCAACCAAAAGAAATGGGAGCAAATGGACAATATAATGCAGTAAGTCTTTTCATCCAAGCCCAGGAGAAGCCTGGAGCGGGGTCACTGCTGTGTGGCTGAAAGATGAGGGACCTCCGCCCGTTCCCTCCTCTGGTCAAGCTACATGATGACACCCAGGTCAGCCTCTCGGGTTCCTTTGCTTTTCCTGATTCCACCCAAACTCCCTGCCTTCCTTCTTCAAACAGATTTCTCCATAGTCAGCGAGGTCACAGGTTTCTCAATGTTAGTCATACTCGGGTCATCTTCTAGGAAACTGGCTCTAGTCACTTTTATGGGTGTTCCTCACATCTCTTAGGCAACACATGGACCAGTTTTTTTGTTTTTTGTTTTTTTTTCAGTCTTTTGTCTTTTTAGGGCAGCACCCATGGCATATGGAGGTTCCCAGGCTAGGGGTCTAATCGGAGCTGTTGCTGCCGGCCTACACCACAGCCACAGCCACAAGAACGAATCCAAGCCGCATCTTCGATCTACACCACAGCTCACGGCAACACCAGATCCTTAACCTGCTCAGGAACTCTGAGGACCAGTTTTCGCAAATGAGTTTTTTTTCCCACTACCAAGGACTCATTATGCATTCCTTATTCATCCCTTCAAACCATTTTTGGGAAAAACTAAGAATTAGTATCAAGAAAAAAATGATGTTGAGTTCCCGTCATGGCGCAACAGAAACAAATCTGACTAGGAACCATGACGTTTCGGGTTCGATCCCTGGTCTCGCTCAGTGGATAAAGGATCCAGCATTGCTGTGAGCTATGGTGTAGGTTGCAGACGCAGCTTGGATGCTGCGTTGCTGTGGCTGTGGCGAAGGCCAGTGGCTGTAGGTCTGATTGGACCCCTAGCCTGGGAAGCTCCAGGCGCAGCCCTAAAAGAAAAAAGGAAAATATGATGAGCAAAGAAATACACACACACACACACACACACACACACACACACACACACACACACACACACACATTCTTTTCATTCTCAAAGGATCTTTTTATTTCCAAATTCTGGTGATCTTGGGATATCTTACTACGTATTTCATATAATGACTTTTTAAATAATATCCTAATGAAAAAAATCCATTCATTCAACAAGCAAATATGAAGGACATACTTTGTATATGCCAGATATTATAGGAAATCTTGGAGCTTTAAAGAAGAACAAAATGGTCCAGTGCATGTAAAGAAAGTAATTAAGACCCATAAGTACAAAATAACCTAGAATGAATCCACTTTTGCCCCTTCCAATCCATTTTCCACTCAGCTACTAGAGCAGTCATTTTGAAAGCAAGCATCAGTATGTTTGGGGTTATGCCGTTTTACAGTCATGTGTAAAATATCAACATTCCACCAAAGACTGGGTTGCGCCAATCCCAGTCCTATTCCTCATTACTGGTTTTTCTAGCATAACGTGAAGACTGCCTCCTTGGCTCTAAGGCAAAAGCTCTGGATCTCCAGCAAACAATTCTTGAATAAGCTCACACCCACCTCCCCAAGGGTATGTCCTCTTTGCTGGACTGTGAACTCTAAGTCGAAACAAAGAAACACCTGCCACCACAGAAGCAAATGAGTCTCAGTGTGCAGTAATGAATCAATTATCTACAACTATTTAGAGTCCAAACATACCACTGATTGAGACTTACGTCTAGAAGTCTACATCCTTGTTTTTCTTTTATTTTTCTCCTAAACACGAAGGGTAAGTACTTGCTTAACGTTTTGGGTAAAGAATTCATGCCAGTGATTTCCCAGAACTTTGGGAACAGTTCACAGTTGACTCAAAGCAAGATTACAAAGGAACCTCCTTTAGCACAGCAGGTTAAGGACACAGCACTGGGGGAGTTCCCGTCGTGGTGCAGCAGAAATGAATCCAACTGGGAACCATGAGGTTGCAGGTTCAATCCCTGGCCTTGCTCAGTGGGTTAAGGATCCAGCATTGCCGTGAGCTGTGGTGTAGGTCACAGATGCAGCTCGGATCCTGCATCGCTGTGGCTCTGGCATAGGCCAGTGGCTACAGCTCTGATTAAACCCCTAGCCTAGAAACTGCCATATGCCATGGGTGCAGCCCTAAAAAGACAAAAAAAAAAAAAAAAAAAAAAAAAAGAAAGAAAAGAAAAGAAAAAAATTAAAAAACAAGGATATGGCACTGTCACTGCTGTGGCTGAGGTTCATTCTCTGGCCAGCACTTCCACGTTCGGCAGGCATGGCCAAATAATGATAATAACAATAATAGGAGTTCCCGTCGTGGCGCAGTGGTTAACGAATCCGACTAGGAACCATGAGGTTGCGGGTTCGGTCCCTGCCCTTGCTCAGTGGGTTAACGATCCGGCGTTGCCATGAGCTGTGGTGTAGGTTGCAGACGCGGCTCGGATCCCGCGTTGCTGTGGCTCTTGCGTAGGCCGGTGGCTACAGCTCCGATTCAACCCCTAGCCTGGGAACCTCCATATGCCACGGGAGCGGCCCAAGAAATAGCAACAACAACAGCAACAACAACAACAACAACAACAACAAAAAGATAATAACAATAATAAAGATTCTAAAGTTCTGGTCAGGGCTTCCACTCCTGATGCTCCTCTGGCTGGCACTGCTTCTTTCCCCATCCCTTTTCCTCCCCAGCACTGAAATTCTTCGGAAAACCTTTCCTGATGCCAACACTAGAGGCATAGGTACCTTAGTTATCCCTGCTTCTAGCTTTCTATATTTTCCTATAAAGTGTTTATCAGACTTGTAATTATGTCAAACATAAGAGATTATGTCTTTAATGTTTTTGTCTTTAACTAGATTATAACTCTGTTAAAGCAGACACTATATAATTCAATGTATCTTCAGTAGCTTGCATGGGACCTAATTTGAAAAAAAAAAAAAAAATCCAAGAAACACCTAACTAGCCCAACCAAAACATATTTACTCCACAAATATTTATTTAGTGTCAACGTGATCTAGGCCTATTCTAGGGATTAAAAATAATGTGGGGGTGGGGGTGGGGCAGACAACTAATCTCTATTCATACAACATTCACATGCTAGCAAAATCGTTGATATTGATTTAAAAATAAATCTCTAGGGAGTTCCCGTCATGGCCCAGTGGTTAACGAATCCGACTAGGAATCATGAGGTTGTGGGTTCGATCCCTGGCCTCGTTCAGTGGGTTAAGGATCTGGCGTTGCTGTGGCTGTGGTGTAGGCCGGTGGCTACAGCTCTGATTAGACCCCTAGCCTGGGAACCTCCATATGCCATGAGTGCAGCCCTAGAAAAAGACAAAAATAAATAAATAAATAAATAATAAATCTATAGGAACAAAAATAACTTCCCCATGGACAAAGACTCAAGGAAAGTAGAACCCGAAGAGGTGGGGCGTAGATGCATAGAAGAGAGAGAAGAAGTGAAAGGGGCTGCCGTGGTCTGGATGTTTTTGTGCCCCACCTCCATTCATATTTTTAGTCCTAACCCCCAGTGACCGTGTTAAGAGGTGTGGCTGTTGGGAGCTGACAGAGTCACAAGAGCAGAGCCCTCAAGACTGAGATTAACACCCTAACAAAAGAGACCCGAGAGAGCCAGCTCACTGCCATGTGAGGGACAGTGCGAAGAAGCCCCCACCAGATACCACATCTGCTGGGGCCATGAACTTGGACTTCCCAGCCTCCAGAACGGTGAGTGGCAACTGTTTTTTGTTAATATACCACCTAGTTTATGGTACTTTTGTTGCAGGAGCGTAAGCAGACTAAAGCAAGGATATAAGAAAATAAAATTCTGTAGAGAAAGAGCATGAACTTGGCAAGACAGATGAAAGGGGCTGAGACACGCCATGCAGCAAAGAGTTAGTGGCAAAGCAGGAGGATGCAGCTCCATGAACCCCGATGCCTCAGATGGGACATTCTTTCTTCACCCCGATGCCTCAGATGGTACCAGATCCACGGCTTGGTACTGAACTGAATGAATGAGCTGACCCGGTGCAGATGAGAACACTGTGGGGGTGGAAGTTCAACATCTTCACCTCCTGAGGGGGCACCTCTGTCACAGACTGTCATTCCAGGAGTGATGTGAGCTGAGGCCCTACCAGGAGAGGACAGAATGATGCCGGGGACCCTCCTGACTTCCATCAACTAAGACTTGGACTTGGTGGACCTTGGTCCCAATCACATGCTGAATTCTCTGCTTAAGCCCCTTTGTGAATATGCATATACCCCGGGCTTAAAATTCCCCAGCTTTGCTGCTCTGGAATATCCCTGCTGTTCTCCTTACTTGCTGCACATAATAATAAATCCTTCCTTCTCCCAAAAAGAAAAAAAAGTCAAGGACGCTTAGTTCTTCCTCAAAGGCTATCCATAATATCCTAAGCCATATCCTTGAGTTGGTCTACGGATGCCAAAAACCCCAGCAGGTGGAGGAAGTTAACTGCATGCTGACTACCAGCACCTAGACCCCAGACTGGTTGGACCAGAAAATTGACAACTGAGATTCTCAAAATACCATCCTGTTACCTCACCCCCAATCAATCAGAAGAATGTCCATGAGCCGATCACACACTTGCAACCAACACCCTTAGTTTTTAAGAAACCTTTCCGAAAAGCCATCAGGGAGTTTGGGTCTTTTGAGCATGAGCTGCCCGTTCTCCTTGCTTGGCACCCTGCAAATAAATGCCGTCCTTTCCTTCAACACCACCTGATGTCAGGTGATCAGCTCTGCTATATGACAGGTGAGCGGACTCAAGTTTGGCCCAGTAATAGTCACCTCTAAGCAAACCAGAATGGGCCTCAGCTCCTTCCACTGCTGTCAACTGTTACTAAAGAAAATCTGTTTTCACTGCTTTAATTAACGTCTGGCTTTTTTTTTTTTTTATCTCTGACACTTTGACCACGAAGATCTAATTAAGTCAAAGGTCAAAGATCATTAGTAAATGAAGAATTAAAACAACTAGTATTACTAAGGCAAAGTACTCTGTAATGTAATTTACTAATGTAAAGGTTCTCACTAAAGCCTGATTCATCCCTACCTACCTAGGATACCAGGATAACATTTGAGGTCTAAACACGCTCGGTAGATCTGTGTTCTGATCAGGCTTCCTAGCATTTCAGAGGAGTTCCCAAGTCCTACTGGTGTAAATGAAATAAACGTTTTCTGAGTTCACCTTTTAGATATTTTATAACTCTATTTTTATACTGTACTATATTCTATGTAGTGACCTCAAGAATGACTTCATTTTTTAAGAACGTGATGTATATACACAGGGGAATACCATTCAGCTGTAAAAAGCAGGAGATCCTGCCATTTGCAACAACATGGATGAAACTTGAGGGCATTATGTCAAGTGAACTAAGACAGAGAAAGACAAGTACTATGTGATCTCACTAATATGGAGGATCTAAAAAAGTGGAACTCAGAGAAACAAAGAACAGAATGGAGATTATTTGGGGTAGGGTAAAGGAGGAGATATTTGTCAAAGATGACAAATTTTCAGTTATAAGATGAAGAATTTCTGGGTCTCTAATATACAACACGATGACTATAATTAACGATACTGTGTTGTATACTTGAAATTGCTGAGAGAAGACTTTAAATGCTCTCACACAAGAAAAATAACTATGTGAGGTGATGGATGTGTTAACTCACTTTACTATGGTAATCATTTCACAAGATATATGTATATGAAATCTCACGTTGTACATCTTAAATTTATACAATTTATTTTTCAATCACACCTCAATAAAACCGACAAAAAAACCCAGAATAACTTTGTTTCAAAGGTATAGGTCTGTGTTAGCTCCTCCACCATCTCACCGATTGGCTGGAAGCAGCTATGGGGTGGAGTATGGCCATGGCATCCACACGGGCTGCAGGTGGAGGCTTTCCACCAACTCTGCTCGCCCGGTGGGTTCTCTGGAAGGAGACTTGAGCGGGGCACTTCCCTGGCCATCACACGCTCCATTCACTTTGAAGAAACTATGTAAATAACAATATGCTGTTAAGGTAATTTATCTTTTCTATTATGATACTCATTTACTTTTACGTACATTTGTTCAAAATTTGATGTCACAAGTATAACCACTGCTTTCCATATTCCTGCTTCAGTCTTTTTTTTTTTAGGGCCGTACCCATGGCATATGGAGGTTCCCAGGCTAGGGACTGAATTGGAGCTGCAGCTGCCCGCCTACCCCACAGCCACAGCAACGTCAGATCTGAGCTGCATCTGTGACCTACACCACAGTTCATGGCAACACTGGATCCTTGACCTACTAAGTGAGGCCAGGGATAGAACCCACCTCCTCATGGCTACTTGTCAGGTTTTTTACCCCTCAGCCACAACAGGAACTCCTGCTACAGCTTTTTTTTTTTTTTAATCAGAAAAATAGGTGTCTAAAAATGCAAATAGAAAAGTAAAAAAAGTAAAAATATGTAGTCTTTCCTTGCATCAACCCATCTATTTAAAAGATCACAAATACTTAACAGAGGTGAATATTATTGGATCCCAATTTAAGCAAGCAAGCACATCTCTCTGAAGCATCAAACTTATAACTAATATGATTCTAATAACACAACTAAAGTGTTTTCCTACTTTTATTGTTTTCATCTGTCTTTATTTGACTACTAGGTCAATAACCTATATTATTCACACAATTGTTTTATTGTAGTGAGTGTAAGTCCTTCTCTCTTATTCAGGGACGGTGCCTGCCAGCTTCCACAGGGAACTCCAAGCAGAATGAGATACACTTCATCACTTATGCCTCTGGTGAAAAAACTGAAATACTACTACTGATTACGACACAGACCAATGTGTACATAGGAGTTTCCTCGACTTCAAAAAAAATATATATATATACATTAATAGAATTATAAAGTATTCATCTATTATTTTGCCTTTTTCTGTACTCTAATATTTATCATCAATTTGTTTATTTATTACTTATTTTTCCTGGCATAATTATACATAAAATTCAATAAAAAAGACATTTCAATGTCTGCATTTTTGGCATTTATCATTATTTCTTTCTTTCTGTGATTATTACTGAATAAACAAATATATTTTTTTGCATAGAGGAAGGAATGTTAAAAAAATTAATGACATACTTGCTCCAGGAATCAAATATGCAGACTCACCACTGGAAGGTTTCATGCTAGTCCAGGTTATATCATCAGCTTGGCAATCCTAGTTTAGCTCTCTCAAGCTCAAACTAGTAAACTCAGAAAAATTAATAAATAATTTTCTTTTCTTGGGACTAATTCAGAGATCTTTCACTTAGGGAGCATATTAGGAGTTTATTCTTGGTTACAATCAAAGGTAAAAAAATGAGACAAGGAGTTTCCGTTGTGGCTCATTGGTTAACAAACCTGACTAGTATCCGTGAGGATGTGGGTTCGATACCTGGCTTGCTCAGTGGGTTAAGGATCCAGCATTGCTGTGAGCTGTGGTGTAGGTCACAGATGCGGCTTGGATCCCACACTGCTGAGGCTGTGGTGTAGGCCGGCAACTACAGCTCCAATTGGACCTCTAGCCTCCATATGCCGCAGGTGCAGCCCTAAACAGACAAAAGACAAAAAAAAAAAAAAAAGAGAGAGAGAGAGAGAGACAAGAAGGGAGTTCCTGCTGTGGCGCAGGGTTAAGAATTCCACTGTGGTGGCTCAGGTTGCTGAGGAAATATGAGTTTGATCCCTGGCCCCACTCAGTGGGTTAGGGATCTAGCATCACCTCGAGCTGTGGTATAGGTCAAAGACGCAGCTTGTATCTGGCATTGCTGTGGCTGTGGTGTAGGCTGGCAGCTGCAGCTCTGATTTAACCCCTAGCCTGGGAACTTCCATATGCCACAGGTGCAGCCCTAAAAAGAAAAAATGTATATCATAAGAAATATTTTGAACCTATTTTTATACCCAGGACCAGTCAATTTGGGACATAGTCAGGGTTAAATTACATACCACAGAACTTGTAGTCAGATCAAAAATCCTGGCACAAACCAGTGCAGTGTCTCCAGTCTCTCTGGGTAATTTATCATCCTCATAAAATCAATTGATGGGTTTGTTTTGAATATTTGGAAAGTCCAACTGACCCCTAATGCATGTTAGATTCTTTGAAAGCTACCATTGAGATGGAATTTTACCTTCGGGGCATTTTTGGGGGGACCAGTGAAACCGAGCAGGCCCCTGGGAGGCCTTCTCAGGTGCCAAAGCCCTTCCATGTCCCCCACTTCTTGTTTATAGAAAACATTTAGTCTCCTAGGCCTTCCCTAAGTTCCAAAGAGCTGACTCAAGCAGTTAATAATTAGAGAAGCGAAGAAATACAGATACGAAGGAAAAGCAGTCAAGAAACAACAGTTCGGTCATAAAACAGTCACAGGACTCCTAGCTCCTCCTGAAGAGAGACTGAACTGAGGCATTTCTTTGAGTTGTTCTGAGGAAACCAAGACCCCCCACCGGGAGGATGCTGATTACATGCTGACCACAACCACGCAGACCCCAGACTGAGTGAAACCAGAAGACTAGTGATCAAGATTCCCAAAACATCACCACCAATTAATCAGAAGAGTTCTCGTCGTGGCTCAGTGGTTAACAAACCTGACTAATATCCATGAAGATGCAGGTTCAATCCCTGGCCTTGCTCAGTGGGTTTGGGATCCAGCATTGCGGTGAGCTGTGGTGTAGGTCACAGACGAGGCTCCCGCATTGCTGTGGCTGTGGCATCGGCCAGCAGCTGCATCTTCAATTCGATCCCTAGCCTGGGAACTTCCACATGCTGTGGGCACAGCCCTAAAGAGACAAAAAACAAACAAACAAAAAAGCCCCAGTAAAGCAAAAGAATGTGCACAAGCACCCTGTGACCCTCATCCCTAATGTTGCCTTTTAAATCCTTCCCTAAAAGCCACTGGGGAGTTTGGGTCTTTGAGAACTAGCTTTCCAGACCCTTGCGTGGTGCCCTGCAAAAGACCCTGTGCTTTCCTCCAGCACAGCCCATGTCAGTAGGCTGATTGTGCTGCAGGTCAGGCGAGTGGACCCAAGCTTGGTTGGGAACAGCAACACCTGGGAGGCTGGGTGGGGAACAGGATTAGGCAGAAGGTGAATCCAGCAGCCATTCTGGCCTGGCAAAGCCTTGGCCAAACCAAAGCCAAGGGAAGCTTTGGGGCATATACAACTCACAAGAGTTGTCCCCACTGGACCAAAACAGCCAGGCCTTTATACCCCTGGATGTCCAGTTAGATGCTGGCCCCTCTAGAAAGGGCAGGTCCTTGGACAAGGTGGCTTCCTGGAGCTAAGAGAAACTTTGGCAGCTGAAACAGCAAGTCTTGTTCACCAGAAACGTGCCCAAATTATAAGCTGCATTTTGAGGAGGTAAGCACAGGAAGAAACGTCCCAGGGATTCTCGTTGAGGAGATATAAATGTACAGTTTAAGGTATCAGCTGCTGTCTGAATTTATCTGGTCTGATTTTGGAGAATAAATGCCCTGAATGGCATTAAATAATGGTTTCTGTATGACTTTGTGAGCAAATAATTAGATAATAGCTTCCACTGTGGTGCCTTGTCTCCTTCTATTCCTGATGTCTCTTGGGTCTCTTTAAGGCTCTGGGGGACAAGAGTAACAGCAGCTTATTATTGGAGGCCTAGAGTACACAATGCATGTAGATGTGTTGGGGTTGATAAAATTCTAGACGGTTCCTGGGCCAGTTCACTCAACAGCTGCAAAGTCCAACGGTTGGAAAGTCCAATCCTTGGAAAGATTTGCACCTTGATTGTTGAGCATGATATTTAGGAATTTTAAAGGCCATTGTCGGATCTTGGATATTGATCCAAAGGTCATGGGAGAAAGACGTTTTTGCTGAGAACTGCAGAAAACTCTTGGCACAAAAGACTCCATCCAAATCCATGCACTAAGAGACCTGACCAAACTACATGGCTTCTAGCAGATAGAGGCACATGCTTGGGGTGGCCCTGGGATGAAATTCTGTCTTGAAGATTTTAAGATTGCCAAAAGAATGTGCTGTTTGTTCTAGCCAGTACCTGATGATAGGTCCCTGACTGCCCTTCCTTAGAGCATTTACTTAAAGGGGTTCCAACTATAAATACCTCCTCTGTCCCTTTAGATGCATTTGTAGCACCTACAGTCCAAGTGTGTCTTTCTCGAGGACCTGAAAAACTATTCCTTTGAAGTGTAATCGTCAGGAAGGATAGGGTCTCTGTCTCCCAGTCTCTCTGGAAGGACAGAAGCCTAATTTCAAGAAATGGCAATTAGGCAAACTATGACATTTAGAATGGACGAGATCCTTCTGTAGCGCACAGGGAACTGTGTCCAGTCTCTTGGGACAGAACATGATGGGGATGATATGAAAAAAAGAACATATATATGTTGTATGACCTGGTCACTTTGCTGTATAGTGGAAACTGGCACAATATTGTAAATCAGCTATACTTTAATTTTAAAAAATAACTCATTTCATTCAAATGAAGACAGAAAACTCATCCTCAAAAAGAAACTGAAATTTAAAAGGAAAAAAAGACCTGCAATGAGTAAGCACAGACAATCATATTTACACTGACTAGCCTCTCACCCCTTTTTGGTAACTTTTCACTTTCTGCCTCTGCTCAAGCCCCATCTTCCTTCCTGGTCCCTTTCTTCCTGAAAGTGTCCAGTCATGACTGCACAAACTGGAGTGGAGCTCAGCTCTCTTCGCTACGGTAATTTTTCCTAAATAAAGTCTGTTTTTACCACTTTAACTAAAGGCCAGATCTGTTTATCTTGGACAATACCCAATGCCATCTTCTTGATACACAAAGTTTTTGGAGTGTTGGCCTAAAACAAACTGCCAGGTATTTCTCCAGCAAAGATGAGTTTATTCAGGATCACCAGAGAGTTGCATTTCGAGGTCTGCAACCACGGCAAGCCACATGCAAGTCCCACCCAAGCAAGAGAAGGAGAGCGCTTGTACAGAGGGGACAGGGCTGTTGGGAGGGCTACCGCAAGCAGAGTCCACAGCTTTTCATTGGCTGAGTCCTGGCCGGGAAAGAAGAGCGGTCCGTCTTCTTGTTGGGCTCTGATGTTGTTGCAGGGTGTGAGAGCTCCCCCTTCTGGCCTCCCAACCCTATTTTATTCCGATGTCAGTTTACTAATTTCTTACAGGAGAAAGCTTTCCACTTCTGGAAGTCATCTGCTTATGGAGACCATTTAATGACCCTCAGGATCAGACCGCCAGTGAATTAGATATCTGGGATCCTAAATGCATCAGGCTAGGGGTATGGACGGAACTGTGCCCCCACCCCCATGCTTATGCTGAAACCCTAGCCAACAGTCCTTCAAACCGTGGCTGTATTTGGAAATAGGGCCTTCAAGGAGGTAATTAGGTTCAAGTGAGGCCATTAGAGTGGGAACTAATCCAAATGACTGATGTCCTTGCAAGAAGAGTCTGCACACCCAAAATATACCAGGGTGTGCAGACTCTTCTTGTGCTCCTGCACAGCACAAGACATAACAAGAAGGCGTCCATCCAGAAGCCAAGAAGAGAGACCTCAGAAAAAAACAATCTTGCTGACACCTTGATCTGGGACATCTAGCCTCCAGAACCAGAAATAAATTTCTATTCTTTTAGCCACCCAGTTTGAAGTATTCTCTTATGATAGCCTTAGCAAACTAATACAGCTGGGAAGCATACTTCCACAAGAAATGGGACGAGGAGTTCTGTGGTGGCCTAGCATGCTAAGGATCCAGCATTGTCACTGCTGTGGCATGAGTTCAATCCCTGGCCTGGGAACTTCTGCATGTCCAGGCCTAAAGGGAGGGGCTGGAGGGGCTCCTGAGCACCGCGGGCATCCCAGGCTCCTCCGGCTTGGCACCACCAGGGAGGCCCACCCAGTTGGCCCTTCCCTCTGCAGTCAGCGCTGCCTCTCCGTGTGGAAGTTCCCAGGCTAGGGGTTGAATCAAAGCTACAGTGGTCTGCCTACATCACCGCCACAGCAATTCGGGATCTGAGCCGCACCTGCCATCTACACCACAGCTCACAGCAGGCAATGCCAGACCCTTCACCCACTGACAGAGGCCAGGGATCAAACCCGCATCCTCATGGATACTAGTTGGATTCATTTCCACTGCGCCCCAACGGGAACGCCCCCACTTCTTAATAATCATCTAGAGATTTCCACAGTAATTTACTGGGAGAGTCCTCTGACTTTTCCTTCTGCCTTTCCTCATTCTCATCGCCCAGCTTCAACAACCGTCACCTATACATTCTTACTCTCAGCCGTCACTCTATTACCCTTTAGTATTGGTTAAATCACTCTTTTTCTTTTAGATTTATTTTAGTTTCCATCCATCACCATACAGTCGAACCCCTTTACCCAGCACCTTACACTCTGATTACCACTACTCTGTTCCCGGAATTTACATGTTTTGTTTGGTTTGTTCATTTACTTTTTTTTATATTCTATGCATGAGTAAAATCACGTGGTATTTATCTGACTTATTTCATTTAGCATAGGTCCATCCATGGTGTCAAAAATGGCAAGATTTCATCTTTTTATGGCTCAGTAGTATTCCTGTGTGTAGATACAGATACACAACATCTTTATCCATTCATCCATTGATGGGCACTTAAGCTGGTTCCATATCTTGGCTATCGTAAATAATGCCACAATGAACCTAGCAGTGCAAATATCTTTTTGACTTAGTGTTTTGGTATTTTTTGGATAAATACCCAGAAGTGGGATAGCTGTGTCATCTGGTAGTTTTTGTTTTTTGGGGTTTTTTTGTTGTTGTTGTTTTTGTTTGTTTGTTTGTTTTTGAGGATTCTCCATACTGTTTTCCATAGAGGCTGTACCAATTTATATTTACGCCAACAGTTCATGAAGGTTCCTTTTTCTCCACATCCTCACCAATGCTTGTTATTTCTCGCCTCTTTTTTTTTTTTTTTTTTTTTTTTTTTTGTCTTTTTGCCTTTTCTAGGACTGCTCCTGCAGCATATGGAGGTTCCCAGGCTAGGGGTCAAATCGGAGCTGTAGCCACCAGCCTCCGCCAGAGCTACAGTGACGGGGGATCCGAGCCGAGTATGCGACCTACACCACAGCTCACAGCAATGCCGGATCCTTAACCCACTGAGCGAGGGATTGAACCCGCAACCTCATGGTTCCTAGTCGGATTCGTTAACCACTGAGCCACAACAGGAACTTCGTCTTTTTTGGGGGGGGTGCACCCCTGGCATGTGGAAGTTCCCAGGTCAGGGGTCAAATCGGAGCTCCAGCTGCCAGCCACAGCTACAGCTACAGCAACTCCAGATCCTTAACCCACTGAGTGAGGCCAGGGATAGAACCCGAGCCCTCATGGATCCTAGTTGGGTTTGTTACTGCTAAGCCATTATGAGAACTCCTTCTTGCCTTTTTGATAATAGCCATTCTAACAGGTATGAGGTGATATCATATTACGATTTTGATTTGCATTTCGCTAGTAATTAGTGATGAACATCTTTTCATGTGCCTGTTAACCATCCCTATGTCTTGCTTGGAAACGTCTATTCAGTTCCTCTGCCCACTTTTTAACTGGGTTGTTTGGGGTTTTTTGTTGTTGAGTTGCATTAGTACTTTATATATTTTAGATATCAACCCCTTACTAGATACCTTATTTGCAAATATCTTTTCCCATTTGGCAGGCTGTCCTTTCATTGTGCTGATGGTTTCCTTTGCTGTGTAGAAGTTTTTAGCTTGACATAGTCCTATTTGTTTATTTTTGCTTTCATTTCCCTTGCCTGAGGAGACATATCTAGAAAGACATTGCTAAGACCAATGTCGAAGTGTGTACTGCTTTATGTTTTCTTCTAGGAGTTCAATGGTTTCAGGTCTAATATTCAAGTCTTTAATCTGGAACCCGATTTTTTTGGCCACACTCAAGTCATGTGGAAGTTCCTGGGCCATGGATCCAACCAACACCATAGTATTAACCAGAGCCACAGTAGTGACAATGCCAGATCCTTAACCCACTGTGCCACCGGGGAACTCCTAGAACTCTGTTCTTTAAAGGTTTTAATGGAGGTTTCATTACTTAGGCATAACTGATTAAATGATTGGTCATTAGTGATTTAAACTCAGTCTCCAGCCCCTCTCACCTAAGATGTCAGGAGTGGGGCTAAAAATTCCAATCAAGACTTGGTCTTTCTGGAAACTAGCTCCCATCCTTAAGCTACCTAACCCACCATCCCCACTCCCCAGTAGTTGCAATACATATGGAAGAAACTTTTATCACACTGCAGACTCTAAGGGTTTTAGGAACTCTGTTCCTGAACGCAGGAACAAAGACCAAATATAGCTTTTATCATACCACTGCTATCCTAAAGGGTGTGAAGTGGTATGTCACTATGGTTTTGATTTGCATTACCTTAATGATTAAGTATCTTTTCATGTTTTCATCACTTAATGATGTTAAATATCTTTTCATGTTCTTACAGATCTTTTGTATATCTTCTTTAGAGAAATATCTTTGTCTTTTTTGTTGTTGTTGTTGTTGTTATTGTTGTTGTTGCTATTTCTTGGGCCGCTCCCACGGCATATGGAGGTTCCCAGGCTAGGGGTTGAATCGGAGCTGTAGCCACCGGCCTGCGCCAGAGCCACAGCAACTCGGGATCCGAGCCGCGTCTGCAACCTACACCACAGCTCACGGCAACGCTGGATTGTTAACCCACTGAGCAAGGGCAGGGACCGAACCTGCAACCTCATGGTTCCTAGTCGGATTTGTTAACCACTGCACCACGATGGGAACTCCCAGAGAAATATCTTTGAATGTTCTTTGCTCATGAGTTGTTTTTCTGTTGTCACTGAATTATTTATATATATTCTGGATATTAATCCCTTATCAAATACATGATTTGCAAATATTTCTCCCTTTTTGTGCATTTTGTGGGTTGTCTTTTCACTCTCTTCCCCCCCCCCCATCTTTTTTGGGCCACACGCTTGGCATATGGAAGTTCCCAGGCTAGGGGTTGCATCGGAGCTGTAGTGCCACAGCAACGTCAGATCCAGGCCACATCTTCGACCTACAGTTCATGGCAACACCAGATCCTTAACCCACCGAGTGAGGCCAGAGATCAAACCTGCATCCTCATGGATGCTAGTTAGGTTTGTTTCTGCTGCGCCATGACAAGAATTCTGCCTTTTCACTCTCTTGCTAGTGTCCTTTAATGGACAAAAGTTTTACTTTTTTTTTTTTTTTTTTTTGGTCTTTTTGCCTTTTCTGGGGCCGCTCCTGCAACATATGGAGGTTCCCAGGATAGGGGTCGAATCAGAGCCGTAGCCGCTGGCCTACGTACGCCACAGCCACAGTGACGTGGGATCCGAGTCGCCTCTGAGACCTACACCACAGCTCATGCCAACGCCGGATCCTTAACCCACTGAGCAAGGCCAGGGATTGAATCTGCAACCTCATGGTTCCCAGTCGGATTTGTTAGCCACTGCGCCATAACGGGAACTCCCAAAAGTTTTAAATTTAATGAAGTAAAATTTATCTATTTTTTTTTCTGTCTATGTCATTGGTGTCACATGGAAGAAATCACTGCCAAATTCAATGCCATGAAGCTTTTCTTCATGCTACCTTCCAGGAGTTTCACAGCTTTAGATCTTACATTTAGGTCTTTCATCTATTTTGAGCTGATTGATTTTGTAAGGTAAGGGTCCAACTTCATTCTTTTACATTTGTTGAAAAGCCTGTCCTTTCCCTAGTGAATGGCCTTGGCAACCACGTTAAAAATCATTTGCCCTTTTATGTGAGAATTTACTTCTGGTGGCCTGGAATACATTACATTTTATTTTTTAATCCTTTAGATCATTAGTATAGTTTTTCTTTCTTTCTTTTTTTTGTCACACCCACAGCACTCAGAAGATTCCTGGGATAGGGATGAAGCCCCATAACAGCAGTGACCCAAGCCCCAGCAGTGACAATCCCAGATCCTTAACTCACTGAGCCGTCAGGGAACTCTAGATCATTACTATCTGCAAAATACAAATTACATGACAATCTTTTCATATTAATAGAATTTTTGCAGAAATGACAGCAAGAAACACTTTTTGGGAATAAATACATAATTTTTAACACTATACGTATGTCTTCAACATGTTAGTCAAATATGGCTGCTGCACAACAAAACTCAGAAGTATGCACTATTAATTCACTTTAGTGGTCTGATATTAATCCAATTCAGCAGCAGTTCGTGTTAGTCTGATAGTTTGCTGACTTTCATTTAAAAACCACAGGTTTGGGGAGTTCCCATCCTGGTGCAGCGGTTAACGAATCCGACTAGGAACATGAGGTTGCAGGTTCAACCCCTGGCCTTGCTCAGTGGGTTAAGGATCCAGCGTTGCGGTGAGCTGTGGGGTAGGTCACAGATGCGGCTCCATCCCGAGTTGCTGTGGCCGTGGTGTAGGCCGGCGGCTACAGCTCCTATCTGACCCCTAGCCTGGGAACCTCCATATGCCGCAGGAGCGGCCCTAGAAAAGGCAAAAAGACAAAAAAAAAAAAAGCAAACCACAGGTTTGGGAGCTCCTGCTATGGCTCAGCAGCGACGAACCTGCCTAGCAGCGAGCGGCCCTGCCCGGTGGGTTAAGGACCCTCACCGCTGTGGCTGTGGCGTCGGCCGGCAGCTGCAGCTCGGATTCAACCCGGAGCCTGGGGACTTCCGTACGCGTGCGCGAGGCCCTAAAAAGCAAATAAAAAGAAAATAACATCCGTACTTTAGAATCGTGTGTGGGAAATGGCCAAGCCTCGGTCCCCCACTCCCTCCACGCTTTCACCCTGGGAGCGGGAACAGTCTTTACACCCAACATTAAACCGTCAGAACGAGGTTAACCATCTGCGTGTTCTTCCGTCAACAAGTCCGTGAGTCAATTCTCTAAAAGCAGGAAAACACTCACAGAAACGCGCTCCCCGCCTGCGCTCGGCGGGGTGGACATCACGGGAGGCTCCGGAAGCGCCGTCCTCCGAGGCCGTCGTTAGTATTCCAGAAGTTTCTACGGGTGAAGGGGAGCATCTGGCACTTGGAAAACCACAAAGTGGCATTTCCACCGTGATATTATGTCACTAAACAACGCTTCTATGCTGCCAGCACTGTTCCCTTTTTCCGTTTTGTATATATGACAGGCTCCCTCAGGGGGCAGCGAACCGCCGAAGCGCTGGCCGTCGCCCTGGGCGGAGACGCCCCGACGCCTGAAGGCTCGTCGCAGCGCTGCGCAGCGCCTCACCCACCAGAGGGCGCCCGCGCCGCCTCGCCCGCGCCCTCGCCGGAGCGCGCCGCAGCCAGTGCGCGGGCGCAGGCCCCGCCCCCTCGGCTGGCCCCGCCCCATTGTCGCGCGGCCGCGGCCCCCGCTCTTCAGGCCCCGCCTCCGCCCCGCCCCCTTGAGCAGCGCGGCGGCGGCGGCAACATGGAGGGGGAGAGCACGTCGGCGGTGCTCTCGGGTTTTGTGCTCGGCGCTCTCGCCTTCCAGCACCTCAACACCGACTCGGACACGGTGAGCCGAGCGGCGGGGCGGGAGCTGCAGTCGCCTCGGAAGAGGCCCTGCGCGCGGGCCCCTCGTGGCCGCCTTGGCCCGGGTCCCGCCCGCGGGCTCCCCGACGACGACGGCGGGCCGGCCCTCTGCCCCCCGAGCCGCCCTCTCAGCCCCTGGGCGGCCCCGGAGCTGCCGCCCGCCCTCTGACCCTTCCTCTGGTCGCCGGCGTTCATTTCCGCGCCCGACCGCAGCGTCCCGCACGCCCCCTTGCTCTCCTGCCGCAGCTCGCCTTGTCGGGACTCACTCGGTGGAGGAGGAAGAGAGAGGTCGCGGGGGTCCTGTGCCCCGCCGGGAAGGGTGCGGGTTAACGCTCTCCTAAGACCCCCTGGGGTTTTCCCACCACTCTTGTTTTTTTCCTGCAGAACAGCTACTGTGCACGTTTGTTGAAAGGGTCGGCGGGTAAGGGAATGAGAAGCGGTGCATCCAGTGGCTATTTGGGGAGAAGTCTTAGATGAAAAAGATTAACGTGCTTAGAGGGTATCTTTGACTTTTGTTTGCATTGATAGCAAATGTGTTATATTGTGAGGCCTCAGCTAGTTCCTTGTGAGATGCTTTCCGTTAAAATTTAAGTATTTAAGTTTGTCCTCACATATTAGGTATTTAAATGCTTATTCCTTTTGCCCGTTCAAAACCTCTGGATGAAGTAGTGAAGGACTTTTTAAAAACACAGTGCTGGGAGTTCCCGTCGTGGCGCAGTGGTTAGCGAATCCGACTAGGAACCATGAGGTTGCGGGTTCGGTCCCTGGCCTCCCCGGGTTAACGATCCGGCGTTGCCGTGAGCTGTGGTGTAGGTCGCAGACGAGGCTCGGATCCCACGTTGTTGTGGCTCTGGCGTCGGCCGGTGGCTACAGCTCCGATTAGACCTCTAGCCTGGGAACCTCCATATGCCGCAGGATTGGCCCTAGAAAAAAGACGAAAAAAAAAAAAAAGATTAAAAATTTACTGTCAACCACACTGGGTCTCTAAATGCCGAGAGAAATAACTGAATTCTCTAAAATTCAAAGAAATCACTGATGTTGTGGCAAAATGTCTATATTTTAACAAGAATCAGAGCTCACAGCTACCATTTTAGAAGGTAGACTCTGCAAGTCTTGAATATTGTGCACAATTTTTAATCTAAAAATTCACTCTTAGGTTCCTGCTGTGGTGCAGCAGGTTAATAATCCAGCATTGCTCTGTGGCTGTCTGGGTTCAGTTCCCTAGCCTGGCCCAGTGGGTTAAGGATGTGGAGTTTCTACAGCTGTGGTGTAGGTCGCAGCTGTGGCTTGGATTCATTCCCTGCCTCAGGAACTTCCATATGCTACAGATGCTGCTGAAAAAAAAAAAATAAAAATTTTTTTGAAATGAAAATAAAAACCCACCCCTGTATCTCTTCATAGTTCAGAAGCCTTCGCTGGCTTCCAGAAGCAGGTGCTCTTAATCCAGAGTGCCTGGCCAGTCATTCAGGAGGGTCCATTATTGGCGTTATTCTTTTCTGCTTATGATTTCCTAACTCACAAATGCGAGGCTTCTATTCTAAAGCTAACTGCTCTGCTCCTTGCCCCGCAAACATTGTGTACTTATTTCTGGCTTTAAGCCTTTTATGCTTCCAAGAGTGCCAAAATGTAGTGGTGTTTGCAGTCTCTACAACTTGGGTTTTTTTAACCAAGCTGGAACGCACCTGTCTTTCTTTCGTGTGTCCTCCAGCTGGTAGCACACACTTGTACATAGTGTAAAATACTCGGGAAATACTGGTTTGTTAAGTGGCTGGTAATTCTATCAGTGTATTCCATATCTGATTCTTATTTTTATCCTCATAGGAAGGTTTTCTCCTTGGGGAGGTGAAAGGTGAAGCTAAGAACAGCATAACTGATTCCCAAATGGATGATGTTGAAGTTATTTATACAATTGGTGAGTCACTTATTTATCTCCTATTTTGATAGTTTATGCTAAAACGGATCATCATAAATTACTTTTTAAATTGTTGAGATAGATATGAATTTTTAAAAGCAAGTTTTAAAAAAAATATGTTGCACTCATTTCTCAGTTAAAATGATGGCTATACCCTAGTCTAAAGGAAGAAACAGTATGAGACATAGGAAGTGAATTAAGATTACTGAGGAGGAAACAAGGATGAAATAGCTCCTGCAGATATTTAAGTGGCAGGAAGATGGTGCAGCAAAAGGAACCAGTAAACAAGACCAAGAAAAAAACAGGTTGGACAGACACATAACATGCTCGAGAAAATTTGGAAGATGAGAACTGAAAAAACTCAGTGGTTTAAGTAATTGAAAACCTTACGTAATTTCTGGAGTTTCATGGGGAAAAGGCCGACTGAATTACTTTTGTAATAGTATAGTATCAGTACTTGATAGATATATATGAGGTTATTGAGATGGTGTCTTCATGTAGTTTTCTCCGTACGCATGGCATTTGCAGGTACAAAGATGTCTGTAGCCTTCACATATTTACCTGAAAAGACTCTTCAGCATTTTGGTATTGGGTTTCCTCGTCTAGATGAAGGGTCACAAATTCTCTGTAGTCAAACTGATGTCTTTGATTTAGATGCCTAATGAAATTTCTAACAGTCTGGCTAGGATCTCCCCAAGGAAGGGACTCAAATAGGACCCATCCCAGGAACTGCGATAGGTGATTACTGTTGCAGTGGTCCAGTGCATGCTGTCTGATAAGATTTGCTTCTTGACACGAGGGACATATGTAAAGACGAGATGCCTAGAAGAACTCATGTTGTCTTGATGTCTTTCTGTGTCATCAGAGGTGACTATTGCCTTTCACTCTTCCCTCCTGAATCATGAGGGATGTGGAAATTTGGAATAATAGAGGAAACACCATATTCATCTTGACACGTCTTACATGATGTTTATTTATTTATTAAAATATTTTTTTTTTTGCTTTTTAGGGCCATACCCATGGCACACGGGAGTTCCCAGGCTGGGGGTCAAGTCAGAGCTGCAGCTGCCAGCCTGTGCCACAGCCACAGCAACTCGGGATCTGAGCCATGTCTATGACCTACACCACAGCTCATGGCAATGCCAGATCCTTAACCCACTAAGCAAGGCCAGGGATCGAACCCGCAACCTCAAGGTTACTAGTCAGATTCGTTTCTTTCTTTTTTTTTTTTTTCTTTTAGACTGCCCTGTAAGAATATGGAGTTCCCAGACCAGGTATCTGGTGCAAGCCACAGTTGTGACCTAAGCCGCAGCTGCAGCAGTGCTGAGGCCAGGGTTAGAACCCGTGTCCCAGCGCTCCCAACTGGCTGTGAATCCCATTGCGCCACAGCAGAAACTCCTAGTCAGATTCGTTTCTGTTGCGCCACAATGGGAACTTCTCTTAAATGATTTTTAATGCTGTCTCGTGATAGAAATTAATCTGTTAGCACACCATCTGCAGCTCCCAGAATTTAGATGTATTTAGGTGTAGTATTTCTATTGACAGGAGGGTAAAACTCACCTCTTTAGAGGTGTTGGACTTTTTTTCTTTAGTCTACAGTTAACATTGACTAATCCTTTATGAAACAACCAGTTGGAATAACAACCAATAATTCCTTTAGCAGCTGTTTTTATCACTTGGGTAAAATTAGAGCATAGCAATTTCAGAGCTCAATGAATATAGCAACTGGGAATTTATCTTTTGTGTGTCTGTTATTAAACCTATTTAGAAGGAATATAGCATTCTAGTTACAAATCAGGCTATAGGTGTGGATTTTGTCTCCTCCACTGGCTTGGGTGAGCCACTTAATCTTTCTGCTTGATACCTCATCTTTAAAATGGAAGGAATGAGAACATCAGTCTCATAGGTTTTGTGGAAATTAAATGAGATACTGGTAATGTACTTTCTGGCATGAAGTCAGTATATGTTATTCAACTGATAATTAATGTTAGCATAACTAAAATTTCTTTTTTTTCCCCAGATGTTCAGAAATACATTCCATGCTATCAGCTCTTTAGGTGAGTACTAAGAGCACGTACATGGTCCATTGTGAAAATTATTATTCTCTGCAGGTGAATTTTTTTCTTTTTAGGGCCATACCCATGGCATATGGAAGTTCCCAGGCTAGGGGCTGAAATGGAGCTGCAGCTGCCAGCCTACACCACATCCACAGCAATGCCAGATCTATAACCCAACTGAGAGGGGCGGGAGATCAAACCTGTGTCCTCATGAATACTAGTTGGGTGCATTACCACTGAGCCACAATGGGAACTCCTGCAAGAGAATTTTTAAAACTAACTTGGTTACAAGTTATACATGATGGTTAGATTAAAATGAAAACTCTTTTTTTTTTTGGCCATACTCACGGCATGCAGGTTTCCAGGCCAGGGATTGAACCCACCCCACAGCAGCGACCTGAGCTGCAGTGACAGTGCTGGATCCTTAACCCACAGCGCCACCAGGGAACTCCAAAAAGACTTAAAAAAAAAAAAAAATTATAGTTGATTTACAATGTTCTGTCCATTTCTGCTGTACAGCAGATTGACCTAGTTATTCATACATGTACATTCTTTTTCTCACATTATCCTCCATCGTGTTCCATCACAAGTGACTAGACATGGTTCCCTGTGCTCTATGGCGGGACCTCTTTCTTTGCTTGTCCACTGCAGATGCAGCAGTTTGCATCTACTAATCCCAGACTCTCAGTCCCTCCCCCTCCCCAAAAAGGCTTTTTTTTTCTTTTTTTCCTTTTTCAGTCTTTTTCAAAAAGGTTTTTTTTTTTGCCTGACAATTCACCTGTTCACTTCAACCCTGTCTTCAGTATTTATCGGCCCCATTAGCAGGTCTGCACTCCCTCTTCCAGGGACCAGTTCACCTTGCTTTTCCTTTTCCCATCCGGTCGCCTCATCACGTATGTAAACTCAGTGACACGTTCTCATACATCAACTGCAGCCCTTTTTTCTATCCTTTTTTTTTCCTGGCTTATTATCTGCTTCTTCACTTTTATCTCATTGCTTATGTCTATTAACTGGTTAGGTTCTTCATCTACCAGCTTCCTGTTGCTTTTCCAGGGTGGAAACTTGCACTCTCAGTTCTGCAGATGGTAGTAGTACGGTTAACCCCTGATAGGCTGTGTTGTTGTTAACAGCTTTTTACGGAGGTACCATACACAGAAAAGTGAATTTCCATAAAGCAAACAGCTGTAACCATAGACAACATGGTGTAGCTTTGACGAAATAGCTTTATGATTTATATAAACCATGCATGAAAAATCAGCTTTACGATCTTGTAGTCACGTGGTATGCACGCATTCCTAAAGCTGTGTAAGAGCTGCAATGGGCATATTGCTAAGGTGAGAAACACCATCGTTCGGCATGACAGACAAAGGCTCAGTGTGTCCATGAACCACTGAGCCAGAAAGGGGCACAGCTCCCCTACTGCCTGATAGACGGTGGGTATAAAAAGTATTTGTTGAGTGAGGGATTCTTGGTGGAAACTCATAAAAAGTACTTCCTTGAGGGACTCTGCACCAGTGATAGATTAACAAGGGAAAGGGGGGGGGGATGATTCACTCTCTTTTGGCAGCCACCTTAACTAACTAGACCAACTTCATGGAGCCTTAGAGCTGAGGCAGCCATGCCTCAGCCTTTTAGCTTTGAAAGTCGGAGGATGAGGAGAAGAACAGGTGGGTGGTAGGCAAACTTAGAAGAATCAGGATTTCTTGGGATCTAATCCAATAGCATACTATGATGTTTCTTTTCCTTGTTTTAAATGATGTAAGTGAACATGTGAAAAAGAAAGTCTTCTAACACCATACTTCTTAGAATCCGAGCTAGATAAGCTTTAATACCCAGCTTTATGTTCTAATACAGAGGATGGCAAAGTCTGGCTCCATGGCCTGTTTTATCTGGTGCTCTATGGATAGTTAGTATTTATTTTTTAAGGGTTGGAGGGGGTGGGGGGGTAAGAACAATGGAGGAATATGTAACAGTAAAGCCTAAGATACTTACTTTGTGGAGCTTTACAGAAAAATTGTCAACCTTGCTCTAATACATTGTTTCTCAAAGTTTTCCTCTGACAAAACACTTATTCCCTTATTTCTGAAATCAGGAGGAAATCTGGAAAACAGCCTACTGAAGCCTAAAACTTAAAGTCACTTTTAAAAAGATTATGCAGTTTAACGTGAATTCTCCTGCACAAAATATCTATTTCTCCATAAAATTGCCCCCCTTCCCAGAATCGTCACATAAAGCCAGTGCTCGCATGGAAGATGGACACTGCGATCTTACTGTTTCTCTTACACCCTGGTGTACTGCCTTATGCCCGGTTTTTGAGAAGCTCAGAAGTGGACCATCCTAGAGAAATACAGGAGTAAACTCTGGTATTTAGATTTTCCATACTGGAATAAATAGCAAAATGGAGAGATCTGTTTGATGAGCTGAATTAGCCCCTTTGATGGTAAAACACTTTATTTTGTCTATTTTGTAAGTTAGAAAGAAAAAATACATTGCCTATTAGGATTTTTTTTTTCAATTCTATATAACTGAATTTTTTCAGTGTACAGATAGGAATTACCAGTAAAAGCCTATTTCAATGCATGTTATTTGTCAAGGATTTTACATTTGCATAGAAATGAGTGTTAAAGGGAGAAGAGTGTTATTTGCAGTCCCTGGAGGGGAAAGAAAGCTAGAAGTAAATGCTTTAGAATTATTTTCCAATTCTTCCTACATCTTTGACATTTAACTACAGCGCAGAGATCACTAAACTAAACCTAACCCCTAGCACCCCCAAAAAATAAACTCCTAAAGCATTCCTCTCTTTTTTTTTTTTTTTTTTTCTTTTTCTTTTTGGCTGTGCCCATGGCGTGTGGAAGTTCGTGGACCAGGATCGAACCCACGCCACAGCAGTGACCTGAGCCGGTGCATTGATAACACCAGATCCTTAATCCACTGTGCCACAAGGGAACTCCTAAAGCACTTCTCTTAATTTAAGTACAGCTTTTGGAATTAGCAATGAATAAATTGTCTTTTTGTTATTGTGCTTCATTATTCACATTACACATACTTTTGTATGTGTGATTATTGCAAAAAAATTTTTATTAAGTAAATTGTGAATTAGCTATGCAAACTTATAATACCTATATTTAGTGGATAGTTTTTGTTCTAGGTTTAAAAAAAAATGTGGTACCCAAACTTTTCCTGTGAAGTTTCTCCACTGCTTTTCTTTTCTCATTGCTTATGGACCACATATTTCTACAGTTTTAAGTCTGTTAATTTGAGAATTTCTCTCCTATTTATTTTAGAACTTCATCTAGCAGGTGAGTGGGTGTATGGATCTTGGGTGGTTGGGCTAGGAGTAACTAAAATTAAAAGTGCTGATAAAATCTTCAATGTTTTTAACTTGTTTGAAGCGCCTGTAACTTTGGCTTTTACAGCTTTTACAATTCTTCTGGTGAAGTCAATGAGCAAGCGCTGAAGAAAATATTATCAAGTGTCAAAAAGGTGATTCACTTTTTCTTTTTTAGGGTTTTTGTTTTTTGCTTTTTGTTTTTTTGTCTTTTTAGGACCATAGCTGCGGCATATGGAACTTCTCAGACTAGGGATTGAATTGGAGCTGTAGCTGCCGGACACAGCCACAGCCACATCAGATCCTTAACCCACTGGGCGAGGCCAGGGATCAAACCTACATCCTCATGGATACTAGTTGGGTTTGTTACCTCTGAGCCACAACAGGAACTCCTATTTTTTAGTATTATATGTACTTCTCAGCTTCTAAAAACATGGGACACTCTTGACAGAAGTTTCAAGCAGCTTTTGTCTTTACAATGTCCTGTGTAAAACAGGTGAGGAAAGGCTTGTTGTCTCTAGAAATTCAAAGGGGTTTCTCTGAAAGCAAAGCTTATTGTTAAAAAAATCTTCATCTTGGAGTTCCCGTCATGGTGCAGCGGAAACGAATCTGACGAGGTACTATGAGGTTGCAGGTTCGATCCCTGGCCTCAGTGGGTTAAGGACCCGGCATTGCCGTGAACTGTGGTGTAGGTTGCAGACACAGCTTGGATCCCAAGTTGCTGTGGCTGTGGTATAGGCCAGCGGCCGTAGCTCCAATTAGACCCGTAGCCTGGGAACCTCCATCTGCCATGGTGCAGCCCTAAAAAGAGACAAAAAGACAAAAAAATTTTAAAAAATAAAAAATCTTCATCTTGTTCTCATCCTTTTTGACTGCAGCGGGCAGCTGCTTGATATGAAATCTCAATTCCCAGACCAGGGATTGAACCTGGGCCACAGCAGTGAATGTGGCACTGAATCCTAACCACTAGACCACCAGGGAACTCCCTTCTCATCCTTCTCTTGACTGTTCTGATTTACACTGATCGTTCCCTCTCCTACGTTCCCACCACCCCCCTTTCCAGCACCGCTCACTCTAGGACTCAGTCCCCTGCTGTGATTTGGCCTGGCCGCACCTTCTCTTGTTTACTCTGTGGGGGGTGATTTCCTGTACGGGACCTGATTTGGATCCTCCACAGCCCACTTGGCATTAAAACGTGTTGAATGATTAAAATAGATATTTCTTCCCAATACAGATTTTTTTCTGGGTACTTTTTTCCTCTTAAAACCTTTTGATCTCTTAGTTGAGAATAAAAGTAGATTCAGTAAAAGAAGTTTCTTTCAAAAAACATCTTTTGTTCAAAGTGCTTTCCCCTCAGTTACATGTACGTAAAAATGTACCTGTAGGAGTGAGTGGTTGTTCTTTGTTATAAATTAATACTGTTTTGAGTCAATGAGATTTATTTTTCCAGGTTAAAAAAAGGTGTAGTAATACTAACAACCCGTTTGTTTAGCATGTTATAGTTTTCAAAACCCCTTCACACATCTTAATCTTGAAACCAGCTTTGTGGGGTTGCTTATATAGGGTAACATTCCCATATGAGTTTCAGTTAAAAGCTACTGTGTTCCGTTTACTTACTTAAACCAATTATCTGTCCAGGAAGCTAACTAGTTGTCACTGACATTTTCTTCATTTAAATTTGACTAAAGATTAAGATTTTAAGATAGTAAATGCCATAAGGGAAACTAAAGGAAGCTAAGACCTTTTTTCTTTAATCTATATTAAATAAGATTGTACCCTGGTAACTGAATGGAAAGTAGTTTAAGTCCAAGTCGTTTGCATACTTTACAAAAGGTAAGGCGTATTTGTATGTGTGTGTTTTGTTTACATAGGCCCCGTCTTGCTAAATATTAAGGTAGCATCCTTAAGGTCATCAGTCTTACTGCTCGGGTATGACAGCAAGCCCTGTCGTGGTTGTAGTCACTGAGGTACACACCTGATGTTTCTCTGTATATGCTTTCAGGATGTAGTTGGTTGGTACAAATTCCGACGTCATTCAGATCAGGTCATGACATTTAGAGAGAGGCTCCTTCACAGAAATTTACAGAAGCATCTTTCAAGCCAGGAACTTGTTTTTCTGTTATTAACACCGAGTATAATAACAGAAAGCTGCTCTACTCATCGGCTGGAGCATGCCTTGTATAAACCTCAGAAAGGGTGAGTGTTGACCAGTTGCTGGCTGTCCTCAACCAATAGAAAAGTATACTTAACATTTTTACTGTGCTTTTTACTGACTATTTTTGTCACAGTAACGCTTTTTAGTTTGTCTTAGCATTGATTTTTTTTTTTTTTTTTTTTTAGGGTTGCACTCCAGGCATATGGAAGTTCCCAGGCTAGGGGTCGAATCAGAGCTGCACCTGCCAGCCTACACCACAGCCACAGGAATGTGGGATCCAAGCTGTGTCTGCGACCTACACCACAGTTCACAGTAACGCCAGGTCTTTAACCCAGTGAGCGAGCCCCTGGATCAAACCTGGGTCCTCGTGGATTATGAGTCAGTTTCGTTTCTGCTGAGCCATCATGGGAAGTACCACCACTGATTCTTTATAGATGGGAAAATGAAGGTCAGATGAGGAAATCAGAAGCCCAGTATGGAACAATGGCAAAGTGACTTGTGTTTCTGGTGCTGAGGATTTGCTGTTATTTACCGTAGGGTGAAAAAAATAAGCATGCTTTAGATATTGGTTGCTAATGTACAACTGAAACCTGCATACCTGAGCAGCCTTTTGCTGACCTCTGCCAGGAAGCTGGGTGATTCTTGATGATCCACCAAAATGAGCTAATAACACTCCCCACAGCTGATGTAAACAGCTTTTTCATGAGCATGAGAATAAAGTTAAGAGAGTCCCGGAGAAGAGTAATTTTATCATTTATGGAAGATGGGATGAATCACAGCAAGACGGCTTATTTTACACGTGCTAGTCAGTTAAAATAGCTGTTAAAGCATTTTTCTTTCTTTCTGTTTTTTTATTTTTTATGGCCGCACCCACGGCATATGGAGGTTCCCAGGCTAGGGGTAGAATTGGAGCCGTAGCTGCCAGCCTACACCACAGCCACAGCAGTGTGGGATCTGAGCCAAGTCTGTGACCTACACCACAGCTCACGGCAACACTGGATCCTTAACCCAGTGAGCGAGGCCAGGGATCGAACCTGCATCCTCAGGGATGCTAGTCAGATTCGTTTCCACTGAGCCACAGAGGGAACTCCCTGTTTCACAACTTTTAAAAGCCGTTTGCCTCAAGACAGTAAATTCTGTCTTGGCTAAGTAGTAAGGAATGGATTTTTTGTTTTTTCTTATAAGGGCAAGGTAGTCTATACTAAAAAGTAGATGCTAATCTATCACTTTAAGTTTTTTTGTTTTGTTTTTCCAATTTTATTTCTTCAGACTTTTTCATAGAATACCTTTAGTGGTGGCCAATCTGGGCATGTCTGAACAACTGGGTTATAAAACTGTATCTGGTTCCTGTATGTCTGCTGGTTTTAGTCGAGCAGTAAAAACACACAGGTGAGATTCCTTAACTGCTTCCCCACTAAACTTAATTCCTATTCATTTTTTGAAATTAATGTTTTAATTACACAAGAGAATAAAAATGAACACTAATGACTACATTACTCAGGTAAACCAGACTGTTTTTAGTTTCTCCATATTTCCTTCTAGCACTTTATATGTCCATCTATAAATCTGAAAGAGAGGGGCTTTGTTTAATAGCCTGCATATTTTTACATAGTCTGAGAGTAAGGAGCTAGCCCCAATATAATTTTTTAGGCAGCAGTTCATATTAAAGACAAGAAATTAGACTGGATATTAAATAAAGACAAAAAATAACCAAGATTTACTCACCGGTAGACGGCTGAGCTGTACCTTTTTTGGGGACAATAAAGGAATAGTTAATGTCGGGAATCACAACACTGGTACCACAGATACTTACTTAGTGTAAACTTTATGAGAATAATGAACTAGATTTTATTTATTTTTGTGTTCCCACGGTACTGAACCGTGTCTTATAGAAATGGAATATCACATTTCATTGATTCTAAGATGCACAGTTTTAAATTTATCTGAAATTGGGATTTTTACAGACATGCCTTAGAATTGTTTTTTCATCGTGATATCTAAAATAACATTGCCTCTTTCAATCAATGATGACTTAAACTCAGTAAAATAATTGATCCCATTGTAAAAAAAAAAGCCCACCCCAACCCCACCCTTAGTTTCAGTCTTTATTTTTTTGGTCTTTTTTTTGCCATTTCTTGGGCTGCTCCCACAGCATATGGAGGTTCCCAGGCTAGGGGTCTAATCAGAGCTGTAGCCGCCGGCCTACACCAGAGCCACAGTAACGTGGGATCCGAGCCGCGTCTGCAACCTACACCACAGCTCACAGCAACGGCAGATCCTTAACCCACTGAGCGAGGCCAGGGATTGAACCTGCAACCTCATGGTTCCTAGTCAGATTTGTTAACCACTGCGCCACAGCGGGAACTCGAGTCTTTATTTTTAAATACTTCTTTTTTGAGTCCTGGAAGTAGTACTTAGGCTAAAAAAGTTTGCTAAGGTGAAGATAGATGAACTCGTTTTTCTGCTTAGTTTTGCTCTATACAAGTAAGTTGACAAAATTATGGCTCCTACAAGGCCACTAAAAAGAATCTTCTGTTGTTCCTTAACTACAAATAAGTTTTTCATTGTATCATTAAAATGAGTTCCATACATTTGCCTGAAGAAATGGTAATTTTTTACAGCTCTGAATTTTTTAAAGAAGATGGATCTTTAAAGGAGGTACATAAGATAAATGAAATGTATGCTTCTTTACAAGAAGAATTAAAGGTAAGTTAACATTTAAAGACTGCTTACAGAGTTGATATCAAATTGGTCACCAAAATATTTTAGGGATAAACTGACTTGATAAGACGTGGATTTTTGTACTAGTTTAGCTTCAGGAACCAAGACCTCCATCTCAGTGGCCTACACAAACAAGTTTAGTCCCACTGACTTAGTGTCTTGGCTGCAACTTTGCTTTTGTTCTAAATGGCATCTTCCTTCTAGGATCTGGCCCTTATTTGATGTGGGACATGCTCTTCTCATGACAGAGGGAAAAGAGCAAGAAAGCTGGTGACAATTCACAGCGGCTCTCAGAACTTCTGCTTAGAGCTGGCATGTCACTGCCACTCACATGTCATTGGCCAGAGGCTGTCATGTCAGTAGTCAGGGATATATAACCCTTTTACAGGATAAAAAAGGAAGCAAATATTTGGGAATAAAACAGTCTGCCACAGTACGTGCTAAGCTCTATCTCATTGTGTCCATTCTGTTCCCTGAGAAGTAGACATAAGATGGGATTAGATATGCAAGACACTTATTAGGCCTGCAAAGAATAAAGGGAAGGGAGCAGGAGTGGCTGGGGGACCTGCAGTGCAAGTCTGACACCTGAGAAGGGGTCAGGAAAGGAGGAAGGTTGGACAGGAAGAGCTTTAGACTGCAAGACCAGAACATCTCAGCCAGGCTGAGATGGAATGTCTGCGAGCACAGGCGTCCTGCAGGACGACTTGTACTGATAGCCTCTGTGCTCAGTCACTGGCTAGGAGCAGCCTGGGAGAAGAGGACCTAGGTGCAGACACGGTTTTCTGTTCCTGTGCGTTATCTAGGAAATACCTTGAAAGAAAGCTTGTTTAAGTGGGAAGTTAACACATCTGGGACGCATTTTATAACTATAAAGTACCATGCAAATACTTGATTTCTTCCAGAAAAATAATAAAATAAAAATTTTATAAAGAAAAATATTATATACCATGAAAGATTTTGTTATTTGTGAACCTAGACTGTAGAACTTTTATCTATGCCCTTTATTTATTTATTTAATTTATTTTTTGCTTTTTTAGGGCTTCACTGGTGGCATATGAAGGTTCCCAGGCTAGGGATCAAATTGGAGCTATAGCTGCTGGCCTACACCACCAGCCATAGCAATGCAGGATCCCCAACCCACAGAGTGAGGCCAGGATCAAACCTGAGTCCTCATGGATGCTGGTCAGGTTTCTTAACTGCTGAGCTACGAAGGGAACTCCTATGCCCTTACTTTATTTTGCAGAGTATATGCAAAAAAGTGGAACACAGTGAGAGAGCAGTAGAGAAACTGCTAAAGGACGTAAACAGATTAAAACAGGAAATTAAAAAAAGAAAACAAGCACAGATTCAAGCAGCACGTAAGTAAAAAGTTCCTGTGCTTTAAAGAAAAATTTTCGGATTGTACTTATCGATGAGCTGGCTGCACTAGCTGATGAATTTGTCTACTTTAGGATTAAAAATAGCTGTTTTATTAATACATTCAAATCCCACTGAACAGAGAACATGGTACTACTGTAGATATACTATCTTGACATTAAAAAATATAATTTTCTTTTAGGATGTGTGGCATATAAACTTGGGATTCGTTTTTCTTAGATAGTTTGATGTAACTCTTTGAAGTTTTTTGCTTTAGTAACAGTTAACTATGGAAGCTGTGTAGGACAAATACTGTTAACATTGAACTACTTTTTGTTTGTTTAGGAGAGAAGAATGTACAAAAAGACCCTCAGGAGAACGTTTTTCTTTGTCAAGCTTTACGGACCATTTTTCCAGATTGTGAATTTCTTCATTCATGTGTTGTTTCTTTGAAAAATAGGCATATTTCTAAAAGTACTTGTAATACCACCCACCATGTCAGCGTGGATGGCCTGACCCTACTGGTGGAGTACACTGACAGTCCGGAAGCTAGTCCAGCTGGTAGCACACTGCAGACGAGTAAGCGCAAGGCTTCCGATGCAGATGACAGAGGGCGACTCAAGAAGTCACGGCTGTTAGAGCTGCAGAACAAACCATCTAAGGCAGATACTGACAGCAGCGACCAGGAAAAGGCATCCACAATGAGTAGCCCAGAAGCAGATGAAGAGCTTGAGAAAAGGAAGGGCTCTGGTGAATATCCACAGTCTCCGACCTTTTGACTCCGTTAGGCCCAAAGGAGATGCGTGGTCAGCTGAAGGATGAAGCCAGGCTCTTCTCCTGTTTTTACTGTGTTCAGCTCTGTGCAGTAACAAACGGGTGCATCAGTTAATCCGGAGTTTGAGTTACAGAACGAGCCTGGTCATGCAGTGTATTTGGGATCAGCAGTTGGTCAATTAGGTGAAGAGGCCAGTGAAGCCTGGCTCAAATGAGAGCATATACGTACATACACTGCTTATGGTGTCTGTCACAGAGACTTCATTTTCACATAGAGCAGAGTGTACATTCATTTGTCAAACTTTTGTTGTAGACTAGGGACTTTTCTAAAAATGTCTTGGAATCCCTTTGTTCCATTACTTAACCTTTATAAGACCGCTTTAGTTTCCTTAAAGAAATCTGCAAATTAACCTAAGTACAAAATGCTACTTAGTTTTTTTCATCTCCCATTACCAATCTCATTTAAATGGCCAAACTATACCTAATTTGGCAACTAATTTTTTTAAAGCTAGTTATCTTTACCAAGTCTCCTCAAAATATTTACTTAATATTCATTATAATGGTAATTTTCTTCTTAGTGCTCATATTCATCTATACAAAAATACAGCTGACACACATCTGGGAGTAGCCGACTTGGCAATGCAGAACGCAACAGGTTAAGAGAGTCACGTCACGGGCTCCCATGTGACTTTTAAGGATGTAAAGCTCCCGTTTCATCCAGTTTGATGGCTAATAAGTGGAGGTTGGTTAAGAGCTTTTACTGTGTGTTGTGTTTGCATTTTCCACAGCAGAATTTCCCATGAAGCATACACAGCACATGACGCCTTCATGTTTTACTCCGAGTGAGATGCTGAACCCACATGTTGACGAATGCTGTCAGTTACTTCCTAAGTGGTAGGGCCAACTCATAGCTAGTAGCAAAAGCACTCATCTTCTGTGTGTTAACATGCATCGATTCCCGTAGGGTGCTTATAAAGCCCACGTAACACCCGGGATGATTTGTGCAAAGAGAGTTTCCCATAGGATTGTCGTGCTGATTATATAAGCGCAGGGCAGGAGAGGAAATAGGGTTCAGTGTGAACCCTAATTTAAAAATAATTAGGTTTGCTGTCCCAACTTTCAAGGTGTTCAGTGAAAAGGAGGAAATGAGTCCTTACTGGACATTTTTTTCTGCTGCTCCCATCTTTTGGCAGTTAGTTTGTATGAGTGGAGAAAGAGAAGATGAGAGATTGCCTGGACATGAGTTTACACACAGGACACGACCGGTTTCAGGAGAGACGGGTGCAGGAGTAGATGTGACGGGCAGCACCCCTGTTCACCCTCATGTGACGCTCCTCCAGAGGGAAGACCTAGAGTCCTGGCCGGGCTGGCTTATGTGCTTGGTAGAAAATCTTTGTAGCAATTTCAAATCCACACCCTGTCACACGTGATCTGTACATTCTGCAGGCATTTCACTTTCCTGCACCCAAATCCCCACAATCCCATCTGCAAGACAGAACCTGGGCCGAAAGTAAAATTCCAATACAGGTCATCCTTTCCCTGTTTAACGCCCCAGTATCAGTGGTATATTGTGTGAGCTATTTGGGGACCCGATACAAGTAAAAATCCCACAGTACCAATTTTTTTATTCATATGTAAGTAAAATGTAATGAGTGGCAACACTGTAAATAATCTGATTTATTTAACGAACGTTCTCATATGAAGAGGAAGCTCCATCCCAAACCATTTTCTCCTCATATGATTTCAAGTTATTAACAAACACTTAATACTTTAGGAGTTCTCGTTGTGGCTCAGCAATAACAAACCCAGCTAGTATCCATGAGGATACAGGTTCAGTCTCTGGCCTCACTTGGTGGTTAAGGATCCGGCATTGCCATGAGCTGTGCTGTAGGTCTGAGAGGCAGCTTGTATCCTGCTGTGGCTGTGGCTGTGGCATAGGCCAGCAGCTGCAGCTCTGATTCGACCTTTATCCTGGGAACTTCCAAGGGTCACACATGTGGCCCTTAAAAAAAAAAAAAAAAAAAAAAAACCTTAATACTTTGTATTTTGGTAAGAATTAACCTATTAATTTTCTGTTCAAAGGTTATTAAATCTTATAGTTTGAGTCAATATTATCATCACACAAATATTGCTAAGTTTATTGATAACTTTATATAATTTACTCCCTGTATTTGATGTTACAAACTTTAGGGTCTTTGAGATATGCAGGATCCTTGTATGTAACTGGCATAAACCCTGTAAAGAGATAATGAAAGTTATTCACAAAAGCTAGTGAGCAAAATTTTGGTTAGCATAATTCAGTTTTTCAGATGTTCTTACCCAGTATTTGAGCTCTCTTAATTGCTTTTGTAATTTCTTTTTGTTTCTTCCCACAAAGACCTGTAAAAGAAAATGTTTTCTTATTCATAAAAAAAAAATGCCAATATCCCAAATGCATAACCATTGCCCACATCATGGAAGGGTTGAAACCCCATCAAGAGCCAGTCAGTAAACGTCTTAGGCTTTGTAGGCCACACAGTCTCTGTCCTCATTACTCAGTCCTGCTGTTGTAGCTCAGACTCTATGGAAACTATTTATAAAAACAAGCGGCAGATCTGATGTGGCGTATAGGCAGTAGGACCCTGGTTTAAATGATAGCCTAGGCATGACTGTAGTGTACTCCAATACAGCAAGGCAATTTTTTTAAGCCCATGTTTTCTACATGTTGTCAGCCTTTATACAATTAACTGAGTATAAGAAGACATGCAAATTAATAACCCTTTTGGCCTAAGACGAGGCTTTCTCAAAGTACGCATCGTATTTGGTCTAATAGTAATTTGTAGCACTATCTGAAAGTTTGCCAGTTTTCTTAAATAACAGAAGTAGATTTATATAATTCTTATCTATATTTAAGTTGCTATAATAGAAAATAAAATACCTGTTATGTGCCTTCCATAAATGCATCCAGTAAAAGGAGAAATAAACTGAGATAAAAGCTGTTGAGTTTTATTTGGAAAGGAAAAAAAAATTTATATTAATACACTTGTTAGTCAACCTTGATTGTGTAAATTTCAAAAACTTATGTCACCTTCAAGTTATGTAAATGTGTATTAATAAATTTCAGACAAACGTAAAGAATTTGAATGAAAAGAGTGACTTATGTTCATACTTCTAAGGGGCCATCTTTTTATTTTTTTATGTTTTGGCTGCACCCACAGCATGCTAAAGTTCCCAGGCCAGAGATCAAACCCCCACCACAACAGTGACTTTTGGGCCACAGCACTGGCAACACTGGGTCCTTAACCTGCTAAGCTACAAGGGAGCTCCAACAGATCATCTTGAATAACTAAACTGAGTTAACTTCTTACCCAGTGTGTGTCAGAAAGTATACAACAGGTTAATGAGCATATTCTTTCACTACTAAAGGTGTTTTCTTGACCATTCCTCTCTTCTAAAACAAAGCTGCTTATAATGAACAAAACATTCCAGCTATCACGACAGGCTACCATATATCAGACGACTGTGGGGTCTTCACAGGGTACAGGTACATCAAGCCATTCGCTGACTGATGTATTTATTTATTTGTTTTAACTTACGTATTTATTTCGCATTTTAGGTCCGCACCTGCAGCATATGGAGATTCCCAGGCTAGAGGTCGAATCAGAGCTAAGCTGCTGGCCTACACCACAGCCAGAGCCACACGGGATCCAAGCCGTGCCTGTGACCTACGCCACAGCTCACAGCAACACCAGATCCTTAACCCACTGAGGGAGGACAGACGTCCTCATGGATCCTAATCAAGTTCATTACCACTGAGCATGATCGGAACTCCCAATTTGCTGTTATTTATGTCTCATTAAATTCTTTAGCACTTTCCAGGGACCAGGCACTGTTCTAGGCACCATGCATAATCCTAATATATTGCATTTTAAAATTTCTCTTTTTTTTTTTAGCTTTCTTTTTTTTCTGCTTTTCAGGGCCACACCTGTAGCATATGGAATTCCCATTCTAGGGCTGGAATCGGAGATGCAGCTGCTGGCCTATGGCACAGCCAAAACAATGCCTGCCTATCCTTAACCCACTGAGCAAGGCCAAGGATCAAACTTGTGTCCTCATGGATACTACTTGAGCTATTACTGCTGAGCCTCAGCGGGAACTTCCTTTTTATTTTTTTTAACTTTTTTTTTTTTTTTTGGATTTTAAAATTTCTTGAGTTTTCTCCCATTAAGGCAATTATCACTTCATACTGTTGTGAGTAGACTTAATTTTGGCACCATTCTCTTCCCCAAATTTGCCACTTTTAATTTGCTGAGTGCTTGACAACAGATAAACTATATTTGACACAGTAATACTGGTGGTGAGCTATAAAGATGGACTTCACCAGAGGGGCTTTTCCCCAACGGCTCAACTCCACCAACTGAGAATCACTGTCACAGTGAGTCACGGTGAAGATGTTTGAGGCAAAGAAAAAAGAGAAATACTGAGCTGCATTAACAGTAAATGAGGAGTTCCCGTCGTGGTGCAGTGGTTAACGAATCCAACTAGAAACCATGAGCTTGCGGGTTCGGTCCCTGCCCTTGCTCAGTGGGTTAAGGATCCGGTGTTGCCGTGAGCTGTGGTGTAGGTTGCAGACGCGGCTCGGATCCTGCATTGCTGTGGCTCTGGCATAGGCCGGTGGCTACAGCTCCGATTTGACCCCTAGCCTGGGAACCTCCATATGCCGCAGGAGCGGCAACAGTAAATGAGGGGAGTTCCCGTCGTGGTGCAGTGGACACAAATCTGACTGGGAACCATGAGGTTGCAGGTTTGATGCCTGGCCTTGTTCAGTGGGTTAAGGATCCGTGAGCTGTGGTGTAGGCCACAGACATGGCTTGGATCCCACGTTGCTGTGGCTGTGGTGTAGGCCAGCAGCTACAGCTCCTATTGGACCCCTAGCCTGGGAACCTCCATATGCCGCAGGTGCAATCCTAAAAACAAAACAAAACAGAAACAGTAAATGAGGGACAGCGAGGGGGCTCTTATTTGAAGAAAAGAGAGTTGCCTTATACATAGAAGTATATCCAGATTTCAGATTATGAAGTTGCTAAAACAGCAACCCCTACACAAAGCCTGTTATAAAACTGACTTCTCCATTGTAAATATTAATAAAGGAGCAAAACCAAGTATCATAGTGAAGTAAAACCATATCTCACCTGCACATTCTTATAATCTACATGTTTTTCACACAAGATACATTTTTTCAGAGGCTCCTTATAAGGATTTTCCATTGGAACAGGCTAGGATAAAGAAAAAAAAAAACCTGGTAATACAGTTTGTGTTAATTTTAAATAAAAAAAAAAAAGTCTCAGGTTACTACATTTAAATCTCTCCAAGAGATTAGCTGTATCTTTCTTACTGTGAAAGAGAAATAAATACAACTTGGCTTGTAAAATAAATATCAAGTATTTCTGAAAGATCCTCCATTTTAAAGAGTTTAGTGTACTCATATTTTGTAGAAGCATCTCGTTTTAGTTTGGCTAGGAGGGATTAAGTTAGGAAGGAGAATTCTGGTATAAAATACAATCTTTGGAGAGAAAGGGCTATGGAAGGGGAAAAAATCTGAAATCTTTGATAAGTAACTCTCCTCAAATGCTTTGCCCGGGTGGTAGGTGGCTAAAAATTCTCAACTTAGATTTAAATTAAGAAAAACTTAAGAGCACAACAGTTATATGCAATTCTTAATAATAATCCCTAAATCCATCCCCATATTTCTGTAGATGTCTTGTCACTATTTCTATATTAAAAGACAATATCGGAGTTCCCGTTGTGGCGCAGTGGTTAACGAATCCGACTAGGAACCATGAGGTTGCAGGTTCGGTCCCTGGCCTTGCTCAGTGGGTTAAGGATCCAGCATTGCCGTGAGCTGGATCGTGGCTACCGCTCCGATTAGACCCCTAGCCTGGATATCTCCATATGCCGTGGGAGCAGCCCAAGAAATGGCAAAAAGACCAAAAAAAAAAAAAAAAAAAAAAAAAAAAAAAAAAGACAATGTCCCCATGGCTTACTATATAATACTCTAAAGTTCTCTGACTACAATTTTATAGTCTCAGACTGTTTTAAAAGTTTGTGTCAACTTTTTTGCTTTTTTCTGTGTTTACTACTGTCTCTTATGCTTCTGTCACAAGGCCTCCCTCCTATAATCAGTATAGATATCTCCAGCCTGGAGATTTTTAATCTAGAAATGGTTTTGAGGTTCCTGAAGCCCAGTAGTTGTATGCAAAATTTCAAATAAATAGGACTCTGTGCCTTTTTCTGAGGGCACATAGCCTCATTAGAGTCTTGGTGGGGTTTATGACCTAAAAAGAAGCTCTGGCAATTTCCTTTATTCTCTTGACTATGGTAGGAATTGATGACCAAGATGGACACTCAAAGGGACTAGATGAGTTCTTTCGTTTTTGTAGAAGGGTTCATTTGCTTTTTCCAACTCCTCAAATTTTCTTTTTTTTTTTTTTTTTTTTTTTCTTTAGGGCCAGAGCCAGGACATACTGTGGTTCCCCCGCTGGGGGTCTAATTGGAGCTGGAGCTGCCGGCCTACACCACAGCTATAGCAACGCCAGATCTGACCCACTTCTATGAGCTACATCACAGCTCACGCCAATGCCAGATCCTTAACCCAATGAGCAAGGCCAAGGACTGAACCTGCGTCCTCATTGTTACTAGTCAGGTTCATTTCCAATGAGCCACAACAGGAACTCCAAATTTTCTTAATGCAATTTACATTCAGCTCACATGTAATGACTGTATTCCTTCTCTACATTGTGCTAAGTGCTTTGTATGGTCTGATTAGTGTCAAATTATCTTTTGCATGTAGTAAGAAAACCTATACTGCCTAAGTCCAATGCTACCTAGTACTTGAAACCCCATTAAAGATATACCTACAGTTTAGAAGGAACTGTATTTAATGTCCTGGTATAAAACTTTAATTTGGATCCCTCATTTATTAAGGCAGCTCTTCCCACACACCCCCCCCCAAAAGTGATAAAGAGAACAAAGAACTGAATTTGAAATAAGAAAAACTTGGTACAGGTAAACTTTATACAATCCATTTGCTGGATTTTCTGCAATTACTGCATCCACCAAAAATACCTTTTTAATTTTTATTTATCATTCATTTTGTCCATGCCCACAGCATGCAGAAGTTCCTAGGCCAAAGATCAGACCCACACCACAGCAGTGACAAAGCTGGATCCTTAAGCCACTGTGCCACCAGGCAACTCCAAAACTACTTTTTTTTTTTTTTTTTTTTTTTTGTCTTTTTGCCATTTCTTGGGCCAATCCCTCGGCATATGGAGTTTCCCAGGCTAGGGTAGGGGTCTAATTGGAGCTGTAGCAGCCAGCCCACGCCAGAGCCACAGCAACACATGATCCGAGCCTCATCTGCGACCCACACCATAGCTCATGGCAACGCCAGATCGTCAACCCACTGAGCAAAGGCAGGGATTGAACCCGCAACCTCATGGCTCCTAGTCGGATTCGCTAACCACTGCACCACGACGGGAACTCCCAAAACTACCTTTTTTAATTCCTAAAGCACATATCTAGAAAGAAAAATATGGTGTTAGGGAAGCCATCCTTCTTGCTACGAAGCTAGGAATTCTCTTACTTCAAAGTTCACTTAAGTGACTACTCAATAAATTTTAATTTTCAAACTTGACTAATGATTCTCGATTGTTTTTTTCCTTCAGCTGAACATTATTCAAACAGTTAAGATACAAGAATTTGATCATGTTTGCAAGCACCTTATTAAAAGAAAAAAAAAAAACTTACAAGGTCCTCGTTGCTGGCTACCTGTTTATATTGTGAACAACTTCTCCACAGCACTGCAATTGAACAGAAACAGCAACAAACTATTTTTGATAGCTGAGCAGCTAAATATTTTGTTTCTATGGAGGCAAGATGAATTAAGGCATGACATAAAAGAAAGGTTTTTAATTCATTACACTAACAAGGTTAAATATAAGTTTAAAAAAAAAAGCCTTTAGATTTGAGGCAGAGTGGACTTTGTGTGGTTTCTGGGGCATTGGGGAAAGGGCGTATGTATCCCCACCATACAATCTCTTACCTGTTCTCTTCCTGAAATTTATTTCCTCTCTCTCATGGAGTAGAGACAGATTTTAATGCAAAGGAAAAATGAAAACAGACTCCTTACAGAGAGTAGGTTTTGGCAGAGAAGCACAAAGTAGATTAAAGTGCATAAATGGTAGATTCCAGGGCCCATGTCACAATTTCGCCCTGATTTGGGACCTCGGATATCGAATTTGCTGCGGGGTTACTGTGAAGATGCTTCCTATCAAGTTCTACCCGAAGATCGTAAGCATGTCCCTGCCTCCTTTTGAGAACCCCCCCATCACTGTCGTACTGGACGTCCTCTTCAGCCTTAAAAAACTAGTGACAGGCCATGACAGATTCCCACTTACCTTGGAGAAACCTAAGGCCTAGACACCGGCGTCCATTAGCGAACGGTGTCATCTCCACCGACCCAAGCAGGGCTAAGCCAACGGCTGCAAGTCTACAAAGGAGCCTAGGATGTGGAGACTTTACCTGCATGAGTCCCGGGATCCGTAAGGCAGACAGCAGCATTCACGAAGTCTGTCGACTTTCTCCTCCCCAACCGGCTGCAAAGAGACACCACAGCCGCCATGGCCCCTTGCCCCTCCTCTTCCGTTTTCCAAAGCGCCGGACAAGCCCCTTCCGGTGTGCTTCCCCTGTGGGTCCGAGCACTCGGTTCAAAGGTTCCGCAGGCGAACGCGGAGAACCAAGAGCAGCTGAAGTTTTCATGCGCCTGCGCAGCATCTTCCCGTTCTCCACTCCCACCCGGTCTCCGCGCCGCCCGCTGGGGACGTTAACGATTGGACAAGGAGAGGGCGGGCTCTTATGCTTGTGCCTCCGCTTCCGGTTCCAGAGCCCCGATAATTGGTTGGTGGTCTTTCCCAAAGGTGGATGGAGACGCGAGCCCCGTTTCCACCTGCTGCTACCTTTCCCCTGTTGCTGCACTCACCCTTCTACTGGGGTTTGGCGGCTGGGTCACTGGAGACGACGTTCGGGGAGGGCCCTCAGCCCCTGCCATGGATGATGGCGGTTCCCGTATCCGCCGGCGGGTGTCTGTCCGCAAAAGGAACCGATTTAGCACAGAGAGCGTTTTGGCCGCCCCCACCGCAGCCGAGCTTAAGCCCGGTGATGAGAAGGAAGAGGAGGAAATGATGGCTGGGAGCCGGCGGCGGAAAACCGTGGACGTGCAGCCAGTCGAGGTACAGCCCCATCACCCCTCAAATTCCTCTGAGTTTCTTGTTCCATTTCCCACCCTTGGGATGAGGAGACACCAGGTCTCCCAGTGCGCATGCTCAATGGAAGAGTAGGCGACCAGCTGCAGGGGGCGTGGATCTTGAAACAAAAATTGGCAGATCCATTCCCAGGTGCAAACGCCAGCTGCCCAATTATCTGCCAGCGTTCAGGTGCTCACCTCGTTTTTGTTATCGATGTTAATCTCACTTGTGAGGTATTGCACTGTTGGCCCGTTTTTTATATATACATGTAAATAAAACATAGACCTCAAGACATACAAGTTGTACGCACAGCAAGTGTGGCATGCTGAAATGCATGTGGCATGACTGAAATGCAAACCTAGCCTTTCAAGTTTATGCCACATAACCTTTCTCCGCCCCCGTTTCTTCATTTGTAAAATGGGAATGATAGTTTCTATTTAAGAGGATGATTTACATTTTGGTCTGTGATACATATATAACCATGTAACGATGTATCTGAGAGAGCCCTTGGCTGAAATTTTTATTCTTTTTTTTTTTAAATGGTTGCACGCACGGCATATGGAAGTTCCTGGGCCAGGGACTGAATCAAAGCCGCAGTTGTGACAATGTCAGATCCTTTAACCCAGTGGTCCTGGCTGGGGATGGAACCCATGCCTCCGCAGCACCCAGAGTGCTGCAGTCGGATTGGTAACCCATCTGCGCCATATCAGGAACTCCCGAAACCTTTTTTTTTTTTTTTTTCTTTGTCTTTTTACTATTTCTCTGGCCGCTCCCACGGCATATGGAGGTTCAAATCAGAGCTAGGGGTCAAATCGGAGCTGTAGCCACAGGCTTATGCCAGAGCCACAGCAACGCGGGATCCGAGCCGAGTCTGCTTACCTACACCACAGCTCACGGCAATGCTGGATCCTTAACCCACTGAGCAAGGCCAGGGATCAAAACCGCAACCTCATGGTTCCTAATCGGATTCGTTAACCACTGAGCCACGATGGGAACTCCTCCGGAAACCTATTCATGAAGCTAGAATTGACCACAGATCTTTTGTTTTCTTTCCAGAATATTGACAGTGAAGAGGACATGTTTGGTGACTATGATAGTTTTGCTGAAAACTCTTTTTTAGCTCAAGTTGATGACCTGGAACAAAAATATATGCAAATTCCAGAACAAGAGGAGCATGCTACAGATCATGCCCCTGAAGATCTTTGTTCAGAAAGCATTAAACACAGCATCCTCAGCAGTAACACTGTAGGCGACTTCACTGGAGTAAAAACAGAGGAGCACACAAAGAACCAGAGTGGGCATGAAGATGTCGCTACTGAACCTGAAGCTGATCTTTTGTATGATGTACCTTCTTCACAGATGTTATTCTTTGAACATTTGCACAGCTCTTCAAATAACTTGGGCGATCCATCTCTTAAAGAGAGGGATAGGGGTTCATCCTCTCACAAGACCGTGAATGAGGAATTGCCTGTTAGTAGCATAGAGGAACCGCAGCAAATTGATGACTCCTCTTCTAAAGTCAGAACTAGTTCAGATGGGAACAGGAGACAAAGTCTTAAAGATCATTTAAAAAGCGCCATGGCTGGAAATGCCAGGGCCCACACATCGGTATTTTCCAGGACTAAACAGCTCAAAGAGACTCTTCTATCTGAAGAAATTAATGTTGCCAAGAAAACAATTGCGTCATCCTCGGATGACCTTGGTCCTTTTTATTCTTTACCCAGCAAAGTGAGAGACCTTTATGCTCAGTTCAGGGGAATTGAAAAATTATATGGTAATGCTTTTTGCTGGAATGAGAAAAAGATCTACCATCATTACCATGATGTTGGTGCAAATCATTCGAAAACTGATGCTTCCATAGTCATATTTCTCCCCTTAAAAGAAAACATCCTTCCTCTCTGAGCCTTTCACCCCTGTGCTGCTACTATTGACCTTTTTTCCCTCCCTTCATGATCACACTTCTTCACCTGTTTTCCTTGCTGCCTCCCTTTCCTCACCTCAGATAATTCCCGGCCCATTCCAACTCTGGGTTCTGTGCTGTCACCTAAGATATGATAACCAGGGGGTCTTGATCTGGTGATGTTTTTTATTATTTTTTTGGCTGCAGCCATGGTGTATGGAGGTTCCCAGGCCAGGGACTGAATCCAAGCCCCAACTGTGAGCTCCATCACAGCTCCAGCAACACAAGATCCTTAACCTGCTGTGCCACAGCAGGAACTCCCAGTGATGCTTTTAGTTCTTACCTTCACTGACTTCTTAGTTGCTTACCTGACACAATGGGCCAGACCCTTCTTGGAACACCCGCTTCTTGACATTCCACTTGTGGTTTTTTTTTTTTTTCCTCTGATTGGCTGGCTGCTCCTCAGTTTTCTTAGCTGATGCATCCTTGACAGGCTCTTTGCTATCAACGTGTAGTTGAAATTCTTTTGACTATTCAGATGTCTTGAGTAAAAGAAGTCAGTATCCATAATGCCATTGATTAAACATCTTTAAAGACACCTGAAGTTAGGAGTTTAAGTGCAAAGAAATAGTAGTAATAATAATTCGTCTTGTAATACTTTTCAAAAATCTTGGGTCCTTGCGCATATTTCAGATATCTGTCTTTTAAACAAGGGACACTTGGCTGCCACCCTGGAAAAGAAGCCTATCAATCAATCACTTACAATTCCTTCTGAAGCTCCTATGTTATTATCTTATGAACTATACGAAAACATGGGTTCTCGGAGTTCCCGTCGTGGCTCAGTGGTTAACAAATCCAGCTAGGAACCATGAGGTTGCCGTTCGATCCCTGGCCTCGCTCAATGGGTTAGGGATCCGGTGTTGCCCTGAGCTGTGGTGTAGGTCGCAGACACGGCTCAGATTCCGCATTGCTGTGGCTGTGGTGTAGGCCGGCAGCTACAGCTCCGATTCGACCCCTAGCCTGGGAACCTCCATGTGCCACAGGTGCGACCCTAGAAAAGGCAAAAAGACAAAAAAAAAAAAAAAAAAAAAAAAGAAAGAAAGAAAACATGGGTTCTCACCTGGAGAACACACTTTCAGGTAGGAGAAGTAGGATTACGGGAAACAAGGTCTAAGAGAAGAATTTCCAAGAGTCTGACAAATTCTAAATTGTGAGGTTTGCAGTTGAGGAGCTAAAGGTATTAGTCTCATTGGCGTAGCTGTTAACTTTCCTGCCTCTGCTTTTCTCCTAGCACCTTGTTCTTTGTTTAATCTGCATCTCCTGCCAGAACGAGTACCCTGAGGACAGGCCTCTATCTAACTCCTCTTTTTCTTAGGTAACTAGCACTGAGCCTGAGTCACTGGTAGGTTCTCCACAGCTGGGGGTTGTCAGTCTAGTTATAAATTCTGGCCGTGTCACTTCAACACTAGTTTTGCACTGAGCCTTATTTCCTGATCTATTAAAAAGGGATGATAATAACAGTTGTTTCGCCAGATACGTTCTGTCAAGGACACGTCCAATTAGACTTGAGAAATGTCTGTCAGTAAGTATGTTGAATACATCTAAGTAAGAACCTCAGGTCTTCTGATGTCCCAGGTGACACCTCTTGTCCAGCCAGCATTGCCTGCCCTGTGGAATCTTAGACTTCAGTCTGCAGCTGGCAAATAGTTGCCCTCTCCTCTGACCAGGCCTGAACTAGAACACACCCTGCATTGGGGTTATTTGATGTTTAGCACTGATGTGTAGTTACGTTTATCACCATGAGAAGATGTGACACAGGGTAGGATTTGATTTTTCCTTTTTAGAAAACTTTCTTGAAATTATAGAAAAGGAAAATAAGCCTTTCTTTTTTTTCAATTCCACAGAATGGCAGCATACTTGCTTAACACTGAAATCTGTGCAAGAAAGAAAAAATTTAATATATTCCTTGCCGACAAGTGGTGGAAAAACCCTCGTGGCTGAGATTTTAATGCTGCAAGAACTGCTTTGCCGACGAAAAGATGCTTTAATGATCCTACCATATGTGGCAATCGTTCAAGAAAAGGTGTAATTTTTTTTTCAACAAGTGGTACTTGCTAATGTTATTTTGACCTTCAGATATAAAAACTAGCATAAATGTAACAACTTTTTATTGACTGAGAAGAGGTACCTCTTAACAATGGAGAATTATTTTTAGGATGTGCAAAAAGCAGTGTGGAGTACTTAAGAAAAGCTCTTCTCATGCTACTTACCTGTTTCAGAAAGGGAGTTCTTTTTTTCTAAACTCGTGGATTAAAATCCATTTTAGGAGTTCCCATCATGGCTCAGTGGTTAATGAATCTGACTAAGAACCATGAGGTCACGGGTTTGATCCCTGGCCTTGCTCAGTGGGTTAAGGATCCAGCATTGTTGTGAGCTGTGGTGTAGTTTGCAGATGCGGCTCGGATCTGGCGTTGCTGTGGCTGTGGTGTAGGCTGGCAGCTACAGCTCCTATTGGATCCCTAGCCTGGGAACCTCCATGTGCCATGGGTGCGAACCTAGAAAAGACAAAAAAAAAAAAAAATCCATTTTAAATTTTCTGCTGATATTTAGGCTGCTTTTTCAAACTGAAACTAAACGATTATCTTATCAAAATAAATTATTCTGATGTTTTTTAACAGGAGACAGTTAAAATTTGATTTTAGGAGTTCCTGTCATGGTTCAGTGGTTAATGAATCTGACTAGGAACCATGAGGTTTCGGGTTGGATCCCTGGCCTTGCTCAGTGGGTTAAGGATCTGGCATTGTTGTGAGCTGTGGTGTAGGTGGCAGATATGGCTCGGACCCCGCATTGCTGTGGCTGTGGCATAGGCTGGTGGCTACAGCTCTGATTCAACCCCTAGCCTGGGAACCTCCATATGCCGCACGTGCAGCCCTAGAAAAAAAGACAAAAAAATTTTTTTTGATTTTACATTTATTATGTAGTTTAAAGGTGGCATTCATTTGCAAAGATTAATACATTATTGAACATACAATCATTCTCTTAAAATAATTATGATATTTCTTACATATATATGTCTCATCTGTGACCTTGTTCCCATTGATTGTTTTTTTGTTTTTTGTCTTTTTTTGGGCTGCGCCCATGGCATATGGAGGTTCCCGGGCTAGGGGTCCAATAGGAGCTGTGGCCACTGGTCTATACCACAGCTACAACAACGCCAGATCCAAGCCATGTCTGCAACCTACACCGCAGCTCACAGCAACGCCAGATCCTTAACCCACTGAGCAAGGCCAGGAATCAAACCCGGGACCTCATCGTTCTTAGTCAGATTCCTTAACCACTGAGCCACGACGGGAACTCCATTGATTGATATTCAACACTATTTTAGATTTTTAAATCCCTGTGAATGCTTAATAATTAGAGTTCTTCTTCATCTGAATGTTTTTTTGTGGGGGGGGGCCTTGTTAATTTTACCTGATATTTTTAGATTGCAGGTTTGTCAAGTTTTGGTATAGAACTGGGTTTCTTTGTTGAAGAATATGCTGGAAGCAAAGGAAAATTTCCTCCAATTAAAAGAAGAGAAAAGAAATCACTGTATATTGCCACTATCGAAAAAGGCCACAGTCTGGTGAACTCCTTGATTGAAACCGGCAGGATTGGCGGCCTGGGTCTGGTTGTTGTAGATGAGGTTGGCTACCACTTTGTAATTTATCGACGCTTTTATCGTAGTAACAGTTGTTATTATGTGGGTCTGCTGGTACCTTTATGAGGAGAAGTATTTTAATACAGAGGCAGTACAGATGAAGACATTGCATGCTTGGTAATTTTTTTTTTTTTTTTTTTTTGTCTTTTGTCTTTTGTCTTTTTTTTGTTGTTGTTGTTGTTGTTATTGTTGCTATTTCTTGGGCCGCTCCCTCGGCATATGGAGGTTCCCAGGCTAGGGGTTGAATCGGAGGTGTAGCCACCGGCCTACACCAGAGCCACAGCAACGCGGGATCCGAGCCGCGTCTGCAACCTACACCACAGCTCACGGCAACGCCGGATCGTTAACCCACTGAGCAAGGCCAGGGACTGAACCCGCAACCTCATGGTTCCTAGTCGGATTCGTTAACCACTGCGCCACGATGGGAACTCCTAAAATTTTTTTTTTTTTTTTTTGTCTTTTGTCTTTTGTTGTTGTTGTTGTTGCTATTTCTTGGGCCGCTCCCGCGGCATATGGAGATTCCCAGGCTAGGGGTTGAATCGGAGCTGTAGCCACCGGCCTACGCCAGAGCCACAGCAACCATGCTTGGTAATCTTAAATTTGGTTTGGTGTCAAGTGGTTTTCTTTTTAAGTTTTATTGAAGTATAGTTAATTTTTAAGGTTGTGATAATTTCTGCTCTATCAAATTAATTGTTTGTTTGTTTTTTGTTGTTTTTTGTCTTTGGAGGGCTGTACCCAAGGCATATGGAAATTCCCAGACTAGGGATTGAATCGCAGCTACAGCTGCCGGCCTATGCCACAGCCCCAGCAACATGGGATCCAAGCCGAGTCTGTGACCTACACCACAGCTCACAGCAACGCCAAATCCTTAACCCACAGAGCGAGGCCAGGGATTGAACCCTCATCCTCATGCATGCTAGTCGGATTCATTACCACTGAGCCACGATGGGAACTCCCTCAAATGTTTCTTAAAAAGTGAATATATGTGTGTGTCCAATTTTATAATAGTACCTGATGTACTATTCCAGACATCAGGATGTTTTCCTGGGGACAATCTCATTAATTTAAATTACCAGGAGTTCCCGTCATGGCTCAGTGGTTAACGAATCCGACTAGGAAACCTGAGGTTGCAGATTTGATCCCTGACCTCGCTCCTTGGGTTAAGGATCTGGCATTGCCTTGAGCTGTGGTGTAGGTCACAGGCACAACTCAGATCCCACGTTGCTGAGGGTCTGGCGTAAGCCGGCGGCTGCAGCTCCAATTAGACCCCTATCCTGGGAACCTCCATGTGCCGCGAGAGCGGCCCTGGAAAAGGCAAAAAAAAAAAAAAAAAGACCAAAAAAAAAATACCAGTGTACTCTGGTTGCCATAATTAAAAATGCTTAACAGTTATAAAGCAAAGATGGGAGTTCCTGTCATGGTGCAGCGGAAACAAATCCCACTAGGAACCATGAGGTTGCGGGTTCACTTCCTGGCCTTGCTCGGTGGGTGCCATGAGCTGTGGTGTAGCTTGCAGACATGGCTCAGATCCCGTGTTGCTGTGGCTGTGGTGTAGGCCGGCAGCTACAGCTCCAATTGGACCTCTAGCCTGGGAACCTCCATATACTGCGGGTGCGGCCCTAAAAAAAGACAAAAGATTAAAAAAAAAAAGCAAAGATGGCTTCTTCATTTCATCAAACATATGCTTGTTTTATATACAGATATTATATGCAGATTTACTTGTCTCTCTCTCCTTCTTTTTTAAATCTCAAAGTTGCACATGATCGGTGAGGGAAGCCGTGGGGCTACACTGGAAATGACTCTGGCAAAAATCCTCTACACTAGCAGTAAGTATTTTTCACATGTGATGTGTCATCCCAAGCCCTACAGAGACACCGGTGTGTCACTAGCTAGATGAGGTAACCTGGGCAAGGAACTTGGGCGTTCTGCCTTGGTTTGTCGTGTCTGAAGTAAGCTTATACATTTTTGTTGGGAGACAAGACACATGAGTAGAACAGTGAGGATAAGTGATGTCAACATGTAAGGACGGCCTCTGTTGTCATCCTCCGCTCTAGCTACGTGTGCTTAGACACGGGACGCGGCCTCTGTCTTCATCTATAAAATGAGGATAATGATGGGACTGCGGCGGCGACCACATGAGCTGACACCCAGGAAAGCACTCCGCCACACAGCACCGTGAGCGGCTGCCGCTCTTGCCACCCTCGTTGTGCCAGCGAAGCCCTGGAGGTCACGGCCACTTTGAGGCGCTATTTTGCAACATCAGACAGTCTTTATGTGAAATATTTATTCTAAATAGCCTCTCTTTATCAATAGGCTATTGCAATAGCTTATAGTTGTTGTATATTGTAACAGTTTATATATGGAAAATTATTAATCATAAAGGTCAGATCTTAAGAATTATTTTTACAGTTTTGATAACAGTGGTGATTTAGGCAGGTTGTAGCACTTTATGATCATTCATTTAAAAAAAGGTATTAGAGTTCCCCTCATGGCACAGTGGAAACTAATCCGACTAGAGTCCACAAGGATGCGAGCTCAATCCCTGGCCTCACTCAGTGGGTTAAGGATCTGGCGTTGCTGTGAGCTGTGGTGTAGGTTGCAGATGCGACTTGGATCCTGTGGCTGTGGCTGTGGCGAAGGCCAGCAGCTGGAGCGCCAACTCAACCCCTAGCCTGGGAATTTCCATATGCTTCAGGTGTGGCCCTAAAAAAGAAAAAGAAAAAAAAAAATGTAATGAGTACCTACCATGTGTCAGGCCCTCCCTATTTGAAGTGCTAGGGATACAGCAATGAATAGAACAAGTTCCTGCTTCCTCAAACCTATGTTTTCATGAAAGTGAACAGATAATACACAGATAAACGAGAAAACGTGATATTAGATGGTGGCAAGTTCTATGGAGAAACATAAAGCAGAGGAAGAGAGGAAAATGACACCTTCCTGTCAAATCCAAGTTCACTGACGTCCTTGTCCGAAGTTCTCTTCAGCATTCCATCATTCATCACTCTTTTTTACTTCGGGTGCAGAAGCAGCCGTCTCTCTTGGTTTCCCGCCGTCTCTGTGTAAGAGGGATCCAGTGTCAGCACTGAGAGATTATATAGCACAGGGGCTAAGGACAGACCTGAGCTAGATTCAAATCCTGGCTCCTTTAACTTTGTATGTGATCTTGGCCAAGTTATAATAACTGGGCCCCTTTTGCTTAGGCATCAAAAGTGGATGATAGTAATAGAAGCTTCCTCCCTGAATTGCCGTGGAGACGGTGTGAAGCAGTCTTTGCAAAGCATCTAGCACAGCACCTGCACGTAATGGACACGTGTTTACTGCTGCTACATGCTTACTCGTCTCTTTTTTTTTTTTTTTTTCCTCGTCCCTTTAGGGCCCCACCTGAGGCATATGGAGGTTCCCAGGCTAGGGGTCTATTTGGAGCTACAGCTGCTGGCCTACACCACAGCTCACGGCAACACTGGATCCTCAACCCACTGAGCAAGGCCAGGGATCAAACCTACATCCTCATGGATACTAGTCAGGTCATCACCACTGAGCCATGACGAGAGCTCCCGACCTGCTTTTTTCTGTCACCAATGCCTCACAGATATTTGAATGAAAGGAATCTCTTTAGTTTTCTCCTCTTCTCCTCCTTTGTGACACTAATTTCTAAGCATGTTCATCACATACATTGGTGTCCCGTAGACTCACCTTGGACTCTTCTCTGCTTCCTGCTTCATACAGTCTCTGCTAATTCCCATCCGTACTCATGACTTCAAGCACTTCTTGTGTGCCGATGGCTCCCAGTCTCTGTTACCAGCTTATACCTCTCCCCCGAGTCATATCACCTGCCAGGCTAATACTCTGGTACAGACGGTTGACCCTTGAACAACACAGGTTTGAACCGCATGGGTCCTTACATGTGGATTTGTTTCAGTAGTAAATACTACAGTGCCACACAGGCTGTGGTTGCCTGAATCCAGGGATCTAGAACCAAGGACGTGGAAGGCTGACCTCACAGAGGATCGCTGCCCCCAACCCTCGAGTTGTTCAAATCAGCTGTTTGTATTTTCCTTACCTGCCCCCATTTCCCAGATCACTCAGGAGGAATTAAGAACTCAAAAAAGGTTGATTAAATTGCTGTTATGATACACTAAATAACCCTTTTTCCTCCATACTTTGGATATTTTTTTTTAGAAACGACTCAGATTGTTGGTATGAGTGCAACATTAAACAACGTGGAGGACCTGCAAGCCTTCCTGCGAGCAGAGTATTACAGCAGTTGGTTTAGACCAGTATGTACCTGAGGTTTGATCGTTCTGTACCGTCTGCTGTTTAGAAAGAAAAGGAGCAAACCCATGACATAAAAATTCTAGGAGTAGCGAAGGAGCTTACCGCCACTCAGCAGGGCTAAATGCAAACAAGCGTGTGTAGAGAATTCGGGGTCCAGGATCCTGGCGGGGTCGCTACGGTATCTGTAGCTCCTGAAACAGCGCCTGGCCCGTGGGCCTTCCGTGAAGATTTTACTGAATGAAATTTTTCATTCTGCTTTTCCACTTGATATTCTGTAAGGTACATTTTTTTTTGCATTCAGTGAGAATTTCATGATTCGTTTTTCAAGTTCCTGGCACATACAAAAATTTATCTTAACAGTTATATGTTCAACTGTTTATGCTTTGGTAATTATAAAACTTTTTAAAAATAAGACTTCCCATGGATTTAAATTTAAATGCTTCAGTAACGGTATTTCCAAAAGGCTTGAAGAAAGTAAATAAATGTACTTCATAGTTATTTGAGAGTAGCTTATAATGTACATGTACTCTGCAGTTTCTGTATCTAAATAGATGTTCAGAGAATAATTTTTTAGACTCACCAAATTTTAATTGGAAATTTGGTGTTTTTACATTTTCACTAAATATGAAATTTTTTGAGAAATATTTTCTAGCCTTAATTGTCAAATTAGGTGCTATTCTTTTAAAATTCAGTGAGCTTTATTTACAAACTTTTTTTCCCTACAAATACTTAAGAGTATTACAGTGGTATTTAGGTTAAAACCAATGACTTATACAGCTTTAAGTTTTGAGGAGTAATACACATAACTCCCTAAGAAAAGACAGTTGGGGAGTTCCCATCGCGTCTCAGCGGAAATGATTCTGACTGGTATCCATGAGGACGCAGGTTTGATCCCTGGCTTTGCTGTGAGCTGCCATGTAGGTTACAAACTCAGCTCAGATCCAGCGTTGCTGTGGCTGTAGTGTAGACCAGTAGCTACAGCTCTGATTCAACCCCTAGCCTGAGAACTTCCATATGCCCTGGGCATGGCCCTAAAAAGCAAAAAAAAAAGGACATTTGGGAGTTCTTTTATGGCTTGGTTCCTTAAGGATTTGGTGTCACTGCAGTGGCTTGGGTGGCTGCCATAGTACGGGTTCAGCCCCTGGTCTGGCAACTTCTACGTGCTGGGGGGACACGGCCGAAAAATAACAGAAACAAAACAAAGAAACTACTATGGTTTATCTGTGTGTATGTGTTTAAACAAAAAAAAGACACTTGACTCGTTTATACTTGCTCTTGTGACAAATACAAGAGTCTATTTCCTGTTTGTTTGTTTGTTTTGGCCATAGCAGCAGCACCTTGATGGGGGATCTCAGTTCCCAGAACCCAGGCCGCAGCGATGAAAGTGCCAACCACTAGACCACCAGGGAACTCCCTGATTTCCTTTCAGATAGTGTGACTCTTCAAAAGTATTTCTTTTTTTGTTTCCTTAGGGCCGCACCTGTGGCATATGGAGGTTCCCAGGCTACGGGTTGAATCGGCGCTGCAGCTGCTGGCCTACACCACAGCCACAGCCACAGCCACACCAGATCCGAGCCACATCTGTGATGGCAACACCAGATCCTCAACCCACTGAGCAAGGCCAGGGATCAAACCCGCCTCCTCATGGATACTAGCGGGGTTCATTAACTCCTGAGCCACAATGGGAACTCCCATAACCCCTGTTTTGATTTAAAGGAAAAAAGAAACTTAGGAAAGAAATAACTTTTAAGTTGAAGCATTTTACATAGCTTAGAAAAGCTAAAAGTTTTGTATAGCTTTCCTTTTTTACAGTATACTTTACAAAATTTGAAACTGGAAAGAGGAATTGGTAGATGATATTAATTGCAAATGTCTTTTTAATTCAAGGTTGAGTTAAAAGAATATCTGAAAATAAACGACACAATCTATGAGGTGGACAGCAAAGCTGAGAATGGCATGACTTTTTCTCGTCTTCTTAATTATAAGGTAACCTCGATAACCCCTGAGGGTGAGGTCCCCTGACTTTATGCCCAGCTGCCCTGGGGCACTGTGCCAGAGTTGCAAGGTGCCAGGGGAGAGGTTAGACATTTGGGAGAAACAGCTGATGCTTGATATCTGCTGGGCGCCATACAGACTACTGATTCAAGATAGGCAGCTTCCAGAATTATCGTTAGATCCCAGAGCATTCCTTTCTGTGATATTGTATCTTTGCGAAGTCGAGCAGATGCAGTGGGGTGGGGGGTGGGGTTTGTGCTTATTGTAGGCAAATACCATGTGAAAATCAGTCTGAACCAGGAAATAAGCATTTCTGAGGTTTGAAAAACTGCAGGACCCAGTTGGGCGCACTCCCCTTAGGGGGCTGTGATGGTTACTTCGAATGAAAATGTTTTTTTATTCATTGATGGATGTTATTTGTTCAAATAGCTACTAATTTGTGAGGAAATACAAACTTATTAAGCTGTTTGGACCTAACTCTAATAATCAAAACTGTTAGTTATTTCTTTGGCCTTGGGGCTCCAGGAACCTTAGTGCTTATTCATTCGGCAGCAGGAGCAAAACAAGAAATATTTCTGGGCTGTATACTGGGCTCAGATATTGGTGTGTGAGAATGGAGATGTCTGCTGTGTTGTTGTCTGGTGACTTACATGAAAGACATTAAAAAGGGGAGGAAGGGGGTTAACAGCAGTTTTAAAATTCTATAAAGGTATGTTATTCTAAATCTGTGTCTTAATTAGTTTGCAGTCAAGTCAAAGGAAGTAAGATTTTAAATAACCTCACATTTGCCTTCATGTTGTTGGAATTCTTTGTATCCACCTGATAAATATTTTTTTATTTCTGATTAAGTCCTGTAGTCTGATTGAATCTGTGTTTTTGAACCTGTTAGTGGTAGCAAGAGATGTGGCTTGTTCGTGCAGCTCTGTGCCCGTTAGTAGGCTCAGTCTGTGGTGGTCTCTGTCGACTTTTTCTGCGTTGGTGGAGAGGGGCGAGCCGGGCGGTAACCATTTTCTCTGCCTTCATTTAAAACAGGGCACCTCACGAACCCTAATCACCTAAGAGAAAAGTGGGACTTCACATTTTGCAGCTTAATATATAGGTTGCATCTTTGCTTTTAAATGATCATATCTATTAAATGAGAAGTTGAAAATTATGGCGGGTTCACTTACCGTTCAAAGTCCTTCACCTTTCTGGCAAGAGGAAAGGCTTTCAGGATGGCTAACCACCTTGTTCCTGCCTCTCGTTGTGCAGTATTCGGACACTCTGAAAAAGCTGGACCCTGATCACTTGGTAGCATTGGTGACAGAAGTCATTCCCAATCATTCCTGCTTAGTTTTTTGTCCCACAAAGAAGAACTGTGAAAATGTAGCAGAAATGATATGCAAAATTTTAAGCAAGTATGTTAATTTTCTTAAAATATTCTGTTTTATTTTATATATTTATAGGCCATGTATGCTGTTTATTTAATGAGCACTAATCACTTCTGGCAGAACATTCTTTTTTTTTTTTTTTTTTTTTTTTTTTGTCTTTTGTCTTTTGTTGTTGTTGTTGCTATTTCTTGGGCCGCTCCTGCGGCATATGGAGGTTCCCAGGCTAGGGGTTGAATCGGAGCTGTAGCCACCGGCCTACGCCAGAGCCACAGCAACGCGGGATCCGAGCCGCGTCTGCAACCTACACCACAGCTCACGGCAACGCCGGATCGTTAACCCACTGAGCAAGGGCAGGGACCGAACCCGCAACCTCATGGTTCCTAGTCGGATTCGTTAACCACTGCGCCACGACGGGAACTCCTGGCAGAACATTCTTTTAAGTTGTTATGCTAGATTCTTAAAGGCCCTGACAGTGAAGAAAATTGAACTATGAAATTCACGTATGTGAGATAGCCAGAGAAAAACTGTAAGGCTTCATGTAAGAGAATGCTGACTGATATGATGGTCTGGCTGCACGGTGAATTGGCCTGGGGCCTTTATAAAATGTAGCCCAAGCTACATCCAAGAGTTATGCAGTTACTGGCCCTCTGCGTGCACCAGCAGCCGGAGGTCTCTTCTTTCCACGAAACATATGCTAACACAACGTGGGGCCGTGTGTATTATATTTATGTCTTAGATGATACTTGTTTGCCACTGGTATTCAGAAGTTGTTGCTTTAAAGTCAATTTGTAGTTCGTTGTGCTTACTCTTCCTTTGCTGTCTCTCTTTTCTAGAGAGGAATTTCAACTAATAGGTGCTTCTAGGTCAGGAGACATTGTAGCATATTACTGAGGCTTCTGAAATGCCAGTGTCTAGACAGTCACTGTTTTACGTACAATAGGTATGATTTAATAATATATGTTTTCATATTCAGAGAAGAAAATGATGACTCAAAACAAGTCATCTTCAATAAAGATGTATGCGCCTGTGAAAAACTAACATCTAGAGCAGTGGTTTAAACTTGGTTCCATGGATTCATAGGAAGTACAGGAACGAATCTCAGGAATTCCCTGAATCCTCTGAAATTGTTTGCATTGTGTTGTGTTTATATGGATGTTTGGTGTGGTTTGTTTTTTTAGCTTTAGGCACATTCTCACAAGGCTCCATGACCCACAGAAAGGCTGAGAGAGCCTGCCTAATAATTAATATAATCAGAATCAAATTCTAAGAATATTTTATGTACGTATATCAATGAAAGTAATATGTTTTTTGGGTTTTTTTGGTGGGTTTGTTTTTTTTTTTTTTTTTTTTTTTTTTTCGGTCTTCTGTCTTTTTAGGGCTGCACCTGGAGCATATGGAGGTTCCCAGGCTAAGGGGTCCGATTGGAGCTGTTGCTACTGGCCTACGCCAGAGCCACAGCAATGCGGGATCTGAGCTGCGTCTGCGAACTACACCACAGCTCACAGCAACGCCAGATCCTTCACCCACTGAGCGAGGCCAGGGATCGAACCCAAAACCTCATGGTTCCTAGTCAGATTCCTTTCCACTGTGCCACTATGGGAACTCTGAAAGTAGTATGTTTTTAAAAAGAGAATGTTTACCTGCATCTAGTAAAATTTAAATGTGAGGCACTTTGCTGTAAGATCCAGGGTTCATATTTCTAACAGATCTTTTTCCTAGGGAATATCTGAAACACAGAGAGAAAGAAAAACATGAGTTGCTTAAGAACTTGAAAGCCATCAGCGGGGGCAGCGTGTGTCCTGTGTTAAAGCACACCATCCCATTTGGCGTTGCTTATCACCACAGTGGTTTGACAAGTGACGAAAGGAAGCTCTTGGAGGAAGCCCACTCCGCAGGAGTTCTCTGCCTTTTGACCTGCACATCCACCCTAGCAGCAGGCGTTAACCTACCAGCTCGAAGGCAAGTTTTAAGCAGTTGTTGGCCAGGCCCCAAACTTTCCAATTCCAGGCTTGCCAACAGCTTTATTGTGGTTTTATTCTTTCACTGGAGTGGGTGAGAATTTATCAAAAAATTTTTTAGCATTTGCTGAGTTGATTGATTGATTCCCTTTAATATTTTGATGAAAAATAATATTAAATGGGAGTTCTCTGGTGGCTCAGCAGGTTAGGGATCCAGTGTTGTCACAGCTGTGGCACAGGCTCAGTCCCTGGCCCGGGAACGTCCGCATGCTATAGGCATAGTCCACAGAAAGGAAGGAAGGAAGGAAACAGTAGATTTCTTGCTATTGGAGTTCCTTCTTTCTTTGGTGCCTTTCCTATCTGTTTTTTGTTATGTTTTGTTTTTGTCTTTTTAGGGCTGCACCTGGAGCATATGGAGGTTCCCAGGCTAGGGGTCGAATCCGGACCCCTACGCCAGAGCCACAGCAACTCCAGATCTGAGCTACCTCTGTGACCTACACCACAGCTCATGGCAACACCAGATCCTTAACCCACTGAGCGAGGCCAGAGATCGAACCCACATCTTCATGGATACTAGTCAGGTTTGTTAACCACTGAGCCACGACGGGAACCCCCCATCTGATTTTGATGCCAGGGTTTATGATCCTTGTTATGTAGAAACAGTAGGCAAGCTTTCCACAAATTTCCGTGATCTGAAAGAGTTTATTTCACACAGGGCTTTCCGTGAAACCTGGAGACTCATCCATATGGTCTTTCAAGTCCAGGACCTTTTTTAAGAGCAGATCCTTGATTTACCTTTGCAGTTGTTACCAAAGCTGCCACAGCCTGTGTAACTCATCTCTACTCTTGGTCATCTGTGACTTTAAAATCTGTAACATTTTTTCAAATAAATGGTCAATTTTTATAAATCGTCCCTGAGCATTTAAAAATAAGTATTTCCTCTTTGGTATATGGTTTTATATAGCTGCATGCGATCACAGTTACTAATCATTTTATTAATTCTTCTTCTATGTTCTTCCTACCTGTGATTCTTTGATATGTCAGTTTCAGAGCATCTTCTGGTGTAACTATGGAGTTGTCAACTTCCCCTTTTTACATTTTTATAAGTTTTTGCTTTGTGTTTCAAAATTATTTAAATATATAAAAGTTTACTCCAAATATCTTATTGCTGAATTATGCCTTTCATCAATAGAATAGGTCCTTGTTTTTCTCATTTAGGGATTTTACTTTGAATACTAGGACTACTTTTTTTTTACCAAGTATATCTTTTTTTTTTTTTTTTTTGGCTGTGCCCATGACACACAGAAGTTTCTGGGCCAGGGATTGAACCCACACCACAGCAGTGACCTAAGCCACTGCAATGACAACACTGGATCCTTAACCCACTGAGCCGCAGGAGAACTCTGTTGTTTTTCTTTCGTGTCGTTCGTCGTCTTCATGTACTTGGAGATCTCAGCTGTCCACTGAGATTTATAAATAAAGAAGCAGGGAGATTATCTCAGGTCAGTGACATCTGTTTCCCTCACCTCAGAACAGGAGAGCTGGCCGGAGACTTGTGCGTATGTCAGCAGGATTGAAATCACCGTTTGTAGGTCAAAAACCGTTGGAATATGCAACTTCATCTAGTTGACAGTAATAAAAGTTTATAAACAAATATGCATATGCTGGTGGTCCATGGCAGATTCTTCTTTTACGGAGAATCAAGTCGAAGTCTTTGAGATTATGTCTGCAGTGGGCTGACCATAGAGGTTTGCAGCTAAGCAGACTTATGTTCAAGTCACGGCTCTGGTCATTACTAATTGTGTAAGTACGCCATTCAGCTGTGCCTCAGTTAGCCCCGGTGTAAAAGAAAGCTTAAATAAACAAAACATTGTCACCCAAAGTTTTGTAAGATCAGAGAACGTACCCAGAGAACCTAGGACATCGTAGAGTAATGGCAAGTAGTAGTTACCTATTATTTTGAGCTAATGTTACTAAATTTAGTATCACATGAAATGAAGAGTTTAAAAAAATAGATGCTATTGCTCTTGATGGACCCTCACTTTTAATTAATTTTCTCAATTCCATAGGGTTATTTTAAGAGCCCCCTATGTTGCTAAGGAATTTCTGAAGAGGAATCAGTATAAACAGATGATTGGCAGAGCTGGCCGTGCTGGAATAGATTCTGTTGGGGAGAGCATCCTTATATTTCAAGAAAAAGACAAGCAACAGGTAATAATCTGATTGTTCTTCTTGTCTTCTCTAGGTCTTTGGCTTAGCCTTTTCATGAGATCCACTTTTAAAAATTATCAATATTCCTTTAAATAACATTTCCTTCTCCTCTATGATTAAGAATTACAAAGAGTAGTTCAGATATTTTTGTATTTTAGGCAAACAATGAAAAATATATCTTCTTCCATTTTCATGAGGGCTGTTACATCCTTCTTTTTTTGTCTTTATGCTTTTTATCTCCCCCAGCCTCCACAAGATCTATGCTAAATCTAAAATTTTATGTGGAACACCTTTTATTGTTTATAACATAAAACATAATATAATATTGCTTTAACTCATGTAGGTATTGGAGTTAATAAGCAGACCGTTGGAAAACTGTTACAGCCGTCTTGTGCAAGAATTCACCAAGGGAATCCAAACTTTGTTTCTCTCTTTGATTGGCTTGAAGGTATTTTAAAATATTTTTTATATCTTATTACTATTATCCAAGACAGCAAAGGTTAAAAAGTTTTGGAAACTCTAAAGAAAATGGAAAAAAAAAAAAGTTGGCTTTTAATTCAGTGTGACAAAGAGCAGTCTGTAACACGATACATGTAGATTTATTTGTACATTTTTAACCCTTTGAATTGTATGGAACAGCTCATAACTGGGCATCCATCACCAGTAAGAGATTTGGGTGGATATTCTGGGGGCTACGAGGAGCTATAAAGACATGGGAGCCGATGTGGGATGATCCAGTATCTCTGCCCTCCAGGGGAAGCTATAGTCCTGGCACCACAAACATTTGTGAGATCAGTATAGCCTTTATCAGGCAGAAACTTTAAAAAAAAAAAAATTGGATGGGGCACAACAGGAAAACACTCTTTTTCCTAAAATGAGAAATTGGCAGAGTTCCCGTGGCTCAGGAGAAACGAATCTGACTAGCATCCATGAGGACACAGGTTCGATCCCTGGCCTTGCTCAGTGGGTTAAGGATCCGGCGTTGCTGTGGCTGTGGTGTAGGTCGCAGAGGCAGCTTGGATCTGGCATTGCTCTGGCTGTCTGGTTGGCTCCCACTCAGCCCTTAGAGTTTCACTTGGCCTCGCTTCCTCGGGGCAGCCTCCCTGTGCCGCTGAGTCGAGTCAGTCTGTCGTATACTTTATAGAAACACATTCCTTTCCTTTAATAGCATCTATCAGTTTGTAGTTGGAGTCTTGTTACTGCCCTTATTTGGCTAATATTTACCCCCCTGGAATGGAAGCCCTGCGAAAGCAGTATCCACTTTTTTTTTTCTTTTTTTGGCTGTACCTGCAGCATGTGGAAGTTTCCCAGGCCTGGGATCCAACCTGCCCCGCAGTTGCAACCTATACTACAGCTGCAGCAATGCTAGATCCTTAACCCACTGTGCCACACAGGAACTTCTCCCATTTATTTTCAGTTATCACTGAATCCTAGGGCCTAGCACCATGCCTGGCATGTGCCACAGTGCTTGGCACTCAGTAAATGCTAGAATTAATGAACAGATTGACTTTGGAGTTGTACATGGCTGAAGTTGCAGATTGGGGCAACAGTGGAGAACCCAGCTTTGGAAAATCTTGGGGGCCAGAGGCAGAGGCTGCCCAGTGGCCTTAAATCACTCCGTCTAAAAGTTTTCACGGAAGGATAGAAAGATGGTATGATAGTAGCTAGAGGGATCGAGTAAAGGGGTTTTTGTTTGTTTTTTATTTTGTTTACCCCCAGCGTTAACTGTAAACAACCAAGTAGAAAACAATATAAAAACTACGTACATCAATAATCTCTAAACTGGGCATCAGTTCTTGAATATCTTAAAAGTACAATTTTAGCCTAAATGAATACGGTATTAAGAATGATCTTTATTGAAAAGAGAAGCTGGAGTTCCGTTGTGGCTCAGTGGTAACAAACCTGACTAGTGTCCATGAGGACGCAGGTTTGATCCCTGACCTCACTCAGTGGATTAAGAATCTGGTGTTGCTGTAAACCGTAGTGAGCGTAGGTCGCAGACCCGGCTCGGATCTGGTGTTGCTGTGGCTGTGGCATAGGCCGGCAGCTGCAGCTCCAATTCCACCCCTAGCCTGGGAACCTCCACATGCTTTGGGCCTAAGAAAAAGAAAAAAGAAAAAGGGGAGAAGCAATAGGAAATGTCTCTGCCCCACAGTATTTTTTATTATCCCTTATATTGGTTTAACATGAAATTACTACGTAAGCTTTCCAATGGAAATACCCACAGAATTGTAAGAGAAAGCTATATGCTCATTGACTGACTACTTTTTAGTATAACATGTTGATCTTACTGAAATTGGTTCATGGAAATGATGCTAATTCAGAGTCAGCTCTACATCTGAATACCCAATGGCGGGTTAAGCATTACTTCTGACTCCGCCGTTTGTAAGTTTTAAATAGTAAGCAAGGGGGAGAAAAAGGCAGCAAAATATGGGGGGGGGGGAAGATGGGAATAAAAGGGACAAAAAGAGGTAGCAAACTGCTGTTGATCTTTAGGTGACAAGTCGGGAAAGTATGGCCTGATCCTGTTTTAGACTTAGAGTTGTGTTTTCCGTGTGTGTGTGTGTGTGTGTGTGTGTGTGTGTGTGTGTGTGTGTGAGATACAATTTTTAAAGCTGAAGAATGTTTTCACAGGTGGCTGGAGAGGGGACGGAAGGAGGATTTCTGAAGGCAGCTGAGTGGGAGTTAGCGATAATCAGTTGGGGAGTAAACAGCACAGCTTTGGAGATAGTGAGAAAGATTATTCAAAAACCTAAGGAATCTCGGAATAAGAAATGTGTAGCTGTTTCATTAGAAGTGTGAATCTGACAACCGTCTTCTCCCTTAAGTTGTTTTCCTTGTGATTTTGATGTGTCATTATAAAATTACCTTTGTGCAACTATGTAGATTTTTATAATGTTTATTTAAATAGCTTTGAGGTATGGAGATGAGTCATCATCTTGCTTATTATTCAAATGATGCCTTGAATCAGGGAAGATACTCCAATGATGTCCTACTGTTTCAGATTGCAACGACTCTTGGTGACATATATCACTTTATGAGTGGTACCTTTTTTGGTGTGCAGCAAAAGATCTTGTTGAAAGAAAAAAGTCTATGGGAAATAACTGTCGAGTCCCTTAGATACTTGACAGAAAAAGGACTCCTACAGAAAGACACTGTTTTGACAGAAGAAGGACTTCTGCAAAAAGATACTGTTCAGGGGTCCGAGGAAGAGTTCCAGTATAGCTTTCGTATTACGAAGCTGGGACGAGCTTCTTTTAAGGGTAAGAGTTTCCCTAAATCCCATTACGAATCTAAGGAAATGCACTGGAAAAGATATAAATTATTCTGTGACTTTAAAATGAATGTGTAGTTTCATGTTAGTAATATTAGTCTTCTGTTACTCACTGTCAGCCTACTTCAGCCTTAAAAAGTTGGAAAGTGTTCTGAATCACAAGTGATTTAGACTCTCGCCAAAGTGTCTGGAGAAAAACGTGTCCAGTCCTCAGTGCTCCTCCCCGGGAACACGCACGACGACCCCCTAGCAAGAATGACCCCTTGGACTCCATCGTCCCAGTCATTTCCTGTAACTTTCCTAACAAGCAGATACATGCATCCTTCCTAAGTTTTAGGTGTGTGCATATATGGGGGGGGGGTGTCTGTGTGTGTGTACATGTACCTGTACACACACACACACACGTTACCTCGGGTGAGTGCCTTCGGGCAGCTTGCTTTTCTCGCTTGTGTGGAGCTTCCTGAACATCTTCCCGCGTCAGCCCCTTTAACGCTTCCTCATTGTTCCTTTGGGTCTGTAGTCACCCGTAGTAGGGATGCTGCAATTTACTGAACCATTCTTCTGTGGATGGGCATTGACTGATTTTTCTCACTGTAAACCAGGCTACATGGGCCTCTCTGCTCCTGCATTTTTGGATATGTATGGAAAGGTTTCTCTGGGTGAGAGCCCGGCAACAGAGTAGTTGGGTCAGAAGGTGCGTACTTACGAAACTGCCCTCCGAAATAATTGTGCTGAATTACCGAGTAGGAGACGCCCGCGACTTTCTGCTGCATTTCCATAACTCCTAAACCGGACTTTCTTCAGCATCACCTCTTTCCCTCTTTGGTGTGAAAGAGGAACTGTCTGTGTCTTTCTTTTAGGGACTATAGATCTGGCTTATTGTGACATCCTCTACAGAGACTTGAAAAAAGGTCTCGAAGGGCTTGTGCTTGAAAGCCTGCTTCATCTAATCTACCTGACAACTCCCTATGACATGGCTTCGCGGTGCGACCCTGACTGGATGGTATACTTCAGGCAGGTGAGACGATAAGACTCTATGATCCAGGCCGCTTGGTGTGTTACTCGTGATACGATTTTTGTCAAGTGGCTACTCACTTTTTTTTTTCTATTAAAACATATTTGAAATTGGGCCCTTTGTTTTTAAAGGAGTGATGTGGCAGTAGCGTTTTTGTTCTGTTTTGCTTAAATATTTTCTGGGAAGTATAAACATGTTCATAATCAAAAAGAAAGAAAGAAAGAACGGCGCAGAAAGGAAAAAAGGATCACCCCTGGTCCCATCCGCAGAGATAACTGATTATTCCTGTGGTTTGGTGACCACCGCAGTTTATAATGCCTGCAATGGGAGGAAGACAGGCAAACCATCCCTGATGACGGAGAGTTAATTGCACGAGAGCCTGTCAGCGTCACGCGTGATGACAGAGCAAAGCCAGTGACGTTAATACCCGAGAAGGAGCGTCACCTTTACCGCCAGTAGCAAGCGTGGAACTGGCCGTACCTGTAACAAAACCAGTGGCAGAGCACAGTCTGTTATGATTTTGCTGTGAGAGGCTAGATGCGTGAACACATATTAGGGAGAAGCATGTGCAGCTTTTGGCTGCAGAAATTAACTTTCTTTTTCATGTCGTATTTTTTAAATGTTACTCTTAAGTTTTTCGAAGTGGTCCTGTAAAACGTAATTATTTTTATAAGCTTTTCCTTTTACCCCCCTTCAAACATCTCCCATATTAAACAGAAGCACACAGTCGGTGGTCTTTAAGTCATTCTACTCAAGTATGTATATTTTAATAATGTATCTTTTAAGCTTGCAATATTTGTAAATACAATTTGTGGGGTTTTTTAATAGCTTTTATAATCATGAAAATGTGATGTCACAGTAAATACTGGATTTGGTTCAAATGGCAGATGTTTTGAACTTACCATTCAATTTTTCTACTTATTTACCCTTTTTCTCTATAGTTTAGCCAGCTCAGTCCTGCAGAACAGAATGTAGCTACTCTGGTTGGAGTCTCTGAGAACTTTATTGGGAAGAAAGCATCAGGTCAAGCCATCAAGAAGGTACCGTCGTCTTTTTGACATTCCTAAACAAGTTCATTGAACAGAACTGATGCTGTTGTATCATCTCCTTCACTGACTTGATCTTTTGGTTCACATTTTTTTTTTCTTTAATATAATTCCCATTTTACTATTTAAAACATCTGAGGACCAGAAATTTAGCTGTTTTTTAAAACAGTGTTTATTTCTGGATGGTGTGATGGCCCTTTTTTGTTCCTTTGTATTTCTAAAATAGCCCTGCACATGTGAGGCTTTTATCATGGGAAAAGGTAAACCTTCTTAATACAGTTTTCCTTGGGCTGCTTATGGCTCCATTACAAAGTGTAAAACGTTCTCACAATATTTTAGACTCCTGAAAGAAGTTCAGTTCAGGGAGAAAAGGATATTTTCTAGAGACTTTTTCTTAAGGATTCTCAGGGATTCCGATAGCATGAGTTTGGGATTTTTGTTTTCGTTGTCGCTCTCTGTTGTCCACAAAGAGCTCCCAATCTAGTGCTTGATTCATAAAGCATTCTAGAAGATGGAAGTGGAGAAGCCAGTACTCCTATGTGATTTATTTTGGTGTTTTGAAGTTCAGTCAGTAAACAAGAAGCAAGCATCAAATGCATACACGAACTTTACGAGAAGTAGAAGTAATTCTTTGGCAATCATGCCTTCAAATTCCTTAAGTTAGTATCATTTCTTATACTTTTTTTCCATTTTTCTTTGGTAATCGACTCTTGTAACTATCTTGCATATAACTTTCCCATTTATATTTTAAATTTACATAGATATTACTGGTTTCAGAGTTCCCATTGTGGCTCAGTGGAAACGAATCTGACTAGGAACCATGAGGTTGTGGGTTAAGGATCCGGCATTGCCGTGAGCTGTGGTATAGGTCACAGATGTGGCTTGGATCTCGTGTTGCTGTGGCTGTGGTGTAGGCTGGCAGCTACAGCTCCCATTCGACCCCTAGCCTGGGAACTTCCATATGCCACGGGTGTGGCTCTAAAAAAAAAAAAAAAATTTTAAGAAAACATAGATGTTACTGGTTTCATTTTGAAAAATGGAAGATGGTGTTTACTGACATTTTAATTGAATAGTGCAACTGTCCCTTGAATTGCTATATCATAAAATTATAACTATATCGTACTTCAGTATTCATGTTGGCAATATTTAGATTGGGTTTTTTACCTCAGAAATGACTATATTGTTTAGACCTTCAAAATGTTGAATAAAAATATTTCTTAAAACAGGCTTTTATGTCAAACTCTATAAAAATAAAGTAAAAACAAAATCATATTAATTTGGAACTCATTACCAAATAATAAGCTTTTATAAAGTCTTATTAGAATAATACATCTTTTAAAACTTGAATCAGAATTTTTTTGTTACATTTTATGAAATACAGTCAATAAAGTTTGTTTAATTGATAATTAAATATAGAAAGGAGTATGGGCATGAATTTATCTTAATTACAAATAGATTAATTACTAGTTTAATGTTTTTTGTATGATTGTTTTGTTTTCTAGGGCCTCACCTGTGGCCTATGGAGGTTCCCAGGCTAGGGGTCAAATTGGAGCTATAGCTGCCAGCCTACACCACAACCACAGCCACAGCCACAGCAGCAGGGGATCTGAGCCGCGTCTGTGACTTACGCCACAGCTCACAGCAACACCAGATCCTCAACCCACTGAGTGGGGCCAGGTTCCACATTCTCATGGATACTAGTCGGGTTCATAACCTGCTGAGGCACGATGGGAACCCCTAGTTAAATGTTTTAGAAGTATCCTAGTGTAGAAAAAATTCTACAGAACATCTACTTAAATTGTACTTAAAATCTAATTGATTTCTCCACATTGAAAAAGACCTTTTCTTTAAACATTCCTTGTAAAAGATCTTGAAATTGCTATAATGTGGCTTATCTTGCCATGTGATATTATATCATTTTTCTTGGCTTGGAAAATACATTCTAAGCAAAATCTACCTTGACTCAATTTATAGTTAATAATGAAGATGCACTAAAATTGGGAAATTAAAAAGTGATCTACTCCTACCTGTTATTCAGCTACCATGCTTTTTTCAACTTAGTGCTTTTTAAAAGGGTGATCCAGTGTCAACATGCAGAATCCATAATTCTTACATCAACAGACCACCCTAAGTTCTCATCTCAAATGTTCTTTTACTTTAGTAAAGGATATAATTTTATATTTTGTACTTATTTTACTCCTTCAAGTTCATCCTTTTTCTCCCCCCTTCTGATTGAGTAAATGTGAATTCCTCGATCTATAAGTTAGCTTGATATTAGCTGTGAAATGCTTTACACAAAAAAATAATCACTAGACACTGCAGGCAAAAGCAGTGCACAGCACAGAAATTGTCAACTACAGGTAGCATTTTTTTCTCTTGTAGTATTTTAACTTTGGTTAACCATAAGTATTTATTATGACCATGTGGCAATCATCGACCTTAACACTACTCTTAGTTTACAATATAGACGAGCTTGTGAACATATTTGTCTAAACAAATGCATTTGTCTAATTTATAATCATGATCACACACATATACAGCCCACAAATACTGCAGCAAAATGTAAGGGTGTCCCCAGCTCCTTCACAGCAGAAATGTATTCTGTCACAGCTCAGGAGCCCAGCAGTCTGGAGCCACGATGGTGGTTCCTTCTGGAGGCTGAGGAAGAGCCCATCCGGCCTCCGATAGCTTTCGGTGGTTGCCGGCAGCCCTTAGACGCAGCCCCCCAGCGTCTGCCTCCGTCTTGCCACCACCTCCCTCGGTGTCACTCTGCTCTCTCCTCTCGGAGAGGGAGAGAAGTCATTGGAGAATGGACCCTTCAGGGGCCCCTGCACATCCTGGACGATGGCATCGCGAGATCCCTGACTCACTACGTAGGCAGAGCTCCTGGTGCCAAAGATGGTCCCTTTCAGAGGTAGCAGGGGTTGGGACTTGAACACGGCTTTTGCGGGGAAGACAGTTAAACTCGGACCCCGCCTGTCGAAGGAAGTTTAAATTGGAAACCATTTGGCCTGCTTCTCCTTTTATACTTGGAAAAGAGATCACGTGAACCAACAGAAAGTACATACGCTAGAACCTGGTTGTTATTTCCGTGGAACTGTTCCGTCCCGCTTTCCTGGACTCAGCTTCATGCGCTTTACCTCTTGTCCGACTTGAACGTAAAGGACATTTTTTGCAGAGCTCGTCCCGTCCACAGCATGTGTTTGTGTCTTTCTAGAAGGTGGACAAGACCATTGTCAACAGACTCTACCTGTCTTTTGTCCTGTATACCTTGCTCAAAGAGACCAGCGTGTGGCGTGTGTCTGAAAAATTTAATATGCCTCGAGGACATATACAAAATCTTCTTTCTGGAGCCGCGGCATTCTCCTCGTGCGTGTTGCATTTCTGTGAGGTAATCCCGCTAGATAGATGATGTATGCTCTGCGCATCTCCTGTTTGAACTGTTACTAAACTCAAAAACCAGTTGGTATCATCTCACAGTTGACTTATTACAAAACACTGAAATTTATTTAAATATATCTTTGTTTTTATCCACTTACAAAAATACTATATATATATACATATAATATACAAAAATGATAGAATCAACTGAAATGTATAATGAATAAGTCAAAAGTACCTATAGTTATCCGTACTCTTAGAACTATCATCAGTAGTTTCAAGTGTTTGGAATCAGCTCTCAAATAACATTTCTCCGTTGGTGTGGCTTCTGCGTGTCTTTCTCCTGAGTGATGACAGTGTAAAGTGTAGGATTAGTATGTTCCTGATGTCCAGCCACCTGCTGATTACCTAGCACCATACTCTCTCTCTCTTTCTTTTTTAGGGACACACCCTCGGCAATGGAAGTTCCCAGGCTAGGGGTCAAATCAGAGCTGCATCTGTGACCTACACCACAGCCATAGCAATGATGGATCCATAACCCACTGAGTAAGGCCAGGGAACGAACCTGCATCCTCATGGATACTAGTTGGTTCGTTAACTGCTGAGCCACAGTGGGAACTCCCCATGTACTCTTGATTGCTGTAGTAATTTCCTATTTTTGCTTCCAATGTCAGGCAGCCACTTTAGTTTCTATATCAAATGTGTATTTTATAAAATAAGAAGAAAACTTTATTTAGGCCATATGCATGTGGGACGGATTTATTTAAGACTTTCTAAAAGAGGCTTTCAGAGTTTCCTTAAATAATGCAACAAAGCTTATCAGACTTTTTTACCCAGATAATTTTTGATGAATTTATAATACAAGCTGTTTTTGCTAATTAAATTTATTCTTTTTGGGTGGCATAGTAATGCTTGTTTCTGTACTTCTGTACTCAATTTTTAAAAACTTGGAGTTCCCATCATGGCTCAGTGGAAACCCATTTGACTAGCATCCATGAGAACCCAGGTTTGATCCCTGGCCTTGCTCAGCGGGTTAAGGATCTGGTGTTGCCGTGAGCTGTGGTGTAGGTCGCAGACATGGCTCGGATCTGGCGTTGCTGTGGCTGTGGTGTAGGCCGGCAGCTGTAGCTCCAATTCGACCCCTAGCCTGGGAACCTCCATATCCTGCGAGTGAGATCTTTTTTAAAAAAACCCTTTTTTTTTTTTAGCCATGAATTCTACTTTTAAATTTAAAATCGAATTCATGTGCCCTGTCTTATTCTGTGAGTGTATATGGCAGTTAATTCTGTCATATGTGCTAATGAAGAGAGTAAATAATCTACAATTACTTGGCTCTGGATTGATTGATAATTATCTTTCTAAATACCTTTGACTTATCTGATTTGTTGTTATTGTTGTTGATTTAAATTTTTTATTAAAGTGTAGTTGCTTTATAATGTTGCACCAATTTCTGCTGTACAGCAAAGTGACCCCGTCATACATGTGCACACATTCCCTTTCTTATGCTGATTTTTAAAGTTTAGCTTCTATTTCCTCATTATGTGCTAGCTAATCAGTAGACCAAAAACATGGATAATAAGGAGAAGCTGGCCTTTATAATGTATTTTCTTAAGTTTTCTGTGTTCTTCATATTTAAAGGTGCATTCTCTAATATTCTGTTTTTACTTAGCCCTACAAGGATGTGAGCCTTACAGAGTTGTTCACGTGAAAGAATTATAGGTTCAACGTGAAAAACAACTATGATTTGATAGTTGATCCTAGGGTCAGTCTACCTGACAACTCTCATGAACGTATTTTCAACATTTTAAAGTTTTTTTTTAATAAAAGATTATGTAAGCAAGATAAAATAGTATACTAGTCATATTAGTTAAGATGCTTTTAGCTACAAGTAACAGAAAAACCCCATAGAAATTTAAACCATAAGGAAAAATGCTTATCTTATATAGCAGGAAGGCCAGAGCGAAAGCACTTTGGGATCGATTGACTCAGTCATTCTCCTGAAGGTTTTGTTTCCTTCTTTTTATGCTGCCATCCTTAGCGCATCGACTACTTCTCATGGTTGCAAAACAGCTAGCTAGTGTTGTTCCACGCATCCCAAATGCTCACAGTGGTACTCAAAGGTTAGAAAGGGAACTTAAGAAAAAAAAAAAACTGTTATAGAAAATATCAATCATATATTGAAAAGGACAAGATAATATATAAGGAATACCCATTTACCCAGCAGCTTTAAGTATTACCAACTCATGGCTTCTGATATTATTATTATTATTGTTATTATTATTATTATTTGTCTTTTTGCCTTTTTCTAGGGCCGCACCCATGGCACATGGAGGTTCCCAGGCTAGGGGTCGAATAGGAGCTACAGCTGCTGGCCTACGCCAGGGCCACAGCAACTCAGGATCCGAGTCATGTCTGCAACCTACACCACAGCTCACAGCAATGCCGGATCCCTAACCCACTGAGCAAGGCCAGGGACCGAACCCGCAACCTCATGGTTCCTAGTCGGATTTGTTAGCCACTGAGCCACGACGGGAACTCCTGATGTTATTCTTTTAAATATTGCTGTACTGAGCTTTCTCTTGCACTTGAATCCTTCCATATGTAGTGTTTTGTCTTCAGGATAAATTTCCAGATATAGGAATTGTCTCCAGTCATTTGGGGAAGAAAATCTTTGCATCCACTTGGCCGATGTTTTGATACAAATGAACAGAATTCTTCCTATTGACTTATTTTTCAATTCCCAGCCTGTTTCCTCACCCTAAAGCCGTTTCATCAAATTGCTCAGTCTCTGCCCTGTTTCCTCCTAATATTTCTGCTTGGAGTCTTTGTTCACCTCTGGCTTAACCCAGCTTCCAGAGTTTACCCAAGGGAGAGTCCTCTGTGAGGCCACTACCATGAAAACTAGACTTTGAAATAACTTCCCAAATTTAAAGTCCGCATATTTCTTTGTACTCTGCAGGAACTGGAGGAGTTCTGGGTCTACAGAGCGCTTTTGGTGGAACTGACCAAGAAGCTGACTTACTGTGTAAAGGCGGAGCTGATCCCTCTCATGGAAGTGGCTGGAGTGTTAGAGGTTAGTAGCGCCCGTTTCCTGACGGCGGTGCCGACAGCTAACAGAAAAATCCGGTTTTACTGTCGTGTCACAGCTTAAGTGACAACAATAGCCTTATTGCTCATTTTTCATGGGACTCTTTTTTTTTTTTTTTTTTGTCTATTTAAAAAATAAATTTCTGCCATGACCTCCCAGAAATCCCTGTTCCTCCATGAGCAGTTCTGGTGAAAAATCACATTTGTAGGGGGGCCTTCCCTACATAATGTGTGTGCTACCCTCATTCTTAGCATCCCTTCCTTCCTCCACCCCAGCAAAGAGTCCCGCTTCTGTCAGTGTAGACAGTGCTTGTGGAAGGTAGTGGTAACTAGGTGGATTGTTTACATTTTTTAAGAGAGTGGGAATAAAGTATCTCCAGCTGATTTCTTTACTGTCTGTTTTGCACACACACACACACACACACACACACACACACGTGCCCCAAGCAGATGGTGAGAACATTTTCGGGATATTGCACTAAAGCATTTGATTGGGGATCTGAAATAATATCCATAGCCTAAATGCTCTAGTGAGTGTCTCAGTTCCGATTGCAACACACGTCAGTGGACATAAGCTGCACAGAAAGCCAACTCTCCGCGGTCAGATGGGAACCACCCAAGTGCATCTTTTAAAAATTCTCCGGATGCTAATGTGTTCTCTCTCCATATGTACTTCATTATCTTAGTTTATTCCTGTCTCTTGCATGTGAATGTTTTTCCTTCAATAAGATACTTATTTTTTCCTAAACCCACATTCTGGTCCCAATGATTTTTGTCATACTTTTCAGGGTCGAGCAAAACAGTTATACAATGCTGGTTATAAAAGTCTGGCACACTTAGCTAATGCAGATCCTGAAGTGCTGATAAGGACCATTGATCATTTATCCAGACGCCAGGCCAAGCAAATTGTCTCATCAGCCAAGGTAAGCAAACAAACCATTATTTAATCTTTTGATATTTTGCAGTGTAATCTCCTTATATTTTAGATATAAAAGCAACCATTTGACTATAGATGCAAAAGTGTACACTCAACAATATGTGGTTAAAAACAGTGCATGTCTTAGGACACAAGGCTTGCTAACAAGAGGAAAAGGGGCTCGTAAAAAGTACAGACACCTTCAAGCGTTCATTGAAGCGCAAGGAACTCTGGGACACGTTGAATTCTGCCTCTCACCCCTCCTCACAGAAGTCCTTTCCTCAGCATCCCCGACACCCGGTCTTCCCACCTTTAAACGCCTTCGCTGACCAGGACCTTACAACCTCCAAAATTAGGTAGTTCTGTGTTTGGGCTCAGAGTTTTTACAAAGAGCGTCCCAATAGAATGAGGCTGCCTTAAAATGTCAACCGTGGCACCGTGACATTATCCTGTGGAACCAGGCTCTGCCTCTGTGCGTCTGCTCATTCTTCACATACTTAAAAACAGCTCTTGTTGCCCCCGAGGGTTTCTCTTTTTCTTTTCTAGTTCTTTATCTGCGGTAAGTAATCTGTAGCCTCATCTGGTTGGAGGCTGCTCCCAACCCTGGTTTCCCTCTGCGGGACATGGTCCAGTGGTCATTACCCTCCCGCGCCATGTGGGTAAGTGCGTCACACAGCATCTGGGATTATTTCCTTCTTCTTCTTCTTTTTTGTCTTTTTTTGCCCTTTCTAGGGCTGCACCTGCAGTACATGGAGGTTCCCAGGCTAGGGCTCGAATCAGAACAGTAGCCACCGGCCTACGCCACAGCCACACCAACACGGGATCTGAGCTGCATCTGCGACCTACACCACAGCTCACGGCAACGCTGGATCCTTAACCCACTGAGTGAGGCCAGGGATCGAACCCCCAACCTCATGGTTCTTAGTTGTATTTGTTAACCACCGCGCCACGACGGGAACTCCAAGATTATTTCCTTCTTGATCTCAACTTTATTTTTTTTTTTTTTTTGTCTTTTTGCTATTTCTTGGGCTGCTCTTGCGGCATATAGAGGTTCCCAGGCTAGGGGTTGAATCGGAGCTGTAGCCACCAGCCTACGCCAGAGCCACAGCAACTCGGGATCCGAGCCGCGTCTGCAACCTACACCACAGCTCACGGCAACACCGGATCCGGATCGTTAACCCACTGAGCAAGGCCAGGGACCGAACCCGCAACCTCATGGTTCCTAGTCGGATTCACTAACCACTGCGCCACGACAGGAACTCCTTGATCTCAACTTTAGTTCTAGCCTTCTGGTCTGAAATTGCATAGTTTTTTTTTTTTTTTTTTTTTTAACTTCGTTGTTAGGCTATTGTCATATATAGATCAGAATTAGCTAAAAAGTAAATTTCCATTTTACTTTTTGGGATCCTGCTCACATTGTTTATATTACTTTAATTGACCTTCCAAGAGCCCTTCAAGGTGGCAGAGCTGGTTTTATATTAGGTTACATAGGACACTGTTACGTGTTCCATTAGATTAGTCCTTTGGGTTGGTAGGAATGAAGTTGCAGTTATTTCCATCGCTATAGCACATAGCACATTTTTCAGCCAGTAGTAGATGTTTAACAAATATTTGAATAAATAAAGAAATGAGAGTAAAAGAAATTAAGTGATTTACCCAAGGAAACACAGCTCGTCAGTAAGTGGTCAAGCAGGACTGCGGAGTTAGACTATTTTTAAGGATACAAAGGGAGCTGCCATAATAATGGCCAAAATAAGTGGCTTCCACTGTTTATTAGACAAGTTCAAGCACAGGCAGTTCATGGGTGACAGGAGGAATCCGTGGTGTGTCCCAGGACCCACCCTACTTCTGCCTCATTGCTCAGCCAGCCTTACTACCTGGTTTCCATCTTATGGATTAAGGTCCATGCTCTTGTTCCCACTGTCTCTTCTGCTTTCCAGCCGCTTGAAAGAGCAAAGTGGATATGCCGTGCGGGATTTTGAGTAGAAGAGTCGGTTAGAGGTTGCAAATAGGGGAGCCGGAATGGAAATAAAGAAACCAGCTATGATTATATTGAGGTTAAACAGTTTTTTGTAGGAATGCCACGAAAATGATGCGTGTCCTTAGCACATCATATCAGGAACCACAGGATGTCACTTTATCCCATTACTGATAACGTCTTTAATCATTTGGTTAAGGAAGTGTCATCTGGCAAGTTTGTCTACTGTCAAGTTTTTATTTTTCCCTTTGTAATTAGTATTCTGGGAAAGGATACTTTGGGACTATGCAGATGCCTTCGTCTTCATTACGCTTTCACACACTTGTTTTAGCATCCACTGATCGTTTTTGCCTGACTCACTTATTTCCATATCTGTCTAATGGTGATTTTCTACCTCCGTTATTCCTTCTACATTTATTTATTGGCATTTTACTTTGAGAAAAGACTTCCCTTCCTCATTTATTTCTCCGTTTATTTATATCAGAATGAACCATTGTTTCATACTTATCAAGGAGTTACAACCCATTACTATCATTAAAGATGGCCTCAGAGTTGGCCAGCAGGTGCCCCTGCCAGCTGGTCCCTGGGCCTTTTTGACCTGTTCCCATTATTACTGGAGTACTTTCTTAATTTCTGGCTCTATCTGTCAAGGCTAGTCATTGGGAACAGACACCACACAGTCATTTGAACAGGAAAGTGTAACGTAAAGAATGAGTCACTAGTAACAGAGGGTACTAGTTGGCTTCTCAGGGAGAGACAAATTGCTGCAAGTAATTTGCTGTTCATGGCGTCCTCTGTGTTCTAGTGATGCTGACACGTGAGCTTGGGTGGTTTACTTGTTACTCTTGTTGAGCCGTGGAGTGTTTACAGGATGTGCTGGGAAGTTCATTTTACATGCTCACCAGCCGCTGGAAAGCTTAGCTAATTACATTATAACTCCCTTTATATAATGGTAGAAAATGCTAGGTTTTATATCGAATTGGTAGAGAGTGGGTTTTTTCTCTATGTGATTTTGTTAAGCTTTTTATTACAGAAATGTTATAAGTAGTATAAGTATTTCATACCAATAATATACACAAAACCCAGCCGCAACAAACACCAACATGTTACTTCTAGTGTTTTAAAGAAACAGGAGGAAGATCATTATTCAGCAAATACTCACGGACACCCATTATGCACCGTGTTTAGAAATACTTCCTTTGCTCATTATGCTTCTTTCGAAATTAACCATGTTAACTTTAGGAGCTGGAATAAAACTTCTCTTTGAAACTTTGATAGGTTTTTAAAAGATAGCATACTAAACTTTGAGGAGTAATGAAATACATATATAAAGGATAATATTTTCAAGAACTAATTAAATTTTTGCAAAGTTGTCTTGAATTTTATAGATTAAAAGTTAATTTTTAAGTGGTTGACTCTTCAATAAAACAAATCTTTGAGAGTATTAAAGCTCCCTTATTTTTGGTATACCAAGTGCAATGATCAGCTAAAGTGGCTTTAACTAAATGCCTCAGCTTCATATTCTATAATCATTTGTTCTTAAGTGGCTAGCTTTCAATCTCATTGTCAGTTTTAATGTCTAGATTGCTGATATGTAGGGATTCCGGTATCTAATAGATGATGGTAAAATGTTAGCAGTTCTCTAGCAGTGCGTGTTTTTGCCTCATGTCTTGATTTTTTCATCATAGATGCTGTTGCATGAAAAAGCAGAGGCTTTGCAAGAAGAAGCGGAAGAGTTATTGAGATTACCTTCTGATTTCCCTGGTATTACGGCCTCTTCCATTGAAAAGGCATGAAGCTGTCCGATGAGCATTTTTGTATATGAATTATTTATTATATATATGTTTTATTAAAGACTCCCTCTAATTTATAAATGAAAAAATATATTTTAATTATAAAGAACTATTGATGATGTTTGAATATACCTCTTACCCATAATTGCATAAATAATTACACATTTCTCTGCTTCAAAATCTGGTATCTGGCACAAAATGAAATCTAATTTTCTCAACACACCTTTGTAACCAGATCTTTCATTATTCTCTAACCCATTTCTTTCATCAAACTGGACTATTGGAAATCCTGGAATTTTCTCTGGGCTTCCCAAACCCGCCATTTGCTATTCCCAGTGCGTGGAAAATTATCTTTAAAATGTACTGTATACTTTTAAGTTTCACCTCAAAATGCACGAATACTTTAAATCTCAAGTAGAAATGCTTTCTTCTCTGACACTGTCCAGGTTCAGCCCCGCCCCCACCCCACACTTGGGTTCTTTCCCTCCTCTACGGATTGTGGGCCCCTCATTTAGGCCCGTGTCTTTTTAATGCCACTAGTCTGAGGTCTCCTGGAGGCCAAGTCCTTCGTTATCATCTCCCTGCCACACAGCACCTACCACGGCTTTCTGTGCAAAGGAAGGACCTCTATAAAAATGAATTCTGCTCAAATGAATAATTGAAAGGTTCTCTTCAAACACAGCTTAAATATTGCCTTCCCCCCTCCCTTTTCAGATTCATAGGTTAATGTAGATGACTGGTTAAACTGAGAAAAAGTCATAACTAGCAATATTTATAAGTACTGAACTGGCTTAGCTAAAGTTTTCCTCACCTGTGAGGCATCCATTGGAAACTTCACAAATAGATCCACAGTCTAAGTTCTTTGGGCTTTAACATTTTCTTTTCTTCTTTTCTTTCCCTTTTTTTTTTTTTTTTTTTTTAGGGCCACACCCACAGCATATGGAGGTTCCCAGGCTAGGGGTCGAATCGGAGCTACAGCTGCCACCTACACCACAGCTCACAGCAATGCCAGATGCTTAACTCACTGAGTGAGGCCAGGGATCGAACCTGCAACCTCATGGTTCCTAACCAGATTCGTTTCTGCTGCTCCACGATGGGGACTCCTGCTCTAACGTTTTAGATCATTATAATATGGACGCACCTCGCACCTCGGAGATATTGTGGGTTCAGTTTCAGACCACCATGACAACGCAGCTAAGCAAGTCACATGAGTGCTTTGGCTTCCCAGTGCGTGTAAGGTTACGCTACACTACCCTGCGGTCTGTCATGTGCAATAGCAGTATGTCTAAAACAGTATGTATACACCACAATTAAGAATACTCTGTTAAATACTAACCATCATCGGAGCCCTTAGTAAGTCATAAATCTTTGTGCAGTGGATACATCAAAGCTCACTGATCAAAGAAAGATCACTGTAAGAAATACAATAACAACAAAAAAAGTTTGAAGTATTGCTAGAAATAGCAAAGTGTGATAGAGAGACGTGGAGTGAGCAAATGCTGTTGGAAAAGTGATGTCATTAAAGCAACTTGCCCAAGGTCATGTGAGATTAGTTGCCCAGAGGAGGGATTTAGACCCCGCCAATCCCGGTTCCAAGTCTGTGCCCTTGACTACAATATTGTCTCGGGTGAATTTCCCATTTTGTCCTCAGTGTTCCTCTCTCCTGCCGTTGGCTTTGCCCCTAGCGATACACTGCATCCCTCCCACCTCGCCCGTTTGCGTGAGGCGCAGGACGGCACCCTGAGGTCCTGGTAGGAGCCCGGGCTGTACAGCACGTGTTCCATTTGTTGCCGCTGAAAGGATCCTAAAAGAGCAGCTGGCTCGCTTGCGGGCGGCTTGGGTGCAGCCACTGAGGTGTGTTCCAGAGTCCAGTCTTCAGGGTGTTAAAATCTAGAAGCCCCCTCAAAAAACAAAAAACAACCACCACCAAAAAAATCTAGAAGCTGCCGTTTTATTAGTCTGCCCGTGTGGGTAAGGCTCTAAGTCCTGGTTCTTGCATACCAGTGTATAACAGACCGATTCGTGATCCCGCTTGAATTCGTTCACTGAAGATGAGAGACGGCAGGGTGGAAGACTATCTTCACAGAAACTCGAAAACCCTGTTCCTGTGGTCTCCCTCAGCCCCGATCAATGTCTCTCGAGGTCTGTCCAACGGAAAGGCTATACCGGGGGAGGGATGGGACATTAGCTCTAAAAGACACATTTTTTGGCCACGCCCACAGCATGGGGAAATTCCTGGGCCAGGGATCGAACATGTGCCACAGCAGCGACCCAAGCCGCTGCCATGACATCACCGAACCCTCAACCCTCTATGCCACAAGAAAACTCCAAAAGATATTAAAATGTAAAGAAATTGGAACAGTTCAGCTCTTGAGAAGAATGGAAAGGGAGCCCAGTGGAAACGGTGGAGAATAAAAATAGATTCAAATACATTTAAAAACTTAATGTTTGGTAAACATGCTCTTTTCAGGTTTGATGGTTAGAAACCCAGGTATATCTAGCTTAAAAGAGAAAATTCAGTAGCCAAATTCTCAAACCATGGCAGCGATAGGACGGGAACCAGAAGGCACCTCGGAACCAGCCAGCTCTTCTTTGCCAGGCAGCTCTGGAGGGACTGACCCGACAGCTTCAAGTCAAGGCGAAAAGAGCTCTCCTCGGGCCCTGCATGGAGAGAAGCCCCTGGGGGGATTTCTGATTGGTCAAACTGGTCCTTTGCCCACCTCTGTATCCTGGGTGTCCAGTGTTTTAGTTTTTTCAGAAGTCAGAGGGGAGGGGTGACAAGCAGAGAAATCAACAGCTAGTACAGGTGACACCTGGGTCACAGAGAAGAAGACAGATGACTCAGTGAATGGAGTTCGAGCAACTGCTGCCTCGAGTTTTAGGAAAATGTTAAGCTGAATTTCTACCTGTGTCCTTAAACCAAGTGAAATTTTAGACAAATGAAAGGGTTTAAGTGTGGCCATTCTGATGATGTCAGCTGAATGCACTGAAGCGTTGGGAAGGTACCTGCAGTTCCCTTGTATCAAAAGCTTCAACATGTTAAAATATCAGCAACTCCAATGCGGTGTCAAGCTCCCCTTATTTTTTCCAAGCTATGAGTAAGCTTGCCCATTTCTAGGATGCCTAACTTCACCAAGATCTGTCTTTCTTTTTTTGGAGGAGGGGTGCACCCGCAACATACAGAAGTTCCCAGGCTAAGGGTCAAATCAGCTGCCGGCCTACACCACAGCCACAGCAACTCGGGATCCAAGCCACATCTGTGACCTACACCACAGCTCATGGCAACGCCGGATCCTTAACCCACTAAGCGAGGCCAGGGATCGAACCTGCAACCTCATGGTTCCCAGTCAGATTTCCTCAACCACTGAGCCACGACAGGAACTCCCAAAAAGAGTAGATTCTAACAGGTGCTGCTGAAACTTCTTGCTTGTCGATGCAGCAGGAGGAAACATCTTTCCCATTGTTTATTCCAAATGCATAAATGGCTAGTGGCTTCATTCACACAGATTCATAATGGCTAGTGGCTTCACTCACAGAGTGGTTACTAGGTTCCTATGTCTACAGGGTGTGAGCAGGCCAAGTTCAAGGCATCCCATCCCAGGCTGCTGTTTCACTGGAGTGCACTTCAGTGATCTCTGTTGAATGGGGAGCTTGAATTCTGCTCTTGGAAACACGGGCTCTGGCTGGTCTCTGCCGGGATTGTAAGGGAATTTTTCCATCGGTAAATCAAATTGCTTGGAAGAGAAGGAGCTCCATTCCTTTCATTTCCGAAACCATTTGTCACATCCATATTGCGAGTTAGGAGACTTCTGAGTGCTGGGAGTTCCCACTATGGCGCAACGGAAACAAATCCAACTAGTATCTGTGAGGACGCAGTTTTAATCCCTGGCCTTGCTCAATGGGTTAAGGATACAGCATTGCCATGAGCTGTGGTGTGAGTCGCAGACGCAGTTTGGATCTTGAGTTGCTGTGGCTGTGGTGTAGGCCAGCAGCTGTAGCTCCGATTAGATCCCTAGCCTGGGAACTTCTACATGCCAGGGGTGTGGCCCTAAAAAGCAAAAACAAACAAACAAACAAAAAAACACTTCTGAGTGTTATTTGGGTATTTTATTTAAGCACTTCAGTTTCGTGTTGCTTATAAACCAAACTAAAATCATAGGTTTGTTTGTTTCTTTCTTTTTATGGCTGCACCCAGGGCATATGGAAGCTCCCAGGCTATGGGTCGAATCAAAGCTGCAGCTACCGGCCTACACCGCAGGCACATTAACACTGGATCCAAGCCACATCTGTGACCTGCACCATAGCTTGCAGCAATGCCAGATCCTTAAGCCACTGAGCAAGGCCAACTCGCTCATGGATGCTAGTTGGGTTCTTAACCCCCTGAGCCACAACGAGAACTCCAACCTGCACTTTCTATTGAGGGTCGACACCTGCCCCCTTCTCCCACTCTCCCCCGAGGAGATGGGCCTAATGTCAGCTGTCCCCTGACTGCAAATTGCAAAACCGAACTAACGCCATAGGCTATGAGTGTATGAGGTGGCTTTTCTGTCTCTGCCGTCTCTCAGCAGATGGCCTGACATACATATCGCATTCTGGTTTATGTTTATTCAATAATACAATTGTTGTCTTTCTCTTCTTTGTAGAGAGATTTTCTGGGCTGTGAAGAGATCTTGATTTTAATCACATTTCCCCAACAAACGCCAACTGGTTAGTGGTGTTCAAATGCAAACTCTTTAAAACTCAGAGGTGAGATCCTTAACCCACTGAGCAAGGCCAGGGATCAAACCCACAACCTCATGGTTCCTAGTGGGATTCTTTTCCACTGAGCCATGACAGGAACCCTGGCAAAGAACTTTTTTTAAGGACTGAACTGTGTCCCCCTAAACTTATTTGTTGAAGCCCTCAACCCCCAATACCTCAGATTATGAGTGTACATGGAGATAGAGTCTCAAAGACATAATGAAGGCAAAATAAGGCCATTAGAGTGGACCTCACTCCAATATGAATGGTGTCCTTCTAAGAAGAGGAGATTAGGACACAGACGCACAGAGGGAAGACCTCTGAATGCACAGCAAGAAGACGGCCGTCTACAAGCCAAGGAGAGAGGCCTCAATGCAAACCATTGCTGTCAACAGCTTCATCTCAGGTTTCTAGACTCCAGAATAGTGAGAAAAGAAATTCCTGTTGGTCAAGCCCCCAGTCTGCTGTACTTTTTTATGACAGCCCTTGTAAACTAACGTAGACGTGTACAAATCTTTTACAGAAAATAATACCATTGTTAAAAGTCCTCAAAGCTGCAACGGAAAATCCTCACGAGAGAGATGACTTTTGAGTTTGGTTCTGAAAAACGAAGGGGAACTGTTGGCACCCAGTGAGCTTGTAAGCATTATTTGGAGTTGCTCTGCTTATTTTGAGAAAAAAGCACTTGCCATTTTGCCAAAAAAAAAAAAAAAAAAATGAGTAAATCTGAAACACCAAGCTTAAGGCTATAATTTAGTATCGATGAAATAAACACAAGCAAGAAATTCATTTAAACCTCATTCAAACAGCAATGTGTGCCAGAGACAATGTGGAAGCTGCCTGGATTGCTTTGATAGGGTTTTGTGGTGAGCTAATCTTAGGGCAACAGATGACCAATTAGGCCATTGAATCTATTGGCTGGAATCCCTGTTGCTGAGTGTTTGCACCATGGTCAGCCCCGGGCCTGCAGCTGCCTCGAGGGATGGATGTGGTGCACAGCCACGTGGCACATCCCAGCTGCCTCCTAGTGTGACCTGGAGAGCTGCAGAGGTGGGAAAACCAAAACCCACGCTCTGCTTCCCAGACGTCTTCGCGGCTAGGGCTGCAGACGTGAACGAGCTTACACCAGAAGACGCGCGCCCGCCTCTCCTGCACACCACTCGCCTGCCCTGGAGAGGCTGACTCTCTCTACCTCAGGTTTCTGGGTCTGTAAAACCCAGGCGACAGCATCCACCCAACAGGGTTGCTGGGAGAACTGAGCGGAGTCATACAAACTGCTTGGGATGGCACATGGTATCAGTAAGCGCTGGCTTTATTCTCATCTTGGTTGTGGTGGTTACTTTGAAGGTGGATGTGCAGTGCAGGCCATCTCGATGCTATGTGGCCATCCTCCTCTGCCAAGTGCTGCCCTGGGGTTTTCTACAGCCTGGGTCTGGCACCCATCATCAGCTTCCTGTGTGTCCCGAGGCCGCTGGTCATGGATCAAGGCTGTGCAAGTGTGCCTTTAAGTCCTGCTTCAGCCTCCCATTCCCTGGTGGGCCAATTCTGCAAGATGCCTTTTATTTATTTATTTATTTATTTATTTATTTATTTAGGTCTTTCTAGGGCTGCATGTGTGGCATATGGAGGCTCCCAGGCTAAGGGTCGAAGCAGAGCTACAGCTGCCAGCCTGCGCCACAGCCACAGTAACATGGAATCCGAGCCACGTCTGCAACCTACACCATAGCCCACTGCAAAGTTGGATCCTTAACCCACTGAGCGAGGCCAGGGATTGACCCCACATCCTCATGGAGACGAGTCGGATTCATCACTGCTGAGCGGCAATGGGAACTTTTACAACATGCTCTTGAGACTCGGGACAGAGGCCCAGCCTGGAGCGCTCTCTTCCACGCCCTACAGTAATTTTGTTAGGGCTTAATTACGTTTTTAGAAATCCCTTTTTTTTTTTTTAATTGCAAAAATCTGTTTTTATTTTTGGGCATCACGTTTTTTTCAGAGGTTGACAACAAAAGTGTGTCCTGAATTCAGTTCATGGATTTTTTTTTCCCTTTTTTAAAAAATTAATTAATTAATTAGTTTTTTAAAATTATTCAGATGAATTTATCACATCTGTAGTTGTATAATGATCATCACAATCTGATTTCACAGGATTTCCATCCCACAGCCCAAGCACATCCCCCCACCCCCCAAACTGTCTCCTCCGGAGACCGTAAGTTTTTCAGTGTCTGTGAGTCAGCATCTGTTCTGCAGAGAAGTTCAGTGTTTCCTTTCTTCAGATTCCACACATCAGTGAAGGCATTTGATGTTGGTGTCTCATTGTATGGCTGACCTCACTTAGCATGATAGATTCTAGATCCATCCATGTTGCTAAAAGAAATCCCTTTCTTGAGTTCCTGTTGTGGCTCAGTGGTAACAAACCTGAGTAGTACCCATGAGGACACAGGTTTGATCCTCTCTTAGAGGGTTAAGGATCTGGTGTTGCTGTGAGCTGTGGTGAAGGTCACAGACACGTGTTGCTGTGGCTGTGATGTAGGCAGGCAACTGCAGCTCCAATTCGACTCCTAGCTTGGGAACTTCCATTGGTACAGGTGAGGCAAGAGGAGGAGTGGGGAGAGGAAGGAGGAGGGGGAGGAGGGGGAGGGGAGGGGAAGGAGGAGTGGGGAGAGGAAGGAGGAGGGGGAGGGGGGAAGGGGAAGGAGGGGGGAGGGGGAGGGGAGGGGAAGGAGGAGCGGGGAGGGGAAGGAGGAGGGGGAGGAGGGGGAGGGGAGGGGAAGGAGGAGGGGGGAGGGGGAAGGGGAAGGAGGGGGGAGGGGGAGGGGAGGGGAAGGAGGAGCGGGGAGGGGAGGGGGAGGATGTGCCCTCAGGTTCATGAGATGGAAGCAGGACCAGAATGCCACCAGACATCATCTGTGCCTCTCCCAGGCTGTGTCCACCTTTGCTTTGCTCGGCGCATCTGCATCTCTCTCTCTCTGTCGCTCTGTCTCTGTCTCTCTCTTCCTCTCTCTCTGCAGACAGGCTCCCTGGGCTCTACAGACGTGTGGTGCCAGACGGCTGCCCCACAGCAGTGGCTTCAGAACCCCGTTCACAGGGCCTCCATTTGCAGACCCGAGGGCACCCTCCCGGATCTCTGTCTCACGTTTAGTTTTCATTCCCATCCTTGGTCAGCCAACCGTGGCGGGAAAAAATGGCCATCACACCTCACAAATTTGCTGCACAGAACCAATCCCGTGGACTGAGGAGGAGAAGTCATTTTTAGAGGCAGGAAGAGTAGGCAGAGACACGACGTTGTGTGTATAACAATATCCCAGGGAGCAAGGAAGTGAAATTACTGTAACTCCTAAACTGACTGCAGATAGGAGAATCATGCTTCACATTTTAAACGTATTATAAGCTTTGCCTGTGAATGTGTATTCATGCATAACAACTTAAGACAACCCACATTAGCTCTGTGGCTTTAGTACTTCCCTTATCCAAGCAGGACAGTATGGCTATTCTGAGTATAGTTATCAAAGTAACTAGAAAGCGAACTAATGAGATAAATAAAAACAGAATCCTGGATGTTGCTGGGTATCTAAATCATGCTTGGGATGCAAATTAGACCATTTGGAAGGGGCAGCCATTTATTCAGGCCACCAGGGCACCATTTGAGGAATTATTTATTATTCTGGGAAGTGAGGGCAAATAGGATCCTAGTGACTGAAAAATTTGAGGCTGCTTCCAAAAACTCTAATTTGCGCCAAGGGAGTACAAAGAAGAATCCGGGTAGAATAAACAGCCAGATAAATAACCCAAAAGCAGAGTCTTAGCCAAGGGGGAAGCCATGTTGGAGAGCTCAGGTCCTGATGGAAAGACTCAGGGTGTTTTGTAGTAAGGTGACCACAGCAAACTGACCGACCTGAGCTCTGACATTGGGACGTCAGTATCCAGGGCATAAGCCTTCACTGATACGCCGCTGAGCTTGGGGCTGAGGCCCCAAAATGGCAAATAAGTAGGAGGAGCAGACTCCTGCTCTCACTGGGTTGCTGGCATCCACTTTTCACACAGCCCGTTCTGCTCACCACTTACCTGAGGCAGGTTTCCTCCACTGCCACAAGACGGATTGCCAAAGCATTTTTTTAAAGTCCTCATGGGTAGTTTCCACGCAAAGAAAGTTGTTTTCATTTTCAGAATTAGTATTTCAATGATTTAAAAGCTAATTATTTCTTACGCTTTTAAGAAGTCACAGTTTTTTTGGTTGTTTTTTTTTTGTCTTTTTGCTATTTCTGTGGGCCGCTCCTGCGGCATATGGAGGTTCCCAGGCTAGGGGTCCAATCGGAGCTGTAGCCACCAGCCTACACCAGAGCCACAGCAACACAGGACCCGAGCCACGTCTGCGACCTACACCACAGCTCACGGCAACGCTGGATCGTTAACCCACTGAGCAAGGGCAGGGACCAAACCCTCAACCTCATGGTTCCTAGTCGGATTCGCTAACCACCGTGCCACGACGGGAACTCCAGAAGTCACAGTTTTTAAAGCATATAATTCTCGCTATGTACCTAGGCAATTTTAGCACTCATCTTAAAGATAGATTTTTATTTATTATTATTTTTATTTCTTTGCTTTTTAGGGCCGCACCTGCAGCATACGGAAGTTCCCAGGCTAGGGGTTGAATTGGAGCTACAGCTGCCAGCCTCCGCCACAGCCACAACAACTCGGGATCTGAGCCGTGTCTGTGACATACACCACAGCTCATGGCAATGCCAGATCCTTAACCCACTGAGCGAGGCCAGGGATTGAACCCGCATGCTCATGGATACTAGTCAGATTCGTTTCTGCTGCACCACAACAGGAACTCCAAAGATGAATTTTTAAAGTGAGTGGATTCCCTTAAGTATTTCCAGCTATATTTATACTTTTAGGAGTTCCCATTGTGGCTCAGTAGGTGAAGAGCCCAATTAATATCCATGAGAATGCAGGTTTGATCCCTGGCCTCCCTCAGTGGTTAAAGTTCTGGCATTGCTGCAGGCAGATTTGGCTCAGATCCTGTGTTGCTGTGGCTGTGGCATCAACCTGCAGCTGCAGCTCCCATTTGACCCCTAGCCTGGGAACTTCCATATGCCACAAGTGTGGCCTGAGGAGAAAAGAAAAGAAAATAGAAAAGAGAAAAGAGAAAAGAAAAGGAAAAGAAGAGGAAAAGAAAAGAAATTAGGATATATTTGTTGGCACCTAAAAGTATCACAGACAGGTCCTAGCCACTCTGCACTCTGCTTAATGGATAAATCAGCCCTATTAATGACCACATTTTCCTTAGATTATGGCATTAAGAACTGTAGTAATTATATCGGGGACTGCAACCTAGGTCAGGATTGTGAGATGAGTTGGTCAGGCTGAAACTTCTGGTTGTTCTGATACCTCTCAAGTATCTAAGAAGATAATTCTCTAAGAGTATGGAATAACATCTGGAAATTCCCAGGCTAGGGGTCTGATGGGGCTTGCAGCTACATGGCCAGCAATGCAGGATCCAAGCCATGTCTGGGACCTACACCACAGCTCATGGCAATGCCAGATCCTTAACCCACTGAGAGAGGCCAGGGATTGAAGCCAAATGCTCATGGATACTAGTCAGGTTCATTACTGCTACGGCACAATGGGAACTCCCAGATATATCTGAATTTTAATTTCTTTTAAAAATCATAAGAAAAATATTATTATAACAATAATGAATATATAATATCAAATCAATCTTGGGTTATAATTTTTTTTGGGGGGGGTTGCCTTTTCTAGCGCTGCTTTCCGCGGCATATGGAGGTTCCCAGGCTAGGGGCTGAATCAGAGCTGTAGCTGCTGGCCTCCACCAGAGCCACAGCAACGCAGGATCCGGGCCGCGTCTGCAACCTACACCACAGCTCACAGCAACGCCGGATCCTTAACCCACTGAGTGAGGCCAGGGGTAGAACCTACAACCTCATGGTTCCTAGTCAGGTTCATTAACCACTGTACACGACGGGAACTCCGGGTTATACTCATTTTTATTCTCATGAATTAAATACAATTTTTGTTTTTTGTTTTTTTTTTGTTTTTGGACCGCCCCCATGGCATGCGGATGTTCCCAGACTAGGGGAATCAGAGCTGCAGCAGCCACAGCAACGCAGGATCCGAGCTGCCTCTGTGACCTACACCAGAGCTCATGGCAACACCGGATCCTTAACCCACTGAACAAGGCCAGGGATCGAACCTGGGTTCTCGTAGATGCTAGTCAGATTCGTTTCCACCGGGCCACTACAGGAACCCCCTAAAATACATTCTTAATGTTTTTTTCCCACAAAGGCAGAAGTGGCCAGGGCCTCCGAAAGTCACAAAGTGACCCTGGCCACTCAGCACACATCCTGGGTGTGAGCCCTATCGGACTCTCATTCTTAAATCAACCTAAACAATTCTGACACCCCACCTAGACAAGGCCCCTCTTGACAATGTATTGTACATTTCTTTGGCTCTTCAGATATTTACTATCTGAATGCGGAGAATTCTGCATTTTTTTCATTGGTTTGTTTATACTATCCCCAAAGGCATTCAACCCTTACATAGTTAAAACACCATCTAATTGATAAAAATTTGGAAAGTCAATTTATAAAGGAAGCTTTTCAAAGGGAAGATATGCACAGAAAAATAGCGTTAGTCATCAGAGACATGAACACTGAAACCACAGTGAGACGGGATTTCATGCCCTGTACGGGCGTATGATGGGCATGTTAAATGACAACGCCTGGTGCTGGTGGGGGTGGGGACAACCGGGAGGGACTCCTATGGGAGCGTCGCCCTGTGGGGGTGCAGCCACTTGAGAAGAAAGTGTTGACAGGTTCATAGTGACCCTGTGACCCAACAATTTCACTCCTGGCTACTTATCCCAGAGAAATGAAAATATGTGTCCACAAACAGATTGAGAGAAGGCTCTAAGCAGCTTCATTCGTAATAGCCCCAAATGGGCAACAACCTAAAATACTCATCCATAGAAAATCGATAACCAAGGTGTGATATATTCACGTAATGGAAACCGCTTAGGAACAAGAAAAGAATGAATTCTGATACACACAACAGCCTGAATTAACCAAAAAAAATTACGCTGTGCAGATGGGCAACAGGCCTATGAAAAGATGGTCAACGTTGCTAATTATTAGAGAAATGCAAATTAAAACTACCATGAGGTATCACCTCGCCTTGATTATGTTGCCAGAATTCGGCCTCTGAAACAAACCGAAATGCAGAGACAGAGTTTTGGGTAAAGGAGAAAAAAATAGCTTTATTGCTTTGCCAAGCAAAGGAGGGTCACAGCAGGCTAATGCTTTAAAGACTGCCCCCCCCCAAAAGAATTGCGAGGAATTTTATAGTAAAAAGGAGAAAAACATGTTTGCAGATAGGAATCGGGATTGGGACAAGCATGCATTCCTCTTCCTTCAAAGCTGGAGTCAGAAACATGATCCCGCTGGGGGTCTCTGGGTTATTGCCGGGAACAACGGAACTTGCGCAAAGGGCATACGGATCAGAGGTTAGAACAATCTAGAAAGCTTCCTGAAAACATCACGTACTAATAATCCTTCACCCACAGGCAATGATGCTGGGGGTGCCTAATCTTTAGCTTGTGGGTGATTGTGTTTAGGGTGTAACCAAGTCAGGGAGAAGGACAAGGAAGGACGCTAAGCTGTTCAAAGCATTCATTTCAAAAAGAAGCGTAAGGACTATAACTTTTCTCTCAGGGTGTGAGGCGCCTGTATCAGTTAGAGTGGCCTTCATTTAAAAGTCTACAAATAGCAAATGCTGGAGAGGGTGTAGAGAAAAGGAACCCTCCTACACTCTTAGTGGGAATGTAAGTTGGTACATACACTATGGAAAACAGGACTGGATGTTCTTTGAAAAACTAAAACTGGGAGTTCCCGTTGTGGCTCAGTGGTTAACGAATCCAACTAGGAACCATGAGGTTGCGGGTTCGATCCCTGGCCTCGCTCAGTGGGTTAAGGATCCAGCGTTGCCATTAGTTGTGGTGTAGGTCAAAGACGAGGCTGGGATCCCGAGTTGCTGTGGCTGTGGTGTAGGCCAGCGGCTACAGCTCCAATTCAACCCCTAGCCTGGGAACCTCCATATGCCATGGGTGTGGCCCTAGAAAATACACAAAAAACCCCACAAAACCTAAAACTGGAGTTGCTGTATGAACCAGCAATCCCACTCACGGGCATACATCCAGACACAACTATAAATCAAAAAAGATACACGCACCCCAGTGTTCATAACACCATTATTCACAATAGCCAAGACCTGGAAACAACCTAAGTGTCCATCAACAGATGAATGGGTAAAGAAAATGCGGTACATATACACAATGGAATATTACTCAGCCATAAAAAATAATGCCACAATGCCAATTGCAGCTACATGGATGGACCTAGAGATTATCATACTAGGTGAAGTCAGAAAGGGAAAGACAAATGCCATGTGATATCATCTAATGTGAAATCTAAAATAGGACACAAATGAACTTATCCATGAAACATAAACATACTCACAGACATAGAGGACAGATTTGTGGTTGCCAAGGGGGACGGGGATAGGAGAAGGATGGATTGGGGTTTGGGACCAGCAGATGCCAAGTATATATAGAACAGATACATAACCAGGTCCTACTGCATAGCACAGGGAACTATATTCAATAAACCATAATCAAAAAGAAAAAAATTTTAATAAATAAAAACATTATGTTGAGTGAACGAGTATTACACAAGAGTACACAATGTATGATTTTAGCGATTTTTTAAAGTTCTAGAGCAGGCTAATCTAATATATGGTGAAAAAATTAGAACAGTGATTGCCTTTGTGACAGAGAGAGGGATTTACCAGGAATGGATTTGAAGGAAATTTAGGAGCGATAGAGGTTTGGTTTCACATATTTGTCAAAACTCAAAACTCATCCAACATTACACTTAGGGTTTGTGCATTTCACTTGTTAAAAAACAAAATTCAACAGAATAGATTGTAAAGATCTTACTGGCTTTCTTCAATGACTCATGAGTCAGACAGCATCCAATCTACGGAACGGAGCTCTGAGGAGCTGCACAAAATGAAACATATTTATAGGCAGAAAGGAGTGAACAAGAAAGTTGTACTAGTCAAAAAAACCAAAAAGGTCGGAGTTCCCATCTTGTCACAGCAGAAACGAATCCGACTAGGAACCATGAGGTTGCAGGTTCTATCCCTGGCCTGGCTCAGCGGGTTAAGGATCCGGTGTGGTGTGGGTTGCAGATGTGGCTCGGAGCTGGTGTGGTGAAGGGTGGCAGCTGTAGCTCCAATTAGACCCCTAGCCTGGGAACCTCCATATGCCACGGGTGTGGGCCTAAAAAGCAAAAAAAAAAAAAAAAAAAAGAAAAAAAGGTTATTGCAAGGTCACTTCCTTTTAGGGATGGATGGGGTCTAACATGCAGGTTACTTAACTAGCGCTGATCAGGTGATTCCTGACTGACTGGTTTAAGATGTCATTTCTGGGAGATGCGGAAATTGTACCTGTTTCAGTTTAGTGACAAGAGGTTTAGCATAAGTGACTCCTTTTGGGGCCTGCTGTCTTGATTTAACACACTGTATGTAAATTTTACCTAAAAACAAAAAGAACCATAAACAAAATATTGAACTACAGGTAATCATGTGTGTGTTGAAGTCTTTAAGAGTAACACCGTCTTCCGCTTACACGGCAATAGCAAAACAAACAAACAAAAAGTTGACAGACAGAATTAGACATTTCTCCAAAGAAAATATACAGACGGCGAATAAGAACCTGAAAAAAAGTTGTGTCATTTTTCATTAGAGAAATAGAAATCAAAATCACAATAGAATATCACTTCACACCTACTGGGATAAATACTATAAAAAAGACAATAATAACAAGTGTTTGCAAGGATGTGTAAAAATTAGAAACCTCATGTATTGCTGGTGGGAACATAACATGCTACCGTCACCGTGGAAAAACTTGCTTCAAGACGCTGAACACAGAGTTGTCATATATGACTCAGCAATTCCACTCCTAAGGCACATACCCAGGGGAACTGGAAACATGTGTCCACAAAAAACGTGTGCATGAATGTTCAGAGACGCCTTACACATAACAGCCCCCAAATGGAAAAAACACAAATTTCTGTCAACTGATAAGTGGACAAGTAAGAGGTGCTACATCCACATGATAGCATAGCAGTCAGTGGGAAAACACTCACTTTGTGCCACAGAGATTATCACAGAACACGGACCAGAGTTCCCTGCACTCTACAGCTGGTCCCCACTGGCCAATCATTCCATACACCTCAGTGTGTTTTTAAATAAAGTTTACTTGTTAGGGTTGGGATTGGAATAAGGTTATGTCCAGCATTTTTTCATAGATTATTTTTTAAACATTTTAAAATTGAAGTATTGTTGGTTTACAATGTTGTGTTAATAGGTTCTTTAATATGAGTTTTTCCTTCAGAAGTGGGCATGCCTTTGTCTCATGTGTGTCTAAAGAGCTTCAGATTGAGGATAAGGGCTTGCCTCTATCGGCCACTTAGTGAGCTCCCACCTGGTGGCAAATGAAATAAATTAATGGGACCCACGTTTCTCAGCAACAGTATTTTCCATCATCTATCCATTTTATGAAATCATAACAAAGCCTAATACAATATTTAAATAACTGCGCAACGATGCCCAACCCAACTATTCAGTGCAAGTTGTGGGCACCACTGCCAACCCAGCTCACTGAGCTCTCCAACATGCAGCTCGGCCGCAGTCAGGGTGCAAACAGTAGCCATTACAAGGCACAAGTCCCCAGCACTAAATTGGTTCTACCGCCAGGACTGCTTCCTATATAGGCCACCTTCCTCCTTAACTCCTTCTTCGGAGTCAACAAAGCAGGAAATACTTTCATCCCACTTCATAGCACTTCTTTCTTGAGAGGCCTCAACTACCTGACACCTGGTCCCAGGTTAAGAACACAGTAGGGAGTCTGTCCTATATATAATTTTGGGATAGGACACCTCCTCCCTCTCTCCTCAACCACCACCCCATTTCCAATACATTTGCTGGAAATTTCCTTTTCTGCCCAAGTTTGCATTCTTTATACTGTTTCTAGAACCTGGAAGTAACATTATATTATGTCCCACTTAACTCACTTTATTGTGCTTTTTTTGCCATGAATGCAATTAGCCAGTTCCACCAGGGCCTTCGTTATCCCAGAGACAGGTGACCAAAATGGGGTGGTCAGCTCTCCTCTGGGGACTTCTGAATAATCCCTCAGCCTGCACCACAATAACCTATCTGGTTACTCTGTGTGACCTCTGGGACTTAAGAGTCCTCACTCTAGAGACACTTGCTGCTTTCTTTGATACCCCTGGTTCACCTTCTGGCTCCAAGTACCCACTTTCCCACAGACTCGGAAAGAAATACATACTTATGGTATATATAGACATGAGCTTAATAAAAAAAAATTTGAAAATCCATCTAGAGCTACAGAGAAATGCACATACATATTCTATAAACAGGCATCTACACAGAGAGGAAACAGAACTATAGCTTGCCTTTTTAAAATATAAATCTGATCATACATCCTCATTCCAGTTTGAAGGCCTTCTAATGGCCCCCGTTTCTGCAAGGACACTGCAAGACTCCGCGATGCCAGGCCCCTTGCTCTCCATGTCCAGCCATCCCAGCCTTCTCTCCACCCCTCTCCTTTCCCTTATCCTTACACACGCCATCTCCTTGGCCTTGATGCTTCCCACTCTCCAACTTGCTTTTTTAGGGCTGCACCTGCAGCATATGGAAGTCCCCAGGCTAGAGGTCAAACCAGAGTCTACACCACAGCCACAGCAACGTAGGATCTGAGCCACACCTGTGACCTACACCACAGCTCCTGGCAACACTGGATCCTTGACTCACTGAGAGAAGCCAGGGATTGAACTCAAATACTCATGGATACTAGTCAGGTTCTTAACCTCAGGAGACATGATGGGAATTCACCACCACCAGCACCACCAGCACCAAATTTACCCAGTTGTGTACTGACCTTGCAGCTCCTCACTTGTTTTACCACTGGAACTCCCCCACCCACCCAAGTTCAAATCCTCCAACATACGCGGGTACAACACATCATCTTCTCTGGCGCATTGGTCACCACACTTGCAATTTTACTTTCGCATGATTTTATCTTTTTTATTTATTTTTTTCTTCTTTCTAGGGCCGCTTCCCATGGCATATGGAGGTTCCCAGGCTAGGGGTCTAATCGGAGCTGTAGCCACTGGCCTACGCCACAGCCACAGCAACACCGGATCCGAGCTGCATCTGCAACCTACACCACAGCTCATGGCAACGCCGGATCCTTAACCCACTGAGCAAGGGCAGGGATCGAACCCGCAACGTCATGGTTCCTTCGGATTCGTTAACCACTGCGCCACGACGGGAACTCCTACTCTTGCGTGATTTTTAAAAAACAAAACAAACAACCAAAAAAAAAAACCATCTGAGAGTTTCCACTGTAGCACATTTGGTTGCTGATCCGCTTGTTTCTGTGGAGGTGCCAGTTCAATCCCCGGCCCAGTGCAGTGAGTTAAGGATCCAGTGTTGCTACAGCTGTGGTGGAGACTGCAGCTGAGGCTCAGCAGCAATCCCTGGCCCAGGAACTTCCGCACGCCCTGGGTGCATCCAAGAAAGAAAAAACAAAACTGTCTGACTCCCCAGTGAGTCTGGGAGCCGGAGAGCGCAGGGACCCTCCCGCTTGCTGTCCAGGCCGGTGCTTGGCACATGACAGACCCTGGGACATTTTGAATGTCCAGATGAATGAACAAACATGTGACAGCAACTTGAAGAATGATATACGCTCGATACATGTTAACGTCCTTCTTTCTAGCCTCCAGCATATATTTGCTTTTAGTTTCTCTTCGTTGCAGTGTATAGTTTGATCAACAAAAGAAATTAAAACTATAGTAAAGTCTTACCCCAACAACTGAAAACAGCATAATATCTGTGTACTATTTACACAGCCTGGAGGAACCACAAATGTCTAAGAAATTGCCCTCCAAATTAGGAAAATCTTAATTTTCTAGACAGACAAGTGAAAAGATGATTATTTTCTGAAGACGCCTTGCAATCAGCTGTTGTCTTACAAGTGTTTGTAGTTGCTGGCCAGGTCAGTCTTCTGTGAGTCCCTAAAAACCCACTGCTGCTCCTGAAAGGCAATCCAAGGCCATATGGAAATGAAGCCACTTCATAATTGCTAAATGGTTGGTATGGACTGGTCCTAATTCATTTGAAGATTTTTATTTCTACATCATTATCGTTACATAATTTGTGAGTCACTAAATCTGGGGGAGCTGGTGGAAAACCTCTGGACTTGGAATCAGAAAGCCGGGTCCAAATCTACTTTCCGAGATTAGTGTGAAGATTAAATGAGTAATAAGAATGACAGAAACGACTCATCTGTTGAACGAGTACTTCATACTGCATGTGGAGCCAGATGTGTTACATATATTAGGTTAATTGAGTCTCAAAAAAGCACTGTGAAATACGCATTATTATAGCCAGTTTCCAAATGAGGAAATTGAGGCTCTGGGAAGCTGAAAAACTGGCCCAATATTCCACACCCTTCCAAGCTGCAGGGCTAGGATACATGTAAAAGACCTCTAGCTAAGATGCATATAAGCTGGAACTTACCCCCCAAAATAAGGTGTCTAATTATAAAGTGTCTCTGAAATGACAAATTTTATTAGTATTACCACATATTCCTCCTATGTGCCTCATTTTGCATGTGAGGACCCAAGCTCTGAGACGGACACGTCCAAGTGTAAGAATCGGGATGGAAAGGCAATTATACAACGCAGAGCAGATAACAGCCGGAAATGTAACTTCCTCAAAGAAGTTTTGCCTGAGTCTCCAGGCAGCTGAACTCCCCCATGACACATTCTCACAGCATCCTGACCTTGCTAGAACATACCACATTCGTTAGTGTTGTATATAGTCTTTTTTGGGGTTTTTTTTGGCCGCACTCACCACATACAGAAGTTCCTGGGCCAGGGACCCAACCCTGGACGTAGCTGCAACCTGCACCTAAGCTTCAGCAAAGCTGGAACTTCAACTCTCTGTTTCTTCTTGTACTCTTATCTGGCATAATGGATCAAACCAACTTAGATCCAGGAGCCAGGAACTCATCTGATCTCAACAGTCATCATTTATGCAAGTTGCTTTTCTTGCCTTCCTCATTTATGTCTTCCCAGTTTCTGTATCAGTAATGCTGGTGTGGACTGCACTGACCCACACCGCAGGATGTCACAAGGCTTCACTGTTTAGAAAACTTGCAATGGTCAGTTTTTCAAATCACCCAAAAATTCCAAAGAAAAGGGTGTGACTTTTGCCCCACGGCAGCAGAGGCATGGGTGGGGTGGGGTGGGCTATAGAAGCAAGGTCACGACAAAGGCAGAAAAGAGCCCAGACATCTGCTTTTCCACCTCCCTGTCTATGGCTCTAGGATCTCCCGGTAGCCTAATACTTATACACAAATTTTTTCTTTATGTATAATTGTAGGATTTAAATCTGATTCAGGTGGGAAAATTACTAAGTAACTGGTATACATACACGAAGTCTTTAAACTGTCACCTTCTTCAATTAACTATACATTAAATTTTGTTTTTGCCTCTGGTGTGCATTGGCTTGATGTGGGATCTCAGTTCCCAGACCAGTTGAACCTGGGCCTGCAGCAGTGAAAGCACTGAGTCTTAACCACTAGACCACCAGGAAACTCCCACATTTAACTCTTTAATTGCTTAAGAATAGACAGATCTGGAGTTCTCTTGTGGCACATTGGGTTAAGGGTCTTCAGTGTCACTGTAGTAGCTTGGGTTGCTGTGGCTCAGGTTGGATCCCTGGCCCAGGAACTTCCACATGACAGAAAAAAATAAATAAAAAGGGTAGACGGATCTGTGCAAGTTACATATAAATTTCAAAACAATCCATTTTTATTTACTGCTTTTTGGTGGTACAATCTAAGCAAAAAATCCTAAGGGTTTTGGTGTCACTTGCTTATTCAACATTTACTGGATGCCTCCTAAGTGCCAAGCATGGTGCCATGAGCTTCAGTGAATGCAGCAAACAAGACAAACCCCATCTCTGCTTTCATGGAGTTAATAATCCAGGAGGTGAGGCCAACATGGAGCAATACAACACTAACGAATGTGGTATGTTCTAGCAAGGTCAGGATGCTATGAGAATGTGTCATGGGGGAGTTCAGCTGCCTGGAGACTCAGGCAAAACTTCTTTGAGGAAGTTACATTTCCGGCTGTTATCTGCTCTGCGTTGTATAATTGCCTTTCCATCCCGATTCTTACACTTGGACGTGTCCGTCTCAGAGCTTGGGTCCTCACATGCAAAATGAGGATAATACCCACTTGCCAGTGCTGTGGGAGGGAGGGAGAGCACAGGTGAAGCACCTCTCCCATCAGGCGCAGAAAAGCCCTAAGTGCATGGTGCTTGTTATAATTACAAATCAGTGAAGGCATCACAGGAAAACTAAAGAAAAATTTGGCCAACGGCTAAAGATAAATATGCAGAGGGGAAACTTGGCAATGGCTCCAAATTCAAGGGACAGTCACAACCCCCACACGTGTATGAAGGCTTTAGGTCCTTGGTTAGAGATGTCAGAGACCCAGTACTTTGAAGCTTTGCTACATACCGTTTTCATGAGAAACTGATAAAGACATTTTTGGGAATGATCTCTGTCTAGATGCCCAGATTCGATTTTTTTCAGGCAAAAGGAAGACCCCTTGGAAACAGCACTCTGGCCTGAGGCCACATCAGGTTTTGGCAAGCTCAAGGGACAGTTCAAAAGCCAGATGGAGGGGGTAAGTGAGGAATGCTCACTAGAGGTTTTCATTTCGATCAGAAGCCCAGGCGCCACTGGCTGGGACCCGGAGGAGGGAACTGCTGGCGGTCTCACCGATGTGCGCTGGGCACTGTGCTTCAAGAAGCCAGCTCTGGGATGCCTAGGGCTCCTCCCGGGCGCTTGGATCCCCATCACGTCCGCACCCTTCAAATGAATGTGGGTGATTTCGTAAGTGGAAAGCGTGCGAGGAAGGAGGAATGAGCGGGGAGGCGGAGCGGGGCGGAGAGGGAGCAGTGGGAGGGATGCGGGCAGGAGTGGGAGGGATGCGGGCAGGAGTGGGAGGGATGCGGGCAGGAGTGGGAGGGATGCAGGGCGCAGTGGGAGGGGTGAGGAGGCGTGAGCGGGTGGGGAAGGAGAAAAGGCCGCTGTGGCGGGTTGGGAGGAAGTGCGCCAGGTCTCGCTGGTCGCCGCGCTGCTGCTCGCAGGGGGAGGCAGCCAGGTGAGCCCGAGATGCTGCTGCGCTGGAAGCCCGGGCTGCCGCTGGCGCTGCTGCTCCTCCTGGGACTGCTCAGTCCCTGCTCCCCCGGCCTCTCGGGAAGACCCGCACCAGCTAAGGACGTCGCGGTGCTGGAATTCTCCACCCAGCGGCCAGTGCACCTGCTGAGTCCAGCGTTCCTGTCCGTAACCATAGACGGCAACCTGGCCACGGACCCGCGGTTTCTCACCTTTCTGGGGTAAGTGCGAGCCCTTGGGTCCCTCTCCCAACTCCTGCCCTCCTGACATCCACGCCAGCCCAGTGAGCCGCTCTCCTGGATGCAGGTGCCTCATACCCCTGAGAGAAAAGTTATATTCTTAGGCTTCTCCTTGAAATGCATACTTGGAAATTGAACGGCTTAGAGTCCTTCCTTGTCGTTCTCCCTTAGTTACACCCTAAACACAACCACCCACAGCTAAAGATTAGGCACCCCAGCACAACTGCCTGTGGCTTAAAGATTGTTAGCACGGGGTGTTTTCAGGAACTTTCCTAGTTTGTTCTCATCTCTGATCCATATGCCCTTTACGCAAGTACTGTTGTTCTGGGCAAGAACCCAGAAGACCACCGGCGGGATCAGGCCGAGATCGCCTGACTCCAGCTTTGATGGCTAAGATGCCCCCAAAGAAAGAAGAATGCATGCTTGTCCCAATCCTGATCCCTATCTGAAAACCTTTTTTTCTCCTTTTTACTATAAAACTCCTTGCAAATTCTTTGGGGGGGGGCACAGTCTTTAATGCATTAGCTTGCTGTGACCCTCCTTTGCCTGGCAAAGCAATAAAGCTATTTTTTTTCTCCTTTACCCAAAACTCTGTCCCTGCATTTCAATTCGGCACCTGCAGACAGAGGCCGAATTCTGGCAACACCCTCTTTACACCTTCTCACAGCTTGCTCTCTCTCTCCCTCCTCATCTCACACCCTGCTGGGGCCCCCAAACCGCTCTTTCCTGCCTCCATTCATTCAGCAAGTGTTGCCTGAGCAGCAGCGAAGGGCCAAGCATTAGGCGGAAATCCTGGAAAGAAACTTCCCATGTGCCCCAGAAACAGGGGACAAGCATCTGGAGTGCTTTGAGTCCTTGACTTTGCTGTAGGATAAGTAACGTTATGCACCAAACTTTCTTCTCTTAAGCTCTCTGCAAGGAAGGTTAAGGGTGTGTGTGGGGGGGGGGAGAATGGGAAAAATATATGTTGAAACTTTTATGTTGAAACTTTTAAAGAGCAGTTTTAAGTTCCCAGCAAAATGAGTCCAAGATACAGAGATTTCCCACACTGTACTCTTAAAACAATTTTTTCTTAGTATCATATCCATGAGACGTGGGAGACTACTGCAGTGACTTTCAGAGCCTTAATAAAAAGCTGTCTCTCCGAGATGACGTGCTATAAAATGTGGCATGGCTTTATTAGTTGTAATTTTTTTTCTCACCTGAGAAAGACGGAGCCTGGTGCAGGTTCACTGGCCCCTGCCATTAGAGAGCAAGCTGATCCCAAGAAAATGGCACTGCAGGGACAGACCCAGGTCATCCAGGCCACGCACTGAGGTCATGAGAGCCTCTGGAGATGGTCAGACCTCAGCCAACCCAGACAACTGGGATCCTGCCATTCCCAAACACCTACAGGCTGGCCTTCCGGTGCCCACACCTCAGCTGCTCTTGCTAATTTCACTCATGGGTTATGCAAATAAAAGCAGATAGTCTAATGGTTGTGAGACTGGCAATCAGACCACCCTCAACCCTGCCCGAACTGGGTGGTTGGGTTTTAAGGGTTGCTTAGCCAAGCCAAGCCTCCATTTCTTCGCCTGTAGGATGGAAGCTCTAACACCTCCTTGCAGGGTTGTTAGGAGCATTTGATGAGATCATAAATAAGTACTTAGGAGTTCCCGTCACGGCTCAGCCGTTAACGAACCCAACTAGTAAGTTCCATCCCCGGCCTCGCTCAGTGGGTTGAGGATCCGGCGATGCTGTGAGCTGTGGTGTAGGTCACAGACACAGCTCGGATCTGGCATTGCTGTGGCTGCGGTGTAGGCTGGTGGTATAGCTCCAATTTGACCCCTAGCCGGGGAACCTCCATATGCTGTGCGTGCAGCCCTAAAAAAGGCAAAAAGACAAAAAAATAAATAAACAAATAAATAAATACTTCGCAGAGCGTTTGACAGTGCTCAAAATGTAAGGTAATTGCTTCCTCCTGGAAATCAGTGAGTATTTGCTAACCCTTCACCAGTTCTTGGTGTATTTCTTTCCCCATGTGGCAGGAGAGGAAGAACTTCCTTGTGGGAAGGAGTTCCTACTTTTGCCCTTCCCTTAGAGGTAGCAAGCTGATACCAGGCAGCAGCTGGTTGAGAGACAGCAAGATTACTGTGGAGAAATACGGAGCTCCAGGGCTCCAACTCTGAGGACCCCAGGCCTCGATGGGATGTGAAGGAGGTGGTGATAGGGGGAGAGAGGGTGTGAGGTGCCCTACTGCAACCAGAAAGACTGAGCGAATGACCACCTACTTAAACGAGAGAAATTAAGTCCTTTTCTGCTGCTGCCGCCAGCACATACCCTCCGCCTCCCCCTCCCCCAGCAAGAGCACCTGGGCACCCCTTTCTGGAGAAACAAGACCAGAAGAAAACGTGTGTGTGACTTTTGGGGTCCAGGCCTGATCACCCTGCAGTGAAGCTAACCAACTCCCTTGCAGCATCCCCCAGCCTCTCAGACACACAGAACTTCCAGTCTGTGATTTAATGAGTATGATACCTTTGCCTCTTCTCTCTCTCTCTTTTTTTTTTTTTTGGCCATGACTGCAACATGCAGAAGTTCCTGGGCCAGGAATTGAACCCGAGCCGCAGCAGTGACAACCCTGGAGCCTTAACTCACTTGGCCACCTTTGCCTCTTAAGCCCATCTCTTAATTTCCCATATAGCACTCTTTCTTCCCCTCTGGCCTTCACCTTTTTGTTAAAAGCTAAAGGATAATGACAACCAAAGGGGCGTAGCATGCAATAAATACAACTGGGTTTTGACTGACATGTTCATGCAGGCGTCTCTCCCAACTGGCTCCTGGCCCCTCCAATCCCTTCCCTGAGCCAAGCTATCATCCACGCCTACCCCTCGAGGCACCAGCAAGCACATTCACACTGTTCTCACCTGAGGCCTTAAAACTGCAGCTCAAAGAGGCAGCAGCTCCCTCCCGCTCTGGCCTAAGACGGAGCTTCTGAATTAGGGTCCGAGGGCCCACCTCCCCAGGGTGCCTGGCCCCGTGCCCAAAGTGACCTGGCCGTCTCAGAAGACAGAACATTTAGCTTTCCGCTCGAAAGACAATACAGGGCTTCCTCTCTGTTACAGGAATGGAGAATGAGACGGGCACTGTAGTATTTCAGTTCCTCCAAAGTGCGGCTGCTTGGGCAACAACAGCAGGAGCTGAGCAGACGAAAGCTGCTGCCCAGCAAGGAGGAGAGGATTACAAAACCGGCTGACACTAACTGAGCCGTAGCCACAGGCCAGGCCCTGTTCCCAGCACCTCGTGTGTGTTAATTCAGTCAGTCCTGGATAGGACTGTGAGGTCAGTACCACTACGATGCCCAATTTTAAAATGAAGAGACTGAGGCTCAGGGAAATCTAACACCTGGCCCGTGGTCTGCCAGCCATGCCATGACATGAAGGAGCCGTGTTCGAAGCCAGATGCTAATTTCAGAGACACAAAAAGAAAGTGAGGCAGTGTATATTTTTTAAAGGCAGCAGAGGAGGGATGGAAGGAAAAAAATGTCCGGGATAATCTGAGAAGGCCGATGTGATGAAAAGAAGCACTGACTGAGGAGAGGAGAATCAGTGCCCATACCTTAAAAGAGGCCTAAGCAGGAGTTCCCACGGCAGCGGCTCGGGTCACTGCAGAGGTGTGGGTTCGATCCCTGCCTGGTGAAGTGGATTAAAGGCTCTAGTGCTGCATTAGCCAGGTCAGCAGCTGCCAGCTCCGATTCAGCCCCTGGCCCAGGAACTTCAATATGCCTCGGTGTGGCAATAAAGTGAAAAACAAATACATTTAAAAAAAATTTTAGGAGTTCCTGTCGTGGCACAATGGTTAATGAATCCGACTAGGAACCATGAGGTTGCGGGTTCGGTCCCTGCCCTTGCTCAGTGGGTTAAGGATCCGGCGTTGCCGTGAGCTGTGGTGTAGGTTGCAGACGCGGCTCGGATCCCGCGTTGCTGTGGCTCTGGCGCAGGCCAGTGGCTACAGCTCCAATTCTAACCCTAGCCTGGGAACCTCCACATGCCGCAGGAGTGGCCCAAAGAAATAGCAAAAAAAAAAAAAAATTTTTAAAAGAGGCCTGGAGTTCCCACGGTGGTGCAATGGAATCAGCAGCATCTTGGCAGTGCTGGGACTCAGGTTCAATCCTCCTCCTGGCATAGTGGGTTAAGGATCTTCTGCAGTTTTAGCCTCAGTTGAGACTGTGGCTCAGATCTAAACCCTGGCTCAGGAACTTGGGGCGGCTAAAAAAAAAAAAAAGCCTAAGCAAATTCAATCAGATGCCATGGCTCTGGTTTCCCATGATGGCAGACAAATATGCTTTTGGTTTGGGTGTTTTGTTTTGGTTTTTTCCGCACATACACGATTAGAGAACGTGGCACACACGGCAGTTAAGGGCTAGTCAGAGAACAGTCGAGAATCAGAAAAGAGCTCCTTTTCAGGTGCCCTCGTCCACAACCCAGTCAAAACTTTCTAAACCCGACTGTGTGCAGGGCTCTCAGAAGCCTCGCCCTCGAAGATGGAAGGATCAGGGCTCAACAGAGAGAGAATGTGGGCCTCCTGTGCAAGCTACAGAGTGTCAGTTAAAGTTTTCTAGTGGCCATGTTAAAAAAGGTTTAAAAAAAAAGTGAATTAATTTTAATAATATATTCTCCTTAGCACAAAATATTCAAATTATTATCATTTATTATGTAGTCCATGTGAAATACTAACGAGCTATTTCCCATTCTTTTTCGAAGCGTCTATATACTTTATACTCACAGCATATCTCAGCTCCGAGTGGCCACACCTAAGGGCCAGCCACCTGTGGCTAGTGGTCACCATCTTGACAGTCCAGCCATATTTTCATCAAGACACACACACAAGCATGTTCACTAATTCAAGGTAAAAGCTAGAACCCCGGATCAATGGCAGAAGTGGGTACTACAGAGCCGAACCAGGGGTGCCACACGGCAACTTGCAGTAATAATGCGGCTGTGCTCGCCTGTCATGAGGATTTGCCTGTTTCAGTAAAGCTCACCCTTTTTTCAATTCAAAAAATATCTATTATTAGTAACGTTCAAGAATCAGATTCCTACATCTTCACTGACAAAGTTGCTTTCTATATGGGGAAAAGCACTTATTACCAATGTCAAATGCATGTTTTGGTAACGGACGTTGAAAATCTCTTCAGGCCCTCTGCGGGCCTGTTGCTGAGAGAAAGAACCACAGCCAGAGAAACAGAACTGAGAACGGTCACAAGCCATAGGCTCTGATTTTTCTGACCCCTAAGGCCCGCTCTCCCCCTGATGGAACAGTGTTCACCGTTGCCTTCCCTCCCTCCCTTTCGTTGTGCAGCCTGGAGCCCTTGGCTCGGTACCCGGCTCCATCCCCTCAGAACATTCCTGCCTCCACCGCGTGGAGAGGAGACGTGCCTACTTCTCTGAAGTAGCCCTTTGGAGGAGAAGTTGTGTGCACTGGTCCACACCGCAGCCCTTCCTTTCCCCAGCGCAGCTTCTAGATAACTGCCCATTGGTTTGGACTCCAGATTGCTGTGGTTCAAATCCCCGTTGGCTTGTTACCTTGGTCAAATTACCTGGCCCCCTTTTGTTCAGGTTCCTTCTCTATAAAATGAGGATAATAATGGTATGTAACCTCATTGGGTTGTTGGGAACCAAGTGAAATAATCCATGCAGTGTCTGAAACTCTGGGTAACTCGGTTTGGATAACCTGGTCCATGCTCGAGATGGCTGTCCCGGCCCATGCGAGGTTCGCTGCCTCCACGCCTGGCTCTTCTCCCCAGCTCCTGCCACCGCCTCTGCTGCCCTCTTACTCCTCCTTACTGACTGGAGACCGGCAGTGACCGCGCCGTTTCCTCTGCACTCCCGCGTCCCGTCCTCGTCCTAGATGACTCCTAGTCCACTGAATACGCTCTCGTTTCTTCACACCCATATTTCTAATAATCTTCCAGTGTTTTGCTGGAACCAGCTTCCACCAGCTTGGGAACTGTGTGCCCCTCTTCCCAGCTCCGCACTCAGTGACGTCAACACCGCTGTCTTGAAATCAGCCTTGATGCAAAAATTTACACCATAGAAATTGGCAAATGCAAAAAATTAGGGTACTTTCTGGGGAGAGCCAGCTTACTCACACACACCATTTCATTCCAAATCAGCCACAGGGGCACAGCCATGCCTTGACTTTCTACCACTAAGAAGCTTTCAGCATCTGGTGTCTTAAATTAAAATGTCCCATTCTTGGACTACACTCCTTAGCCTCTTAGCTTTTTTACTCTGTGGATCCCACCACAATGGTTTGTTAAGTCCCTCCACTTCCAGGTTCTTCCTTTTCCCACTTCTCCCACAGCTGATTTGGGCTCTTGATTTATCCCATGACTCTTTCTTATGATAATATCCTCAATCTCCTGCCCCATTTTTCCTTCTTGCTAAAACCCAAACCTAGCTTAGTCTAACTATATTTTCCCTCTTGGGAATTTATAAGGTGGCCACAGTCTGGAAATGGAACACATCATCGAACTGTGAATTGTCAGGCATATTAATAAATCACTTATAGTATTTGCTTCTGCTTCCAGTTGTAGTGGCTGCCCTACATAGCGGGGCTACTACGCTCCTGTGGGTTGAGGGGCCTCTCTCAGCCACACAGACCGATGGTGGACTATAAACTCCTGGCCTCCAGACTTCCTTGGCCCTTAATGCTGTTCACTGCCTCTCTGTAGTCCATTTCCTTCCCGTTCTTCCATCTCCATCACACTCTGATCCCACCTCTACGTCATCACTCTTAGCCTTTGACCCCATTTCTGTTTCCTAAAGAAAATGAAGTCACTAAACAGGAACTTCTTTTTCTTCCTGCCATCAAACCTGCAGACATAGCATGGCTTCTTTTCTCTCTTCTCAGGCCAGTTCTTCTGGCTCTGCTGGGGATCCTGTCCCCTTCCGCCTCCCCAAGGACTTTGCTCTAACAACCATCTCTTCTTGTTCCTGTATCTTTTACTTCTTCCCTGTACTGGCTCCTTCTTCTCAGCGTAGAAACATCCTCGAGTCTTTCCCATTGCAAACACCTCCCAGCTCCTGCGCCTCTGAAATAACTGCCCTCTTTGTCCTCTTCTTTGCAGCCCTGCTTACTGCCCATTCCCTGCGTGTCCCGCCTTTACGACGTCCCTGTCATTGCGTCATAAGATCAATTTCCCCAGCATCATCAGTGACCTTCTTTTTATTGTGAAATCCAATGAATACTTTTCAATCTTTATCTTGTTTGTCTCTATTATGAGTTGAATGTCTCGAGGTCCCCACTGACTCCATATGTTGAAGCCCTAATCCTTGCTACCTCTGTATGACCTCATTTGGAAATGGGGTCATTGCAGACAGTAATTAGTTAAGAATTGGTCATATGGGGCATTTTTAGCAACATGGATGGACCTAGAAATTATCACGCTAAGTAGAGTCAGCCATACAATGAGATACCAACGTCCAATGCTTTCACTGATGTGTGGAATCTGAAAAAAGGACAGACGGAACTTCTTGCAGAACAGATGCTGACTCACAGACATTGAAAAACTTATGGTCTCCGGAGGAGACAGTTTGGGGGGTGGGGGGATGTGCTTGGGCTGTGGGATGGAAATCCTGTGAAATTGGGTTGTGATGATCATTATACAATTACAGATGTGATAAATGCATTTGAGTAATAATAATAAAACAAAGAATTGGTCATACGGATGGAGCAGGCACCCATCCAATATGACCAATGACCCTATAAGAAGGGGAAATTGGGAGACAAACCTGCACACACAGGGAACGCCGTGTGCAGACTGGAGTTATACCGCTACAAGGAACTGCCAGAATCTAGGACAAAGGCCAGAGCAGACCCTTCCCTGGTACCTGCAGAGGGAGCATGGCCCTGTCAACAAACACCAGATTTCTAGCCTCCAACAAACACCAGAAGTATAAGACAATACGTTTCCATTGTTTAAGCCACCCAGTTTGCGGTACTTTGTGCCTGCACTCCAGCAAACTAACACAGAGGCATTTGGCAAGGTTGACGACTGAAACACTTTCTCATCCCCTCAGATCTGCGTCACTTCCTTTTCTGAGGCCTTCCCCTACCTCTCTAACGATACTCCATCTCTCCCTCTAGTTTGCCTTCAATGCCGAGGTTCCTCAGACTTCTGACCTAGGCTTTCTTTTTCATTTCACATCATCTCCCAAGTGGTTGGTTGTATCCACTTCCATGGCTTGAATCACTGTTCATGCGGTGGGGCGGGGGCGGGGGCGGGCAGCAGATGCCTCTCACAACTGGTTCTCTGGGAGGAGAGGAGACTGATGGATGCTTTTTTCCTGATTTTTGTAATATAAATACTCCCGCCATGGCTGATTGCCAATTGCCAACAGTTTAACAACTGGTTCTCAAAACGTAGCTGTTGGCTCTCACAAGCTGATGGGAGCCAGTACAAGGCGCTGGCTCCAACACACCTTTGCTTCTGTGTCAGGGATAAGCAGCTTATTTTTACACGTAAGGGAGAATAAAAATACCTGCAGATGTTTCTTTCCCCTGACACACTGTTCTAGAAACAGAATACCTGCAGCTGCTTTTGTGTTCTTTTGTTATTTCCACGTCATTGTGGTGATGGTGGGTGGATACCCCCCTTTTTCCTGTATAAAATAGAAATACTGTACCTTTGATCAGTTTTGTTTTTATGACAAGTTTGCAGCTGCTTTAACCCTGGTTTTTGTCAGAGAGCGTGAATACTGTATTCTCAAAATAAGAAACTAGTCCATCGCAAAGGAGACAAACAAAAAGGTCCTTAATACAAATACTTTGAAAACATGAGATTTCCTTTGCTTGGCAGGAGCCGCAGCATTGGGTTTTAATTTTGTTCCGAAAACAGCCTTTGACAGGCCCCACTTGCCCTTTTGTCAAGCTGGACACGACCGTTCATTCACTTAAGAAATGCTTATTGAGCACCAGCTGTGTGCCAGGCACTCATCCAGGTGTTGAGAAGATGCTGATGAGCCAGACAATCGCTGCTTTCACAGAGCTTAGTTCAGGGCTGAGGACTAAGACGGTAAACCAAGGAAACAAGCAAGGAAGCTGATTTCAGAGAGTGGGGAACGCTTCGAAGAAAATAAAGGCAGCCTAATGTGGTCGAGAGTGCCCTGAGGTGCTGCAGTCACCGCTCCGGGGGAACCGGGCTCTGCTTCTCAGGTATGTGACGTCGTGTGGTACCACAACGCCTTCCTGCTTGTTTTCCCTTCCTCTCCCAGAGAACACCAGCTGCACAGACCTCGGTGCGCTTCCTCTACCATCAAACACAAGCAAAGCCCAAATCAAGGACAAGAGTCAGTGGCTGACGGTGGATCCAAAGCAGGAAGGGGGCCAGCCTGGAGTGACTCAGTTTTAGGGCCGCATCTCTGCACCTGTGGGCTAGGGGTTAACTAGACACTGGCTTGGAGACTGAGGACGCTCCGTTCTACACCTCGCCTACGTGTGTCTCCTAAGCTCCGGGCACCCACGGCCAAGGGCCCGATGGGCCTGTGTTTTGGTGTTCCACTGGCATCCCAAATTCTATACCCCGCCCTGGCTTCATCCCCATCTCCAGTCTATCACCTGTTCTTCAGCTCAGCAAATGACATCTTCCAAGATGCTTCCCAGGGGTAATCTTAGATTCTTACTGAACATCCAGTTAAACACCTGGTCTGGCCTTTCCATTTCCACGTGTTTGAACTTATCCACCTCTCTTCATCTCCACTCTTGTTACCTTACCTCAGCTCATCACCTTCTGTTTACATTTTAATGTGCCCACAGTCTTGGTCCTTCTGTTCAGTTATTCACCTGCAGCCCGAGGTTCTTTTCTTAAATAAAAGTCTGATGAGGTCACTCCACTGCTTTAAATCCTTCTGTGGCTCCCCATTGCCCTCAGAGAAAGCTGGAACTCCTGGACCTGGTGGCATATAAGCCCCTGTCGATAGGGTCCTGCTTGCTCCCCGGTCTGTCCTCTCCCTGCAAGCCCATGTCCCCAGTCGCTCGGCTCCAGCTATACTCGAGCTCTTCAGGGCTGCCATGTCCCCTTCTTCTGCCTCTAGTGTTTGCACAGACTTTTCCCTACACCTGGAACACTTTCTTTGATCTCGGTAAGATTTATTCCTATTGAATGTCTAACTTCCCTGAAAACCTCTAACCACCCCTACCCCCAGGGCGAAGTCTGGGTTAGGATTCCCTTTGGAATTGCCTACTTACTTGTTCACATATATCACTAGACTATACACTATAAGAGATCAGCAGCTATCTCTGTATTGTTTGCTGTGGTATCCCCAGCAACTCGGATGACGCCTGACACAGAGTGGGCCTGCAATGAATATTTATTGGATAAATTAATGGATAGCTATGTCTCTTTTAAGTGAATCTTGGTTTTTCACCTATTCTTAAAAAACTGAAAAAGAAGAGCTCCCACTAGGGCTCAGCGGGTTAAGAACCTCACATAAGGAGTTACCGTTGTGGCACAGCGGAAACAAATCCGACTAGGAACCATGAGGTTGCGGGTTCTATCCCTGGCTTCTCTCAGTGGGTTAAGGATCTGGCATTGCCATGAGCAGTGGTGTAGGTCACAGATGCAGCTCAGGTTCGGTGTTGCTGTGGCTGTGGTTGTAGGCTGGCAGCTGCAGCTCCGATTCATCCCCTAGCCCAGGAACTTCAATATGCCACAGGTGTAGCCATGAAAAAGAAAAAAAAGAAGAAAAAAAGAAACATGAAATCACCTTGCACGAATTAAAATATTATGTGCTTGTTACAGAAAACATGTAAATACATAAAAGCAATAGAAAAGAGTCTATCTTCCGTCTTGCCACATAAAAATGACTACTGTTGTCTCCTACGTATGTGTGTTACTGTCATCATTGAAATCATAACATGTCTACAGGTTGTTTCTTTCGTTGTGGCAACCACAATATGAGTTGTGGTTATTTAAGATGCAGAGTTCTATGCAGCCATCGCCACCAACCATCTCAGAATTTTTCATCTTGCCAAACTGAAACGCTGTACCCATTAAAGAGTCATGTGCTAGTCCCCCTTCCTAGAGTTTCGTTTTACTTCAGTTTGTAGCAAAGAGGAAAGGGCTTTCTTCTGAAGTCTTATTTGGTCTACGCTGGCATTTCCATTTATTTTCAAGAGGTTCTGAGGATTTCACGGCAGATCTCATCCTTCCCAGTGTCCTTTGGTGCTGTGAGCTATTTCAGTCAAGTCTAAGAGACTTGCGTTTCCTTGTGCCGGGACCCACAATGAGTTCAGGGGCCCTTTCAAGTTCTGGGAGCTCCAAGTGTGGTGCAGCAGAAACAAATCCGACTAGTATCCATGAGGATTCGGGTTTGATCCCTGGCCTCGCCCAGTGGGTTAAGGATCTGGAGTTGCTATGAGCTGTGGTGTAGGTTGCAGATGTGGCTCGGATCCTGCGTTGCTGTGGCTGTGGATAAGGCCAGCAGCTGTAGCTTTGATTAGATCCCTAGCCTGGGAACTTCCATATGCTGTGGGTGGGGCCCTAAAAAAAAAAAAAAAAAAAAAAGTTCTTTTAAGATTCAAAGAAAATGAACTTTTAGGTCAAAGAAAACTTTTAATAGATAATATTAACATATTTTTCCTTACATAAATATCATCATAAAATATAATTTAAATTTTTTATGGAGGAAGAGGCTCATGAAGGCAAAAAATGCCTAGGGAGTATAGAAAAACGCTTTCATGTTACAAACAAAAGAAAAAGTGGTGGGAGGAATTGCTGAAATTTTTAATGCAGGACACATATCTTTTGGTCAATTTCCACCTTTTAATTTCTCCTTCCTAAGCAAAAATAAAGAAGTTTTTCAAAAATTTTGCATGGCACTATACATAGTTAAAACAGGAGCACACATTAAAATTTTAAACTTTAGCTCACGTCTTTAATTCCTAGGACGTCAGGAACTATTGCCAATTAGTCCTCCTGGCATAATTTTCCAATTTAAAATAAACTCACACATAAACTAATTAATGGGACCATTTTGAGAACGACACAGCATTGGTTCCATGTGAACCACGGTTTCCTGAGAGTCATGTGGCCAGGATCTCATGTATGAGTCTTCAGAAATACATGGCAGGTGTCCCTGTAACTTGGGTTTTCTGTTTTCTCAGTTTTGCTCATCCATCTGAGAGAAGGAATTACAAGTCATTCTAATTCCATTCTGTAGCATTCCATGTAGCAAATACCATTCCGAGCACACAATAGGCACCTGTCAGGTGCACTTTTGGCTGGATGAGATATGCATTTAGAATTTGCTCTAACTGGAAGTGTCCTAAGCGGGTCGGAATTAGAATCGTGCATCATTCTGAGTCACTTGACTTAAATTTTAAAGGCGGTATTCCTTGGGGTGGGGGTGGGGGTTGATCGGGAAAAGGAGGAAGACTCAAGTCATTTATGAACTTCTCCAGGAACACATATTTTTGAAGCCAATCTATTTTTCAACGAAGCACAGAGTCATCTTTCCTGTAGTTTCCACTCTTACCTCACTTCCTCTATCCATCACAAAAGGTCGTGAGGTTTTTGAAAGTACGGAACTCGATCCTACTTGTCCAATGGAAATGTAAGCTCTTGCCTGAGTCAGATCGCCAAGGTGCCTTCAGGTGCCCGGAAGAGCGGCCTTGCCAGGAGGAAGATTCCGAGTGACACGTGCTCCCAGAGAGCGCTGTGACTTCTCCCTCCACGGCCTCAACAGCCAGACGCTGAGAAATGGGTCCACCGAGAGACGAGGGGGGAAACCTGTTTGACTGAATCGTCTTGGAAAAAAGGATGTGAATTTCTTGCTTGTCTTCCCAACAGCTCTCCAAAGCTTCGCACTCTGGCCAGAGGTTTGTCTCCCGCATACCTGAGATTTGGCGGCACCAAGTCGGACTTTCTCATTTTTGATCCCAAGAAAGAACCAACCTCTGAGGAGAGACATTACTGGAAATCTGACGTCAACTGGGGTGAGACTTCTTAAAGATGAACATTTATCTGAATTAACTTGAGTTGGTCATGAGCATTCTCAGAGAAGTGTTCCCGTCTGACAGTTAGGAACGATGAAGGGTTCCCAGGGGACCTGGTAAGACACGGACACAAAAGGAGGAAGCAGCGGACAGGTTTCCTCCTCCTGACTTTTCATGAATGCGAGGCCTTGCGAGGGACTGGGGGGTGCTGGGCATAACTGAGAGGTAGTTGTACTGTAAACAGAGCGACGACTGTAGCTGAAGGACAGAGCTGCCCTAAAGGGGCCTATGGGTAGAAATGCACCAAACCAAGGAGAGTATTTCCTGCGGAAGACACAGCACTCAATGGAAACCCGTTTGTTCTCAAAACAGAATGTGGCTGAAAGGTACACCAAGGGAACCTGGAGATAAGCTTTGCTTCTACGAATGGGTTTTAAGACTTGATTTGTTGGTGGTTCTCAAACTTTATTGACTATACAAAAGTCAATACTTGGATTCCTGGGCTCCAACCTCAGGTTACAAGTTTACTGAGCTCCTCAGGTGCTTCTGACATTGGGAGTCTGTGGGCTTCATCCAAGAAACATACTAGGGAGTCAAGAGGATTTGACCTATGTCTTTTGTAAATGCTGTACAGACATGAAACAAAAGCTAAATCATTGTCTTAACAAGTATTAAAAATACCATATACATCCCTGAATAACAAAAATGTACGTATGATGTATATATTAATGAACAATATTTCTTTTTTTTTTTTTAGGGCCACATCTGTGGCATATGGGAGTTTCCTGGCTAGGGGTTGAACTGGAGCTGCAGCTGCAGGCCTACACCACAGCCCCAGCAACATGGGGTCTAGCCTCGTCTGCAATCTACACTATAGCTCATGGCAATGCCTGATCCTTAACCCACTGAGTGAGGCCAGGGATTGAACCAAAATCCTCATGGATACTAGTTGGATTCATAACCCAATGAGCCACAGTGGGAACTCCCTCATTATTTTATATATTATGTATTTTCCTTCTGTTTCTTTTCTTTTTTTTTTTTTTTTTCCCACTTTTCAGGACTGCACCTGAGGCACATGGAGGTTCCCAAGCTAGGAGCCTAATCAGAGCTACAGCTGCCAGCCTATACCACAGCCACAGCAACTCAGGATCCGAGCCACAGCCTCAACCTACACCACAGCTCACGGCAACGCTGGATCCTTAACCCACTGAGCGAGGCCAGGGATCAAACCCTTAACCCCATGGTTCTTAGTTGGGTTCGTTTCCACTGAGCCACGACGGGAACTCCCTTTCTGTTCATTTTTGGCAGTTAGGAAGTGTTTAGAACAGTTCATCAGCAACTGGGCCAAAGCTGATAAGACAGTAATTAGAAAAAATGAACAAAAGCCAAGAGGGTTTTCTTGGAATAACACAATGGGATATGTTTAGGCTTGGCCCTTTCTCACCAGTCATATGCGTTCAAAAGGTCCCATAAGTTTAGACAGGAAACTGTCCTTTGCTCACCAGTTTTCTTCCTGCTGGGGGGAGGGGGATCACTGGGACCATCCCAGTGCTTCTGAAACATCCTTTGTGAGCTCTGAGATGGATGAGGCCAGGGAGCCAGAACGTGCCGCTTCCCAGAAAGGAAGTCACTGGGGGGTCAGCCAGTCCCGGCAGCCCGCGCCGGCAGCCCTGCCGCCTTGTGATAAAGAAGCACAGTCCGCCTGACAGGGTTGTGGTGGGCTTGTCCCAGCGTGCATGCTGTGGTCCCAGGAGCTTTGATGATACCAAATTTGAAGGAATCGACCCTCCCTGTCCTGACATTTTGACAAGAGGAAATCACCACAAAGCAGATGCAGTCCGTGCAGAACCACTTTCTACGTATGTTGGAAGCGAACCTCAAGAGAACTGTGTTTTTTGTTTTGTTTTGTTTTCTAGTGAGGTTCTCTAATAATTTCATGTTTCATGCCTTCTGGACTGTTAAATAACTTGAAGTTATAACCAGTGTGTCTGCACCCAGTATATGCCCAATGATTTTTAGGAAATCTGCCTTTTGGTTGTTTTTTGGTGGTGCTTGGTCAGCCAGCAAATTTGACCTGTGTAAAAGAATATACCTTTCTCTGCTCTCACACCTAACAACCAGAAACTCAATTTCCTGCTTTTTAATTAGCTAGTAAATAATAATTAATAATAAGTGCATGGGATTTCAACCTTATCATTGTGAAAATAGACTCTCAATGATTTATTCCATTTGCAGATGTTTGCAAATCTGGATCCATCCCTTCTGACGTGGAAAAGAGGCTGCAGTTGGAATGGCCCTTCCAGGAGCAACTGCTGCTCAGAGAACAGCATCAGAAACAATTCAAGAACAGCACCTACTCAAGTAAGAAATGAAAGGCCCCCTGTGGGGGTGGTCCCAGTCCCTCAAATATTTGGATGGCTTGAACTTGGCCTTGAATCTAATAAGCTCTAGAGCAGTTGTGTAAAGCTGCATAATCCTCAAATGTTAGTCAGGGTTAATGGGCACTCTTGAACCCCAAACTTCGGGGTTTTTTCCCTTCACCTGACTTTGCCCACTAGCCATGAGTAAAGTACAGACTCATTCATTCAAAGATGATAATGACCTTTACTACTTGGAAGAAGGAGGACGGCAAGGAAGGCGTGGATGCCTTCCTTGTGGAAGGGTACAAGACAAAAGGGGGAAGAGTAAGGTGCAAAAGCCACTCGCACCTCATTGTCCACGCCGTCCACGCCGTCTCCCCTCCCAGAAGCAGCCCCTGTGATGGGGTGTAAACCCTGAGGCAGGGCAGTCCTGGGTGTAATAACCACACCGTCTTGGCCATCAAGCCAGTTTTCTCATTTTCTTTCCCCTGTGGCTTTGAAAACACAGGACTAGGCTCAATTAACCAGGAATGTATTTCCATTCACAGAAACTGTTTTCCATTGTTTCAATGGGATATTGTCATGCAGGGTTTTAAAACAACTGAAATAAGCAATCCTTATCTAACAATTAAATATATTTTTATCTGAAAGTCAATGTTTCATACCCAGCTAAGGGATGATACTGCCCCAGATGTCAGTTAAGGAAATAACACACTCAAACACTCTACACTGTCTTCTTTTGACTTTTGAAAAATAAATGATCTTGAAGTTAAATGGGGTGAGTCAACATTTCTAAGAATACATTGACAATAAATTTTTTTTTTTTTTTTTTTTTTTTTTTTTGCCAGATCCTTAACCCACTGAGCAAGGCCAGGGATCGAACCTGCGACCTCATGGATGCTAGTCAGCCACAGCATATGGAGGTTCCCAGGCTAGGGGCTGAATTGGAGCTATGGCTGCTGGCCTACACCACAGCCACAGAAACTGCAGATCCAGGCTGCATCTGTGACCTATACCACAGCTCTTGGCAATACTGGATCCTTAATCCACTGAGCAAGGCCAGGGATCAAACCTGCGACTTCATGGATGCTAGTCAGATTCGGTTCTGCTGTGCCACAATGGGAACTCCCAACAGTAAATTATTTATCTTTGTGAGATTTTACTTACATTATCTGAATTTCAGTGTATACAATGGATTTTTATGTTTTTTATTTATAAGGTACAGGGAAAAAGTAACACATAAGATATCAGAAAATAGGTTATGTGCCAAAAGAAAACGTAGTCCTCTAAATTATGTTTCGCTTTTTTTTTTTGGTCTTTTTAGGGTCACACCTACAGCGTATGGAGATTCCCAGGTTAGGGGTTGAATCAGAGCTATATCCACTGGCCTACACCACAGCTTGCGGCAACGCCAGATCCTTAACCCACTGAGCAAGGCCAGGGATCGAACCTTCGACCTCATGGATGCTAGTCAGATTCGTTTCCGCTGAGCCATGACAGGAACTCCTATTTTTTGCATATTAAAGCAGGGAGTGGTGGGGAACTCTCTCACTCTTTAATAATATGATCTGTGTTTGAACAGAATCTGGCAGGACAGGGCCTTCTCGGATCCCATTAAAGGAATAACAGACGTCCAAGACACCCACAGCATAAGGTCCCATTTGTAATACATCATTATAGTACAGGCCTGCTGAGAGAAGACTCTGGCGTCAGGTCATCTATAGATTTCCATTGCTTATTTGGTCATCTTAAACATATGCCAATTTACCTTAAAATTTTTTTCTCAGAATGTTTTTTTTGTTTTTTTGTTTTGTTTTGTTTTGTTTTTTAATTTTTTGGAGTCCCCATAGTAGCTCAGTGGTTAACGAATCTAAGAACCATGAGGTTGTGGGTTGGATCCCTGGCCTTGCTCAGTGGGCTGAGGATCTGGCGTTACTGTGAGTTGTGGTGTAGGTCGCAGACGCGGCTCGGATCTGGTGGTGCTGTGGCTGTGGTGTAGGCTGGCGGCTACAGCTCCGATTAGACCCCTAGTCTGGGAACCTCCATATGCTGCGGGAGTGGCCCTAGAAAAGGCAAAAAGACCAAAAAAAAAAAAAAATTCTTTTGGAGTTCAGCTGACTCATAATGTTGTGTTAGTTTCAGGTGTACAGCAAAGTAAGTCAATTATACATATATGTACATTTCTTTTGATATTCTTTTCCCATATAGGTTAATTTTTTGGGCTTTTTTTTTTTTTTTTTTTTTGTCTTTTTGCCATTTCTTGGGCCGCTCCTGTGGCATATGGAGGTTCCCAGGCTAGGGGTCCAATCTGAACTGTAGCCACTGGCCTACACCACAGCCATGGCAATGCAGGGATCCGAGCCACATCTGCAACCTACACCACAGCTCAGGGCAACGCCAGATCCTCAACCCACTGAGCAAGGCCAGGGATCAAACCCGCAACCTCATGGTTCCTGGTCGGACTCGTTAACAACTGAGCCACAACAGGAACTCCTCCCATATAGGTTATTACAGAATATTGAGTAGGTTTCCCTGTGCTATACAGTAGGTCCTTCTTCTTACTTAGCTATTTCATGTATAGTAGCATGCGTATGTTAATCCCAACCTCCTAATTTTTCTTTAAAAATGTTTGCTACCTCATATGATCTTTCTGGAACCCAGACGATAGGTTTTCAACATCTTTCTCCTGCCTCTAGGACTTGGGCCTTCACAGTTTTCCACACCAGGGGAAAGCCTTTCTTATACTATGTAGCTGGGTCAGTATCATTCCAGCCACCCTGCTGACAAGGCTAAAATGTATGACAAATACAGATGGTTTATCTGTATTTGGAAACATCTGGCATCTGGTCTGAACGTTTCTATTTTAATCTGCATCACTGAGAAACATAGATAGAAATCCACTGCGTTTAGTCTGAGCACCAGCTCATTTGAGGCCTAAGTGTCTAAGAAGCCATGTGTCTCCACAAATGGTTCTGCATCCATGGCTGAGGATGGTAGTGCCTGAGTAACTTGGCGAAGATCATATGATGGACGAGACAGCAAGAGTCTACTGGATTAACGGCTTCGTTAATGGCCTGCCCCTTTAAAACAGGTGTCCTAGAAGGTACAGGTAGGCTTTCTAATTACGAGGCCCATTGGATGGTGAGTTCCTCGTGGGTAGATGACGAAGTATTCGTCATGAGAATGTAAATTCACACTGTAAACCTGTCCAGGCAGGAATAGGATATAATTATGGGTGTGACTGTAGAACAGAGGGCTCCCTTATTAAAACAATCATATTTAAGGAGCTAATTCTTTTCTCTCCTTCTTCCCCACCTTTCTTCATCATTCCACTCCCACAATGGATTTGAACACACTTACATAAACAAAAAACAAAGCGTAAGAGTGCCAATGTTTAATGTGTCATTGAGATTATCTTTCCCAGAGATCTTTCCGCCCTTTCACACACTAAGAGATAAGGAGACTGGATAATGACTGGGAATTGGATAATAAGCTGGGAGTTTTCTTATTTTCATTTTGAGGTGGAATGGGCTGGGTGGGTTTTTTGGTTTTTGTTTTTTTGGCCACCCTGTGGCATACAGACTTCCCAAGCCAGGGATCAGATCTGAGCCGCAATTGTGACCTACACTGCAGCTTCGCCAATGGTGGGTCCTTAACCCACTGTGCCTGGCCGGGGATCGAACCTGTGACCCAGTGCTCCTGCTGCCTATCCCATTGCACCACAGCAGGAACTCCATGCGAGGGTTTTATTTTTAAGAATGGATTTAAACTAAGTGATACACAGCCCTTATTCTAGGAGATGTGACTGTTACATTGTCTTTTTAGAGCCACACCCATGGCATATAATAGAATTTTAAGCTACTTAAATGCCAAGGGTATGTGGAAAATGAGGAAATAGAGAAAACATAAAATATAAGCTGCATAAATACTAAAATGCAAACATTCCAGGTTGTTTGAAAACGCCACCATCTTTGTAGAGGGTCTAGGAAACAAGAATGCTTTACATTTACAGCTCCCATCGTGGCTCAGTGGTTAACGAATCTGACTAGGAACCATGAGGTTGTGGGTTCGATCCCTGCCCTTGCTCAGTGGGTTAAGGATCCAGCGTTGCTGTGGCTGTGGTGTAGGCCGGCGGCTACAGCTCCGATTAGACCCCTAGCCTGGGAATGCCACAGGAGAGAAAGACCAAAAAAAAAAAAAAAAAAAAAAAAAAGAGTGCTTTACATCTGTAAGGATTTTTTTTTTACAGTTAACAAAGGACTTTCACATGTGCTATTTCAGCTCAGTTTTGTGAGGTAGCTGGATGATGGGGTGTAGGTCTGCAGCTGAGGCTCATGAAGGTAGAGGATCACCCCTGATCATTCAGCCTGTAAGCGGGAGCGTGGGGCCCGGAGCTCAGCTCTGTGATTCCTGATGCTTTGCACAACACGCTTTGCAGTATGCGTCTAACACAGAGCTGTGACTAAGGCTCTTTGTAACAGGCCTGGTAATGCGGTACTGTCACCAAAAGCCATGGGATATTGGGCAACGCACTCTATTTCTTTGGATGACAAGTGTTCTCAGAAGAAATGGGGGTGAGGCTTTGGGGAGGACTCCATAATCCCAAAAGTCCACACTGTCCCCTTCTGTGGCTCTAAGATCTCATGGAGCTCTGGGCCCAAGGCTCAGAGAGTTTCTCAGACCTGATGTCTGTAACTCCTTGATGACAGGCAGCAGTTCTGTGGAAGGGGGTGACACAACAAATATTTTAAAACCCCTCAAATGACTTGCTAGTGTGGTTACTGCCTGTACGCCTTGATGGGCAGTATTACATGTAGGGTTTCACGGCTGTGGTGACCAAGTCATTCAGGCTGAAGACTCAGAAACAAAACTGAAACAAAGCTACTTTTAAGGCAAAAGGGTGTAGGTGTGCCAGATAGAGGTTTTTTTTGAAACCTAGGTGAGTTGGAGAATGAATTTCTGTGTAACAGATAATTCTAACATTAAAATCAGCAGGATTTATGCAGATAATAACTGAATTAAAGGTGATACTCAAAAATACACTGTTGCCACTCTCAAAAAGAATTAGAAAGCTAGTCAATGGTTAAAAGGCTGAGTTCAAGAGTTCCAAAGCTTTAATGGCCCATTCGTGACTCAGTAATTTGTTTTTTCACAGCACATCTAGCCCCAGAGAAATACCTAAGAATTTCAATTAAGCTGTTAGGTCCAAACAACCTCATAGTAATAATTCTCATCATGTGCAACAGATGCTGACGTGTCCTCTGTAAATTTATTTACTTAATTTATCTGTCTTTTTAGGGCTGCACCAGAGGCATATGGAGGTTCCCAGGCTAGGGGTCCAATTGGAGCTGTCGCCGCTGGTCTACACCACAGTTACAGCAACGCCAGATCCGAGCCGCGCCTGCGACCTACACCACAGCTCATGGCAATGCCGGATCCTTAACCCACTGAGCGAGGCCAGGGATCGAACCCATGTCCTCATGGATACTTGTTGGGTTCAGAACTCACCCCTTGCGAATTTAAAAGATCCTGCTGTGTCCCTGAGAGTTACCTGGTTAACATTTAATTTCAAATAAACAATTTCTTTGCTGTAGGTATTTCCCAAATATTGCCTATAAGACACACACTAAAAATTATTTATTATTTATCTGAATTCAAATTTAACTAGGTGTCCTGTATTTTTAATGTGCTAAACCAGACCAGTGAATTCACTCCCTAGGGGGCCTTGGCACAGTTTGGAAACCTCAGCCAACAGAGCCCTAGGCCAGTTTTTTAATGTAAAATTCCACTTATTTTGAATCAATAAATTATGTACATGAATTTTTCAAAAACCTATTTTACATATAATTACATTTGCCCAGTTCTTTTGTGACTGAGTCGGTGAGCAGAGATATTTAGATCATAAAGAGTGGCGTTTGTGTTGACTGATGAAAGTCTGGCCAGTGCATGTGGAGCACTGAGCTGCAACTGAGCTCCTCAGTTCGCCTGAGGTCACCTCAACAAAACCTAAGTGCCAGACCAAAGCCTCTGGTGCCTTCACGGGACTGATTCAAGGGCTGAGCAAAATAAAGGCACATTGTGAGTGAAATGGCAACATTTTTCTTTCAGGAAGCTCAGTGGATATGCTGTACACTTTTGCTAATTGCTCAGGACTGGACTTGATCTTTGGTCTAAATGCTTTACTGCGAACCAGAGATTTGCACTGGGACAGTTCCAACGCTCAGTTGCTCCTGGACTACTGCGCTTCCAAGAATTATAACATTTCTTGGGAACTAGGCAATGGTAAGTATCCCCCCATCCCTGGAACATTTCATTCATAAGATTTCCCCTTGGCATGACTTCTTCCTATTTATGGGCTTCTTTTTAATGTCAGCGAATACACCTTTTGCCTTGGAATATTTGCATAAGTGCTCAACAGTGCGAGTTTGGAATTGCTTGTGGCAGAAAACTCCTCTATGCATCTGAAAACCTATTGCTAATTTCAGCTTCCTTTACATCTGAACACCTCGTTGGCTCCCACTTTCCCTTGGGATCTTTAGGGCCACTTAGGCCTCTCATGCTTGTGGGCTGGACTCAAGCAGGTTGCCTTTACCTTTCCTTCCTTCCTCTCTTCTCAATTTGGTTAATCTCAGCAACCCCACCCCACACTCGGGATAGGTTCGAGCCAGACCTTCTGGCACAGGATCCCCCCCTTGACTGTGTCCTTCCTCACTCTTTCTGGCAAGGAACTTACACACTCCAAGGAAAATGCTAATGATTAGCCACATTCATTCAAAGACATTTACAGGGCTTTGTTCACACATCAGCCAACGGGACCGAAGACAAAATGAGACGTGAGATGTAGCAACCTGATGAGCATGTGCTCTATTCCGGGCACTGTTGTGAACATTTAGGAAATATTAGCTTCGTTATCTTTATAGTCCCCCTGAGGTGAACACAGGTACGGTCTTCATTTCATAGGTGACCAAAGAGGCACAAAGGTCTTAGCTAAGTAGCTGTGTGATGCTGGGCAATTATTTGTTAGAGGACCTCAGAGGAGTTCGGATTGGAACCCAGGCCATCTGGCTCAAGCAGGAGGTCCCTGCTCTCTTGAGACTTCTGCTCTAGAGGTAGGGAGCAAGCAAGGAACTGATGCATGTCTATGCTGGTATTTATTCTGAGAAAGTCCAGCGGCAGGTTTGGGGATGGGCTTGCTGAGGATAACTGGCAAGGTGAAGGACTGAAAATAGAGCAGAAGGAAGGGCAGAGGCAACCATATCTTAGCTAAGCTGCTCAACAACTTCACTGCAGCAACTAAGGGAACCAATTCTTACCCTCCCTGCTTTTCTACTCTCCTCATTCCCACTTCCTTCTGCTCTGCAAAGGAAGATAAAAGGGTGATGTCATCCTGTGTCCCCCTTCTGCGGGCCCCGTTTTGCAAAGAGAAGGTCTGGTTTCCGGGGAGGAGGAGGAGGGTAAGGTAACCCGGCAAGAGGGGCGGACCCACTCCATGTCTCTCTCCCATCCCTTCAGCTTTGCTACCTCCAGACTCACTGGCACATATACTCTGTGAGTAAATATTCTCAATGAGACTTTTAATTACACTGTAGAAATAAGTTTTTAATGTCTTCTCCCCACACAGTCCCTTTTTTAAGTAAGCTGGGTTATTAAATACCGGATACAGATTATTTCTTGAATATTCTTTCGTTTAATATCCCCCTTATTCGTTTCAAACTGTTTTATTACTTCCTCATACCTCAGTTACATACCTTCTGGGAATATATTCTTTATAACTAGAGATTTTTACTTTCCTTGACTTTCAATTCTAAGTTTTGTAATTTAAAAAATGCTCTGTTGCTTTTATAGGCTGCTTTTATGTTTGCTTTTAAATAAAAAAAATTTCTAGGTAAGCAATTATTTTGAGAATTGCTGTCTTTCAGAACCTAACAGTTTCCGGATGAAGGCTGGTATTTACATTGATGGATTTCAGTTAGGAGAAGATTTTATTGACTTGCACAAACTTCTAAGAAAATCAGCTTTCAAAAATGCAAAACTCTATGGTCCTGATATTAGCCAGCCTCGACGAAAGAATGCTGAGATGCTGAAGAGGTAAGAGTGAGAGGAAGCAGAACCACTTTTCTTAAAAATAATATTTTCCTGTGGTGGAGACTCCTCAACAAACCACCTAATATTAAACGATTTGCTGCCTGACTTGAAGGTTTACCAAAAGAGGAAACAGTGATTGGCTCAGAAGACCAAAGATTTTGTGACAAATGGCACCATGATAAAATTTGTATCAGAATTAGGAAGTCTGTATTGCCTTATCCCAAAGTAATCACCAGTACTCGGAAAAGTAACTCTTATGCATATGTTGTGCATGTAAGGATTAAGTGATAATATAACAATTTTTTTTCCCCTAGTTTCCTGAAGGCTGGGGGAAAAGTGATTGATTCTGTCACATGGCATCAGTAAGTATGTCTCCTACTGTTCATACTAAGAAAGTAAGTACTAAGTTACATACTAAGTAAGTATGTCTCCTACTGTTCATACTACTCTGACTTATTACCTAATTTTGAAAATTTTTCATTTTAGTGTTAATTGGCTTTATAGTGCAGATAAGAAACAAACAGTGTCTCAAGCAGCATTGTCCTGGGATTTTAATATTAATAAAGCAAAAAGTTAAACATTTTAAATAATGTGGGGGTTTCTGTAAGATCGAGGCACACTATCATTTAAGTCATGGAACAGATAAGTAGCTAAAACCAATCCGCTTGCCAAAGAAGAGATGAGCCACGGGTACCTGTATTTGGGACTGTGTCTTCTCAAAACAGAGTAACTGGTCCCCTTCCATTTTGTCCTCTCCATAGTAGAAGTTCTGCCTTTAAAAATATTTTTTTAATAGCATAGGGGTAGGAAGAGGTAGAAAGAAGGCAAGGGTGGTCAATTAACTTAGAAGCAGAAAGTAAAGTTTGTTATTTTCTTCTGAATAATTTAGCTACTACTTGAATGGGCAAGATGCCACCAAAGAAGATTTTCTAAATCCGGACGTAATGGACACTTTTATTTCATCTGCACAAAAAATTTTCCAGGTAATAATATTTTTTTCTTTTTAAGGTAAAACCAGAGTCCTTATTTTGTAGTCCAGTTAGTCCTAAGTTCTATAGGTATATGGAAGTTTATGTGTTTTTCCAATTTTTAGAACTCAGGCACTAGGTCCTATTCACCTTCGATTCCCCTAACATCAGGTCTTACCTATGTACGCTGCGTAGAAATTTAAAAGTATTTCCAATAGTCTTTCGGTAGAACGAACCCTTTACAGCCCATAAGAATGGGACTCTTTACATTCCTTCCACACCCAGACCGAAAAGACTGCGCACGTGTTTTGTAACTATGTTGGGCAGATGGTCCAGGTATAAACGGTTTGAATGCTGCTCATCTTCAACACCATCCTTGGTCAGCTTGCTTGCAGTTACCGTGGAGACTTTCCTGTTCCTCCGTAGGTTGTTGAAGAGACCAGACCCCACAAGAAGGTGTGGTTGGGGGAGACCAGCTCTGCATACGGGGGTGGAGCCCCCTCGCTGTCCAACACCTTTATTGCTGGCTTTATGTGAGTGACGTTTCACTTGGCTTAGGGACCAGATTGCAGCAGTCTCCCGTTCTTCTATTCAGTTGAAATAGCGTAGCCAGAAATCTGGTCAAAGACAGTTCCTGTGGCTTAGCCCCCAAATCTGCGCCAGATTTCACAAGAAAATGATTCACCAAAGCTAGTCGGGCATCTTTAATGTGTCCCAAATTAATCATTGTTATGAACTGCTTTGGAAGTTTTAAGTTCCTTAATTGTGGCCCATAAATATGTCAAAGATTCCTTTCCCTAAAGAAGTACATTGTAGAAGAGGGTATCAAGAGCCTTGACTCTGAGAAGGATATTCAGTACCCACAGCTCTCCGCAGAGAGTCCCAAGGAGATCAGACCCTGGCAGCATGAGGTCACACCAGACCATAAAGACCATCCAATACCCCTTATCCGCCACCACAAACTGGACTGCTTTAAACCAACTGATTTACTTCCATTCTGTAACTCTGTTAACGCTCTTAGTCTATGGCTCTATATCCTCACATCGGACTTTCTTTTCTTTCCTCTCCTACCCTCATTCTTAAAAGCCCCAAATAAGGCACGCATCCTTTATGCCTGTGGGGGCATGAGGACCAGAGAAAAGAATGGAGATGGTTGTTGTGCCACTAGCCAGAGATGGGGGTGGAGGGGGAGGTGTCCTTATAAAAGCTGAGATGTGATTCTACTTTTATTTCTTTACTATTTATTTATAAAATATAAATGTATTTACTGTATACTTGTTTTTAATGTACTCATTTATTACTGCTAATCACAAGCAACCTTTTCTTCAGACCTCACGTGGGAATAGGGTGCGGAGGTGGCAGAGGGGATCCCACAGGATGCAGAATAGTTGTCTGCGGGGGCAGACAACTGTCTGTCGTCTCCTCTGCTTCGTGGACGCTGTCCTGCCCTGCCAGGGACTCGGTGGCATACTCACGGTCTCCTGGGACTCGTTATTTTGCGCAAGTGTGGGAACATGCGGAGGACACGAGCATCTCCGTTTCATCTGAATGCCTTATTTATAATGAATACCTCTTTTCTGGTTTCCTGTCAATTCTTCCCACACAGGGAATAAATCAGAATAGCATATAATTAAAATGGAGTTATTCTGCGTTCCAAACATGAACACAGCGGGGTCTCACTCTGTTCCAGGTGGCTGGATAAACTGGGCCTGTCAGCCAAACTGGGCATAGAGGTGGTGATGAGGCAAGTGCTCTTTGGAGCTGGAACCTACCACTTAGTAGATAGAAACTTTGAACCTTTGCCTGTAAGTAACCACTATTTTCCTGTGTCTGTGAGTGGGTTGGAGTCTGTACCGAGGGCCCTCTGTAGTAGCCTTTTATGAATAGCCAATTCTCTTGGTAAATTCAGCGCTCTCAATGAGTAGCCAAACCAAGGAAAGATGAATTGGAAAGTATCTTTTTTTTCTTTTTAGGGCCGCACTTGTGGCATATGGAAGTTCCCAGGCTAGGGGTCTAACCAGAGCTGCAGCTGCCAGCTTACACCACATCCACAGCAATGCTGGATCCGAGCCATGTCTACAACCTACACCACAGCTCACGGCAACGCCGGATCCTTAACCCACCGAGTGAGGCCAGGGATTGAACCCACGTCCTCATGGATACCAGATGGGTTTGTTACCACTGAGCTACAACAGGAACCCTTGAATTGGAAAGTATCTTAAGACATCACCCATTCTAACATTTTTGGTTTTCAAGAGAAGAAATTGAGGCCCAGAAATAGTGTTTTTAACGTGGGCTATTTGGCATGTTGTGTGGGATTTTTTTTTTAAGGCATTTTAGTGGTTCCTACCATGGCACAGTGGGTTAAGAATCCAACTGCAGTGGCTCAGGTTGCTGCAGAGACACAGGTTCTATCTCTGGCCCAGTGCAGTGGGTTAAAGCATCTGGCATTGCTGCAGCTGTGATGTAGGTCTTAGCTGTGGCTGAGATTCAGTCCCTGGCCTGGGGAACGTCCCTATGCTGTGCGTGTGGCCATTAAAATTCTTTAAAAGGGGGGGCTGTACTTTGAAATTTTATGACTCCAGTTTCCAAGACAACAAACTAAAATCAAAAAAATATTTTTCAAGGTAAATCAAAGTTAAAATTGCCGATAGTATCCAAAGTTTCAAAACCCTTTTATGCCGTGAAATAATTTATTTAACTTATCACCCTAAGTTTGTTAATAATTATTATTTTGTTAATAATCTTTAAGATATTTGTTAACAAATTTTCATTTCCACCCTACTTCCAAATACATCTGTTGCTAAATCAGGAAATGGTGACCTTTCTATCTAAAAAGCCACTCGGAAGATATATATGTCTCAAAATTGGGATAGCATAGATGTAGTCTTGAGAAGTATGATCTTGATTTTTATAGTCTCAAATAGCACTTGAGACTATCTATTTTCTAAGAATAATTCCTAAGGGAATTATTTGAACACTGCAGGAAAGCTAGGAAAGTTTGCAAAAGGCACATGCTGAGAAACAAGCTAGGCTTTTGTGGTTTGTAGATAGATTTCATTGCTTTAAATCTATAGTGGCCCAAGATTATGGAGCATACTGTTCAAAACTAAAAAAAGTACTTAGCAAAATGGCTTTGCACCAAAGGGAATCTATCTTCCCGAAGTACATTGTGAGTCATTTGTAAAATGAGTTAAACCAAATGTGACAGAATTTCATCAGACAAATATCCAGAATCTACTACTGCCTCACTCTTTCTTTCTTTCTTAGAATTATAAAAAACTTCATTATAGTTGACTTACAATTTGCGTTAATTTCAGTTGTTCAGCAAAGTGATTCCGTTATACATACATACATTCTTTTTCATCTTCTTTTCCATGATGGTTTATTACCGGCTACTGCATACAGTTCCCTGTGCTCTACAGTAGGACCTTGCTGTTTATTCATCCTGTGTATAATAGTTTGCATCTGCTAATCCTCAACTCCCGATCTCCCCAGCAATCCTACATTTGTTCTCTATGTCTGTGAGTCTGTTTCTCTTTCATAGATAGGTTCATGTTTGTCGTATTTTACATTCCAGATATATGTGATACCATATGGTATTTGTCTTTCTCTTTCTGACTTACTTTACTTAGTATGAGAACCTCGAGGTCCATCCATGTTGCTGCAAATGGCATTATTTCCTTCTCTTTTAAGGCTGAGTGTCAACCCACATCTTCCTTGTCCATTCATCTGTCAGTGGACATTTGGGTTGTTTCCATGTCTTGCCTATTGTAAACAGTGCTTCCACAAACATTGGGGTGCATATATATTTTTTTGTTTTTTGTTTGTTTGTTTGTTTTGCTTTTTAGGGCCACACCCACCGCATATGGAGGTTCCCAGGCTAGGGGTCTAATCGGAGCTGAAGCTGCTGGCCTACACCACAGCCATGGCAAGGTAAAACATTTTTAGTTTATTTTTGAGGGTGTGCTCTAACTTCACTGATTTGCATGCATCTCTCCAACTTCCCAATACCAGGAGCTGAAGAGACTGACTTTTATTCATTGTAAATCCTTGCCTCCTTTGTCAAAGATTAATTGACCATAGGTGTGTTGGTTTATTTGGGGGCTCTCTGTTCTATTCCATTGACACTGGTTCTTTCCTAAATGGACCTTGAACAAGGAAGGGAAATAAATAGTTTCTTCACAATTTGCTCTGAGTACAGTGTCTAGAAGGTGGCCAGCTTATCCTGTCCCTCTTTGTAAATAGGACCAACTATTTATTATGTTATCTAACTCTTCTCAGCCATACAGAAACTTTTGGCTTAAGAATCCTTTTTATAGGCAGGAAACATACTTCTTCCTCAAGGTTCACAAATCAGCGAGAAAAACTTGCAAGAGTAAATGATACTCTTGACATCTACAGGATCCAAGGGACTCAGCCTTAAACTCATAGTACATGTCTGTTTTCTTATTCGATTTGCACTACATTCCTGGAAGGTGGCAGAGTAGGTATTTTCCACCCATTTTTCCAAACCAAGATGAGGCAGTGTGACCTGCTGGAGGTCATAACACTGTCGCCTGGTTACTCTGAAGAATCCTGTGCAAATCCTGGCTCTGAGCCTGCTTGCTTTCTATTCCCAAGTCACTGAACCATACCAAAGTCAAGTTTCCTTTGAAAACATTTGATTCGCCTCTTGTCTCCAGTGAAAAATTTGAATTTAAGCAGAGAACCTGGGAGTTCCCATCGTGACTCAGTGGTTAACAAATCTGACTAGCATCCATGAGGATGCGGGTTCGATTCCTGGCCTTGCTCAGTGGGTTAAGGATCTGGCGTTGCCGTAAGCTGTGGTGCAGGCCGGGAGCTACAGCTCCGACTCGACCCCTAGCCTGGGAACCTCCATATGCCTCCATGGGTGCGGCCCTAAAAAGCAAAAAAAAAAAGAGAGAGAGAGAGTCAGAGAGACACGTAGCATCTGGCTGTCTTTTTTTGACCAGTGATAATCACTGCCTAATGCATTACTTTACTGGGGGGAGTGGTTATAAGGTTCTAGAGAAAATGGTTTTAATCTCTTAAACAGAAATTTTATTTTAAAAACTTTGTATGTGTGTGTTTGTGTGTGTATCTAAAAGTTTTGCTTTGAGCTTTGCTTTGACATCTTGGACGATAGACAACAAAAAACATTTAGACTGTCTCTGAGCAATGAGTTGCATTCTCGAGAATCATCTCCTAGCAGGCACAGCCCTCCGAATTGCAGAAACATAATTCTCCAGGGATAAAAAGCAGCAGACAAGATACTGCCTTCAGACATGGTGTTAACACAGACCAAAAGATGACCCCTTTTCAAATAGCTCTAGGACAGCAGTCACACTCTTCGTAGGGGAACTCTTTGCTTGACACTGTTTTTGTTAAAGAAACAAGTTAAAATTGATTTTTGTTCCTCCCTCCCCAACCGCCACAACCAGGATTACTGGCTCTCTCTTCTGTTCAAGAAACTGGTGGGCACCAAAGTGTTAACAGCAAGTGTGAGAGGTCCAGAAAGAAGCAAACTCCGGGTATACCTTCACTGCACAAACAACAACCAGTAAGTGTGGAACACACCCTTTGCCAATGAACACGTTCGAATTAGTAAGCAGGCAACTTCCTATGCCCACGCCCTGTCGCCTTCTGTCTACACAGGGGTCTAAGGTCGTCATCCTTCCTTATTTCTTTCCATTCTCTTAGTGATATGGTGCCAGAGTCTAGCTAAGAAAAGCAGGTTTAATGCAGGCATTTGCAGTCCAGCAAAGATTTGTACAATGATTTAATGATCATAATCCATAATGAGACTATATCCCAAATTTCAATAAACAATAGTACAAATGTAAGAACATGTAGCGCATTTTTTATGAATGATTCATTAACTGAATGACTATGCACGAATAGAATATGAATATGAACTCATAGGAAAGAATAATTATTTGAATATACTTATCCCTTTGCACCATGGCTGGTAAATTTAATATGGAAGAAGAATTAAAAGGAGTACAATACCCCCTCATGTTTTCAAAAGTTTTAACCCAGTTTCTGGAGTTGAGAGGCCAGAGATTTCTGTACTCCAGGACTCTGACCTTAGATGGCAAAAAATTGTCATAAATCTCAGAGGTTTTTCTCCTCTTAGTTTCAGTCTTTCTTGACAGATTGAGGAATGATACTAAAAGATTAATTCTAGTGAGAAAAGCTTCTCCCTGTTTCCAATTCAAGCGCGTGGGAACTCTATGTCTGGTGAGTGAGCCGCAGTAGGAAGAAGTGGGAGAATGGTGTCGGTGGATTAAATTTATGGAAAAGTGTCAACAGATTTCATTTCCTTGTTGGTTTAAGTCTTTTCATAAGGCTAGATAAAGCCTCTGTCTATACGGTTTACAGTTTGAGGTCACAAGAACTCACGAAATTTCCTTTTTACCATTTCACTTGCCTATGTTTGAACATATAAGGGTTGACTGGCTTCCTCACAGCTCCGTCTGACACAGCAGCAAAGATCTCAAAGGCACAAACCCAGAAAATGGTCGTGTGCACAGCACGACTGTTACCATGTTTGCAAAGCAGGACCACGTCAGTGGCCTCCTATCATCATAGACGGAAGGATACCGAGAGGACCCATCATCATTATAGATGCTAATATTTAGTATCATCCATAATTACATCCGTAATCAACTACTTAATTGCTCGAATTAGGTAAAGGTTTTTACTGAGTTAATCCATTTGCTTTTAGCCCGCAGTATAAAGAGGGAGCTCTAACTCTGTATGCCTTAAACCTCCATAACGTCACCAAGCGCTTGCAGTTACCACGCCACTTAGGTGACAAGCAAGTGGACAAATACCTCATGCAACCTTCAGGACCAGATGGGCTGCTTTCCAAGTGAGTAATTTTCCTGGTTCATTTCAAATTTTCAACAAAAGTGAATTTTACTGGTGTGTATCCCAAGACAGAGTGTTAATAAGGAGCAAAAAAAAGAAAAAAAGGTCAAACAATTCTTAATATTTAGGAATTTTATACCTGACTACATACTAATACAGATGTAACTCGCTCTGAGAGTCCAAAGCAGGAGAATAGGAAGGCAAACCAGCAGTTATCTTAGGGGAATGTTTTCATTTCAAAACAATTTGATATGTCAGGATCAACTCATCATATTTAGATTATTTGCTCCAAAAAGACATCATTCTTAGTAGCAAGTCATTAAAGCAAAAATAACTATATATAATTGCTATATGAAGGCATAGGGGTTGGTGTAAAATATCATATATACCACGTGAGTTGGGTGTGATTCTCTTGCAGTATTAGTTTTTTTATTAGTTAGAGTAAGGAAAAAAAAGTGGTTGGAAATGTGTCTTTTAGGTGGGTTACTTAAAGCTAGTTCTAATACATTTAAGTTTTAAAATCCCATCACTGAATATGTCTTACAAAAGGGCAGCTTCAACAGAATACCCAAGAATGACCATATGCCTTAAAGAGTTAGGCGCGCAAACGCTGTAAGATTTCTGTCCGACGTGTGTTAGAGGCACGCTTTTCATCACGACTATTCTCACATTAGAGCAGAAAAATTCTTACCATCTCCTCCCATCTTTGCAAATGCTCTGTGATTGATGTTTTCAGTGACAATTAGCATCAGAACCTGAAAAGGTGATAATTAGCATCAGAGCAGGCTTTCTCCAAAGCCCTATCCCCACAGAGAAGCATTAATCCTTTATTAAGCATTATTAAAGGTCTCATTCCTTTACTTTTTTCCCTGTGCTTTATTTTACTCTAGCTGTAATCACACAACCTCTAATCGGAAAAAGGGAGAGGGAATCCACACGTTTTCCCAAGTGTTTTTCCATACATAGCCTTTGTAGGCTTTTTTTTTTTTTTTTTTGGCTGCACCCACCAGCATGAGGAGGTTCCTGGGCCAGGGGTCGAACCCTCCGCCTCACAGCAGTGACAACTCTGGATCTTTAACCTGCTGAGCCACCAGAAAATCCTTGTAGACTTTTTAATGGGCTGCATGTCTTATGAAATGCCATGGTTTGCCTACCCGTTTTCCTACTGTTTAAACCTTTTTTTCCCTGTTGTAAATAATGCATATTTGGATAATACTTATCTCTGTTTGGGTGTTGACAGTTTTTGAAATGGGTATTTTTAGCAGATTTGTGTCTGAGGCTGATAAGGGAAAAGCTTTTCTGAAGTAAATGAAGAATAGTTGTAGAGTTAGATCATTTCGGGCCAGCCCCAGACGGGGCATCAGTGGCCATTCAGCTCTGATTCTTCTTCTGCTGGATCTCAAGGCCGCACCTGGCGACTGCTCCTTGTGGCCTCCAAGCCTTTTACCTGCTGCTCTTAGCTCCCTTCTCTAGAGCAGAGGATGGAAACTACATGCCTGAGGACAAATGGGTTCAGAGAATTTTTTTTCTCTCTCTCTTTTTCTGGTAGAGGAGGTAGGCCTCACTTTGTGTTAATTTTTATTAATTAGCTGTCAATGTTTAAAAATTGACAATGACTGAAACCACGTGAATTTCTATCTTTTCTTTGAAATTGGGTGCTCTGGCTCCTTGGGGCTGTTTTTCTCCATTCGGTGGAGTTGAACTGGGGTTGTTTACTTTGGATGGGTAATTCCACTTTCATCCCCTTAGTCCCCGTGTGACCTGGCTGTCTGAGGCCTGTGCTACTGCACTGGCCCTGGTGGGCGTCTGAGTTCGCTGCTCTTCATCTGGAACAATGCCGAATATCTCATTTTCTCCAGAATAACTCTCAAATATTTGAAGGACAACTGGATTGTCTTCTCTCCAGGCTAAAGTTGCCCAGTTTTTTCAGTGATTCTTCTATTTGTGTATTAGACCAACCCTGTTGCATTCTGAGCACATATTTCAGGTTTTATAATTGGAAAATTGGTGAAATTGTAGATACTGTTTTATTATCCTTAGTTCTCTTTGATGAGTATATACTACTTATGTTTTTCTCTCTTTAAAATGCTGCAAAAGTACCCCAGATAAGTACGATCAGTGCACAGTCTGGACTCTTGCTCATGCTAATGATCTCAGAGGCTAAATAATGATCTCCTTAAATATTTTTAATGGAATGACTCGTAGAGTACCCATAGAAGGTCCTGCATAGTAAGTATTTCATAAATATTTGAAGCGAATATATTTTAAAAGCAGTATCTTATAGCTATCTCAGATAAATTTTGTCTAGCATCCCCAATTCTGCCGAATCTGTTGCTTACTAATTCCTTCCAGCTCTATATCATCTGAAATTTGACAAGCATGTCTTCTACTTCTTATCATCATGTTACTGACTTCAGAGTAAGAAACAAGATACCACACTCAAATAAAACCCTATCCTCACCGCCCAGCCTGATGAGGAAGTACTCAGCACGCCTTGATAAAGCTTACACGTAGTCTATTGATGGCATCCTTCAGCTATATTCATAGCTGATTAAACAGTGTGGCCGGATGGATCAGGTATTATCTTGCGCGTGTTTTATCATCTTAACACACAGAGGTCTTCATCTGCAGTGATCAGATTTACCTTCAGTGCTAGGGCCTCTCCTAAAGCGTTTCTGAAACATTTTTGTGTACCCTTATAAATGGCCCTCGACTTCATGCAGAAGCGCTCTTACTACCAGCATGTCAAGAAGCTTTGGAGGCCTGTTTTGTTTGTGGTTTCCTGGTGATGGCCTTGGTGTTTCCTCCCCACCTGGCTAGGGGCGGCTGCGACACAGGTGCTACGCGGGGGAGGGTAACCGCAGCGCAGACTTACGAGCCTCCAGCACACTCGTGGTTACCTTATTACAACCCAGAGCTGGGCATTTAACCAAGACTGAATGCGAACCAGTTTTTCTGCTGACTGATACTTAGTGGAGACAGAGTTGGAGAGATCTTTAAAAATGAAAACTTTATAATAATGCTAAATTGGAAATAACCAAATGTCTAACAGTAGACAATTAAGTGAATAAACTCATATGCTCAGAATCCCGTGCAGCCATTAAGATGACATAGTAGATAAATGTTTAATGGTGTGAGCAAATGTTAGGATGTGTAAAGGGAAAACGAGTCAAGTTTTAAGAGACGAGGTCTTGTACGCTCGCTTCTGTGTAAATGAAAATGTGTATGTAATTTTTACATAGAAAAGAGATAAGGAATAGACATCAAAATACTAAAATGGTTATGACAAGTTAACAGGCTACTTTTGCTATATTTATTTATCTGAATATAATGATGATGACAGATAATATTTTACACTGCTTACTGTATGCAAGGCACTGTTATAAGTGTTCTGCAGAGTACATGTGTTACACACATGACAAATAAACTCTTGACATTAATTAATCCAAATTTCCAACAACAAAAACTTGTTTTCATATTATAAAAATTTCACGATATAAATCTTTTTTTAAGAAATCTTTTTTTTTTTTTAAAGAAAAAGATAAAAGAGATAATAAGCATCAGTTCTTCCATGCATCCTGGTACCAGCAGTACCACTCTCATCAGTACCACTTTCCTAAACTTCCTACCTCCTCTGGCTGCTTCTCTTCCATGTATCTTGACACAGAAGATGCTGGGCCTGCAAGCTGAATGCTCACTCTGCTGTGCAGTAGAACCATGACTTTCGAAGACTCTTAGGCCTGTGGAGTTTGTTTTCTCCCGTCTGGGGAAGGCACTGTAATGGAAGAATTATGCAATGTAACCTGTTCCTATGTAATCTACCTTTATTTCCAAATTACAACTTTACAGTTGAACCTTAAAAAAAAGAGAGATATAAGGATCATTTAGAATTATGGAAGTAACTATCAGTAGAACTAAAGGCAGACTAAAGCTTTGCGTTTGGGGTGGGGGGCCACTCCCACAGCATGCAGAAGTTCCTGGGCCAGTAATCAAACCTCCACCCGGACTTGAGCCACAGCAGTGACAACACTGGATCCTCAACCTGCTAAGCCACCAGGGAACTCCTTCAGTAATTACTTTGGCATGATATATGCCAGTAGCCTCATTCCTATGGTTGTACAGAATGAAAAACTGACCAGGACATGTAAACCCCCAAATTAAGAAAGTATGTGCCTCTGGGCACAAATTAAGGTATCCCAATCGGGTCAGTGAGACAGAGAAATGCCTTTAGCATGCATCTCCCACTGCCCTACCCTTCCAGCTACACACAAACCCCACAGCTGCAGTTGTTAAGCATCATATAATTTTACCTCACAGCCATGCCTTATATCTGCTGTTCCCTCTGCTACAGCAAACTGCTAGGCCACCAGGGAATTCCCTAAAGCTGTTTTTTGTTTTGTTTTGTTTTGTTTTTTGTCTTTTTGCATTTTCTAGGGTTCTCCCTCAGCATATGGAGGTTCCCAGGCTACGGGTCGAATCGGAGCTGTAGCTGCTGGCCTCCACCACAGCCACAGCAACTCGGGATCTGAGCTGCGTCTTTGACATACACCACAGCTCACAGCAACACCGGATCCTTAACCCACTGAGCGAGGCCAGGGATCAAACCTGTAACCTCATGGTTCCTAGTCAGATTTGTTAACCACTGAGCCACAACGGGAACTCCCCTAAAGCTGTTCTTTATGAACTCTTATTTATATGAGATTTGATGCTGTGAGCATAGATTAATATGATTTAAATAAAAATAAATATGCATAAGAAATAACGCTTGTCCTTAACTTTTTTCCATTCTTTCATTCAGTATTGAATTTAAATTCCAACAGTGAAATGCAAAGAAAACATATGGTTTAGCTAAACAAAATCATTTTTGTTTCACCACAGCAATACACATTCTACCAAAAGAGTTTAATGACAACAGGAAAATGAATGCATGCCTTCTAAGGGAAGAGGAGTGGAGGGTGTATGGACACAGTTACAAATAGGAAATTTCATTGACTGTATTTTTATGTTACATTAATGAAATCCGCATTGCATTCTATATGTTTGTTTGCTTTATATAAAATGTTTCTGGAGTCCCCTGGTGGCCTAGGCCATTCAGGGCCCACCCTAGGGTCACCGCTGTGCCTTGGGTCATTGCTGTGGTTTGGGGTCAATCCCTGGCCTGGAAACTTTCGCATGCCACAAAAAAAATGTTTTTTAATTCCTTACTGTCCATCACCAAAAGCCACCAACCCAGAAATACGTTATTCGAATCCTTTTTATGTCTCCAACATCTTGCTTAGTGTGTGCTGCATTTTCTGTAAAGGGCCAGAGAGTAAATATTTCAGGCTTTGCAGGCCATATGGCTTCTGTCACAACTACTCAACTCTACCAGGGTGGCTTAATGATCTGCTAGGTCAAACTCGTGCTACAGCAATGAAATACAAGTTATATCAGAAAGGCTGCCACAGAAAATATTTTTGGTCTTAAAAAGATCTCATGACTTTTATAGAGCAGGTGAAAGACATACAACTCGGCTAACTTGGATGTATCCTTCCCCTTTGCAGATCTGTCCAGCTTAATGGTCAGACACTGAAGATGGTGAATGACCAAACCTTGCCAGCTTTGACAGAAAAACCCCTCCGGCCAGGAAGTGCACTGGGCCTGCCACCTTTCTCCTATGGTTTTTTTGTGATAAGAAATGCCAAAGTTGCTGCTTGCATTTAACTACGAAAGACATCGACGAGCCCAGAGATTTCACACGTATCGATGAAAGACCAAAGCAAAACTCAAGCTGTAGGAACACGAGCAGATGCAGAACAGATCAACTGGCTGGAGCTTTAGAGCCGCTGGGACGCTGAGTGCTAGATTCAGCAGAGTATTTTGTTCTAAGTAGACCACTGTTAGTGACAGTACCCAGTGTCAAACACTAGCTTGGACTTTGCATGTACTATTTTTATTTGAGATTATTAAAAATGCATTATAAGTGCTCCCACATACAGCCAGGAGGCAAGTAAGTAAAGGGTATATTATTCATTTTAAGAAAGTGCTTAGTTGTTTCTATTTTTAAAAAGACAATTCTTGGAAGATCGTCCCATTCTTTCCTCCATATGCTGTCGCTATGGGCTGCTGTCAGAAAAAGTTCACTACCACAACCTTCAAATCATCTCTAAAAGACAGACACTTCTCTTTGCAGCTTAACAGCTATTAAATTCAGCTGCTACTTTTCGTCCCTCTGTTCTGTTTGTCTTAGTCAGTGACACTATGCGAGAGGAAGACGGGTAATGTGATAGTATAAAGAAGAGCGATTAATGACAGTTCAGAGGGAGGGGACTATGGAAACCTCAAATGAAATAAAAAACGACTGTAAGTGAAACGGACTTACCCAGAGAAAATTTAATTCAATGCATTACAACCACCTGTTAATGTTTAATCTACCTTCAATTCTTGCTTTAGTTGGCTGTAACAGAAAACCCTGATTCCAATGGCTTAAAGCACAAGATAGTTACAATCCCACATATTGAGAAGTCCCGGTAGCGTGAGCTCCACAGCCCAGGATGTCACCAAGGAGTCGGGTTTCTTCATCCTTCTGCTCTGCTGCCTTTAGTGGTGGCTCTGTTCTCCAGCTGGCGGCACGATGGCTGTTCCACGGGCCCATCCAGACCTGGCAGCACAGGGAAAGCCGCGCAGCCTTCTTCCTCTCTCCTTCACGGGCCTTGAGGACCCTCCTCGAGGGTTTCTCACCAAACTCTCCTCCGCCTCCTCAGGTCTTCTTGGCCAGGAATGGGTTGCACGGCCACTCTCCACAATCCCTGCCAACCTCGTGAGATTCCTACAATTGTCTCCTAGTACTCTTTTGGATGGAGAGGGTGTCGGGAAGTCTGTGACACCGACCACCACAGCTCTGTGCTTTTATCAGTAACAGAATGTATTCTTTTCTCTGATGTCTTCATTCTCGGAAGTATAATTCTCTTTATATTTATGCCCACTCTAACTAATTGTCTCAATTAAATGTAAGCACATTTATAAGGAGCTAAAGTTGGCACAAGGTTTGGATGTTTTAAAATCCTTAAGTTTTATATGTAAGTGGTTTTTGTATTTTCACATTTGAAATAAATCTTTGCAACCTCAATATTGCATGTTTTCTTTTTTTAACTTTTAAAAGGCCTGATTGCAACAACCATGTCTTCTATTGTTATTATTATTATTATTATTTTGCTTTTTAGGGCCACACCTGTGGCATGTGGAAGTTCCCTAGCTAGGGGTTGAATCAGAGCTACAACTTCTGGCCTACACCACAGCCATAGCCACATGGGATCTGAGCCTCGTCTGCGATCTACACCACAGCTCACAGCGACAATCGATCCTTAACCCACTAAGCAAGGCCAGGGATCAAGCCCTCGTCCTCATGGATACCAGTTGGGCTCGTTACCACTAAGCCACAACGGGAACTTCTTGGGTGATTTTCTCGTCATAAAGTTTAAGCCTACGGGTCCCTTTTTCCCTTCACCACTTTGTTTACACCTCCTACCTTTCTCTGACCTTCCAGCCTCCCCCACACCAAGAGCTGACCTTGAAGAAAAGAGGTCATCAGACACAAATGCGATTCCCTCCCTCATCATGTAGATTCAATCGAGATCATAGCTCAGTCCTGCCTGTTTCTTACCCGTCCCCTGCCACTTGATAAATTCAAAGCCTAATTTCTCACTGTCTTATGACAGTGATCCCGTAATTGTCACCTGTGACTCTGCTTAAAACTCCTAAATGGCTCTCCCTTTCCCACAGCATGTCAAGTTTTCCATAACCTGGCACCTACCTTCTCCAGCCTCAGCTCTTGTGAACCTTCCCCAAGAATTCTGCTGTCCGCCCCACACTCTGGTGGAGAAATCTGGACATACAGCCTCTTTCACCTTTTGCTCCTGTACCTCTGGTGCTGCTCCTTCTGCTCTCCATCTGCAGTATTCATCTAACTCGCCTCTCTGTGGCAAACTTTCATGTGTTAAGATGCAGCTCGGACAGCAGTTTCAGTGCCTCCTCTATCATTCCAGTAGCTTTAGTCATATTTCTTTGCTCCTATAGCAGTTTGAACATTTGCTGTGGCACTTAGGATGCATCTTAATTGCGTCTATATATCTTTCTAACTTGACTCTATGGTTTTAAGAAAGAAGTTGTGTATCCCTTAGCGTGTGGCCTGGCACAGAGGAGCCTTTCAGATGTTTCCTTAAGGACAGGGAAGAACATTCCCATTTGAAGCGAGCTTAGATATTTTAACTTTAAATGTACAGAAAAATGTAGTAATGTTTCAAACCTGAAAAGGTATGGTCTAGCTTCAAAAACTCTTTTTAAAACTATCACCAGAGGGCTCTTACTAGCGCTGGGCAGTTGTGCGAAGGAAGGCTGCCTAGGACTGACCATTGAGTGCATTATTATTAAGCTGTTCTCCAACTTTTTCTAGAGGAAGCTTCTTGCCTGTCACGCCAGGGAGACTTTTGGAGCCTGCATGCTTCCACTTGACTTGATCAAATACATTTATTTTCTGCAACTTGTTATACTGCCTCAAAATGATTTCTGTCCTTTATTTTGGCCCTTGCGGCTCACTTCGTCTCTATGACAATGAGGATTCTCAAGTTCTGCCGTGAAATTTGTGTGTTCAAGCCTTGTCAGCTCTGTAATCGCACTCACTTTCAGTTTCTTTTTTAAAACTTTTGATGTGTCTCATCAACCTACTGAAACACCTCATGGTTGATAAGCCTTTTGTGTGTGTGTGTGTTTTATGGCCATATCCATGGCACGGGAAGGCTCCCAGGCTAGGAATCCAATCAGACAAGGACGAGGGGTCTCGTAGTTTATTTGGGAGACGATCCCAGGAAGCAGGCATGAGAGATCAGGAGACGGAGCAGAAGGAAAAACCAATATTGACGTTTGCTGCTGAGCTTGCTGCAGTAAGGCAATGAGAGCTCAGTTCCCCCAGCAACATCAGGAAGCGTATGGATGCTTCTCCTAATGTTACTCTTATTAGTCTCGTATTTCTTAGCAGCTACCATTTTATAGTCACTTTATTGCCAATTACAATTCCCATAAAGTACATGAACTTCATATAAAATCTTTTTAAGGCCTGAAGCATTAGAGTCATTGATTCTATTATTTAAATTCCAAAGTCCCTTTTACAAATTTAACATCCATTTTGGAAGTCAAATGATACTTTTTAAAAATCTAAAACACCTCTATGACTCAACTCTAAAATCAGATGAAATAAGAACTTTAAAAACAAAAGAAAAAAAAGAATAAAAAAATCAATGAACTACATAATAGAGAAAATTCGTCCTGAAGATTGATATTATGATGAATGGAAAATTCCTTTAAAATGTATCTCTGTATAATAAATGGTGTACATGGAGTGAAATGTTTGGTTGATTCATCATTTAGAAAAACATGTGTGGAATGAATGGATTTATTCACCATCTCCTAGGTGCTATGTTCCTGTATGAGGCAGGTCTCTCCAGAAACCTAGTCAGGTTCGTGACCACTGATCAGGAGCTCCCAAAGTCCACTGTTTTAAACGTTAACATCATCCAAAAATACCCTCATGAAAACGCCCAGAATGATATTTAACCAAATATCTGGGCACCATGACTCAGCCAAGTCTACACATAAAATTAACTACCCTCTGGAGTTCCCATGGTGGCTCAGTGGGTTAAGAGCCTGACTAGTATCCCAGAAGATTTGGGTTCCACCCCTGGCCTCACTCAGTGGGTTAAAAATCCAGTGTTGCTGCAAGCTGTGGCACAGGTCGCAGATGAGGCTCGAATCTGGCGTTGCTGTGGCTGTGGGAGAGGCCAGTAACTACAGCTACAATATGACCCCTAGCCTGGGAACCTCCATAAGCCATAGGTACGGCTGGAAAAAGAAGAAAAAAAAATTAACCACCCTGGTTCCTACAGGTAATAAGTTTAAAAAAACAGAGTTCTCTTGCCCAGATACTCACAATCCAAATGGAGAGATCAGAACCTGCAGGGTTTTTTAGAGATAATCTAGTCGCTAATATTTGAAGAGTTTATAGCAGTTGAGTGCCTTGTCTGAGAGCTTACACACTTTGGCAATAAAGTCTAGAGGCGACCCCATATGTTGGGGCTCCACTCTACGTGCTGTTCTATTGTCCTATAAGTTAAAAGAGTGATATATGGGTACCTCCCTCAGTCTCCTGCACATTTTATTTTATTTTATTTGGCTGCACCCAAGGCACATGGAAATTCCTAGGCTGCAGATCGAACTTGCACCACAGCAGTGACCCAAGCTGTTGTAGTGGCAATGCCAGATCCTTAACCTGCTGTGCCACAAGGGAACTCCTCCTGTACATTTTAATTGGCCCGCAACTTGGGGGGACCCCATAACCTCTGGGCAAGGCCAGTATCATAGGTGTGACCTATGAAGTCGCTCAAGACCTTCTCCTTAGAAGGACCTTGGTTTCATGTCTCTCTTATTGCCATTTTGAAAGTCGTAATAATTTTTGAAAAGGCACTCTGCGTTTCTGTTTCCCACTGAGCCCCACAAGTTATGTAGCTAGTCTAGTCTCTGGGTGCTGGGTGAAGAATAAATCACCGCACCTTCAGATCTGAAGTTCATACCCGTCCGGTCCTCCCAGCATCTCTATTCTCTACTAAATTTACTTCTGCTCTCATTCTCAACCAATGTTTTTTTTCCGTCTTTTTAGGGCCGCACCCACGACACATGGAAGTTCTCAGGCTAGGGGTCAAATAGGAGCCGCAGCTACAACCTACACTGCAGCTCACGACAACACGGGATCCATAACCCACTGAGCGAGGCCAGGGATCGAACCCTCATACTCATGGATACTAGTTGAGTTTCTTACTGCTAAGCCACAACAGGAACTCCTCTACCGATTTTTAGAACACTTACCTTCACGCCTTTCTTATGCCATTTGGAACTTTTCTGCCATCCTTACAGCATTTATGAAAATGAACTATATAAGTGAGTAAAAACAGAAATAAGCAATGCTATTTTAGGAATCTAGCCCAAGGAAATAGTGTGGCTGAAGAGTTACCTAAAAGCATAGTTAGGGGGGAAAGTTATTATAGTAGTGAAACATTAAAAACTGTCTAAATCCCCAAGAGAATGGCTAAATAAATCATGGTACTTCCAAATAAGGGAATATTTTGCAGTCATTAACAGTCGTTTTTGGAACAACATGTAACAACAGGGAAGATGCTCCCGGTGCTTAAGGAAAGCTGAGAAAATGTTCCAAGTGGAGGCTACACTAAGAAGTCATGGGAAAGATTTAAATTTCTACAGTTTGGAACAGATGATCTGCTGAACAGTAGCGTTAGTAACAAAGTTCAGATGTTCCTGTCTTCCTTCTTGTTCTCTATACTTCAGCTCAATAAATACATCGTTTCCTACCATGTAAACGAGACTGTGCCAGATGCTGCCAGAGATTCAAGTATGTCCCATGGACTTTTCCATTCTTGCTTTATCAGAAGCATTCGAAACTACCGACCACTTCTTGAAATAATCTCTCTTGGTTCCTAGGACACCATCTCTCTTTACACATATGTCTTTGGCCGCCCCTTCTCTGTAGCTTTCTCGCGTTTCTGTTCGTCTGCCTTAGAGGATGGAGGTTCTTACGTGATGGATAGATGAGTCAATCTGAGTCCTCTTGTCTTGTTTCACAACACATTATTCCTGGGTGAAATCAAGTACCATCATCCTATCGCGATAGGAATGGGCCATTGTCTCTTTTGCGCTTTGTCGAATTTTCTTATTTATCTTTTTTTGGGGGAGGAGGCATGTAAAAGTTCCTGGGCCAGGGATCGAACCTGCATGACAGCAGCGACCCAAGCCACTGCAGTGACAGTGCCAGATCCTTAACCAGCTGCACCACAGGAGAACTCCTATGGTGTCCTTATGAATTCTATCCTGAATGTGAACACCTGGGTGTTTAGATCAGAGACAGAGCATCATTATTCAGTTAGAAAGCAAATACTGAAGGGTAGTTCTGCACACCCCAGTTCTTACTCCTAGCATGGCACAACAAAAGCCAGATCAAATGCCCTATGCACCCAAGCCTTGAAGTCTGCATCACAAGAAAAGAGAGAGAAAAACCTTTGCTCATTGGGGACAGAATGGAAAGGATTAAGGACTCTCACAGTTTTTGGAATGTAAATAAAATCTCTCCAGGGCCAGCGAGACCCATGTGTGACCAGCTTTTTTGTTTGTTTTTCAGGGCCACACCCAATCAGACGGAGGTTCCAGGCTAAGGGTTGAATTGGAGATGCAGCTGCCGGCTGGCACCACAGCCATAGCAATGCCAGATCTGAGCTGCATCTGAGACCTACACTGCAGCTCACGGCAACACCGGATCCTTAACCCACTGAGTGAGGCCAGGGATCAAACCCACGTCCTCTCGGATACTAGTCGGGGTTGTTACCACTAAGTCACAACAGGAACTCCCATAGCTTTTACAATTTATAGTTGTCTCCATGCTTTCAAGTCTCATCTTCTTTGAAATGTTAACTCCTAGGAAGTTAGGAGTGATAGAGGCCAGAGGTACTAGTCTAAGAACACACCCAAAGTTCTGAGCTTAGGGAAATAAACCTTCCTGGATTTCTCAGTGTTCCTGTAAACAGCCCTGGCCTCCTGGGCTACAGAGATATATTTGGTATAAAGACAAAGAAAGTTGGCCTTGGAGTTACCATTGTGGCGCAGTGGTTAACAAATACGACTAGGAACCATGGGGTTGCGGGTTCGATCCCTGGCCTTGCTCAGTGGGTTAAGAATCCAGCGTTGCCCTGAGCTGTGGTGTAGGTTGCAGATGAGGCTCGGATCTAGGGTTGCTGTGGCTGTGGTGTAGGCCAGCAGCTACAGCTCTGATCAGATCCCTAGCCTAGGAACCTTCATATGCTGTGGGAGCGGCCCTACAAAAGGCAAAAAGACAAAAAAACCAAAAAACAAAAACAGTGCTTTCAATAAATATCTTGTTAAATTATTTATAATCTCTGACTTTAAGGAGTATATAATCAAAATGAGAAAAACATACAAATTAGTATAATACAGAGGGAAATTAACTTAAATTTCATAAAAGAAATAAAGCTCCACCAGTGTTTAAGGAAAGAGAACAATTTTACGTAGTTGAAGGACTATGCCTACAATTCCCAATGCCATGGCAGTGAGAGCAGGCAGACGCTGCTCTCAGGTCTAAGTTTCTGCAGTAGAGAGTATGGCCAAACAAACAACAAACTCAGAAACTCAGCTTTCATCTTCATGCCCCAAACATTCTGTCTCTGAGGCTCTTTCCCCCACCACACACCAAAAAACACTCTGATGGCAAGTCTAATGATTGCTCTCAAGTAACAAGCCCAGCAAGGGAGCTAGAAGAGGCCATCCAGATCAGGGCACTCCCACTGATGGTGACAACTGCAGGACCAGGTCTGGGACAAGTACTTCTGCATCAAGCTGCAGCAGAAGGGCTGACTACTCTGGAAGGTCCAGTTTTCTCTGTGTCTCCCCTGAGTTCTTTTCATCTGAGATAGGGCAACACTCAGCATTCTTACTCCACATTTAAATCTTAAAATGATGAAAAGCTAAGGAAAGGATGGGATCTTTCCCTCACAGGTGGACTCTTTCTCTTGAATGGACAGTGTGTGTCACTGAGAGGCGTCCAAGAAGTATAACTAAGAATCACGTGACATAGATAATTTCTATTTGGGGGACAATCTAAGTGCTTGTTATGCCTACAGAAACACATCTTTCCAAAGGCCAAGGCAGTGTCTATTGAATTTGAGTTTAAGATGGCTTTGTTGAGTCTGAAAATCCAGATGGAAAGGCATGAAACTGTTAAAGGGGAAAACTGAGGCATATTAAAAATGTTAAGGGTTTATTTGAACATTTATCTATTCAAACAGCGCAGAACCAAACTGAAAGTGGTTAATACTCCCCCAATAGGATCCAGGGGAAAGACATATGAAGAAAGTACGGAAGCAAAGAAAAAGAAATGATTTAATTGGCTACAGCTTAAAACCTAGTTGGCTCTTTGTGACTGGTTATCCTTACCGTTTTGATTTCCTAACCTCAAGCTATTTACAGGTTTACACTTGGGTTTGCTTATTTAGGCCACCAGAGCATAGAAGCCCATCAGTCTAACGGCCTGCTTCAATTAATTTAACAAAACACATGGAGCAGGATGGCTGCATGGTCACCAGGGCCCCTCCAGCCATGCTAACCTTTGGCCTAAACATCTTACCTGTCCCCCAGCCACGTAAGATACCCTATGAAGACAAATATCCCCAAATAGTACCCTTACCTTAATATCCAATGAAGCCTCAGAAGCTCTCTAATGTCCTCCATTGAATCAGGGTTTCAAGGACTTCCCCTCTGCAGCAGATCCCATCCAGAAAACTATGACAACTTTTATTAGTGGGGGAGGATAGGCAGGAAGAGCTCAGGCCAGATGGCTGGATCAGCAAAAGCTGACACTTTAGAACTTTCCACCTCCCTGAAAGCGAGCATACAAGTCTTTAATTGAAGTGCTTATCTGATATGAGTCTATTTGCTTTGGCTGCAGAAGAGTGGCCGTCTCTGGCTTACTGTTCATCACTGCCTTCCAGTTATGTGTCTTCAGAAGTGAGCTCATCTTTCCAACTGCTGAAAGAGTAAGTTGCAACGTCAGCTGGCACAAGTAAGCTTCAAGGTGCTATTGCTCTGACTCCTTGAAACATGTCTTTTATTTTCACATGAAATATGCTAATATCCTAAACTGTGTTTAGTGACCTGATTGCAAAAATTTGCCTGTCAATCTGTTACTTTAAGGAAGGAAGAAGTTTATGCAGGTCAAGTTTCTATTAAGGCTAGAATTGCTATAGCTTTAAGTCCCCTTCTGACTTCTATATACGCATACATATACATGTATATATAATATGTGTATGTGGAATATATATTATGGATATTTGTATATATCTGACTGTTCCTGCGTTATGACCTTTTATAATAAACTGGTGATTTGGTAAGTACAATGTTTTCCTAAGTTCTGTCAATCCCTCTAGCACATTCACCAAAACTAAAGAAGGGGTCTTGGGAACCTCCCATCTATAGCCAGTGTATGGGAGCCAGTGTATGGGAGAGTCACCCTCAAATGTGCCTCTTTGGCATGGGTTCTATTTTAGGCTGGTTGTTTTTTAAGAAACAAATGGGTCAGGAAGAGCTTTAACCTCCTTCCCTCTCCAACTGCCTAAAACATTTAAGAAAGAGGACATGTTCCAGGAAAGGAGCTATCAACATTTAAAACCACAGTACAGTGTGAGCTAGTGTGACACTTTAGAACTTTCCACCTCCCTGATAGACAGGGCGAAAAACCTAGCAGAATCTATTTGTTAAGATTCTCTGTGTCCTACTGTTTCTGTTTAGCCCAGCAAACATTTGTTTACCAAACGTTTGCTCCTTTCATTCTTTCTGTGAATGGTCTTCTATCTCTTTGAAGTCCCAAACCCCTTCCCCCTTCTCCTTAGTCCAGAAGGCCATATATAATGCATTTTTACCTTTGAGTGTTCTCATATTTGGAATCCCTATACATATGTAATGAAACTTTACTTTCTCCTCTCAATCTGTCTGCAATTATTTTTGAGACCAGCCAGAAGAAACTAGAAGGGCAGAGGAAAACTTTTTTCCTCCCCAACAGAGGTAGGTCAGACGCGGAAGTAACAACCTGGACTTTTGACTTTGGGGGGAGGGGCAGTCTTCCAGGACTGAGCCAGCAACCTGCAGAAATCTGATGCAAACTCCAGATGGATAGTGCCAGAACTATGTAAAATTATAGGACACTCAGGTATTGCAGAATTGCTTGATGTGTGGAAAACACATACATCTGGGGTCTCAAGTCAAGCAGTGTTGTAGTATTGAGAGTAAACACACACAGGAGGAAGTGTGTTTTTTCCTTTACAATTATGTAATAAAATTTCCCAGTGTCTTGAAATCTGTCTTCAATTGAACAAATTGTGAGTTTTGTAAATTTATTAAGGGCCACCCCCTTAACACCACCACTGGAGACTCAAGATATCACAGAATCACTGTTCAGGTTTCAAAGGAAGCCACTTAAAGCCTCTATACAAAAAAAAAAAAAAAAAAAAACCATTCCCTAGAATATAAGAATTCCAATGAGCAACTTGACCACGGTCACTCACTAAGTGGTTAAATGGGACAATACATATACAGTGCCTGTAACAGTGCCTGGCACCCCGCGCTGCCCAATAGCTGGCTATGATCATGCAGCTCAAACCAAATGTTCTCGCTGCAGTCTCTTGGCATCCCACACACTCGCTGCCTCTGGATTACACTAACCCCTTTGAAATGATTACCAAATTTAAGATTTTCACTTGCATAATGAACGACCCTCACCTCAGCAGGGTTTTAATTTACATTCTTGGTTTGGCCTTTTCGTGCTCTTTCAAGCTTTGCAAATGTAACGCCTGACTGCGAATACTGGGTTCAGCAGGAGGTTTTGTTCTATTACACATTTTGATGACAGGAATTTCTTTACCTGAAGAACCCCCTCACAGGGCAAGGTGACCACGATAATTTCCACTTCACGTTACTCAAAAAGCTCGCGCCACCCAGCCGCCGGGACTGGACAGGCACGGACGGTCCCGCCGGCGGACGCCACCGCGCATGCCTGCGGGGACGCGGACGCGCGGGAGTGACGTCAGGCCAGCGCGCCGGAGCTCTCCCGAGCGCCATGCTAGGCGCGGGCGGCGCGGGGCTCGCGCGGGCGTTGCGGGCCAGGACGCAGGCGTGGCTGTGGGGTTGGCGTGGCCGCTCGCTGGCCTTGGCGCGCGCGGCCGGCGGCCTCCACGCGTGGGGCCGGCAGCCCTCGGCCGGGCGCGAGCCGCGCGGGCGGCGGCGGAGTCTGTCGGCGGCGGCAGTCGTGAACGCGGCGCCCCGCCCGCTGCAGCCCTACCTGCGCCTCATGCGGTTGGACAAGCCCATAGGTGAGTGCGGACGCGCGCGGCGGGCCGGGCGCTGCCGGCGCCGCAGTGGGAGTGACTCCCGGAAGCCGACTACCCCCAAGACACCCGAACGGGGCGAGCTCCCAAGCGACCAGGCGGCTTCCACGCCCCTCTGAGTCCTAAGCAAAAAATTCGCTTATCACAAAGCCTAGTTCACGTGGTGAGTCGCGCGGAAATTCCGTGCCCGTATCCCTGCGTCTGCGCGGATTTCCAGAATGGAAGCGCTTCCACATTCGTTGTGGTTCATTCTTCCCAGGATCCAGTGAGGCTCCCGAGCAAGTGTTTGAGATGATAAAGACGCTGAGGCAACTAGGGCTTTTTGGCAGAGCGGGCTTTTTGGATGCTGAGTGTTTTAGTACTCTGCCTGCGCCACGAAGATTTAATTCATTCAAATGCAGCGGGTACAGCACTTAGGGACTACTTACTAGTTCACCATCTCCTCTTAAGGGAGGGTTTCCCTGATCTTCCCATGTAGAATATCACCTCCCTCTATCTTTGTACCCTCCCGTTTTTCTTCTTAGCACTGGCCACTAAGTAACCTCACGCATTTATTGTTTGATAAATGTGTCCACTACAGAATAAGCCTCCCTTATATGGTACATTTATAACTAGTGTCTAGAACAGAGCCTGGCAGTAGCACTGAATGAATTAGTTCCTTCAACATCGCTTAGCCTTGGGTTTAGAAAAAGCGATGGAAACGCTGCATTTTCAAAGAACCCCCGGTCTAGTTAAAAAAGACAAAGTATTGGGTGAGGTGGGAAAGTATGGGATCAAATATAAGTGATACAGATAAGAGATGCAGCAGGGAAAAGAGTAATTATTGTGATTCTCCATTGCTGGAAAAAAAAAATCAAGTAGAATGTGCACCTCAGGACAAGTAGATTTTGTAGAGAAGGAAAGAGCTCTTAATTGGTGAGGGAAATATTTTTGCCAAGACCCAAGGGTGGAGTGTTGGAACGCTAAGGATACAAGCTGATGTGGAACCGCAGGTGGGCAGAGGATATAGTGGGAGTCAAGGCCAGATAAGAGCTGGACTGAAGAAGGATGGACAGACAGTTGGTAGGGAGGGTAGAGGCTGAACTCCAGGTGATCTGGATGATGGCATTTACGTTGCAGTGAGTTGAAATACATCCAAATGCCTAGATAAAGTCGCTCCACCTTTGCCCAGCCAAGACCCCAAATTAGGCCTTGGTTTTGGTGTTCTAGCTTTATGCACTGCCAACTTGGGATCAGAGCGCTAAGAATTTATAACAGTCAGCAATTAAAGCATAAAAGCCAATTTTTTAAAGCGTATAAAAGCTAAACAATAGGCACAGTCTTGCCATCACGACCTCTTTCAATTTTGGGGAGAGATAACAAGTAGATAGCATGAATTTCCAAGTGCCGTTCTGATCTGGAGCCTCTTCTGTTCTTGGGATCCGTGTGGCAGAGCTGTGGTGTAGGCCTGCAGGGATCCAAGATCACCGTTTCCTTAAATCTCTGGCTTCTCCCTTAAGGGGCTAGACCCTCCCACCACTTAATTAGCAACAATAAAGGGATTATAGGTGAGTAAAGCTGTTATTGTTAGAATAGTACTGATAGAATTCGTTCAGCGAACATTTTTTGAGCCCCTCCTGTATGTTAGAAACAATAAATTGAGGTGGTAGAAGTCCAGGTTTGATATTTCTTTACATAAATTCTTCTTTTGTGGAGTAATTTCGTATTTATTGTTTGGTTTTGTTAAAAAGTGGGTTTTATTGTTTTTCAGAAAGGATTGCAACTTCTACAACCCTGACCCTGTCACTAACTACAGTAATTCAGGAAGTTTCAGCAGGTGGCACTCTTTCCACTGAATTGGTGGTGTAACTGGTTTTACTGCATTTATGGCTGATTATGTTGTCCTGAAAATAATGTGTCATTAGTGAATGAATTCTAGAGTCAATGTACACGGGCTCTTTGGTCTGCCCCTTAGCTCTCAGAATGCTTGTTCACTTTACTCTCTCAGTTTTTACTTTTTCTATCATGAACATTTCTTTCTGAAACCTATTCATTTTTTGTTTTTTTATTATTACTCAATGATTTTTTTTTACATTTATAGTTGTACAATGATCAGCATAACCCAATTTTATAGCATTTCCATCCCAAACCCCCAGCACATTCCTCCACCCGCCAGCCTGTCTCCTTTGGAAACAGTAAGTTTTTCGAAGGCTGTGAGTCAGTATCTCTTCTGCAAAGAAGTTCATTGTGTCCTTTTTTCAGATTCCACGTCAGTGAAAGCATTTGATGTTGGTGTCTCATTGTCTGACTGACTTTACTTAGCATGATCATTTCTATTTCTAGGTCCATCCGTGTTGCTAAAAATGCTGGTATTTCTTTCCTTTTAATGGCTGAGTAGTATTCCATTGTGTAAATGGACCACATCTTCTGGATCCACTCCTCTGTCGAAGGACATTTAGGTTGTCTCCGTGTCTTGGCTGTTGTATATAGTGCCTCAGTGAACACTGGAGTACATGTGTCTTTGCAAGTCACGGTTTTCTCTGGGTAGATGCCCAGGAGTGGGATTGCTGGATCCAATGGTAGTTCTGTGTTTAGTTTTCTGAGTGACCTCCGTACTGCTTTCCACAGAGGTTGCACCAGTTTGCATTCCCACCAACAGTGCCATAGGGTCCTCTTTTCTCCACACCCCTTCTCTAATGATGAGTGATGTCAAACATCTCTTTATGTGTTTTTGGCCATCTGTATGTCTTCTTTGGAGAACTGTCTGTTTAGATTTTCTGCCTTTTTTTTTTTTTTTTTTTGTCTTTTTGTCTCTCTGCCTTTTCTAGGGCCGCACCTGCGGCATGTGGAGGTTCCCAGGGCTAGGGGTCGAATCAGAGCTGTAGCCGCCAGCATACGCCAGAACCACAGCAACGTGGGATCCAAGCTGTGTCTTCGACCTACACCACAGCTTGCGGCAATGCAGGATCCTTAGTCCACTGAGCAAGGCCAGGGATCGAACCCACAACCTCATGATTCCTAGTCGGATTCGTTAACCACTGAGCCACGAAGGGAACTCCCTTCTGCTCTTTTTTTTTTTTTGGTCTTTTTTGCTATTTCTTTGGGCTGCTCCCGCGGCATATGGAGGTTCCCAGGCTAGGGGTCGAATCAGAGCTGCAAGCCCTGGCCTGCGCCAGAGCCACAGCAACGCGGGATCCGAGCCGCGTCTGCAACCTACACCACAGCTCACGGCAACGCCGGATTATTAACCCACTGAGCAAGGGCAGGGATCAAACCCGCGACCTCATGGTTCCTAGTCAGATTCATTAACCACTGCGCCACGACGGGAATTCCTTCTGCTCATTTTTTGATGCACCTCCCTGTGCATCTGTTTCCCCATCTGTAAAATAGGAATAATAATAGTAGTACCTACTTTACAAGGGTATTTTTGAGGATTAAAGTGTTTATGTGTATAAAGCATTTAGAACACTGGCTGGTATTTCACAAACACTTAGTGAATGTTAATTGTTTTGAACGCACTGACTATGAGTCTGTCCAGGACAATCTGAATTCAGGTCTGGCCTGTTCATTTCTCATTTTTAGTCTCTCCTTTTCTACAGTGTAATTTTAACCCCCTTTTGGAAAAAGCCTTTCTGACTTTTCCTCACTCCCTCCCCAGTTAACATGGGTGACACCGTTTTATGCCTTCTTAGGATCCTGTACTTTCCCAGTTGTTGAATTGAGCTATTTTATTGCTACTGTTAGTTGAACTCTGTTTCTTCCCTTTGACTTAAAAGCTGTGAGATGGCAGCAACCGGCTCTCACAGTCTCCATTGTATTTCCAGTGCCTGGCACAGCTCTGGTACAAAGTATGTGCTTTATAAATATTTGCAAATGAACAAAGCTTAAGCTTAATGAAATTTAAACATGATTATAAGAATTTTCTCATTTGACATTTTGTACAGGATCTGGTCTTTCTTTATGTGCGTATCCTATTCCTCTTTCAAGTGAACTCTAAGCGTTAAATTTAAATTAACATGAGATAGGGAAAAAAAATCAAACAAAAGTGTGGTTTGGGGTTTTTTTTTCAGCTGTATCTGCAGCATGTGGAAGTTCTGGGGCCAGAGATCAAACCCAAGCCATAGCAGTGACAATGCCAGTTTCTTAACCTACTGAGCCACCAGGGCTCAGTTTAATGACACTGTATGCATGGGAGAGACCCAGGAAGACTCAGTAACTTGCCAAAATACTTTCACCTTAAATATCATCTTTAGCTAAAGACACAGTAGGGTTTTCAGGGTAATGGCTTGGGACTTCAGAGGGGAGAAGGGTGGTTCATATGAAGACAGAAAAGCAAATGTTTGGTAAACAGTCTGATCTCTAGGCCCTGCCCAGTTTCCCCCATCACACCTGGCCCATATTTTTTGCAGATATCTGATGACAGCTCTACTCTGGTAACGGGCCTATTATCTAAATTTTTTTATGCAGTTAAGGGGGTGTTTCTGTTCCTTAAAATTAATCAACCTAAAATAATCCTCAGCCAAAGGGACTCATTTGGGGGTGGCACATTTTGCTTCCCTACACTCCTACATTGCCAAATAGGAAAGGAAAACTCAGAGTTTATCTAGCAGGTGCAATATCCAAACATTTGTTGAAAGATTTTCTTTTGAAAATTGGATATCTACTAAATTCACATGTGGAGTCTCCTATCCTTACCGTCTGTTTGGTTTTAGCTTAATTTCATCTAGTTTACAGGCTGAGTACCTAATCCCATTTGTGCAGAATATTAAATAAGTAAATACCTGCCTTCCCCAAGACCACTTTTTTATATTGTATTAACAACAATGAGGTTTACTGTTTTTTGAGCAGATAATTCATGCATTAGATACAGAATTCAGAAGGTACTAGGGTGTAGAGTAAAAGCTTAAGTCTGTCAACCAACCAGTTCTCCCCAAAGGCAACTATTAGTGTCAGTTTCTAATATATCCTTCCTGCTGGTCTGTGAACATACACATTCAAATGTATGTATTTGTTTTATATATGTATGCATGTACATATGTATACACACACGTACATGTATATGGTAACAGTTTTCAGCGTGCCTTCCATAGGAGTTGGATGTTTGTAACCTTATCAGAAATACATGGAAGTATCCAGCTCCCCAGGGTATGTAATCAGACTTTGGGTCTTGCTAATCTGGTAGGTGAGAAATATTATCTCAGTGTAATTTTAATGAGTATTTCTCAAAGTCGAGTATCATTTCATTGGTATAAGAGCCATTGGTAATTTTCTGTTATGTTTTTTGTCCATTTTTCCGTTGGGCTCTTGATCTCCAGCTTCTGGAAATGCTACGTATTTGGGAGAATAGTCCTTTGTTCCATGAGTTGCAAGTTTATTTTCCCAGTTTTGTCATGTGTTTTTGACTTTGTGTCCCTTCTTTGGGATGCAGTGCTCAAATGAAGAGGGTTAACTAACTTTAATTGTTACCTTTTTTGTGTTTTTGTTTTTGTTCAGGAACCTGGCTGCTGTATCTGCCGTGTACCTGGAGCATTGGTTTGGCGGCTGAACCAGGTTGTTTTCCAGATTGGTGCATGTTATCCCTCTTTGGCACTGGAGCTGTTCTGATGCGTGGAGCAGGCTGTACTATTAATGACATGTGGGACCAGGACTACGATAAAAAGGTAGATTTGTCCTGGAAAGGCACAGAGAGGCTCCTCTCAGTTCTCCAGTGTAGGCCTGTGGCATCACTTTTACACCACATAAAGCAACAGGATCGTTTCATGTCCTCACTGAAATCCAGCATGAGACGTGCCGGTATCAGTTGAAAAGCTGATGTTGCGAAGTGCAGTGTACTTCCTTTCTCGGCACGGATGGCCATGGGGGTAAGGTGTGTACTTCATTTTCACAAAATGAGTTAGAATTTGAAAGGCCAGGGGTGTTAGGAGTGAAGGTCAAAATTCCATCCTGAATCTTTAGGTGTCGCAAAAAACTGTCATTCCTTCCTTAGTGTTTTATGTTGAAGCTGTGACTATTCATATATGTAAGTCACGTCTTAATTTAAATGAACCAGGGTTGCCCTATTAGCATTTGCTATAATCATTTCTTAGAAAAAAAAATAAGTGTATTCTCGTTTTCTCCTTGGAAAAATAACACCTGTGTGTTCTGAGAAACTCGGACAGTACAGAAGTAGAAAGGATAGAAAGTGCGGGTCGTCCTTAGCTCCTCTCCCAGACCCCAGAGAAACCTTCAGTTAAGGTTTGATACATTCTGTTTCTCTGGATTGTTTTCTCTGCATGTTCTTATGCGTATGTGTAATTATTTCTTTGTTCGTCAGCAGACCCTTATTTTCTCAAGGGAGAGATCTGTCTTGTTTGCTTTTTAGTCCAGCAGCTATACTATAGCAAGTACAAGATCATTAAATGCTTGAGTAAATAATCAAGTAAATAAACTTTCTTTAAAAAAAAAAAAGGATGAGGTTTTTTTTAAGATTTTAATTTTTTCCATTATAGTTGATTTATAGTATTCTGTCAGTTTCTACTGTACAGCAAAGTGACCCAGTCATACATATATATATTCCTTTTTTCACATTATCCTCCATCATGTTCCCTCACAAGTAACTAGATCTAGGTCCCTGTGCCATACAGCAGGATCTCATTGCTCATCCACTCCAAATACAATAGTTTGTATCTATTAACCCCAAGCTCCCAGTCCCTCCCACTCCCACCTCTTCCCCCTTGGCAACCACAAGTCTGTTCTCCAGGTCCTTGAGTTGCTTTCCTGTGGAAACGTTCATTTGTGCTGTATATGAGATTCCATATAAGGGCTATCGTATGGTATTTGTCTTTGTCTTTCTTTTTTTTTTAATTAATGAATTTTATTACATTTATAGGTGGACAGCAGTCATCACAACCAAATTTTATAGCGTTTCCATCCCAAACCCTCGGTGCATCCCTGTCTTTCTCTTTCTGACTTACTTCACTTAGCGTGAGAGTCTCTAGTTCCATCCATGTTGCTGCAAGTGGCATTATTTTGTTCTTTTTTATGGCTGAGTAGTATTCCATTGTGTATATATACCACACCTTCCTAATTCAATCATCTGTTGATGGACATTTAGGTTGTTTCCATGTCTTGGCTGTTGTGAATAGTGCTGCAGTGAACATAGGGGTACGTGTATATCTTTTTCAAGAAAAGTTTTGTCTGATATATGCCCAAGAGTGGGATTGCTGGGTCATATGGTAGATCTATATTTAGTTTTCTGAGGTACCTCCATACTACCTGGGCTGGAAGGTGAAGGTCACTCTAGGCAAAGAGAATAGCAGATAGAGAGGCATGGCTGTGAGATAAAGTATATGATGCTTGACAACTGCAGCTGTGGAGTTTGTGTGTGGCTGGAGGTAGTGGGAGATGCCTAGAGTAAAGGCATTTCTCTGTCTCAGTGACCTGATGAGGATGCCTTGGTCCGCGCCTGGAGGCGCATGCTTTCTTGATTTTGTGGTTCGCGCATCCTGGTCAGTTTTTCATTCTGCACAACCATAGGAGTGATTGGCATGTCACGTCAACGTAATTGTTGAACACATTTAGAACAGCCCAATGTCAGAGTCCTGATTGTGATGATGTGCTGTGAAGTGCTACAAGATGCTTCCCTTTGGGGAAACCGGAAAAAGAATAACAGGAGAGACGTCTTTAAAAATTGCATGTGAATCTACAATTACCTCAAAAGAAAAAGTTTAAAAAGAGCATCATAGGGAGTCTGTTCTTGGTTCAGTGAGTCAAGACCCTGACAGGGTATTCATGAGGATGCAGGTTTGATCCATGGCCTCGCTCAGTAGGTCAAGGATCTGGTGTTGCCATAAGCTGCAGCGTAGGTCTTAGATGCAGTTTATATCTGGCATTGCTTTGGCTGTAGTGTAGGCTGGCAGCTCTGGCTCCAATTTGACCCCTAGCCTAAGAACTTCCATAGGCTGCAGATGCAGCCCTAAAAAGACCAAAAAAAGAAACCAACCAACTTTTTCTACTTTTTAAAAATTTTTCATTATTATTATTTTTATTTCCCCAATATATTTTTTTCTACTGTACATCATGGTGACCCAGTTAGACATACATGTATACATCCTTTTTTCTCACATGATCAGGCTCCATCATAAGTGACTAGACATAGTTCCCAGTGCTACACAGCAGGGTATCATTGCTAATCCATCCCGAAGGCAATAGTCTGCATCTATTAACCCCAAGCTCCCCATCCATCTCACTCCCTCCCTCTTGGCAACCACAGGTCTGTTCTCCAAGTCCATGATTTTCTTTTCTGTGGAAAAGTTCATTTTTGTCTTATATTAGATTCCAGATATAAGTGATATCATATGGTATTTGTCTTTCTCCTTCTGACTCCCTTTGCTCAGTATGAGAGCCTCTAGTTCCATCCATGTTGCTGCAAATGGCATTATTTGTTCTTTTTTATGGCTGAGTAGAACTCCATTGTGTATATATACCACATCTTCCTAATCCAGTCATCTGTCAATGGACATTTGGGTTGTTTTCATGTTTTGGCTGTTGTGAATAGTGCTGCAATGAACATGCGGTGCATGTGTCTTTTTAAAGGAAAGTTTTGTCCAGAGAGATGCCCAAGAGTGGGATTGCTGGGTCATATGGTAGTTCTATGTATAGATTTCTAAGGCACCTCCATACTGTTCTCCATAGTGGTTGTACCAGCTTACGTTCCCACCAACAGTTCAGGAGGGTTCCCTTTTCTCCACACCCCATCCGACATTTGTTATTTGTGGACTTATTAATGATGGCCATTCTGACTGGTGTGAGGTGGTATGTCGTGGTAGTTTTGGTTTGTATTTCTCTAATAATCAGGGATGTTGAGCATTTTTTCATGTGCTTGTTGGCCATCTGCATATCTTCCTTGGAGAAATGTCTATTCAGGTCTTTTGCCCATTTTTCAGTTGGGTTGTTGGCTTTTTTGCTGTTGAGTTGTATAAATTGTGTGTATATTTTAGAGATTAAGCCCTTATCAGTTATATCATTTGAAACTATTTTCTCCCACTCTGTAAGTTGTCTTTTTGTTTTCTTTTTTGTTTCCTTTGCTGTGTAAAAGCTTGTCAGTTTAATTAGGTCCCATTGCTCTATTTTTGCTTTTGTTTCTGTTGCTTTGGGAGACTGACCTGGGAAAACATTTGTAAGGTTGATGTCAGAGAATGTTTTGCCTGTGTTCTCTTCCACGAGTTTGATGGTGTCTTGTCTTATGTTTAAGTCTTTAAGCCGTTTTGAGTTTATTTTCGTGCATGGTGTGAGGGTGTGTTCTAGTTTCATTGATTTGCATGCAGCTGTTCAGGTTTTACCAGCGATACTTGCTGAAAAGACTGTCTTTTTCCAATTTTATGTTCTTGCCTCCTTTGTCAAAGATTAATTGACCGTAGGTGTCTGGTTTCTTTTTTTACTTTTTAAACAAAATACAGCCATTTTAGCTTTCTCTGATTTTTTTTCCTCCATAGATAAAAGGGAATTGATTAGATAGTTTACACCTCCCACATGCCATTTTTCTCTGATTAGAAGAATCCAGATTCTGTGTTGACATACAACAGAACACTTAAATAAGTGTTTTATAGCTGCTGAGATGGTTTTGCCAACATGGATTTTAAAATGTTATGTGCATGTCTTTTGAAGGATGGCTTAAAAAGCTTTGTCAAATTGTAAAGCTTACCTTACAATTTGTTAAAGGCTGTATATTGTTAAGGATATGTTTTGGCTCAGGGTTTTGCTTAATATGTTAGATGACTAAATAAATTGCCAATACCTTAATAATGAATTAATTGCTACTAGGGTATATGGGTAATGTGTTTTGATGATGTATGTAATCTGCTAGCCATGCAACGAACATTAGGTCCAGTCACATTGAAACAATGTTAATGAGCTGATTTTGTAAGCCCTGAGCATTCCAGTTTCATACAGACCAGTCTGCTTTTTAATCATCATGGTACCTCATTTTTAGCCTTTTGATGGAGTAGTTATTTTCAGCTCTCAAGTTTAGTCGGGTAATTCCCGTTGTACTGGAGGGGCCGTGCGATATTGTGGTTAGTACTGTGGGTGGTGGGACTGGACTGACGGCTCCCTTAGTGTCTGTGACCCTAGAAAGTTGTTGAGCCGCTCTGCCTCAGCTTCCTAAAACTTAGGAATGCCAAGAACTTGGGAGTGGCTAAAAGATGGTTGTTAAAGCAATTCAATGATGCAATTCAATGATGTGTATATAGCTCTTAGAATAGTAGCACGCTGTAAACCTTCAGATACTTGCACGACTAATCATACACTAAAGCAAACATAAGAACACAAAGACTACTTCCACTTGAAACCGCAGGGATCCAGTCAAGGACAGGGTAACCAGTTCTGGCACTAACCGAGAGGAGTCCTTCTAGTTTTTGTCAAACTGCCGTACTGTACGGTGAAGCAGGCTGTAAATTGGGTCAGCAAATTTTTCTGTGAAAGGACTAGATAGTAAATATTTTAGGCTTTTTGGGCCATACAGTCTTTGTGGCAATTACTTCACTCTGTTGCAGTGTGAAGGTGGCCACATAAAATTTGTAAACAAATGAGTGTTTCTCAGTTTCAGTAAGATCTTATTTATGGACACTGAAATTTGAAGTTTACATTTTCATGTGGCACAATATGTTACTCTTCTTAAAATTTATTTTCAACCACCAAAAAAAAAAATCCATTCTTTTTTTTAAATTTTTTTATTACTCAATGAATTTATTACATTTATAGTTGTACAGTGATCATCACAATCCATTTTTATAGGAGGAAAATCCATTCTTAGCTCATGGCTCTACACAGACAGAGCTGCATTTGGATCACAGGCTGTAGTTTGCCAACCTTTGATGTAAATGGTACAAAACTATGTTATAGTTGACTTTAGTTGCAACAGACACTGCATCTGCTCTGTGAGGTCGCTGCTCTTATTACCTCTCTCCCTCATTCTGTTTCTCTTTGAACGGGGAAGTAACCTAAGCCTCAGAGAGGTTAAGTAATTTGTCAGAATTCACACTGCCAAGAAGTGATGGAATTGGATTCAAAGGCTGGGCTCTCTGATCCCAAATCCTGAGTTCTTAGATTCCGGCAATGCTGAAAATTGTGGTTATGCTCTGTGTGTGTGTGTGTGTGTGTGTGTGTGTGTGTGTGTGGTTGATGTAGAATAGTCAGACTTTATGATCCCTTGGAAAGAAAAGAACAATATGCGTATAATTTGTTCACATAATTGCTCTGTTCATATTCTTCGAGTGAGTTTGCCCTTTGTATTTGGGTACAGTTCATGCAAGATCACAGCCCCATTCCTACATATTGGCAAAAGCGCTTCCACTTTCAGATTCAGATAATCTGTCTTCTCTCTTCACATCTGATTTCCTATTGCAGTGCTTCTCATACTGAAAGTGTTCACGTGATAGCAGCCTTAGCTAACATGCTCTGTGATTTCCTCTTTCCTGAGAATTCTCATTATTATCGTCCCTCTTTTCTCTATGGAGATTGAACATATACTTGCTAAGCCGGGTAACTAAATACATAAGGGAGTTGTTCTGTTTTGTTTGTCTGGAGATGGGGATGGGAGATGGAAGGAAAAGAGAATGAGTGGTGGGAATTTCTAGTTCTTTTCAAAGCTATTTTAAATGTGAAGTTTTGATTCTTGGCAGTATTTCCAGCATTTGCCTTTTATTCATATTTCTGCCTTAGTGCCTACCATGGGCCAATCTGTTGGAATAATGTTTAAATAAATGATTGAGCTGTTTCCAGAGGCTAAAGTGTATCTCTCTCTCTCTCTCTCTCTCTCTTTTTTTTAATGTGTTAAGGTTACAAGAACAGCAAGTCGCCCAATAGCTGCTGGAGACATTTCAACTTTTCAATCCTTTGTTTTTCTCGGGGCACAACTGACCTTGGCCTTGGGTGTTCTTCTGTGTCTGAATCACTATAGGTATAGTAAATGTGGTTTTCATAATTATGTATAAAAATCTTTCCTTTACAATGAAAGCAGGTATCAAATAAAATTGAAACATCTATGTCACAAAATTATTTATTACCTATCAATTATCTATAAAGTAAGCAATATAAAAAAGTCACCATATTGTAAAGTCAAGGACGCTTTTAGCCAAAGGAACGAGGTCAGCCTTTTGTTTGTTCTGCGCCACCTTCAGCACTTGCACTGCATGTTCCCTCCAGGACTGATAGCCCTTTGCTCGGTTTTCTAGGTGCCTACATGGGAGTGTGTGTATTGACCCATGTGTATAATTGTCTTTATCCTGATAATATCTCTGAAGTGAGTAGAGGCAGGAGTAATTATGCTGACTTCGCAAAAAGAGGAACTGGCTCTTTCCTGGAGTCACGTTCTTAATCAGTGACGGAAAGCAAAGTGGACGACTTATTCCCATACTTTTTAAAGAGAGAGAGAATTAAACTTCCGTGCCTCAGAGGGGCTGTTTACATAGTGCTTTAATCAGACGAGAGAGAGAGGTTTGGCAGGTAAGCAGTACTTCCTAGAGACTCAACTGATTGTCTTGTCCTATCACTTCAGTCAGGTGAAAGCACTCTGAAGGGTTGTTCCTGGAGGGTAGTGTGAGGCGAGCCGTGAGGCTCCTCAGAATACCTTACGTCGTCATCCTTTCATAGGTGCTTTGTGATCTTCCAGAGAGACAGTACCCTGTCACGCACATAGAGAGGCTGTCTTGACTCTAGTTCTCTGTCAGAATGTCTCAGTTTACTAGCTGTCCTAATGTTTGAAAGCAAAATTTAGAGAGGCCGTAGCATATGGTGGGTAGTATGTTGGACTCTGGGGCAAGCTGCCTTAGGTTTGCATCTTGGCGCTGCTACTGACTAGCTCTTTGACAGTGGGCAGATTATTTTATCTCTTTGTGCTTTGGTTTCTTCATCTGCAAAAAAACAAGTGGAATAAAACTCTCTGCCTCTTAGAGTTGTGGTGAGGATTATAATGAGCTGACATATGTAGAGCAGTTAGAACAGTCCTGGTACATGAAAGTAGTATATGTGTTAGCTACTATATTTTGTCTGGTTGTTCGTAACATTTAAAATGTTTTCTGATTATCCTTTATACTAATTAAAGTCCAGGAATCAAAGTCTAGGAAGAGAATTTTACATGATGAAAAATACAGTTTAAGGTAGATCATTTCCTAATTAGTGTTACTGTTGTTGTCTTAGCAGTTTTTGCGAGCTGGTGATATTAATCTTTGTAATGTTTTTCTTGGTTTCAGTATAGCTCTCGGAGCATCATCCCTGCTTCTTGTCATCACCTACCCGCTAATGAAAAGAATTACCTACTGGCCTCAATTAGCCTTGGGTGAGCTTGAAGTAACTATAAGTCCAATGCTTTCCTTCAATACCCTCAAGCTGTACTTTTACATGTAATACACACACGCGTGTGTGGAATGTGGCAGAGATAAAATGTCAAGTCTGTCATGAAATTTTCTGTTTCATGAATAGATTTTCACAAAGGATGACGATTAGCCATTTTTATTGGCTAAGATATCTTGCACATTTGCTGAGATTGTCATCATTATTATATTCTGAAATGCTCTCAGGTATGTCATGAAGAAGAAAATTCGCTGCCTCGACCCTGCCCTTCTCCTTCGGTGGTTGATCTAGATGCCCTGAAGACGTTGGGGGTTGGAGTAGAAGCACAGTGAGGCAGGAGAACAAGAGTTAAAGTGTGTCAGAGCTTAGCTCCCTGTCTGTGCAGCCTTCCTCAGACTTCTCAGGGAGAAGTTAGCCCCTCAGTACCTCAAACTCAGTGGGTCCCAAACATCTTTTCTCAGAAACCCTTTTTTCCTCCTGCATTGCCTGCTCTTCCTCTCAGAATCCCTCCTCCTCAGCTGATGAAGTGCTTCTCCTCTGTGGTCCCCAGAGCATGCATGGCAGTGCGGCTGCGGGCCTGGCAGTCCAGTACCCCGTCTGAAGCGTAGGGAAGTGGTTAGGTTCACACATGGAGACAGTCAGCTTGTGGATGTTTGTTCAGAGTCTCCAGAGAGGGTGGGCTTGAAGAACAGGTGTTCTTGTCTGTATTCTTGTTTCTGCAATTTGAAGGGGAAGTAGCAGAAAGGACACAGGGCTTTGACTCAGATAGGTCTGCTTGCAAACCCCAGGGTCAGCTATTTATTGGCTATGCCAGGCCGCATACTGGGTAGGATTGAAGTTGTTGTCATGAAACTTCCTGTTTATCGGGGAGATACTATGCTTTCTGTTGGCTATGTTATTTTAATTGTTAATTAGCCTCTCTGGTTTTGTGTTTCTTTTTTGGTAACATGTAGCTCACAACTACCACAGAGACTTGAGAGAATTTAAGAAAGAAACATGAGAAAACAGCATACACCAAACCTAAAGCGTAAAAGCATTTAATACATGCCGATGGCTCTCTCCTTCCCTTTGGAATTCTAAAGTACATCTAGACGTTTCTTCTCTCTGTTTCACTAATTGTAGGATTGACTTTTAATTGGGGAGCATTGCTTGGATGGTCTGCTATCAAGGGCTCCTGTGAGCCATCTGTTTGCCTTCCTCTTTATTTTTCTGGAATTATGTGGACTCTGATATATGATACTATCTATGCCCATCAGGTAAAAAAATATCCTTTTTTCTAACTTCGGTGTAATTATTGTTGTTTTTTAAGAACTTTAAAATAAGAACCAAATTAAAGGAAAAGTTTTTTTCATTAGACTTTTTTAAAAAGAAGTAACAGTGGTTACATTGTGTAACAGTGGTAACATTGTATAATCGTTAATATAACATTGTAATTTTTTATGTAAGTTTCATGTATATAGGGAATTATTGAGATTTGAGAACTCCACAGTAAAGAGGAGCTATGTGAAGAGTTTGACTGCAAATTTAGTAAAAGTATAGTTAAAAGTCACAGGATTCAGTTCCTGCCTGCCCTTGCTCAGTGGGTTAAGGATCTAGTGTGGCTGTGGCTGTGGTGTAGGCTGGCAGCTGCAGCTCCCGTTCAACCCCTAGCCTGGCAACTTCCATTATGCCCCAGGTGCAGCCCTAAAAAGCAAAAAAAAAAAAAAAAAAAAAAATGCATAGGGTTATAAAAGTACAATGATATGTACAAATAGATCTGCAAGATAATTTTAACAGTAACATTTAACTTTGATTTGGCCTACACATTCATTTTTGATTGACTATGATTCTGAGTTACTGTTGTTACTATTGGCTATGCCAGGCCGCATATTGGGTAGGATTGAAGTTGTTGTCATGAAACTTCGGATGTTTCCTCCTCGGATTCATTTCTGCTGCTCCATGATGGGAACTCCTGCATGTACTTTAAAAGATAGTTTCTGGAGTTCCCATCGTGGCCCAGTGGAAATGAATCCAACTAGGAACCATGAGGTTTCAGGTTCGATCCCTGGCCTTGCTCGGTGGGTTAAGGATCCAGCGTTGCTGTGAATTGTGGGGAAGGTGGCAGACGCTGCTCCGATCCCATGTTGATGTGGCTGTGGTGTAGGCCGGCAGCAACAGCTCCGATTAGACCCCTAGCGCCTGGGAACCTCCATATGCTGTAGGTGTGGCCTTAAAAAGACAGAAGACCCAAAAAAATAAATAAATAAATAAAAGAGGCAGTTTCTTTTTGGAATTAGATGGTAGTGATGGTTGCACAACCTTGTGAAATATACTAAAACCACTAAATTACCTACTTAAAAATGGTGAATTGTATGGCATATGAATTAAATCTCAATAAAGTCCAGACAATTTCTTACTACTTTCTAATGTTAGGACAAGAAAGATGATGCTTTGATTGGGCTTAAGTCCACGGCACTGCGGTTCCGGGAAGACACCAAGCAGTGGCTCAGTGGCTTCAGTGTGGCGATGCTGGGGGCCCTGAGCCTGGTGGGAGTGAACAGTGATCAGACTGCACCTTACTACATCGCCCTGGCTGCTGTGGGAGCCCATCTGGCTCACCAGGTTTGATCTTTTCCTTGTCTTTCCCTCATTTTTCCTTGGTGTAAATGTAAAAATTGTTTAAACCAAAGGCCCACTGTGTTTGCCAAGCAGGGTACTTCCTACAACAACCACGTGGCTTGTACTGCCTCGAACCACCCCTTCCCTGCCCCAATATGTCATACGGAAAAGCTGGCTGTATTATTTTAGAGGAGTAATATAAACCTAAACCTAGATTTTTTTCCTTCTGATTTTCCTGGAAGTGTTTCTGATGCTTATTTAGAAAAATTTGAGCAGTGTCTTTTTTCAATTGAAACGTAGTGGGTTTACAGTGTTGTATTGGTTTCTGCTGTACAGTAAAGTGATCCGGGGGGGGGGGGTGTAGCCTTCGTATTTTCCATCATGGTTTATCACAGGGTATTGAGTGCAGTTCCCTAAACTATCCTGTAGGACCTTATTGAACAATGTCTTAAGGTTGTGGATTGAGTTAAATTACCCTGAAAGCAAACGGATCGACACAACCTCATTTTTTAAATGTGGGCTTCTGTTGATGGTTAGCAGATGAATCATTCATATGTTTGGGTTCCACTGGCGTAGAGAGCAAGGCCAGATAAGACATGAAATGCTAACATGTCAGAGTTCTGACTACAATGTAGGAAACAGGATCTTCACCCAGCACCCCAGCCCCCACATGTTTATATGGCAGATCTGCATTACTGGCTTTTGTAAAGTGAATGAATTAGATAGAATTTTAATTAAAGAGATTGCTTATAAATGGACTGCATTTTTGCATCAGCATTGCTGTTATTTTCTTTAAACAGAATTGAAAAGATGTTAGTGAACCGGTATTTAGATCACCTGTTTTATAGAGATTGGTGTAAGTATGAGCAGAACTTGCATAACATGGTTTGAAGGAAGCTAAAATCTGACATCCGTAAAGTAAACCACATGCCCTGTCACCTTCAGTGCTTTCTTTACTAGGAAAGCTAAAGGGTATGAGTTACCGATTCTCTGGGATTCTCCAGATAGCACCCCCCCCCTTTTTTTTTTTTTTTTTTTTTTTTTTGTCTTTTAGGGCCACATCTGTGGCATATGGAGGTTCCCAGGCTAGGAATCCAATCAAAGCTGTAGCTGCCGGCCCACGCCAAAGCCACAGCAAGTTGGAATCCGAGCCACATGAGTGGTCTATACCACAGCTCACAGCAGCGCCGGATTCTTAACCCACTGAGTGAGGCCAGGGATCGAACCTGCATCCTCATGGATACTAGTCAGTTTCCTTAACCACTGAGCCACAGCGGGAACTCCCTCACCATTTTCTTCTTCAGAATTTCTCAGCATCCCCTTTTGGTCTTTACTCAGCTCTGTGGGATTGGTCGTCACTTGTTCGTCTGGTCAGGATAATGCATGTTTAGCAATGTTTAAGCACCTGGCTATTAACAGAGGAAGGCAAAAATTATGAGGATAATCACATATGTTATAGGAACTATTTGGAGCCCACTCTATATTCTAAGTTGTATTTGCGGTCCTCTGTCCAGTACTTAACATAGTACTTTAAGATGGACATAGTGTTCTAATATTTGAAGAGAAAGGAAATTATGATGATTTTAAGTCTGCAGACAATAAAATAAAGAATAGTTGAGGAATTCCCATCATGGCTCAGTGGCAGTGAACCCAACTAGGATCCATGAGGATACGGGTTCGATCCCTGGCCTCACTCAGTGGGTTTAGGATCCGGTGTGCTGTGAGCTGTGGTGTAGGCCTGCAGCTGTAGCTCCGATTAGATCCCTAGCCTGGGAACTTCCATGTGCCGTACGTGCAGCCCTTAAAAAAGCAAAAAAAAAAAAAAAAAAAAAAAGGTTGAAAATGAGGGGTGCTAATTCTTAAAACAGGCCATGAGACTTTCCAGATAAAATTAGAGGCCAACCATGGAGAAAAGTGTGTTTGTTGTGGGTCGCTAGCTGTAGATCTGGGCTTATGTGGGGATGGGAGGGAGATTTTCATATATATGGGGATATTTTGGGTTATGATAAATAAGTTAGAGCCACTGTAAGCATTTAGTGGGTGAGGGCAAGGTATATTAAATATGTCTTAATATACTAGACAGCCCTACACAACAGACAGTTGTCCTGCCCAAATGTAACTTGTTGAGAAACGTTCTCCAAACAATGAAACTAAACTGGAGGTAGGCATTGTAGGAAGCAGATGTTAGGTCAGTCAGTGTAAGGGAGAATTCTTTCTCTCTCTTTTTTTTTTTTTTTTTTTTTTTTTTTGGTCTTTCTAGGGCTGCATCTGAGGCATGTGGAGGTTCCCAGGCTACGGGTCTAGTCAGAGGTGTAGCTGCTGGCTACACCACAGCCGTAGCAACATGGGATCTGAGGCGAGTCTGCGACCTACACCACAGCTCACGGCAATGCCGGATCCTTAACCCACTGAGCAGGGTCATGGATCAAACCCACATCCTCATGGATACTAGTCACATTTGTTTCCGCTGCACCACGATGGGAACTCCAAGGGAGAGCTTTCTAAGTAGAATTAAGAATAATATGTGTTGCCTCTCAGAGTGTTCTGCACCTGTCAAGTGCAAGGTTCTAGGACACAGCTTACATGATACCCACTGAGAGGTAGGGTAGATGTGTTTGACATTGGGAAACAGTCTGGGGTGCGTACGTTAAGGGCTTCTCATCGCCTGAAACTGCAGCGGAGTGCTCTTGTCTCCTTCGTGTCGATGTGCTTATTTGTGATGCGAAGAAGCCCCCCCGAGTCCCCACCCAGCGTGTGTTCTTTCCTTGCAGGTTTACACTCTGGACATCCACAGACCGGAAGATTGTTGGGATAAATTCACCTCCAACAGAACAGTAGGACTGATGCTTTTTGCAGGGATTGTCCTTGGGAATTTGTGGAAAGAAAAGGAGACAGGTGAAACAAAGAAACTTACGGATAATAGAATCGAAAGTTAGCAGATTGCGTTTGTTTAGGGATGTTTTAAAGCAGACTTTTACAGAAGAACACTCTCACGTCTTTTCACCATATAATTAGATTTGAATAAACAGTCTTAAAATATGTTGAAGGATTGCAGACCAGAAGATGAAGACCTAGAGCGTATGTGCCTAGATTTTCGAGAGTGTCCTAGGCACCTTCTCCCCCGTCGCAGAAACCAGGGACTCCAGGATTTGAGAGGACCTGGAGTGTTTAAGTTAATGCATTCTTCTCGTTGTCATTCTCGCCTGCAGTTATGGGAATTATGTGAGCTTTGGCACTTTAGAAAAAGCCTGAGGTATGTCTCATCTAAATGAATGTCTGTAGGGAAATGGACTCTCTTTAGGGGAAAATAAAAGCTGCTCCAGAAAGTTGGGGCTTATTGTTCTTTGTTGTGACCTTTACTTGCTGCCAAAAGCTGTAACTCAGGAAACCACTCTTTTTTATATTTTAGGGGAGTTTAAGTAAGTAAATAAACTTTTTTACCTACTGTACCCGTACACACTGCCGTTGTTACCAGCCCTGACATTGATTTGAGAGGTCTCTGCAACCAAAGTGACCAGAAGGAGCGGGCAGTCACCAGGGACTGTTTTAATTTCTATTTATTTTTTATCTCATCTGATTGTAATTTATAGGATAGTGGCATGTTGGTTAAGCGTACAGTTTCTGCCCTTACCCCCTTTAGAATATTCTCAACACAGCAGCCAGAGGGATTTTTTTCCCCAGACCCCTCTAAGATTTTTTTTTTTTTTTTTTTTTTTTTTTTTTTGTCTTTTTGCTATTTCTTTGGGCCGCTCCCGCGGCATATGGAGGTCAAATCAGAGCTGCAGCCACCGGCCTACGCCAGAGCCACAGCAACGCGTCTGCAACCTACACCACAGCTCACAGCAACGCCGGATCGTTAACCCACTGAGCAAGGGCAGGGACCGAACCCGCAACCTCATGGTTCCTAGTTGGATTCGTTAACCACTGCGCCACGACGGGAACTCCCTCTCTAAGATTATGTCATTCCTTTGCTCAGAACCCCCCAGGGTCTCCCCAGGTCACTCAGTATGAACTAAAAGTCTTGTCACCGGCTTGGTCCCTCCTGATCTGGCCTTGTCTGCAGCTGTCCTCACACCCTCTCCAGCCCTGCTGGCCTCCCACTGCTCCCCGTAGGCTGGACAGACTCCTGGCCCGGGGCCTTTACATGTACAGTTGCCTTTGACTAGAACCCCCGGATTATGTCTTAGTCCGTCACTGCAAGTCTTTTCCTAAATGTCACTTTCTCAGAGGCCTTTTCTTGGCCCCTGTTGCTGAGATTTCACACACAGATGCGACCTGCACTTCCTGCTCTGTTGGCTTTTTCCTCTTCAGAACTGAGCAGCAGCAGCCTAAAGTATACTTCACTCCATTTAAGGGGCTGTCATGGACAGTGGGGTAGTGGGCGGCAGTTGGCTGGCTGCGTATGTGGATTGTGGGCAGCAGTAAATACAAAGTTGCCTAATAATGACGTTCGTGACAGGATGACGGTACAGCTGGTGCAGAGCGCTGACGCCTGCCCGGCCCTGGTAAGTCAGCTCAGGAAAAGTGTGCCCGACCGTGTCCAGCAAGTACCAAAGCACGGAAAGTGAGTGTCTAGACTCAGGGCGGCGGCGTCAGGCTGTGCTGTCCTCCGCTCCAGCAGCAAAGCAGTCGAAGGGGAGAAGAAATAGAAACACCGCCCTATTTTGGGGGAAATATGGTTACTTTTCTGTCTAATTCTGACACTGTACCAGGATAGATAAATTAAAATTTTAATTTAAATCTTGGTTGATTGCTGTTTTCTTACAAATATTAGCCAACACCCACCCCCAGAAAAGATTTGCTTAGCAAAATTTTACACAGTTTTCCTAGAAAATAGATTAATAATAAAAATACAGAGTTTTGGGGTTCCCTTTGTGGCTCAGTCATTAACGAATCCGACTAGGAACCATGAGGTTGCAGGTTCGATCCCTGGCCTCACTCAGTGGGTTAAGGATCCGGCGTTGCCGTGAGCTGTGGTGTAGGTTGCAGACATGGCTCGGATCCCACGTTGCTGTGGCTCTGGCGTAGGCCAGTGGCTACAGCTCTGATTAGACCCCTAGCCTGGGAACCTCCATATGCTGCGGGTGCAGCCCTGAAAAGATGAAAAAAATGACAGAGTTTAGCAGACAGGGGAATATCTTCAACAATGAATGAAATGAGAACCATGAAAAAAAATTGAGCTTAGGAAAGGGTTGTGTCTCTTAAAAATACACCACTTGTCATAGCAGGAAAATGTTGATCTCTGAATGCCTCTTTGCAGGTGTGTGCTCTGGAAGAATATCGGCCAGGCTAAGTGGCAGAGGAGCAGAGCCAAAAGAATCGGGTTAACACAGAGGCCTGCTGTGGCATCACAGTTTGACCTTGGAGGAAACTTTGGGGCAGAATGGCTTTCCCACTCAGGGAAAAAGCTCCAGTGTCTAAAAAGGCAATGATTCTGTTGAGGACTGGCTCTGTAATTTGCCAAAATCTACACAATTTATTCAGGACTGGCGACATAATTTGCACATCACTTTATATTTTAAAATACTTAAAATATTACCCCAAGCACTGGTGCCAATTAGAAGAGGGTAAGTGCAATGTTTTTCAAATTCGTTTGATTTTCCTAAATCAGTTGAAAGTTAATACGGAACAAATCTTAAAGTTGATGAAGCTCCATTTGTGATAAATGGGGACAGGAGAATCTAGGTTAAAACTCCAAAGATGTTCTTGCTCTCAAAAAGCTACTTAAGCTTAATTGAATTATTTTAGTTGCTTTTCATTCCTCTCTCCAGGTAGAAAGGCTGCAAAAGTCATGTTAATGGTAAGGCACATATAAGGGGGAAAAATGAAATAGATTATTTGCCTCGAAAATCATGGACTTGAAACAGTCCAGAGGGGGGAGAAGTGCAGCCGTCGTCCACCTGCCGTCAGAGTTGTCTGTCCCCCACATGGCTGAGACGGGTACCACGACTCAAGTAAACTCACCAGTCCTGTCTTGGGAAGGAGGGCCCTTGTCCTAGTTTTCTGCTGTGGCGTCACCTTGAGGTTGAAAATAGAAAGCATGTGAAAGAACTTGGAAACACTTACCAAGTATAAGTTTATGGCGAGGGTGGAGATGGACTGGGAGCTCAGGGAATCTGGCTTACAGAGTCAGAAAATTACGTCTCAAGTTCTGCCTCTCCTGCTTCCTGTACTTCTTTGTATAAATAGCCTTATACCACTTCCACATTGTAAAGGCCTCCACAATTAGGCCCGACCATTCCCCCAAATCGGCATACCTTCTCGCCCTTGGGCTGGTCTTTGTCAGCAAGTCTTCTGCCACCACGACTGTCCTGGCAGCTGGTAGGAAGATGAAGGCCTGGCCTTTGGAGCAAACAGGCCTATCTGAAATTTCCCTCTAACATCTGCCAGCGGGAGATTTCAGACCCGTGATGAACTTCCCTCAGCCCCCACGTCATCTGCCAAACCTGAGCCTCTGTAAGCATTAAAGAGTGGTGTATCTCAAAGCCTGTTGTGGTGCCGGTCAGGTTCAATCCCTCGCCCCTGGAAGTTTTCATTATGGGTGCAGCCATTTAAAACAAAAAACTCAGTGTTCTCGTGGCTCAGTGGGTTAAGAATCTGACTAGTGTTCATGAGGGTGCAAGTTCCATCCCTGGCCTCGCTCAGTGGGTTAAGGATCCAGCGTTGCCATGAGCTGTGGTGTGGGTCACAGACACAGCTTGGAGCTGGCGGGGCTGTGGTGTAGGCTGGCAGCTTCAGCTCTGATGTGAGCCCTAGCCTGGGAACCTCTGCGTGCCATAGGTGCAGCCCTAAAAACAAACAAAAAAGTGAATAACTGCAGAAAACAAACATTGATATAAATCAGTATATCAGTTCCTTTAAAGTTCATGTTACCAATGGTATTATCTTTCTATCTGGATGTTCTTTCATGAATAAGTTGAGATGATGATAAACAGATGGTGAAGAATGGATGAATGGACAGATCATAGCCAATTAATACAGAGATACCCAGTTATACCTCCCCATCCTGTCATTTTAACCAGAAAATGGGAAGCTTCCCAGCTTTCCTTCTCTTCTCAACATTGAGCTAGAATCCTAAGAGCAGGGCCCAGTGCCTGGAACAGTATGAGCATGCACGAATTGTTTGTTGAATGAATAACTGGAACTGTTGGAATAGGTAGGGACCATATCGACCACTCAGTGCAGTGAATTTCTCTAACTTCTGTTAAATAGGCAACAGAAACCAATTTTTCCAATAAAATCTTAAAGCCCCACTATATAAATTGTAGATTAAAACAGAGACTTGACCCTTTAACGTGTGAAGGTGCCTCAGTTCTTCCTTCTGAGCCTCTGTTTCTTATTTGACAGGGCCCCTGCTGGACTTCGGGGGAGCCTTGGGATTCTCACACAATCCAGTTTGAAAACCATTTATCCCCTAATTTTGCATGAAAGGAAACTAAGGCCTAGAGAAACAATTTACCTGTAATTAGAACAAGTTATTGATAGATGAAATTGATATAAGAATGAACATTTATGTCCATCCAGTTACTAAGAGCCAACTAAAAACCTTCCACTTTTGGTTTCTCTATATCTAAAAGGGGGATTAAAATAATACCTACCTCATTGGCCGTGGTGTAAGGATTGCCCAAGAAAATGATCTCATCTAGTCTCTTGACTGTAAATGACTTGTACATCGCTTACTCCGGAGTGTGTTCCTACAGCCTAAACGTGAACTTGAACTGAACAGAATTGAATATCGAACTCCTTGCTTAACATTTCCCCTTGAAAGCCAGATAGCCACCTCCAACGTAACATGTTCAAAACTGAGCCCCCCGTCTTCCCACTCAAGCCTCCCCCACCCTCTGTGCCACGTCAGTGATGGCACCCACGCTTTCTGTTGGTCTGGCCAAAACCCTGGGACTGTCCATGCCTTCTGTCTTTCTCTCACATTCCACATCCAAGACCTGAGAAGAGACTCTGGGCTTTGCCTTCAAAATACATGCAGAATCCCACCTTTTCTCTCCACTGCTACCATCCTGGTCCAGTGCTGACTGGTCTCCCTTCTTTTCCTTTTTGCCCCCTTTCATTCTGGTCTCACCAAAGAGCCTGAGGGACATGTTAAAACACAGGCCAGCACCTGTCACGCCTCTCCTCAGTACCTCCCGGGGCGCCAGGGTTCTCTCCGAGTAAAGCCAAGGTCCTAAGCATGGCCTTCAGGTCCTGTGTGATACGGCTGTTGTCTCCTGACTCTTCCCCCCACCCTCTCCCTTGCCACACGGCTCCCACTCTAGAGGCTTCTGTATGGTTCCCCGAATGCTTCCTCCAGGCTCCATCAAGGCTGCTCCTTCACCTCCTTCAGTCTTTGCCCAAATATCACCATCTCAGGGAAACCTAAATCCTGTCTTCCCTTTCTCAAACTGCGCAGTCACCACAAACTTCCTTTTCTCTTTTTCTGCTTTATTTTCCTCCATAGTGAAACATGATAGAATTTATTTTGCTTATTTCCTGTATTGTCTCTCCTCACGATCTAGAATCTAAGTGCCATGAGGATGCGGCTGATTCCTCAAGTATGGATCAGTACTTATCTCCGGAGCCTGGAAAAGTGTCTAACACTGAGTAAGCTTTCAATAAATATTTTTTGAATGAATCATGTGCATAATGCTTTTTACAGCACAGAATGTGCTTATTAAATATTGTGAATGTCTGTAGACATTTTAAGCTTCCTTTCTCTGCTCCAAACTCTTTTTCTAGAAACCATCTAAGAGGATCTATTCACTTAGAGACAGCTAATTTTAAGGGGGTTTTTTTAGGAGAATGATTTTAACATTCAGTTTCTGGGAGTTCCCTTCTTGGCTCAGTGGAAATGAATCTAACTAGAATCCATGAGGACTCAGATTTGATCCCCGGGCTCACTCAGTGGGTTGAGGATCTGGCATTACTGTGAAGTGTGGTGTAGGCTGCAGATGCGGCTCAGATCTGGCATTGCTATGGCTGTGGTGTAGGCCAGCGGCTACAGCTGATTTGACCCCTAGCCTGGGAACTTACATATGCCGCGGGTTCAGCCCTAAAAAGACAAAAAAACAAAACAAAACGAAAAACACCCAAAACAAAAAGCATTCAGTTCCTGGGCTTGAGTTTCTTTTTTTTAAAATTTTGGTGGCGCTCTCTGCATGTGGAAGTTCTAAGGCCAGGCATTGAACCACGTGACACAGCAGTGACAATGATGGATCTTTAACCCTCTGAGCCACAAGTGAACTCCAGGGCCTGAGTTTCTTAAATGGTTTGACTTACCTAGGGTGAGAGAATGTGGAACAGAAAATAGAGAAAGTGTTAAAATTATGGATGAACTTTAAAAGAAATATCCTACGCACTAATATAGTACAAGTTCAACATATAGAAATGGAAAGTAATTACACAAATGCTGATTAGATTTCTATTTGTTTACTTACCAGTTTAAAAGTCTAAGAATCTTCTTTTAAAAATTAAAGTGATTATTATTTGTTAAAAAATATTAGCTCTACAACTATAAATGGACAGTAATCTTCCAGTCTTTTGTATACAAAAATTTTAAAAATTAAGTTAAAAATTAAAATTAAAGTTTTTTTTTTCTCTAAGTAGCACTGAGCACTGTACCAAAAGCAGATTATCATGAGTCCTACTTTATTGCTTAGGCAGTAGAAATGCTAGCACACTATCAGTGAGAATTACTGGGATCCAAGGTGACGTTTTGTTTCAGGAATGCCTCATAAACACTTAATTGTCTTTAGTTTACATGATTTCCTTGAGAGATAAGGACAAATTTAACATTTTAGCATTAGGAATGAGTTTATGTGTCTCTGACATGACGTAATATAATCAATGAATACTTTTTTTTTTTTTTTTAAATGCTTAAAAAGCTGCACCCATAGCATATGGAGGTTCCCAGGCCAGGGGTCCAATTGGAGCTACAGCTGCCGGTCTACACCACAACCACAGCAACATCAGATCCGAGCCACATCTGTGACCTACACCACAGCTCGTGACACTGCCGGATCCTTCAGCAAGGCCTGGGCGTAGGCTGAATATTTCTAAAAATTCACTCGGAAACATATTACAGATAAGAGTTTTTAGCACAAATGAATTAATTGAATTAATTGAAAACTGTTAGGATCTCAGTATAAGCAGAAGAATGTAAGAAAAAGGTATTGGGGTTTCATAATTGTCCCCCATTCCCATGCTCAGTTTCCGAGCGTCTTCCTTTGTTTCTGGCTGGTCTTCGTTGTGTGTGCAGGTTAGCCTTCCTCCAAAGCCAGATGTGAATGAAGTTACAGTAGCAGGTGTGGACATGCTCCAGGAAGAAGGGACAGCAAGTATAAAGCCTGGAAATAGGGATAATCCAAGCAAATTCGAGAAAGAAGGTGAGATTTCTGATTTAGTTGCAGAGCTGTGCCACATACATCATGTGGTGATGAGGCTGTTGGTGGCGAAGCAGACGGCGTTGTCACTCTGGGCCTCAGCTCGGTGGTTTCTCGCGGTTAACTCTGCCTTTACTCCTGCCCCGGCAATCCTCTGCCCAGTTACCTACCCGAGAGAAAGGGGGACGGGCCCACACCAAAGCCCGCCCGTGAATGTTTGCAATAGCTCAGTTTATAATCACCCCAACTGGGAAAAAACCAAGGGTCCTTCCCCTGGTGAAGGGTAGACAAACTATGGTGCACATGCAAGATGGAACACGACTGAGTAACAGAAAGGCAAAAGTTACTGCTCCAGGCAGCCATGTGCGTGGCTCTCACCTGCATTGTGCCAAGGGAAAGAAGCCAGACTCCACAAGCAGTGTATTGTAAGATTCCATTTATGTGATATTCTGGTAAATGTAGCACAGTGGGGCCAGAAAACAGATCAGTGGTTGCTAGAAACTGGAGATTGGGAGAGGTTGACTATGAAAAGGCATGAGGGGAGTTCTTGTGGTGCAGCGGAAACGAATCCAACTAGGAACCATGAGGTTGCAGGTTTGATCCCTGGCCTCGCTCAGTGGGTTAAGGATCTAGCATTGCCATGAGCTGTTGAATAGATCACAGACACGGCTTGGATCTGGCATTGCTGTGGCTCTGGAACAGGCCGGCAGCAACAGCTCCAATTAGACCCCTAGCCTGAGAACTTCCATATGCCGAGGGTGCGGTCCTCATAAGACAGTAGACAAAAATAAATAAATAAAAATGCATGAGGGAGTTTGGAGGGATGCTGAAACTATTCTAGATCTCGATTGCAGTGATTTACACAATTGTATATATATATATATATATCTGTCAAAACTCAGAAAAGTTGCACATACACAAAGGTGAATTTTACTGTATGTTAATTAAACCACACAAATGTTAATGAAAGTCTTTTTCATCAAGTTGCGAGAACAATGCAAATGCAAGTAATCGTTGTTATGCTAATTAAATTAGAGGCTAAAGTTCTGTCGTCTGCACCTAGGTTCCAGAAGAACCGCTTCTTTTCCAACTAGAGTCATTCGTATAATCAATATATTTATCAAATGCCTGTGTATGCTATGCACTGTTCTATATTCTGAGGATACCTCAGTGAATGAAATATATCCCTGTCTTCCTAGAGCTTGCACTTTTTTTTTTTTTTTTTTTTTTTTGTCTTTTTGTCTTTTTGCTGTTTCTTGGGCCACTCCCGCGGCACATGGAGGTTCCCAGGCTAGGGGTCCAGTCGGAGCTGTAGCCACCGGCCCACGCCAGAGCCACAGCCACGCGGGATCCGAGCTGCATCTGCAACCTACACCACAGCTCACGGCAATGCCGGATCCTTAACCCACTGAGCAAGGGCAGGGACCGAACCCGCAACCTCATGGTTCCTAGTCGGATTCGTGAACCACTGCGCCACGACAGGAACTCCTAGAGCTTGCACTTTTAATAACAACAAAATAAGTGAATAAACACATCAGTAAGTACATAAATGTACTATTTAAAATAATGTTATTTGACATGGGGTGAGTGTTATAAAGAAAAAATAAAGCTTGGTAAAGGGAAAGAGAGTTCTGGGGAAGGAAGCTCTTTCTGATACAGTGCCAGGGAAGCCGTCCTGAGTGGCGGTTGGACGGAGGGTAAACGGTGGGATGGAGGCCTGTGTAAGAGCTGGGGCAAGACTGTTCCAGGAAGAGGGGCCAGCAAGAGAACCAGCCCCGGAACAGGGGTGAAGCAAGCAGATTGCAGGGTCTCTGGTTTTGTTTCCGTAGTCCGAAACCATGCCACAGTATGAATTCAGATCCGTGTAGTTTATACTTATCAAAATTGTCATATACTGGGGAAAATTTAGTTGGTGTTTCCCAAATGATGACTCAAAGGCACAGTCACGTACCACTCCTGTCAAAAGAAAAAGTGAGAAGCCGAGCAGAACAGGTGTGTGAGTGCTCTTGGCTGCAAGCTGGTCAGTCCTGGCAGTTTAGGAAGAGAACATCGGAAATCTCACAGAACGAAGATCTAGTGTTGTAGTTATCAAGTTACTGCCTCTCTGCTCTAACTTTAACCTCCTTATCTGCTCTACAGTGATGGAGCTGGACCCGGTAGGCATTTCCCCTCGGCAGTGAGCTCAGTCCGAAGCTTTGTCGGTAGAGGGTACTGCAGGGACTCTGCAGGAGGAAGGGGTGCCCTTTCCTGTTTCAGGTGTGTTTCTCTTTGCTTCCTGCTTCTCCTCGGGGCTGTCAGCAGCCTGTGGTCAGGATCTCAGCAATGCTCCTCTCCCGTCAGCGTGGCTGAATTGTGTCCCCTGCAGTTCGCGTGCTGAAGTCCTAAATCCCCAGGGCCTTGGAACGTGATGGTGTTTGGAGATAGGGTCTTTGTTAAGATTAAATGAGCTTGGAGTTCCGGTCCTGGCTCAGCAGTTAATGAACCCAACTAGTATCCATGAGATTGCGGGTTTGATTCCAGGCCTAGCTCAGTGGGTTAAGGATCCGGCATTGCCATGAGTGGTGGTGTAGGTCGCAGACGAGGCTCAGGTACCGTGTTGCTGTGGCTGTGGTGTAGGTCACAGATGTGGCTTGGATCTGGCATTTCTGGCTGTGGTGTAGGCTGGCAGTTGTAGCTCCCATTAGACCCCTAGCCTAGGAATCTCCGTATGCCGTGGGTACGGCCCTAAAAAGACAAAATAAGATTACCTGCGCCATGAGGAGGGTCCTAATCTGAAACAAAAGGTGCCTGTATGAGAAGAGACCACGCAGAGGGAGCCCCTGTGAAGACACTGGAAGAAGGCATCTACCGGCCAAGGAGGAAGGTCTCAGGAGAAACCAACCCTGACGACACTTCTTTCCTGGACTTCTAGCCTCCAGGATGCTAAGGAAATCGATTTCTGTTGCTTTAGCCACCCGGTCTGTGGTGCTTTGCTAGGGCAGCCCTGGTAAACCAATGCACCAGCTGTACACGTAAAGGCAACTCGCAGCCCCAACACAGCCCAGTAACCATCTTGCTGCCGCCCTCCTGACGTCAGGCCTCGTGAAGGCCAGCCGGAAAATGGGTTCCTGTTCCCTGAATCCCTGCGCAGGCCCAGGAGCCAGCCTCCTCCTCCTGCACTCCTTGCCCGCATGCACCCCAGAGGATGTTTCCTCTTGCCAGTCCTGGTCAGGTTCAGCCCTCCTCCCCCTGCTTGTCTAGTGTCTACAGACCAGCTGGCAGAGGGCCACCCAGCAGCGTGGTCATCATCCAGTGGGCAGCAACCGCTCCTCCCACAGGTTCAAATCCCAGCTCAAGGACGGGGACCCATTCCAAGTGTGTTCCTTTGTTAGGCACGTTTCTCAACCCTGGGATATTCTTCAGAGTTCTCTTTACCTCTCATAGCCTGCACCTGTTACAGTTACTAATTCTTTATAGTAAACTTCCCCATTCATGCTGTGCTTGGACTCTCATTGCTGCAGTCTGACTGGTACAGATCAGAATCGGGCACAGCCCTAAGAGGTAGACCTAAAGAGACGGGATTTGGAAGTTCGTTTGCTTATCCCTTTTGCATCTGAGCCCAGTGTTGAGCTCCTTGCCAGGGGGATGTAGGAAGCTAGTAATCCCTGGTGTACTGGGACTTCACAATCAAACTCTTACCTGCGGTTGATTGTAACAAAGAAACTGAAGCAAAAATCTTGGCATCCCAAGTGGCGGCTGCCCCTGACCGTTAGGGCAGTCAGCAGTGACAGCAGGATGTGGCAGGAGATCCGTGGTCCTGAGTGCACTTGAGTATGTACAAGGAGCAAATGGCAAACTCTAATCTTTGAACCCTCAGCTCAAGTCACAGCTGGAGAACCAGTAAGCTTCCATGACAGCCTTAAAAGAATCTTTTCCTTTTTCCCAGAGGGCTGGTACTACTGAAAATTAAATTTCATTGTTTGGGTTGCTGAATTAAAACAATGATAGAACTAATTGTTTTTGAGCCTTTCTTTCCTATGACGGCAGCTTACAAAGTCCAAGCAAATTCACCTTCCTTTGCTTAAATACCTGTGAAAAGCTCATCAGGGGGGTATGCGTCTTGAAAGGGGTCTTTCATGCGCCTCGAGACCCAGCCCAGCATTGTGACTAGATGCGTAATTACGGTTAAACCTCAGCATGTTCCCACAGGAGAAATCATTTATGTGCCAAAAGAACTGCCACATTTTTCTAATAGATCTCATCAAAACCTGAGGAACGTGTGTGGGAGTTTATTATTCTAAAGGTGTTAAAACAAGACTAGGGACTGTAACACAAGGTCGGGCCACATTTACTGATGTGAGTGCACTTACGGGAAAGCTTTCCTGGCATGGTGCAGAGGGAGGAAGGCAAAGGCTTAGGGAGATAAGAAGGTTGGACCTGGTTTATCATGCGTGGTCTGCACATCCACCTCCCGGTTATGTTCCAGGAAAAGGCCCAGAAGACACCTTCCTTCATGGAGCCACATATATCCTTGGAAAGCCTTGTGGTCGCTCCCTTTTATAGGCTAGGCGTGATGGCAGAGGGTGTCCCACTGATGTCATAGGGGATGATGGGACCCTGGGGTCGCAGGGGCCAAGTGGCAGCATGTAGCTGTCAAAGGCAAGGTGTGCGGCCACATCTGCTGTAAAGCAGCAGGGACACATCCCCACTCGGAATGCTTTGGCTCACAAAGATCTTTTTTTTTTTTTTTTTTTGGTCTTTTTGCTATTTCTTTGGGCCACTCCCTCGGCATATGGAGGTTCCCAGGCTGGGGTCTAATTGGAGCTGCAGCCGCCGGCCTATGCCAAGCCACAGCAACTCGGGATCCGAGCCGCGTCTGCAACCTACACCACAGCTCACGGCAACGCCGGATTGTTAACCCACTGAGCAAGGGCAGGGGCCGAACCCGCAACCTCATGGTTCCCAGTCGGAGTCGTCAACCACTGCGCCACGATGGGAACTCCCCACAAAGATCTTTGGCAGTGGTCACTGATCAGCCTTTTTTCTGTATATTACAGAGAAAACTCTAGGACTCGTAGCTAAAAGCTTCCCTTGAGTTGTCTTTGTGGCAAGTTACTGCCTTTCACTTTGGGTTTCTTGACCAGAACTTACAGACTCAGAGGTCCTTGAATGAAGAGTTTTGCTTATGGCCCATCCTAACCAGAACCTCACAGAGAGAGACCCTCTGGGCCATCATATCTAATAAGGGGCAGGCGGAAGAGGGGTTTGAGTTCCAGCCCCTACGCTTAACCGTTACCCTCTTTTATCTCTACTTGGGGCCCGAGGTGATGAAACCGCCCACCTTGGTCTGAGCATGTGAGCCCCGCTGAAGCTCGCCCCTCGCTGTGAGTGCTGAGGGCACACAGGCCGTTCTGGATCCCAAGCGGCAAATCTGTGGTTGGGGGCGGGTGGGGGAAGATTACGGCTGCTTCTCCTGTTTTCTTCTTTGAGAGGAACAGGCTCCTAGGAACCTGTAAATTGAGGTGCATACCTGGTTCCTGTTTGTTCATGGTGCCATTGTACTAATAAACTCAGACCTTTCTAGGCTGGCATGTAAGACTTCTCTAACTCCCAGGTAGGGCGACCAAACATCCTGCTTTGCCCAGAAGGAACACAAATGACTTGGGACTTTCTGTGCTACAACTAGGGAAATCCTGGGAAAAGCAGAACCCTCATATTCCAGTAATCCAGCCATCATTCCAGCAGCTGCATTGCCTAAGAATACAGGAAGACAGGTGAATTCCTCAGATCTTACCTGATTTTGGCTCCACTTCATGACAGAATCAAGTGGGGGTTTTTTTGTTTTGTTTTGTTTTGTTTTTAGGGCCACACCCTTGGCAAATGGAGGTTCCCAAGCCAGGGGTCGAATTGGAGCTGTAGCTGCCAGCCTACACCACAGCCACAGCAGCTGCGACCTACAGCACAACTCACAGCCATGCCGAATCCTTAACCCCCTGAGCGAGGTCAAGGATTGAACCTGCGTCCTCATGGATACTAGTCAGATTCGTTTCCACTGCTCCACGGTTGGAACTCCAAGTGTGTTTTAATCTATGTGTAATTTTTGATGAGGTATCCTCCAAATCGTATTCATCTTTTAGCCATTTTATAGATCTTTTAACCGCAGATAGTATGTAGATAAATTTAGTGCATGGGTGGTGTGAAAACTTTTTTAGGCTTTCTTTCAGCAGCTGCCTGCTGCTGACCTTTTTTCTTTAAAAAAATTATTTCACTTCTCTTTTTTAAAATCTCTTTATGCCTTCATATAGAAAGACTGATAATCAGTTAAGTGTCTAAAAGAGAGACAGCTGATAAAGGACAAAGAAAAGGTAATTTTTTCTATCCCAGAATCACAGTCTTAAGCAACTTAAATTTCAAAACAACCCCAGCAACTCTCTGACCCTGTATCTGCAATTGCCCAGTGGAGAAACAGTGTGTGATGTGCTAAGAATGATAGTTAAAGTATAAAAGTATGTGTTACTGATTTACTTCTCAAAATAAAAAACCCTAAAATGGATGAGTCAGTCTACAGGTCTGTCTGGAGAAACTTATAGTAGCCAACACCTGTTTGGTGCTACTGTGTCCAGGTATTGCTCCAAGCACTTTGCACCTATTCACTTATTTTATAGGAAGGAAATGGAGGAAGAGGAAGGCTGGGTAATGAGGACAGTGTCACACAGGAGGTGTGTCATGACCTGGGAGTCAGCCCCGTCTTATCCATCCAGAGCCCTTGCTTTAACCACCCGTTGTATTGCCCCTTCACAGGCAGTAACACAATCATGGGCAAAGGAATTGAGAAGGACTATATCACTGGTTGAAAACTATATTTTGCGCCAAGACTGAAGTAAAAAAATGAGAACCACTTTCCTGGAGTTCCCATTGTGGCGCAGCGGAAACGAATCCGACTAGGAACCATGAGGTTGCCCGTTCGATCCTTGGCCTCGCTCAGTGGGTTAAGGATCTGGTGTTGCCATGAGCTGTGGTATAGGTCACAGATGCGGCTCAGATCCCGAGTGGCTGTGGCTGTGGCAAAGGCCAGCAGCTGTAGCTCTGATCCAATCCCTAGCCTGGGAACTTCCATATGCCGTGGGTGTGGCCCTAAAAAGCTAAAATAAAATAAAATAAAAATAATGAAGACCTAGAAAGAGGAAATGAATGTCTCCAACTGGTGTAAGATGAGAGCAGTGTGGAACCCCAAAAAGAGGATCCAAGCCATCACTGAAATACTCCCCTGGGCACAGAGGTGAGCTGTTATGGCCAGTTCCTTAGAGGGGAGGAAGTGGGAATGACATGAGGGCTTTTAGAATTTTGTAAAGGAGTCCCCTTTGTGGCTCAGAGGTTAGCGAATCCGACTAGGAACCATGAGGTTGCAGGTTCCATCCCTGGGCTCGATCAGTGGGTTAAGGATCTGGTGTTGCTGTGAGCTATGGTGTAGGCCACAGACATGGCTCGGATCCCAAGCTGCTATGGCTGTGGTGTAAGCTGGCAGCTACAGCTCCAATTCCACCCCTAGCCTGGGAACCTACATATGCTGAGAGTGCGGCCCTAAAAAATAGAATTGTGTAAACTGCAGAATGGATTAGTCATTCTTTTTTTTTTTTTTTTTTTTTTTTTTTGCTTTTTAGGGCCACATGCATAGCATATGTAAGTTCCAGGGCTAGGGACTGAATCAGCTGCTGGCCTGCACCACAGCCACAGCAACATGGGATCTGAGCCATATCTGTGACCTCTACCATAGCTCAAGGCAGCACCAGATCCTTAATCCACTGAGCAAGGCCAGGGGTCGAACCTGCATCCTCATGGTTCCTAGTCGGATTCGCTTCCGCTGCGCTATGACGGGAACTCCGATTTAGTCATTCTTAAATCCCTTTGTTTTCTTCATCATAAGATCCTGAATTACATATTCTCTCTGGGAATATATGTATATTGACAACTGAACAGAATGACCCCTACCTGGTAATTACCATCTGTATTCTGATAGCTAGTCTCTGTGTTTATGTTTATGTGTATGTGTAATGTGCTCAGTCTGATTCCAGGGCCTGAGCAATGTGATATGCCTGTGTTTGTTAGTTTTAATCTGGAGATTATAATAAGCATGTGAAATCCCCTTATCGGGAATTTACTCTCCAGGGCATATTTGAAATGGCTTTGTCAGGTCTTCATGTTCCAGAATACTTATTACAAGCAGTTCACCTATTTCCATTTCACTGTGCTAAGTGTTAGGCTCGCTCACTAGCCAAAGAAAAGGCAGACATAATTTTAATGGGCAAAATGAGCAGTGTTCCAGGACCTGTTTTAACTACCAGCATTGCAGAGGCACCTCTGCCTCTTGTCTGTGTAGGACTGTGTGGGTGTACGAGCCCTGCAGATCGCAGCCTTCTGCGCAGTCTCCGTGGCTCCGGCTGTGAACTAAAACCGAAGATTCTGCTACCTGTTCTCACTATGAGGAGTGAGCTGAACCTGCCTCTAGAATATTTTTGTATCTGCCTTGATCAACTCTTTCATGAAAGATATTTGGCAATATGCCAGTGGTCGTGTCAACTGGTCATCCACCAAAAAAAAATCCATTCTGCCCTTCTTCCTAGGTGCATGGCTGCACCAAACTTAGAGCCCACCTGGTGGATAGATATGGCCACATGGCTGTGTTTTGTCTGATGGAATGTCGGAGTATGTGCACTTAGGTTTGGGGGCCTAAGCCTTGAGACCAAGCAGCGAAAGCCCTGGAGGTGGTGGGGTATCGGGTGGTTAGAAGGAACCTGAGTGCCCAGGTAACTGCATGGAATAGAGGCCACCTGCTGACTTGAAATGTCCCCTTTAGACTCTTGCCAAACTATTGTCCTGCTGTCGGATCTCTTTGCTGCATCAGCTCTGCCCCACCTCAGCGAACACAGTACCCAGTGGATTGAGCTGAGTTTACTGGAACAGGGTCCTGCTTGCTGATCATGAGGCAGAGCAGAGTGTAATCTGAGGCTTGACTCTAGAGTGACCTGCCAACATTTCATGAATCTTGGGTTCAGCAACTTGAAGTCTCCACCCACCTCTAACTGCTGGAGGCTCTCGCCCAGTAAGGATCTCCCAGTAAGCATCTAACAGTTGTTAACAGTCAGTTCGACTTGGGTCAGTTTGCAACATGCTTAGCTGAGCTCCGGGAGAGAGGCAGAAACACCAAGAATAACTCAGGTGTCTGGCTTGGGCAGCTGGGGGACAGAATGGCATTTTCTTTTTTTTAAATAATTTTATTGGAGTAGAGTTGACTTACAGTGTTGTATTCGTTTCAGGTGTACAGCAAAGTGAATCAGTCCTACCTAGAAAATCTATTCAGTAGTTTGTAATAACCTGTATGGGAAAACGTTTTCCCAGAGAACACTCGTGTCTTCTCCAGTTTCCAGAGGGAAACGCCTCGTAACCCAGGCATTTCGAGATTTTACAGAATTTGCTTGGAATCTGGAGGATCCCGAGAGGGGGCCATGGTGCAAGCCAGCACAATGGTATATCCTTAGCCCTGCAGGAAGAGCGCCTGTGCTAAGCGCCCTGCTCTGGAGAGCCCGATTCTGACCTCCTCTGGCTACACGCTCCCACGGGGCAAGGGGTCCGTGGGGCCCAGAAGGCCTGCTCACCTGTGTCCTGCACCACTTTCTTCTACACCATGCTCAGGGTGCCTGTGAGCCAGAAACATCTACCCAAACAGCCCCGAGCCTACCTCAGGACTCGCAGAGCCTGCTTGCTGGTTCAGTCCTAGGGCATACAGCCCACCTGGAGTCCACAGCCACAGTCCCCAAGGGCCCCAGAGGGACACAGGTTTACAAAGAGGTGTAGGTGTGAGTGGACGTGCATTTTAGGCTGGCCGCACGTGCACACAGGGCCTTTGCCGTGTGGAGTGAGCCAATGGGTAGGATTGGAAGGGGAGCTGCCTCTAGCCCAGGGTTGGGGGGCCCCGCAGCCAAGCAGCCAGCTGTCTCTCCACGTTCCCTCGTGGAGCCCCAAGGGTCTGAGAAAGCGAAATCTGAAACAACCTTTTCGAGTCATTCTAACCGTGTACTGGTCAGAGGAGGAGGGTCAAGCCTCTTTCACGTAATCGCTCATCACCCAACTTAGAGCTGTCAGTATTTAGATGTGTTACGCTGGCTTCTATTTACAGGCATACCTTATTTTATTGTACTTTGCTTTATAGACTTCACAGGTACTGCTTTTTATTCATTTTTTAACCAGCGGAAGGTTTGTGGGTTGTCAGATGATGGTTACGTTTTTTAGCAACCAAGTGTTTTAAAATCGAGGTGTGTGTATTTTTTAGACATAGTGCTATTGCACACTTAATGGACTACAGTATAATGTAAATGTAACTTTTATATACACTGAAAACCAGAACTGTGTGACTCACTTTTTTCCGTATTTGCTTTACTGCGGCGGTCTGCAGCCTAACCTTCGATATCTCTCAGGTGTGCCCGTGGACTCTTGCCCCGGATCCAGAGGGGTTCTGGGAAATGGGCTTTCTGAGGAAGGGTGGGGCTGGTGACTTCAGTTTGTGATAGTCACCACTTTCCTTGGTATAAATACTCCGACCCTGGGTTATTTTGAGCTAGTAATGTGATATCACTGCTGGAGTTGCACAGCTGGCTCCCCTGAGGCAGTCTGGGCAGGCCGCGTCCCAGTCCAAATCCACCAGGATTCGAGGCCGGGCTGGGCGGCATGGTGCCGTCTGGCTTGCCTCTCTTCTTCTGATCTCACTCTTTCTTCCACTCTCTTCCTCCCTTTTCCCTCTTAGAAGCAACATAGCTTCTCCTCTGTAATAATGTTACAGTCATTATGCCACAGGTGCGGCCCTAAAAAGACAAAAGACAAAAAGAAGGGAGGAGGGGTCCTGTCTTGGCACAGTGGAAACGAATCTAACTAGGAACCATGCGGTTGCAGGTTCGATCCCTGGCCTCAGTCAGTGGGTTAAGGATCCAGCATTGCCGTGAGCTGTGGTATAGGTCAAAGACGCGGCTCAGATCTGGCGTTGTTGTGGCTGTGGTGTAGGCCGGCAGCAACAGCTCCAATTTGCCCCCTAGCCTGGGAACCTTCATATGCCATGGGTGCAGCCCTAAAAAGAAAAAAACAAAACAAAACTTTACAGCCATCTTCTGTTGGTTGAGTCTGGCCTTGGGTCTGACCCTTCATCCTCACGAGACTTTCAAAGTATTCCTTTTCCCTTTTTTTTTTTTAACTTTGCTTTGTATGGCCGCACCCACAGCATGTGGAAGTTCCAGGCTAGGGGTCAAATCCGAGCTATAGCTGCCAGTCTACACCTCAGCCACAGCAACACCAGATCCTTAACCCACAGAGCACCAGGGACTGAATCCACATCCTCAGGTCAGGTGGGCATAAATTTTTAAAATAGTCCCTTGCTCTTAATGGATCTTTACATTCATATCATTTCTAATAGGGTAGGTGCCACTTTAGATGCTCAATGTCAGTCTCTTCTGATCATTACCAAATCAACTTATACGATACCTAACATTGATACTGGAATAGCAATGTGAGATTGTCAATGCTTTCTTAGAAGTAGTAAAAAAATCTAGGAGTTGGTTCACATTGTCAGTACTTATAATTTTGAAAGAAAGTGAAGAATGTTCTATTTCTGCCAATCGGTATAGTCTTTAGCCTGATAAACTGTTTCAGTATGCATTATGATTCTAATTATAAACTCCCTGGCGGCAGCAGCCGTGTTTATAATTTTACCTGAACTTGTGCCTAGTAGGATATTCCAAAGCACCCTATGCTCTTTTTTTTTTTTAGGGCTGCACCTGCAACATATGGAAGTTCCCAAGCTAGGGGTCGAATACAAGCTACAGATGCCAGCCTATACCACAGCCACAGCAACCTGGGATCTGAGCCCCGTCTGTGACCTACACCACAGCTCACGGCAACACCAGATTCTTAACCCACTGAGCAAGGCCAGGGCTTGAACCCTCATTCTCGTGGATATAGTTGGCTTTGTTACCACCAAGCCACAATGGGAACGCCTCTTGCTTTTTCTGAGAAAGGTTAAAAAGGAAGCTTTTTTTTTTTTCTTCTGCTTTTTAGGGCTGCACCTCGAGGCATGTGGAAGTTCCCAAGCTAGGGGTGGAATAGGAACTACAGCTGCCGGCCACAGCCACAGCCACAGCAACACCAGATCCAAGCCGCATCTGCAACCTACACCACAGCCTACATGACGCAGGATCCTTAACCCACTGATTGAGGCCAGGGATCGAACCCACAACCTCATGGTTCCTAGTCGGATTCATTTCCGCTGTGCCACAAAAGGAAGCTTTTTCTCTTGAAGGTTTGTGTGCTGCGAAGATAGCTGATGGTACAAAAACCCCATTTTTATTGTGGATCAAGGAAAGGAGGTAGTACATAGAAGTCTTAATGGAAAAATTAACAGACGAAATAGGGAACAGTCTTTCATAGCATCAAAATAGTCCTCAAATCATAGCCTAGTAGAATCCCTACCTTGTTTCCAAGAAAAATTTTAACTAATGCTGAAGACGTGGGGTTCTAGGGAAAACATTGTGTTTTCCCTGCTGAACACTCTTATGCACATGTAAGTACTTGCTGGAGGAGAAAACTTTCTACCCAAGGACAGTTTGGAGATGCTCATTTTCCAGTCATTATATTCTATTACATCTCTTAATGACCAGTGCAGAGGTGGGTCTGGGTCCCTAGGCAGGAGGGTATCCAGATAACTCAGGACGGCTCGCCCACCATGTCCTCAATGACGCGTTCCTCAACCACACTCTTCACATCAGACGCACAGTGAGAGGAGGGCTCCACGTCTCCTGATCTCAAAACAGTCTTGAGGAAGTTGAGAAAATGGCGGCGACACTTCTGTGAATCCCTGGGTGCCTGTTCATTGTTCTCCTCCAAGGAAAACATTCTAATGCCTTGTATAGAATATTTGGAATATCTTGGACCTTGTCCTTGAAGATTTCTTTGGCTTTTTCAATGGCAAATCTTATATGAGGCTTGTGGTCCTGAGCTCAGGAGCAAGGGAGCCCCTGTTCCACCACACGAGGCAGTAGTGGTTGTTTCACTGAATTTCACATCCATAGCCTTTGAAGCTCTTAAGGAAGGTCCGAGATGCTTTGCTCCGTCCGCCATCCTCCCCGTGCAGAGCATACCTTAGATTTTCCAGCCCTCAGTGTGCTTGTGCTCAGGACAGGGCACACAGTGCAAGGTCTCTTTCCAGCTTCTTAGGACATGCTCCTAGCAAAATGTGTCCATCTTCAGCTGCAGTTGGTTTTGTCATAGCGTGTAAACGAAGAGCATCAACAGAGCAGGTCTGGTCTCCTTGAAATCTGGTGGCTAGGAGGCGGCCGTCTTCCTTATGTGATGTCTGTAGTCAGAGCTCTCAGACCAGCCCCCAGAGGCCAGCTTCAGTAGATCCACACTGTTTTTTCAATAACTTCCCCCTTATTTGTGAAGTTTATGTGGCTGAGACCATAGGCCGATGAGGTTTTATGAGACGGAACACACACCGATTTTAATATCTATGGGCTTTGCACACACGATCCCAAAAGTGTACCTTCATTGCAGGCAGGATGTTTATTCTAGCCCAAGATAGAGGAATTCCACATACACTTGTTGATTAACTCAGGATCCTTGACTCCAAGGGACAAACTCTGCTCTTTGTTTGCTCTCAGTTCTTTTGACATTATTCTAAGAAATCACAAGGGTGGATCCAGACTGTATGAGTCTATGTATATGAAGTTCTAGAATCAGCAAAATGGATCTATTGTGCTAGAAATCAGATCAGTGGACAGGCTGGGGGAGGACTGACTACAGTGGCACACAGGGACCTTCTAAGGTTGTTGAAAACATTCTTGACAGATGTATACATTCATCAGAGCGCAGCAAACTGTCCAGTTAAATGTATGCATTATATTGTATGTAAATAACATATCAATTATAAATTTGATTTTTTTTCTTTTTACAGCTGTACCTGTGGCACATGGAAATTCCCAGGCTAGGGTCAAATCAGAGATGCAGCTACCAGCCTACACCAGAGCCACAACAACGCCAGATCCCAGCCACATCTGCAACCTACACTGCACCTTGCAGCAACACCAGATCCTTAGCCCACTGAAGGGGGGCTAGGGATCGAACCCACACCCTCGGGGAGACTGTCGGGTTCTTAACCCACTGAGCGAAAACAGGAACTCCAGATTTGATTTTTAATCTTTTTTATTGCCTTTGAAATTTTTCACAAGTGTCATATCATTCTAAGGGTTGAATATCCTGAACATTGCCTTTCAATCCATGACCTCACTTGAAATTTAATCCCTTCCAACTTTTGTGCATATCCTTTCATATCTGAGTTTACTAGAGAATTTTATTCAGCTGCCAAGTGGGTCTCTTTAGATAATTCTCCTTTATTTCCTATCCAAAACCATCCATGTGTGCAAGATGTAGAATTCCACTTAAAGTACTTCTCCCAAACACGTATCATCTTCCCTTTGCGGGGGCGGGGGGAGGGTTCTATCCAGCGAGTCCTTTTTATCAAAAAATTTTAGATCTGTCCTACCAAAGTCTAGATGTATGTCTGCTCCCATGCAGCTGCCCCTACCACGAACTCTAGAGTAACTTGATCATTCTCTTCCCACAGTTCCTGTCACTTCCACTTCTCAGACCAGTTCCTTCTTGTGGCCGGCATTCGGTTCTTTCTTCCTCTACTTTCTGAGAAAACTCCAGTTTGAAAAAAATTGGTGACCCCTGGAACATGGTGTTTTTAGATAAAAAGGATATCACAGCTCAGTAATGACCCGATCACTTGTTGTATGAGATGTCTAAGGTTTTTTGGTTTTGTTTTGTTTTGTTTTTCCTTTTTTAGGGCCGCTCCTGTGGCATATGGAGGTTTGCAGGCTAGGGGTCTAATCGGAACTGTAGCTACTGGCCTACACCACAGCCACAGCCACAGCAACACCAGATCCAAGCCGCGTCTGACCTGCACCACAGCTCACGGCAGTGCTGTATCGTTAACCCACTGAGCAAGGCCAGGAATCGAACCCGCAACCTCATGGTTCCTAGTCGGATTCGTTAACCACTGAGCCATGACGGGAACTCCGAGATGTCTAAGGTTTTAAGGGCTGAGCTGTTTGCCCAAAGTCAGTTAATAAAACTCTGCACTGAAACAGCATCTCCCTCAGGCCTCTGCGTACTGTTGGGCAGGTTGTTTATTTCCCAAGGTCAGCCAGCTGCAGGCTGAGCGGGGACTAAATTTAGTCTGTGCTCTGTTTCCTTTGCCAAAGCCATGAGTCCTGCACCCCTCCTTAGAAGAGAGAGCCTCTCTCCAGTTTTCATAAAACTATCCTTTGGCTAATAGTGGCTCTGATCTATAAGTTAATTTTCTTCCAAATTATTTCAAATTTAAATGTTATTAGAATAATCTTCATTAGGAAGAAATTTCGAATTTTTATTTTAAAAGAATTAGTACCCTATAACTTTTACATTCTTCATAATTCTTATCCCATCTTTTCCAAATGCTGTTTTGTGAATTTTTAAGCAATAGGATATGCCCAGATTTGATGGGTTTTTTGTTTGTTTTTGCTTTTTAGGGCTACACCCGAGGCATATGGAAGTTTCCAGGCTAGGGGCTGAAATCAGAGCTACAGCTGCCAGCCTACACCACAGCCATAGCAACGCCAGATCCTTAACCCACTGAGCGAGGCCGGGGATCGAATCCTTATCCTCATGGGTACTAGTCAGATTTGTTTCTGCGGAGCCATGACGGGAACTCCTAGGTTTTTTGGGGTTTTCTCCCCCCACTTTTTAGGGATTTGATGTATTTTGCTTCAACTCTTTAAGAAACAGGAGCCCAGCTGCAGATCCAGTCCAGGGTCACAGGATCCAAGACTCAGCTTGGGGATGAGACGTCCTGGCCTAGGACTGCAGGGGAGGAGCAAGGGAAGGCTGAGGTCCCTACCATGTAGGGCAGGTCTCGGTCTGACATAAAGGACCTGAGCCCAGGGAGACCGGACCTTAATCCTGAGGAGAAGACAAGCAGGTCAGAGAGCTCAGTTCAGAGACAGAGCCTGGAAAGGCTCCCGGAGACAGTGAGTGGGAGGTATCCTTACGCAGGGTGCCTCCTCGTGCCTCGATGAGTCTGGAATAGAGCAGAAGGCCTAGCGGACCTGTCAAGTCGTTGTAAAAATGCCCCTGGAGGTCAGGACTGAGCACTTACCCAAGAGAGACTGGATTAACCCAGAAGTCGTCCCTGGTTACCTTTCATTGGAAAATCGGTATTTGGGGATCTCTCCCTCACTCTACCACCCCATCTGCCCACCAGAGGAAATAGAACTCTCAGAACAAGAAGGGAACAGTTATAGAGAAGAAACGCTGCATTTTTCTCGACCTTTGATGCAATTTAACGTTCTTGCCCTGGTCTTTCTGATTCCAGAAGGCACGCTGTGCACCAGATCCAGGAGTCACAGAGTTGAAATATTAACTCAGTGTCTTTGGAGGCCCCTGAGGTTGGCTTTTGTGCATAGACAAAGATCATTCTGAGGTTACTGTGTTTTTAAAATGAATATTTAATTTACCAAATTTGCAGTCTAAAAATTTATGTTAAGATTTTAAGTTCAACTTAGAATTCTTATTCTTTTAAAAATAGAGCAAATTCTGGAGTTCCCGTCGTGGCGCAGTGGTTAACGAATCCGACTAGGAACCATGAGGTTGCGGGTTCGGTCCCTGCCCTTGCTCAGCGGGTTAACCATCCGGCGTTGCCGTGAGCTGCAGTGTAGGTTGCAGACGCGGCTCGGATCCAGCGTCGCTGTAGCTCTGGTGTAGACCGGCGCCTACAGCTCCGATTCAACCCCTGGCCTGGGAACCTCCATATGCCATGGGAGCGGCCCAAGAAATAGCAACAACAACAACAACAACAAAAGACAAAAAAAAAAAAAAATAGAGCAAATTTTAAAAACCACTTTGAGGAGTTCCCTCATGGCTCAGTGGGTTAAGGATCTGGTGTTGTCACTGCTGTGGCTCTAGGTTCGATCCCTGGCCCAGGAGCTTACACATGCCATGGGCATGGCCAAAAAAAAAAAAAAACTTTGAAAAGCCTTAAATATTATTTGGTGCTATTTACAAATGTTATATAAGTAAACTTTCTAGAAACTTTTTTTTTTAATTTTAGGGCTACACCCATGGCATATGGAGGTTCCCAGGCTAGGGGTCGAATCAGAGCTGCAGCCACCAGCCTACGCCAGAGCCACAGCAATGACAGATCCAAGCCACGTCCTCGACCTACACCACAGCTCAAGGCAACACCGGATCCTTACCCATTGAGCGAGATCAGGGATCAAACCTACAACCTCATGGCTCCTAGTCAGATTCGTTAACCACCAAGCCACAACGGGAACTCCACCTTCTAGAAACTTTTAAAGTACATTTATAAATTTAATATATATTATCTTCTTCATAAATGTATAATTATTTGATTTAATGTCAAAACTTCCCTGGGGATCTACATAATGCGTAGAAATCTAATAAATCAAACGTGAAAAATAGGGATTTTTAAGTTCTTAAATGATTCCGTAAAAATGTGACTTAAAAGCAAAAGAGTAAGTCACTACTCCTTTTGACATTTAATTTTTTTATTATTTTATTTTATTTTCCTTTCTTGGCTGCCCCATGGTATATGGAATTCCCTGGGACCTAAGCCACAGCAGCAATGCCAGATCCTTGACCCACTTTGGCCGGGCTAGGGATTGAACCTGTGGCCCAGGGCTCCCAAGACGCTGCCAATCCCACTGCACCACAAGGGAACCTCTATCCCTTTGACATTTTAAAATGAAATCACAAGACCGATCTCTTGTTCCAACAGGACAAATTCTCTTAAACATCACAACTACTTAAAACACTCAGTATGCATAGGTTCTCCGTTAACACAAAAATATTAATACCACAGGTGTTATCCTCATAAACATTTCTATTTTTAAATCTAAATCTTCCCAGGGTTGAAAGATGACTTGTACTCTATCATTGTGCGCATGCAGCCATAACAAAATACTACAGACTGGGTGGCTTAAACAACAGAAATTTATTTTCTCACAGTTCCGGGGGCTTGAAGTCCAAGATCAAGGTGTCTGCTGAGGCCACGGTGTCTTCTGATGGTCTCCTTCTCTCTGGGTCCTCGTGCGCTCTCCCCTGTCAGCATGCATCCCTCAGGTTCCTTGTTTGTCCAGATTTCCTTTTATAAGGATACTAGCCCTAGTGGAGGTTAAAACTGCAACCCGAGGCTTTGGTGGTCGGGGGACCGTTCGGCCCATACCACCAGCCAAAGACACCTGTGCCAACCCGAGCAATTTGGGGGACGGCTTTTCAAGGCTGGGTTCTTTGTGGTGACCCTGATGCAGGGCCCTGTTTGGGGTGACTGGGAGGAGGTGATTCTGAGGCCAGTAGAATGCACATCGTCTCCCTCCCTGACCAGGTCCGTCTTCGCCTTGCCCTGGAGGACTGCACCCTACCCGGGCTGCTTGAGCAGAGTTTGTATTTCTTCAGTTCTTAAGGTTAATAGACAGTTGACCCGTGAAGAACCCGGGGGTTAGAGGTGTCGTGACATTGAGTATAATTTGTAGTTGGCCCTCCCTACCCCCAGTTCCTCCATATAGGCAGGTCCTCATCCACGGAATCAACCAGTCTCGGATCATGTGGTGCAGTAGTATTTACTATCGGAAAAACCCCATGTGTAAGCGGATCTTCACAGTTCAACCCTGTGTTCAAAGGTTCACTCTAGTATCTCCTACTCAGCACCAAAGCCTGTGAACCAGGTGAGAACCTTGCGGTCTTTCTGTATTCTTCTTTTTTGGTATCGCAAAACTCTTTCAAAATTATTAAAAGAGTTAAAATTGTTTTAAAGATGTTAACATTCTTTCTCTCTTTTTCTTTCTTTTTTTTTTTTTTTTTTTTTTTTTTCCTTTTTAGGACCACACCTGCAGCTTATGGAGGTTCCCAGGCTAGGGGTCTAATCAGAGCTGCAGTCTCTGGCCTACACCACAGCCACAGCAACGCGGAATCCAAACCGCATCTGTGACCTACCCCACAGCTCACAGCAACACCGGATCCTTAACCCACTGAGCAAGGCCAGGGATCAAACCCACACACCTCATGGTTACTAGTCAGATTTGCTTCCACTGAGCCACAGTGGGAACTCCTGAAAATTATTTCTTTCAAACTTTTTATTGTACTAGTTTTCAAATATCCGGAAATTTTGAAAAAATAAGTAAAAATCCCATATATCCTCCACTTTTTGCCATATTTGCTTTTTTTCTCACTCTCTCTTTATGTATGTGTTTGGCTGAGCTTTTTGAAAATGAGTGGTAGAGAGGAGTTCCCATCGTGGCTCAGTGGTTAACGAATCTGACTAGGAACCATGAGGTTGCAGGTTCGATCCCTGGCCTTGCTCAGTGGGTTAAGGATCCAGCATTGCCTTGAGCCATGGTGTAGGTCGCAGATGAAGCTTGGATCCCACGTTGCTGTGGCTGTGGCATAGGCTGGTGGCTACAGCTCCAATTCGCCCCCTAGCCTGGGAACCTCCATATACCTTGGGAGTGGCCCTAGAAAAGGCAAAAAGACACATACAAAAAAAGAAAATGAGTGGTAGAGAGAAAATGGATGTATATACATTGGATGTATATACATGTATGACTGGGTCACTGTTGTACAGCAGACATTGGCACAACACAGTGAATCAGCTATACTTCAATAAAAATAAAAAATTTTTAATTAAAAAAAGAAAATGACATGTAAGGATAACCTGACCCCCTTGCTGTACAGTGGGAAAATAAAAAAATTATTAAAAAAAAAAAAAAAGAGAGGATTAAGATGACGGAATAGAAGGACTGGAGCTCAACTTCTCTCCTAAAAACAACAAAATTCACAACTAAAAGCTGAGCAATCCCCACTCAAATGGACCAGAGACCTTAAAAAAGATACCCAACTCCCGAAGAAAAAGAGGAGGCCACATCAAGAGGTAGGAGGGGCGATTTTGCAGTATAAACATCCCCATACCTCCTGGGTGGGAAGCTCCACAGACTGAAAACTAACTGGCTCACAGAGAGGGATTCACCTACCAGAGTGAGAGTTCTGAGCCCCACATCAAACTCTCACGTGTGGGGATCTGGCACTGGGAGAAAGAGCCCCTGGAGCATCTGGCATTGAAGGCCAGCGGGGCTTGTGCGCAGGAGCTCCACAGGACTGGGGAAAATGGAGACCCCATTCTTGAAAGGCACGTACTGACTTTCACGTGCACTGGGTCCCAGGGCAGAGCGAGGTCTCCACGGGAACCTAGGTCAAACCTGACTGCAGTTCTTGGAGGACATCCTGGGAAAACAGGGGTGAATGTGGCTTGTTGTGAAGGAGGGACATTGAAGGCAAAGGTCTTGGGAATATTCAGCAGCTGCCTTTCTCTGGAGGGAGCCATTTGGGGAAAATCTGGCCCCACCCATCAGTGCTGAGAAGCCCCAGGGCAAACAACCATCACAGCCCCACCCCTCAGTAAACAGGCTACCTAAAGACCCCTCAGGCACACAGCTGCCTCTAATCCCATCCAGAGACTAAGCCCCACCCACCAGAGGGATAGGAATCAGCTCCACCTACCAGTGGGCAGGCATCAGCCCCTCCCATCAGGAAGCCTACACCAAGCCCCCCATACCGACTTCAGCCACAAGGGGCGCAGACACCAGAAGTAAGAGAAGCTACAGCTCTATTATCTGTAAAAAGGTCACCACACCAATAACCTATAAAAATGAAAAGACAGAGAACTATAACTCAGATGAGGGAGAAAGTAAAAACCCCAGAAAAACAGCTAAGTGATGAGGAGATTCTCAGCCTCCAGGAAAAAGACTTTAGATTGTTGATGCTGAAGATGATGCAAGACATTGGAAATAAACTGGAGGCAAAGATGGATAACTTACAGGAAACACTGACCAAAGAGATACAAGATATCAAACTTAAGAAGAGATGCAAAATACAATAACTGAAATAAAAAACTCACTAGAAGCAGCTAACAGCAGAATACAGGAGGCAGAAGAACGAATAAGCGAGGTGGAGGACAGATTAGTGGAAATTACGGAAGCAGAACAGAAAAGAGAAAAAAGATTGAAAACAAATGAAGAGAGTCTCAGAGAACTCTGGGACAACGTGAAACGCACCAACATCCGTATTATAGGGGTGCCAGAAGGAGAAGAGAGAGAGAAGGAGACAAAAAATATTCCAAGAGATAATAGCCGAAAACTTCCCTAACATGGGAAAGGAACCACTTACTCCAATCCAAGAAGCACAACGAGTACCATATAAAATAAACCCAAGGAGGAATATACTGAGACATATATTAATCAAACTAACCAAAATTAAAGATGAAGAGATAATCTTGAAAGCAGCTAGGGAAAAGAAACAAGTAACATATAGGGGAACCCCAATAAGGTTATCGGCAGATTTTTTTCGGCAGAAACTCTGCAGGCCAGAAGGGAGTGGCATGATGTACTTAATGTGATGAAAGGAAAAAGCCTCCAACCAAGATTACTTTACCCAGCAAGGCTCTCATTCAGATTTGAAGGAGAAATCAAAACCTTCACAGATAAGCAAAAGTTGACAGAATTCAACAATACTAAACCAGCCTTACAACAAATACTAAAGGAACTTCTCTAGGCAGAAAAGACAAGACAGCAACAGGAAACAAAAATTCCACAAATGACAAGGCTCACCAGTAAAGGTATATATACAGTAAAGATATGAAATCATCCATGCACAATTATACCACCAAAATCAGAAATCATGAGAAGAGGTGGGTACAAATGCAGGAAACTGGAGATGAACTTGCAATTAAGAGAACAACAACTTAAAACGATCTCATATACATACAGACTCTTATATCAAAACTTCCGTATAACTGCAAACCAAAAATCCACAATTGATACACAAACAAGGAATCTCTGGAGAAGAAATATATCTCACAGTAAATAAGTGCATAACCCACCATGAAGGGGGTCATTTGACATCATTCTTGGAATGCTGAAGTATTCTTACATCTGATTCTGATTTCCTCTCCATCAAAGAATTTATGATAATTATAATTAAATAATGCAACTGTACAATTAAATAATATAGTTCTACAATTGTATTTTTTTTTTTTGTCTTTTTGCCATTTCTTGGACCGCTCCCGTGGCATATGGAGGTTCCCAGGCTAGGGGTCCAATCGGAGCTGTAGCTGCCGGCCTACGCCAGAGCCACAGCAACGCCAGATCCAAGCCACATCTGCAGCCTACACCACAGCTCATGGCAGCGCCGGGTCCTTAACCCACTGAGCAAGGGCAGGGATCGAACCCGAAACCTCATGGTTCCTAGTCGGATTCATTAACCACTGTGCCACGACGGGAACTCCTAATTGTATTATTAGTAACCATTTCTCTCCATGGTACAATGTAAAGTCTATAATGTCTTTTTTATCACATCACCTAGAATGGTGTAATGCCTTTATTGAAGAATCAATAAGATGTAACAAATTGTGAGGACATATTTATATAGATACACTATTTCTTAACCAATTTATGCATTTTATGTTTTACTTATTTTCAGAGGGTGTATTATTTTTGCTATTCTTACCAGTTAGGTTATTCTTTTTATTATGCTATTAAAATACTTAATGGTATATAAGGCTTTCTTTATAAATTTTAGTTTATTATAATATACACAATTTTGATATAATGCTAATTTTTAAAGAAAAATTAAAATGTAATAGATAATACTAAATAGTAAAGATGAAAGCCATACAAAATGGGATAAAGTATAGAATAAATTTCCTATTTGTCTCAGCGTATTTTCCATTCCACTTCTCCAGAGGGAGTCACTTAATCTGTTTCTTAAGATCCATAATATAATAATCTGTGTGAATGTAATTGTGTTTAAGTCTATGTATTTTATTTTGTAAAAAAAAAAAAGAAAAAAGAACCCCCCCAAAAAGAAAATGAGTGGCAGACATCATGACTTTTCACTGTCGTGTGTCCTGACCTCCTAGAAACAAAGGCAGTCTCTTTGGTCTACACACCTAATACTATTGTCATACCTAAGAAAATCAGTAATAATGCCACAGTACAATCTAATATACCATTTATATTTGAATTTTACCAATCCCAAGGATTTTTTGGTAAGATTTTAATTTTTTTCTATTATAGTTGATATACGATGTTCTGACCATTTCTGCTGTACAGCAAAGTGACCCAGTCACACACGCACATACACGCACACACACACACGCGCACACATATATACGTTCTTTTTCTCACATTATCTTCCATCATGTTCCATCACAAGTGACTAGCCAAGGATGTTTTGATAGCCGCTTCTTTTAAGCGAGCATCCTACGTTGCATTTACATTTGGTTATTTTGTATCCCTAGTTTCTCTACCTCCTCGCCACCCAAAATCGACTTTCTTAAGAATTTAGGTCGGTGGTCTATAGCATGGCTTGAATTCTGGGTTTGTCTGACTATTTCTTCATAGTCACTTAACTAACTTCTCTATCCCTGCCTTTCCCATAAATTTCAAACTAGAAGTTAGGTCTTAAGGCTTAATTCAATCTGATCCAAGTTACACACTATGTGAGGAAATAGTGAAGCTGATGCTTCGTGCTGCACCTCAGCAGAAGGCTTATGAGGTCAGAATGCCCCATTACTCATGGTGTTTGGTCACCTGGCTACGGTGGTAATTGCCAGGTTTCTCTGTGGTAACAGCTTTCCCCCTTTGCGTCAGTAAACACTCTGTGGGCTAAGTCTTGGGCACCATGGGGGTGTTCCATTCCCTAAAAGACTTTCACCGAATTCATCAGTGGCCGTGGTCTAAGTCTCTTATTACCCTGGAGGACACAACAGTTTTTCAATTCTATGATTCTTTCTCTGTTATTAACTGCCATTCTTTTTCGTTATTAACACCCTCCTCTTTTTCTTCTTTTACTTTTTCTCTTTCCCTACCATCCTCTATTTCTTCCTCTTTTTCAAAGTGACACTATAGATTCATGGGTTGTTACTTATCCAATGTGTTGTAATTCATTTATTCATTATTTTCTTTTCTAATGCTTAAGTTATCCAAAATCTGGCCAACAGAAGCCCATTCACGCTCACTCTCATGGACTTTTAAATTTTCCATCATTTGTTTCAAACACTTGCTCATGTTCTGGTGCACAGAATATTCCAGGTTCACTTTATGCCGTCCTTGTCTCAGATGTGGAATCTGCCATTTCTCAAAGATATTCCAATCCTTTATACTGAGGAGTGTTTCCTAGAAACCAAGATGTGGGTGTTAGCCAAATGTGTTGCTGGGATGTCATTGTTTCTAGACTCTTTCAGTGGAGAGAACTAGGGAATATACTTGCAGTAAGTACATGGTGATATTTTCAATTCAAATCTAAATTTAAAGAATTTGGGGGGAGTTCCCTTCCGTGGCTCAGCTGTTAACAAACCCAACTAGTATCCGTGAGGATGCAGGTTCAATCCCTGGCCTCACTCAGTGGGTTAAGGATCCAGTGTTGCCACGAGCTGTGATGTAGGTTGTAGACGCAGCTCGGATCCCAAGTTACTGTGGTGTGGCCTAGGCCAGTGGCTGTAGCTCTGATTTGACCCCTAGCCGGGGAGTTTCCTCATGCTGCAAGTGTGGCCCTAAAAAGTAAAATAATAATAATTTCTAAATGGTTTTATTTCATGTTTATATTTGTTTTCTCTTACACTGAAAATCATGATCCAAAGAACATTAATGTATTTACCTATTTGATTGATTTGTGTAAGTAAATATTAGGGTAACTCTTTCTTTCCCCAGGGATATACAGTAGCAGGCTAAGGTGGGCAAAGTGCATGGGAAAGGTCAGATCTTATAGGTACGATTTTACATGGTGGCTTGCAAAGTGAAAACACCTTACCCTGAGTCAACAGTGGCTGTGTTCATGGAGTAAAATGGAAGATCCACACATATTTTTAAAGTCAAGCATGCAACTTCAGAGGAATGTTTAACTCAGGGAGTTCAAGTTAGGCTGCTTCAGCTTATTTCCTCTAACCTCCCAGAGGTGTCTCCCTCCTTCTCCGTCCTTCATGGATCCTCAGCCAGAAAGTCTGAGAAGTGCTGGCCTTAGAGCACAAATCTGTATTTCGTCCATGAGGGCTGGGTGGGAACCTTTCTTCTTAGTTGTCTGCAGGGTCTGTTCTCGTGTAAACCATTCCAGTTCTGCTGACCGCCCTCCCAGTTTTGAGGGGGGAGTTTGCCAAGCTAGTCTAGGCTCATGGCAAATGCACTGGGGTGGGCTTCCTTGGTTCATAGTTCTTACGACTATTTGCAGATTTTCTTGGGTTTTTTTTTTTTTTTTTTTTTTGGTCTCTTTTTTTTTTACTTTTCTAGGGCCACTCCCACGGCATATGGAGGTTCCCAGGCTAGGGGTCCAATCGGAGCTGTAGCTGCTGGCCTACACCAGAGCCACAGCAACGCCAGATCCAAGCCACATCTGCAGCCTACACAACAGCTCATGGCAGCGCCGGGTCCTTAACCCACTGAGCAAGGGCAGGGATCGAACATGCAACCTCATGGTCCCTAGTCGGATTCGTCAACCACTGCGCCACTACGGGAACTCCATCTTCTTTAATGCGATGGTTCAAAGTTCGACTTTACCATTTATTTATCTGTGGCTTCTACAAAGCCGGTGCCCTTCGACCGTGCCTGGGAAATGCAGGTCCTGTTGTCCTCGTTAAGCAGGAATGGCACCTCACAGTAACGTGTGCTCTTCCTGGATCAGCCCTCCCCTTCCTGGCAACTCAGCAAATCATGGCGCCAGGAAAAGGACACATCACAGCCAGGTGCTAGCACTAGGACCATCTGCTCCTTTGGGGAGAGAGCTTGAATGGGCTCCAAGATGAAAATGGACTTCCCTCACTTGCAGTATACCAACCCGTGTTGAGTTACCCAATAGACAAAGTATGCATTTTTGACAACTACTAAAGCAGAGGCATTCAGAAATGTTTCTGGAAAGCTACTTAGATATTTTCCTCAACACATCAAATTTGTCACCGGAGGAAAAACCAAACCTTATTTTATGATTTGGTTTGGTTTTACATGTTAATTACAGAGAAGGGGAAAAAGAGAGAAATCATCTCCTTACTGTTCAAGAGCCCTTTGTGGTTTCCATGGGAACAAACAGGTAGGGGAGGAGGAACAGGGTGAGGATTGGCTAATAGTGAATTCAGCAGGCTCTGGACTGTAGGGTCTGTCCCTAGCTGTCTGGTACCCGGCCCTGAAGCGACTAGGGCAGGTGGACCGTGGCCCAGTGTATAGCAGCTGGGCAGAGGATATGGACTCTGGGCAGATTGGTTCACATATGAAGGCATGTCACATACCATCTCTAGAGCAGGGCACCTTGGAGCGGCAGTCTCCCCAGGGTTAGTGAGGCTTCGGATATCAAAGCATCAAATACAGAAACCAGATAATGTGGTTATTACACTTGTCAGTGTTTGTCCTACTTTTTAATGTCAAGCTAAAAAACAATAACCTTCACACTGATGTGTCTTAAAATATACATCTACCTTTAATTTTGCCTAAATTTTAAGCCTACTTTCTTATTACTAAGTACCACACACGTCCCCAGTATATTTTATTTCAGTGTGGTTTGTTTCATTTGATGTGTTACTTATTGCTGCGTACCCCAAAATTTGTGACTGAAAACATCAAGCGCTTATTATTTCACAGTATATGTGGTCAGGAATTCTGGTGTGACTTAGCCAGTGGTTCTGTTTGAGATCCATCGGGGCCTCTGTGCTGTCGAGGCTGGACAGGGAAGGATCTGAGCCCACTTGTGGCTGTGAGAAGGCCTCAGTTTCTTGCCACATGGGTCTCTTCACAGAGTTACTACAGGATAGGGCAGTTGACTCCCAAGAAAGAGGGAGAGGAAGCCCCAAGAAGCCACAGTCTTTTTATAACCCAATCTTGGAAATGACATCCCAATTTCTGCCATATTCTGTTCATTAGAAGGTAGTTACTAGGTCAACCCCAAACCTAAGGGGAAAGGGCATGAATTCCAACGGTGAATCACTGGGGATTGTCCTCAAGTCTGCCTGCCACAATTCATAACTTTATTTCAACACAATTGCTTTTCTTTGTAATTTGATGTATTTTTTTTGGCATTTAAATCATTATTCTAAAAAAGGGCTCAAAGGCTTCTCTAGCTGTACACAGCAAATATAGCTTAAGAGACTCTGCTCTAGTGACAGACAGATCAGGGTTCAAACCCTGCCACACCTACCAGCCATATGTACCTTCAGCAATTGCTTCATCTTTGCATCCACTGTTGTTCCAACAATAAGATAAAGGTAATAATAATAATATGCATCACAGACAGGTTGTAGGGATTAAACGAGACTGTGCATATAAAGTATTAACATTCTGCTGAGTATATTAAGTACCCAATAAATGCCAGCTATTTATCAATACAGAAGAGAATGTGTATGAATCTCACACACACGCACAGTTGTCTGTTTCACATAATTACAAACCCCGGGGTCATGTTTGTTGATGGTTGTTTTCCATATTTTCCTCCCTGTTGTATACCTTAAATGTCTTAGGGAACATATGTGATGAAGCCCAATGTTTGTACCTGCTCCTACACCAAAAAGGCCCATGTAAAATCTAAGTATTATTGTACCCAGCAGTAAAAATATAAATCACATCAGCAGAAGGACCAAACGATGAGCCCAAATGGTCCATGGAGAGGGGATGCATCGATCAGGGAGCTTCTCATTGACAGAATCTCAAGCCTGACAGTTTGCATTTGCAACCAGTAGAACACCTGCTGGGCAGAAGTCAGCTAAGTAGTGGAAGAGGAATCGGGGCAAGATCAGTCTTTCCCATTAGTCGTTGCAGTTGAGAAAGGAGGAGGCGGAGAAGGGATCCCAGCTACCCTGTTGCCGCGTAACCTGTTCGCCAAGCCCTTTTAACAGAGGGAGCTGGAAACCCAAGGGAGTCAAGAATGGCTCGCTGCCTCCATGTGTTCATTCCTGTGCGTCTGAACACCAGGAAGATGGGACGTGAAAGAGGCAGGCCAACTCTGGGTGCAGCTGGAAACGGCTGGCTCACCCACTCTGCAGAAGCCTCTGGCTGGCGTTCCTCCGCTGCTGTGGGCCTGCCTCCGTAGCAGGCACTCGGATCATGTCACAAAGGGGGCGCCTGTCACCGTGGAGCAGTAAGCATGACAGGTCAGTTCTGATTTCCCAGCAACCACGAGGGGAAACTGAAAATTCTTTGTTCCTCTGCGCTCCCCGCCCCCCCTGCCAGCTCACTTTCATTTCGCGGGCACAGCTGTTCGAAACCGTACCAGAGAATTGGACTTGAAGTATCTTGATTAGCACTCGAATTAAAATTAAAGCACTCAAGCAAAGGGTACCTGGGGATCTCTCTGTATTATCTCCTACACCTGCATGTGACTCTGTAATTATCTCAAAAAGTATAATTTAAAAAATCAAGCTAGAGTGTACCGTGACAGGAGGAAAGAACACCACCTGCCCCTCCAAAAAAAAAAAAAAAAAAAGCCCCATCCTGAAAATCACCTTTTTGTTGATTTTGTTAGATGACCCTCCTCAGCCAAGCTACGCCCACGTAGATACTGTTCTTTGTCAAGTGGAAGGTCATGCATCAGAAAATGACACCTGCTCCTCTTTCTTTCTCCTCGCCAGTCTAAGTTCCTCAGTAGCAACTGTAAAGAATACCTCTGGTGGAGAGTTCCCATGGTGGCTCAGCAGTTAATGAACCCAGTTAGTATCCACGAGGATGCAGGTTCTATCCTGGGCTCCCTCGGTGGGTTAAGGATCCAGTGTTGCCGTGACCTGTGGTGTAGGTCGCAGACGCAGCTCGGATCCCGGGTTGCTGAGGCTGTGGCTGTGGTGCAGACCGGCAGCTCCAGCTCCGATTAGACCCCTAGCCTGGGAACCTCCATCTCCCTCAGGTGTGGCCATAAAAAACAAAAAACCAAGGAAAACAAAAAAACAACAACCACCCACCTCTGGTGGTATAAACAAGGACTGCTAAGAGTATTTGCCCCGGAGAGGAGGGACCAGGAGAGAAAAGAAGATACACCTGTCAAGATCCTTTCGGACTTTTAAATTTCATATCATGTGTGCCTGATACCTTGTCCAAAGATATTACCCCCCAATCTCGCACAGCCTTCGAGGGTCCAGCACAAACGTGACCAAGTCTGTGAGCCTCTCCATCCTACTAGGGTGAACTCACCATTCCCTCCTGTGTGCGTCATAGCCCAGTGACAATCAAGCCTGGCTGAAAAACCTGAGAGCTTTTTGAAAAATGCCTATGCTCCGGCCGCACCCCAGGCCCGCTGAGTGAGAATCTCCGCGAGAGGAAGTCAGTAGGTCATGGTAATGTGTGCTCAGGATTAAGACCTTCTGCCCTGGCACTTTATGGAGCCAAGATTCAAGCACTCACCCTAAAAGTAAACGCTGAATAAATGGGTTACAAAAATTCAACACACTTGCACACCTTTTATCGCCTTCTGGCTCCAGAGCAGCCCTGTGAGCCGTGCGCTGTTGCTCAGAAGGGGAGAGGAAGAGGAGGGGTGCTGGACGTCCCCAAGGGCCCCTCCGAGCTTTCGGTTCTACACGTCTTTGGGTTGACTCCCCTGAGATTACAACTGGGTTTGGTGTTCCTCACCCAAATTGCAGCACCTGACACACAGGCGGTGTTTAACCAGTTTATCAGCAAAGAGAAAATGAGTAGTCCAGCAGAGCAGCAGGAAGTGTCTCCTAGGCATCCAGAGCCCCACCGGCGGCTCACCCGAGAGGCTTCCCAGATTATGAGTAAGCATTTTATCTTCCTGCATCTCTAACTGCTGATTGACCCTCATCAAATCACCACACTTGCACGTTCAAAATGCATAGCTCCAGGCTCAGACCTGCTGAACCAGGATTTGGAGGGATGATATTCAGGAATATCTGTTTTTTCAAATGAATTGTTCTTTGTGTGTGTGGAAATACACGTAACACAAAATTCACCATTTGGACCATTTTTAAGCATGCCGTTCTGTGGCATTAGGTATATTCACATTGTTGTGCAGCCATCAATCACCCACCCATCTCCAGAAATTTTTCATCTTCCCAAACTGAAATCCTGTGCCCACCAAACGGTAACTCCCCATTCTCATCTCCCCCAGCCCCTGGCAACCTCCGTCTTACTTTCTGTCTCTGTGGCTTTGACCGCATCATAGGTCTCACATAAGTAGAATCATGCAGCATTTGTCTTTTAGTAGCTGGCTTATTTCATTAGCATAATATCTTCAAAGCTCATATTGTACCTCATGACAGGATGTCCTTGTTTTTAAAGACTGAGTGGTATTTCGTTTTACGTGACGCGTTTGTTTTATGCATTCACCCATCGGAGGACATCTAGTCTGCTTCCACTTCTTGGTTATTGTGAATCGTCTGCAATGAACATGTAAATATCTCTTTGAGTTCCTGTCTCCTCTTTGAGAAGGGGAATTACTGTGTCACATGGTAATTCTATTTTTAATTTTGGGGGGAACCTCCATACTCTTTCCATGGTGGCTGTACCATTTTAGATCCCTGTTAACCATGTGCAAGAGTCCCAATTTCTCCACATCCTTGCCAGCACTTGGAATTTTTCCTTCCTTTCTCTCCTTCCTTCTTTCTTTCTTTCTCCCCTCCCTTCCCCTTTCTTTTCTTTTCTTTCTCTTTCTCTTACTCTCTTTCTCTCTTTCTTTTCTTCCTTTCTTTCTCCCTTCTTTTCCTTTCCTTTTTTTTTCTGGTAGTGGCTCTCCTAATGGGTGTAAAGTGATATCTCATTGTGGTTTATATTTGCATTTCCATGATCATTAGTGATGTTAAGTATCTTTTCATATACTTTTATCTTCTTTGGAGAAATGTCTATTCAAGTCTTTTGCCCACTTTTGAAATTTATTTTCTGAGCTGTAGGAGTTCTCTGTATGTTCTGGATATTAACTCTGTATTAGATATGTGATTCCCAGATATTTCCTCCCAATTCCGTATGTTGTCCTTTTACTCCGTTGGTTGTTTTACTCTGTTGATTCCTTTGCTGAACAGAAATTTTAAAGTTTGATGTATTCATATTTGTCTGTTTACTTTTGTTGCCTGTGCTTTCAGCATCACATCAAAAAATCATTCCCAAATACAATATCATAATGTATCACCTGTTTCCTTCTGGGATGTTTATAATTTCAGATCTTACATTTGTGTCTTTACTCCCTTTTGAGTTAATTTTTGTATATGGTGTAAGGTAAGGGTCCACCTCATTCTTTTGCATGTAGATATCTAGTTTTCTCAGCACATTTATTGAAGAGACTCTCCTTTTGCCATTGTGGGGTTGAAGATTATTTGACCATGTATTTGAGAGCTTGTTTTTGAGCACTCTATTCTGTTCCATTAGTCTATATGGCTTTAAGCCAGTACTATATGATTTTGATTACTGTAGCTTTGTAATATGTTTTGAAAGCAGAATGTATAAGGACTACAACTTTGATCTTCTTTCTCAAGTTTTTTTGGGTTTTTTTTTTTTTTTTTTGCTTTTTTAGGGCCACGCCCTCAGCATATGGAGGTTCCCAGGCTAGGGATCTAATCGGAAATGTAGTTGCCAGCCTATGCCAGAGCTACAGCAATGCCAGATCCAAGCCATATCTGCAACCTGCACCACAGCTCGTGGCAACAGCAGATCCTTAACCCACTGAGCGAGGCCAGGGATCAAACCCACAACCTCATGGTTCCTAGACAGATTTGTTTCTGCTGTGCCAAGATGGGAACTCCCAAGATTTTTTGACTATTCAAGGGGATTTGAGAGTCCATATGAATTTTAGACTGGATTTTTCTATTTCTGCAAAAATGCCATTGTGTTTTTGATGACGATTATATTAAATCTGTAGGTTGCTTTGAGTAATATTAAATTTTATTTTATTTTCCTTTTTCATTTCAGGGCCATACCTGTGGTATATGGAAGGTCCCAGGCTAGGGGTCAAATCAGAGCTGCAGCTGTCAGCCTTCACCACAGCAACATGGGATCTAAGCCACATCTGCAACCTTTGCTCAGCTTAAGGCAACACTGGATCCTTAGCCCACTGAGAGAGGTCAGGGATTGAACCCACACCCACTGAGCCACAACAGGAACTACTGTGTAACGTTAAGTTTTAACAATATTAGGTCTTCCAATCTAAGTACATGAGATATTTTTTTATTTATTTATGTTATTTTAAGTTTCAGCAGTGTTTTGTAGTTTACAGTAAGACTTTTGACTTCTTGGTTAAGTTTATTTCTAAGTATTTTATTGTTTTTGATGCTATTTAAGTGAGATTATTTCTTTAAATTTAATTTTCAGATTATTAGTGTATAGAAATGCAGCTGTTATTTGTGTGTTGATTTTGTGTCCTGCAACTTTGCTGAATTTGTTAGATTTAACAGTTTTTTTTTTTTTTTTTTTTGGTGGCGTCTTTAGAGTTTTCTATGTATATGTCATCTGCAAATAGAAATATTTTTTTTCCTTCCCAATTTGAATGCCTTTTATTTCTTTATCCTGCTTAATTGTCTGTCTAGAACATTCAGTGCTATATTAAATAGAAGTAGTAATAGTAGGTATTTTTGCTTTGTTCCTCATTTTAGAGGGAAAGCTTTCGGTTTTTCACCATTGAGTAGAATGCTAGCTGTGGGATTTCCACATATGGCCTTTATTATGTCTTTCTAATCCTAATTTTTTGAACAAAAGGGTATTGAATTTTGTCCAATGCTTTTTCCACATTAACTAAGGTTATCTTGTGATTTTTCCCCTTCATTCTATTAATATAGTGTATTACATTGACTGATTTTTGTGTATTTAACCATCCTTGATTTCAGAGATAAATCCCACTTAGACATGGTGTATAGACCTTTTAATTGTTGTTTAATTCAAATTGCTGGTATTTCATTCAGGATTTTTACTTCAACACTCTTCAGGGATATTGGTCTGTAATTTTTTTTTTTCTTTTAGTGTCTGTCTCATTTGGGTATCAGGGTAATGCTGAACTCATATAATGAATTTGGTAGTGTTCCCATCTCTTTCTTTTTGGGAAGAATTTGAGAACAATTGGTGTTAATTCTTCTTTAAATGTTTGGTAGGTAGAGTTCTCCAGTGAAGCCATTTAGTCCTGGGCTTTTCTTTGTTGGGAGGTTTCTGATTACTAATTCATTCTTCTTGCTAATTATAGGTCTGTTTAGTTTTTTATTTCTTCATTATTCAGTCTCGTTGGATTATGTATTTCTAGAAATTTATTTCTTTTAGGTGATCCAGCTTGTTAGCATGTAATTGTTGAAAGTAGTCTCTTCCAATCCATTTTATTTCTGTGGTACCAGTTGTATAAATGTCTCCATGTTCATTTCTGATTTTTGTTTTTTGAGTCTTCTCTTAGTATAGGTAAGGGCTTGCCAATTTTGTGGCTCTTTTAAAAAACTAATTCTAAAAAAACAAACAAACAAACAAACAAACAAAAAAAAACCTAATTCTTAGAGTACAAAGAAAAAAATTTCTCCCTGACCCTCTCAAAAGGAAGCTACAGACATAATGCCCCACCACATTGTTCGGAGGCATCTAAATAGAAAAAATGTGTGTGTGTGCTTTAAAAAATCTGATTTATGGAGTTCTTGCATTTTATGCTTTAAATAAAAAGCAATTGCTTTATTTTGTAAAAAAAAAAACTAATTCTTAATTTTGTTGATTTTTTTCCTATTGTTTTTAATATTCCCTATTTCATTGTTTTTTCTTTTTTCTCTAATTTTTTTTAAAAGATCACAAATATTTCCTCCTCCTGCACTAGTATTTATTAGTCCTTCCTTCTGATAACTCTGGATTTTGTTTGTTCTTTTTCTATTTCCTTGAGGTGTAAATTTAGATTGTTAATTTGAGATCTTCCTTCATTTTTAAAATACAGGTATTTCCCTCTTAGTTGTGATTTGCTACATGCCGTAAGTTTTAGTATGTTGTGCTTTTGTTTTCATTTATCTCAAGATATTTCCTAATTTCCTTTGTGATGTGTTCTTGACCCATTGGTCCAAGAGTTAACTTCCTAGTTTTAGAGGGGAAAGTTTGTATCTAAATGAGGCTGAAGAACAGGTGCACAGCGGGGCAGGGCTCTCTTTGTGCAGTGAATGGACGTGGAAGCTCAGGCAGAGAGATGCCCACAGTCTGGAGAAGGGTCGTCGGAAACATCTGTGGAGACTCTGGGACGCGCTGAGCATCTTAATCATTACATCCGCCTGAGGCTTTGTGTGTATTTGTGGTTCCGTCCAGACAGGTCTTTGGTTTGTGGTGTGGTGACTATCCCCAGGCCCAGCACAGTTGTGTCTGTACCTAATCTTGTTCCCATGCTCAGAGAGAACCAACCGCAGGCAGAGAGGTGGTCTGGAGACAGGCCCATCAAACAACTCACAGGCTTCAGACGTTTCTAACGCTGAGTGGTAAACTGGCCTCCTGGTCTCCTCTACCTACCTCTTCCTTGGAAACCACTGCTCTCCCTTCGTATCTCCTCTCTCTCCCCTCATCCAAAGGATGGAAAGAGAGTGAACAATACACCATGTGCTTTATAAGCATTCTCTCATTGAAGTCTTACCAGGTTTTACTATCCCCACAAAGCTCACCGAGGTTCAGTAATTTGCTTAACCAATGTTGAGTAAGTGAACAGTTAGGAAGAGGAAGAGACTGGACCTCAAAATAGACCTTTCTGGATCTAACACCCAAGCTCCTCTCATTGTAGCTACCTCTCTTATTTATTCAACAGATACCTGTGTTTCCCTGTGCTAGGAGCTCAGAAAGCTATAAAGAAAAACAAGATATAGTTCCTGACATCCAAGAAAACCACTGCTAACAGAAGAGATAGATACCAAACCTGTAATTATAACAGGTTAAAAAAAAGTACTACAGGAGTTCCCATCGTGGCTCAGTGGTTAACGCATCCGACTAGGAACCATGGGGTTGTGGGTTCGATCCCTGGCCTTGCTCAGTGGGTTAAGGATCCGGCGTTGCTGTGAGCTGTGGTGTAGGTTGCAGATGCAGCTAGGATCCCGAGTTGCTGTGGCTCTGGTGTAGGCCGGCGGCTACAGCTCCAATTAGACCCCTAGCCTGGGAACCTCCATATGCCGCAGAAGTGGCCCAAGAAATGCCAAAACAAACAAACAAACAAAAAGTACCACAGATGTAAACTATTGTGGGAGCACAAAGAAGCAGGGATTCTAGGGTATATGTAGAGAGATAACTCACATTTAGGGTAGGATTTCACCAGGAAGAAAGGAGGAGGGGAAGTTTGGGAAATTTTATATTTAATAAAATGCCAGATAATAAATATTTTAGGCTCTGCAGGCCAGACAGTCTGTTGCAGCTCCTCAACTCTGCCAGTGTAGCACAAAAGCAGACACAGTCAAAATGAAAATGAATGAACATGGCTTGTTCCAATAAAACTTAATTTACAAAACAAGAAGGCAGCTGGATTTTGCCTGGGTACCACGCCTTACAGAGCCCTGCAAAATCAATGATTAAAGCAGGGACGTGATCAAATCTTTGTTCTAGAAAGACCACTCTGGGCGAATGTAAAAGAAAGAGTTTACATTCTCACTATCCTTTTCCTTAGAGAATGTCAGACCAATTCGTACCATGATAGGCCTGTGGGCCCTGGATTTTTATAAGATGAGGAAAGTAATAAGTCTGGATATTTTCATACAACGCTCCAATTCCCTGTCACTTGCCTTCCCAATTCCATTTCCATATATATATATATATATATATATATACACATACCTACTTTTTTTTGGCTGCCCCATGACATATGGAGTTCCTGGGCCAGGGCTCTGATCTGGACTGCAGTTGCAAGCTATACCACAACTGCGGGAACACCAGATCCTTAACCCACTGCACCAGGCCTGTCCAGGGATCAAACCTGCATCCCAGTGCTCCAGAAAATTTAATCAATAAAAAGCAGGAAACCCTTAAATTTGAATTTCAGATAAACACTAAATAATTGTTTAGTATAAATGTGTTGCGTGCAGCCTTTGGCACATACTTGTATTAAAAAAATGTATTCATTGTTTATCTGAAATTCAAACTTAACTGGGCACCCTGTGCTTTCTCTGGCAGTGCTACTGGGACCTCTTCAGTCCGAGTTCCTCAAAATTTTAAGGAAATATAAGAGGACAAGGGTGAGGGTAACCTGATGTCCAGATTGGGTTGTGGCTGATGGGCCTGTGGGCAGCAGGTGGGTGCGTGGGGGACAGTGGAGTAAGGCCTAGTAAGGGCGTTCCCGTCATGGCGCAGTGGAAACGAATCCGGCTAGGAACCCTGAGTAAGACCTAGTAAATGAGTATCAAGGTGGGTGAGTTCGGAGGAAGGGGATGCTGGCGAGAGGTTACTGAAAGGCCAGTGAGATGTAGGCAGGGCAGGAAGGGAAGGAAGGGTAGGTGTGGTGCCTTATATAATCCCTTACATTTGAATAGAGCTTTACAACTGCACAAAAGTGTCTCCACTGACTCTTACAGAAGCCTCTCAGGGAGAGGGCCTGAGTCACTGATCTCATTTAAAAAGGAGGAAACAGGAGACTCAATAGAGGTCTGGCAGATTCCTTTGGACAACCCAAGCGAAGGGGCCTGCGGAGATGCCAAGAAGGCCTTGACCTCGCTTGACCTGCTCTGCTTCCTAAAGGTCCGCTCTGCGGTCACAGGAGTTAGTCCTGGGGGTGAAGAGAAGCAGCACCAGCATCCGCAGCTAACATTTGCGCCAGGCCCTGGTCTGCGTGCGTTGTGTCTGTAATCACGTGTTTGTCACAGTGTCCCCACGAGGTAGGTATCACCTTTATCCCTATGTAACGGGCACAGAGAGGCCAAGCAACTAGCTCAAGATGATACAGAATGAGGAGTTCCCGTTGTGGCGCAGTGGTTAACGAATCCGACTAGGAACCCTGAGGTTGCGGGTTCGATCCCTGCCCTTGCTCGGTGGGTTAACGATCCGGCGTTGCCGTGAGCTGTGGTGTAGGTTGCAGACGCGGCTCGGATCCCGCGTTGCTGTGGCTCTGGCGTAGGCCGGTGGCTACAGCTCCGATTAGACCCCTAGCCTGGGAACCTCCATATGCCGCGGGAGCAGCCCAAAGAAATAGCAAAAAAAAAAAAAAAAAAAGAAAGATGATACAGAATGAGAATGCAGAGCCAGGCATTCCAGGTCAGGAGCCCGAGCGCCTGGTCACAGCTCCGTCCTCCGTAACCAGACTTTGGTGCGGCTCCTCTGAGCCGTCTTCTCGACCAGGCCTCAACCTCGTCCCCATCCTGACCTTGCTGAGTCCTGCTGTAACAGCAATCCTGCTGCGTCGGTTGAGAGAACCCCTGGGTGTCTGATAAAATTCCTCCCCCTCCCACTGGTCCCCCCGCCACCCTGGCCTGTCTTCAGCAAGAGTCCTTTTAGGTCCGTTGAGCAAGAACCCCCTGCCCTTGGTGTCTTCTCAGCGAGGCAGAGTCCTAACTCCGTCAAGGGAGGAGCATGGGCTGCGAGGCCGTCTTTGATGGGGCGGTCGATCAACGTGTGCGGCTTAAGGGCTCCAAGGAGCAACATCCCCACAGGCCTTGTTTACTGTAGGGAGTGGACCTACGCCCAGAGGGACATTAATCTCTAACCCCTGTGACTCAGTCTGCCGGACGAGAAGGGCAAAGAAACCCTGAGACCGAGGGGACATTTCCACCCCTAAGGCCCTTATTGGACAAGGACTGACATAGGTAACTGGGCAAAAGGCCAATGGGAGAAACCACATCCTTCTGGGACCCCCCACCCCCGGCCCTCGTACTCTCCCATCTTTAAGGGATAAAACCCGTATAAGAAAATAGAGTCCGGGGGTGGGGTGGGGGATTAAAAAAAAAAGAAAGAAAATAGAGTTCTCATCGTGGCTCAGCGGTTAACAAATCTGACTAGCATCTATGAGGACGCAGGTTCGATCCCTGGCCTAGATCAGTGGGTTAAGGATCTGGCATTGATTGCCTTGAGCTGTGGTGCAGGTCTCAGACGAGGCTTGAATCCTGCTTTGCTGTGGCTGTGGTGTAGGCCAGAAGCTACAGCTCTGATTCAACCCTAGCCTGGGAACCTCCAGGTGTGGCCCTAAAAAGCAAAAGAAGAAAAGAAAAAAAGAAAGAAAAGAAAATAGGAGTTCCCGTTGTGGCGCAGTGGTCAACAAATCTGACTAGAAACCATGAGGCTGCGGGTTCAATCCCGGCCTTGCTCAGTGGGTTAAGGATCCTGCGTTGCTGTGGCTGTGGTGAAGGCCAGTGACTACTGCTCCGATTAGACCCGTAGCCTGGAAACCTCCATATGCCGCCAGAGCGGCCCTAGAAAAGGCAAAAAGACAAAAAAGAAAAAGAAAATGGGGGGGGGGGCTCTTCTCCCCTCCTCCCAGCTGTGTTGGGAGCTGTTTGCTTTCCTGTAATAAAGACCTTGCTTGCTTGCTGCCTGCGTGTTCACGACGTTCATTCTATAGCTGCGTGAACAAGAACCCAGATTTTGGCAACATCTTTCCGGCATCATTAGTACTTTTCCACTTATCCGCTGACCTCCTCAGACTGCTTATTGACTATAAATCCCCAGCTGTGTTTTCTGCATTCAGAGTTGAGCCTCATCTCTCATCCCAGTTGTGATAGTTTGGACAGCTATCCCAAGAGTCCTGGATAAAGTCCTCCTTACAGTTGGAACAAGGGTCAGAGCACCTTTTTCTTTAACATCCCCAACCGAGGGAGTTCCTGTCGGGGCGCAGCGGAAACGAATTGACTAGGAACCACAAGGTTGTGGGTTGGATCCCTGGCCTCGCTCAACGGTTAACGACCCGGTGTTGCCGTGAGCTGTGGTGTAGGTCGCAGACACAGCTCAGATCTGGCCTTGCTGTGGCTGTGGTGTAGGCCGGCGGCTACAGCTCCAATTGGACCCCTAGCCTGGGAACCTCTGTATGCAGCGGGTGAGGCCCTAGAAAGACAAAAAAAAAGACAAGACCAAAAACAAAAAAAAACTAAACATCCCTAACCTGGGAGTATACTGCCTTCTCAGGTCAGAAGCTGAAGGCATGAGGCAGGTGTGTGGGGAAGGAAAGCAGGAGTGAGCACAAAAGGAGATGGACTGGAGTTCCCATCGTGGCGCAGCAGAAGCGAATCCGACTAGGAACCATGAGGTTGTGGGTTCGATCCCTGGCCTTGCTCGGTGGGTTAAGGAGATGCAGCTCGGATCTGGCGTTGCTATGGCTCTGACTTGGGCCAGCAGCTACAGCTCTGATTGGATCCCTAGCCTGGGAGCTTCCATATGCCGTGGGTGCAGCCCTAAAAAGACAAAAAAACAAAAGCAAACAGAGAGGGACTGGATGAGAGAAGACCTCATCTGTCCCAGACGCCTCTGCCTTTCGTGCCTTTGCCCCAGCTGTGGCTGGATGGCCCCGCTGCTCTTCCCCGGACCTTCTCACCACAGACTCCTCTGCACCGCCGTCTCCCTATTCAGACATCATCGGGTAGTGTGACTCCACTTCCTAGCTTAATGGAACTCCTCTGGTAAGAGCAGGCTTCGCCCTTAGCGCCTTTATCAGAGGATTGCTTCGTATACGTCTGCCTCCCCGCGTAGACGGGGTGCTCTTCTGTGTGAAGGCCATGCCACCTTCACCCCTAAATTCAAGACTTCCAAACAATGCCTGACTCTCAGCGGCTCGCATAATAGAAGCTTACGTAAATTCCAAGTGACAGTTCCTGATCTGCAGCAGGGCTTCCACGTGACCAATTAAACACCCAGGCTCCTTTCATCTTGGGGCTCCATCTTCTCCTAGGACCTTAAAGTTCACTGCACTCAGCTGGAAGATGAGGGAAGGGAATAAAGGATTGCATGCAGAAGCCGACAGAACACGCGTCCCTTCCGCTCTTATCCCATTGGCTACAACCCTATCACATGGCCACAACCTAACCAGCAAGCGAGGCTGGGAAATGCAGTCTCACTGTGTGTCCTGGAAAAGGAAATGGGCCCCGGCCAAACTGCCTGGGTTTGAATTGAGTGAGTCTCATTAGGTTGTGTGACCACAGAGAGATGGCTCGGTTTTTTAGAACCACAGTTTCCTCATTTGTGTAAACGAGACTGAGACTTATCTCATGAAGCTGATATAGGAAATAAATGAGTAAATATACCAAAAGTACTTAGAATAGTGCTCACGTCTAATAAATGTTATATAAAGGTTGAGTTTCCCATGTGGTTCAGTGGGTTAAGTATCTGATGTTGTCACTGCAATGGCTCGGGTGGCTGCTGTGGTGCAGGTTCAGTCCCTGGCCTGGGAACTTCTGCATGCTGCTAGTGTGGCCAAAAAAAAAAAGGATTAGGAGTTCCCACTGTGGCTCCGTGGATATGAACCCCAGCTAGTAACCATGAGGATGCGGGTTCAATCCCTGGCCTTGCTCAGAGGGTTAAAGATCCAGTGTTGTCGTGAGCTGTGGTGTAGGTCACAGATGCGGCTCGGATCCCGCGTTGCCGTGGCTGTGGTGTAGGCCAGTGTGCAGCTCTGATTCTACCCCCACTCTGGGGAAGACCTGTGAAACCCTTACAGGATCTGTTCCCACTTATCTCCTGCTCTTCTCACTGCTCAAGCCACCCTGACCTCTTTGCCCTTCTTCAAAAGTGCCAGGCACAACCCCACCTTGAACCTGCAGTCTGTCTGCCCCGAAGGCTCCCTCCAAAACTACTTGAGATGTCTGCTCAAAAATACCTGCCCTGAGGACTCTGTCCAAAACCACAAACAGACCCCTCCAATACTTCCTAGCCCCCTCCACTACTTAATTTTTTCTCATATCGTCTCCTTCTATCTATTATACCATGTGCTTAGTTTTCATATGTATCTGTCCTGCCTGCTGGACAGGGCTGCACAGGCTCTACAAGGGCAGGAATTTTTGCCTGTTTTCTCCATGTCTGTATCCAGGGCACCAGCAATAGTAGGGGGCACCCAAGAGTATTCACCAACTGTTGATGCAGGGTATCAGTGGGTTAGCAAATGAATGAAGCGGAGATTCTTCACGGACACTCCAGCATCTCTGGCTTTGCTAAATGTCTCTCACCGCTGTGGTGACCATGATTTCTGTACTGTCAGACGTACAACCAGGACTCCCCAAAATGTGCCCCTCTGGCATGTGGATTATTTTAAGCTGAAGACAATCCAGACCCAGCAGACTCAAGAGGAAATTTTACCTCCCCATTAAAAGAATTTAGTTAGGGAGCCTGGTCCAGACAAAGAGTTATTATCAAAGGTGACTTTTATGACATACATCTAATGACCAAACATCTGCTCTCACCATCCTGTGAGTGACCGTCTCCCCTTTGAAGCGCCAGGCCCCATCCCATTCCTTAGCTCAGGATGACACATAAGCCGAGGTTGCCTGGCTTGTCCTTGGGGCTCACTGTCTTTGTCAGGCTCCTGTACAAATATAATTAGATTTGTTTTTTTCCTGTTAATCTGTCTTAGGTCAATTTAATTAGTAGACTGGCCAAAAGAACCTAGAAGAGTAGAGGAAAGTATTTCCTCCTCTACATAAATAATCTGCTAATTATGTGCAACATGCAAACACTCCATTGGAGACAGATACACAGCAACATATGAGACAAGGTGGGTCCCTTGTCTCTGAGGAGCTGTGGTTTGAGCAGGAACTGAATTATCCAAAATTGAGGCAGCCCCAGAAAGTCCAGAAAGCAAGATTCTTGGAGTCTTAGGCTACAATCTGTAGAAGCACGGCAAGAATAAAGTCTCTGTTGCATCCTTATTATCTTGGAGTCAGTGGCGTGAACCACCCTGGGTGTCTAGCATATTCTGAGCCTGGCAAATGTCCAGTGACAATGGTTAAAGGTCATACCGTGTATTAAAATGAACATTGAGGAACTACATCCAGAATGCAAATAGTTGAAGAAACATGTCCCCACCCCTTTTTTTAAAACACAAGTGAATTCCTTCTAGTGCTACTATTGACTTTTGCAACGGTTTCCTGGTAATACTTTCCTGTCAACTTGTCCTTTGATTGTGTTAACGTGAGGGAAGAGAGCAATGCAGAGGTCAGTTTTTCAAGACTTGCATCAGGTCAAACAGCAGTTTTTTCCCCACAAAGAGGAAATGTCTGTCCCTTGCTTAAAGTGGCACTAACAGAATAGGTGATGGGTCAAGTGCCACTTTCTCACCGGAGCTCATTTTCATTTTTTTTTTCTCCAAAATGAGAGTGTTTAAACAGATATCTCACAGGGTGTTTATTTCACAGGATGTGAAAACCCTAAAACCAGTTTCACTGGTCTGGGTGGGGTTGGTTTTACTACCCACAATTCAGTTGAACCCACCTGGGTAGTAACTGGATTCACTCACAAAACAAAACAAGCGTGAATGTGTCTGGTTGCAGCCAACAGCAGTTAAGGGCAGGGTCTGAAGCTTTGTTTTCAGAAAGAAAGTACTTGTCTGTGACTCCTGCCCACGCATGACTCCCCCACCTCCTGCCCTACCCCAGCCTAGGTGAGATTTCTTGCGGTTTACTCTCCCAAAGCACCCGCTTTGCAATGCTTAGCATTTGGGGTTGTCTGTCATTGTCTTCTCCGGCCATGATATGAGCTGAGGACAGGACTGGCTCGCTTGGATCACATTCGCTGCACTATCCCAGACGCCTGGCACAGCAAGGGCTCCATAAATATCTGAATTGATGCCCACCTGCTGACAGCCTTCCAGCTGTGCTTAAGGTACAGGGAGTCAAGAGAGCACTGCGTTTCATCAGAGCAACTGAGTCCCATCTTGACTCTACTTGTTCTAGCTTTGTGACTCTGGAAGTCACCCAGGCTTTCTGAGCTTCTGCAAAATAAGAGTGATAATAGTAATAGCCTCCTCCGGGGCGTTTCTAAGGAGCAAACGTGATTGTGGATTTGTAAGTGCTTAGTAGACATTCAGAGCACATCAGCCAAACTCAGTTAAGTGGTGAACGTTTCAGCATTGATGCAAAAAAGACAGTGGAAAACGAGAAATTGTGTTTATTTATTCATTTATTTTTTTGCTTTTTAGGGTTGCATCTGAGGCATGTGGAAGTTCCCAGGCTAGGGGTCGAATCGGAGCTGTAGCTGCTGGCCTACGCCATAGACACAGCAACTTGGGATCCGAGCCATGTCTGTGGCCTACATACACCACAGCTCACAGCAACACCAGATCCTTAACCCACTGAGTGAGGCCAGGGATCGAACCCGCATCCTCATGGGTATTGTTGGGTTCGTTACCGCTGAGCCACAACAGGAACTCCAAAAAAGTAATTTTTAAATTACAGACACGGCTATCTCCAGGTTTGCCATCAAACTCAGTTTATTCGAGGTAAAAAGGATATCCATAGCATGTGGGAATACATGGAAGGGGCAGCAAATAAACACATGCTTATTACCTGCCTTCTCTTGTCCAGACTACTTGACTGCAAGCTGCTTGAGGCCAGGGAGCTCACTCAGTGCCAAGTGCGAGGTCAGGGTCAGGCCTCACTGTTTTGAATACATCTTTGCTGAATGAATGACTGCCTGACCTGAATGACCTCTACGCGTCCTCCAGCTGTTGAACCCCTTCACTCCTTCATGCACAAGGCATGTGACTAATGCCCGGGAATTAAATTGCTTTGCCTGTATCCCAACTCTGTCTGCCTTTTAGTGTTTATGAATCCACCCTTGAATTTTCTTTCCTCTTGGCATAGAATTATATCTAATCACTAATCCTCTGAATTAGCCAAATGACACCCTAATTTCCATGGGTAAATAGATTCCGATTTCCCAGGGATGTGATAAGCACAGCTGCTCAGGCAGAACTTCTAGGAAACTGGCCCAATAAGAAAAGTTATCCTCAGGGTGGTTGCCAGGGGCTGAGGAGGAGGGGGAACGGGGAGTCGTCGCTTGATGGGTATAGAGCTTCAGTTTTGTGCGATGAAAAATTCTGGAGATTGATGGCACAAAATGTGAATAGATCTGATTCTCCTGTACCGTGCACTTAATAATAGGTGAGTTGGTAAGTTTTAAGTTATCTGTATTTTTACCGTAATATTTATTTATTTGTTTTTGCTTTTTAGGGAGGCCAGGGATTGAACCCCCATCCTCATGGATACTCGTCGGATTCATTTCCACTGAGCCGCGACAGGAACTCCCCATGATATTTAAAAATGTAATCACTGGAAGTCTCCACCATACACTAAAGAAAGAGGGTAAGACCCCCCAAGAGATAAAGATACTGCATTTTAGTTTATGACAGATTGTATATAAAGCTTAGTTGCTCTTACCTCTGGAATTCTTAGGATACATATAAGCACTGATCCATAGAGTCTAATAGGAATAAAATATCCAAATATTTCATATTCCCCAACTGAAAGCTAAGCTTAGAAAAATGAGAGCACACACTATGAAATAGTGTGTGAACATGATTAAATGCACAAAAATGCATGGACCCAAATTAACTCTGACAGTTTCTCCGGAGACAAATCAAAGAAACTGAACTGAGATTCATTACAGCACTGAGGACTTGTTTTTTTTTCCCCAGCTTTATTGAGATATAACCGACATCTGACACTGTGTGTGTTGAAAGTGTACAACCTGTTGATTTGATACGCTTATGTAGTGGAAAGGACTGCCACCTGTAGCTAACCTTTCCATCAGATCACATGATTACCGTTTCTTGTTGTTGGTGAAAACATTTAAGATCTAGTCTCTTAGCAACGTTCAAGGATATAATTCAGTGTTATTAACAGTGCTTGGGTTTTGAACAAAAGTTTAGTAACTGGAAACTTCTCTAGCAACGACTGCAGACCTGTGGGGTAGAATACACACGCGTGGCTTTCTGTGATAAGGTTTTTCAGCTCCATTCAAGTTACTCTGCTGGATTCACATGCCTTTTGTCTTCTTGCTTCACGGGGCAAGGGGACCTAGAGCCAAACCCCTAACAGAAATAGCAAGGGTTTCAGTATTTACAGTTCCCTCCTTTAGAAACCCAGAGACTATTTTTTTTTCATCTTTTTTTTTATTACTCAAATGAATTGATCACATCTGTAGTTGTATAAGGATCATCACAATCCAATTTCACAGGATTTCCATCCCACAACCCAAGCACATCCTCCCACCCCCCAAACCTTTCTCCTCCGGAGACCCTAAATTTTTCAATGTCTGTGAGTCAGCATCTGTTCTGCAAAGAAGTTCCATCTGTCCTTTTTTCAGATTCCACATGTCAGTGAAAGCATTGGATGTTGGTGTCTCATTGTATGGCTGACTTCACTTAGCATGATAATTTCTAGGTCCATTCATGCTGCAAAGAATGCTGGTATTTCGTTCCCTTTAATGGCTGAGTAATATTCCATTGTGTATATGTACCACATCTTCTTGATCCACTCCTCTGTCAGTGGATATTTAGGTTGTTTCCATGTCTTGGCTACTGCAAATAGTGCTGCAATGAACATTGGAGTGTATATGTCTTTGCGAGTCGTGCTTTTCTCTGGGTAGATGCCCAGGAGTGGGATTGCTGGATCCAATGGTAGTTCTATGTTTAGTTTTCTGAGGAATCTCCACACTGCTTTCCACAGTGGTTGCACCAATTTACAATCCCACCAACAGTGTCATAGGGTTCCTTTTTCTCCACAGCCTCTCCTACACTTACTGTTTGTAGACTTTTGGATGATGGCCATTCTGGCTGGTGTAAGGTTGTCCCTCAGAGTGGTTTTGATTTGCATGTCTCTACTAATGAGTGATGTTGAACATCCTTTCATGTGTTTCTCGGCCATCTGTATGTCTTCTTTGGAGAACTGTCTGTTTAGATCTTGTGCCCATTTTTTGATAGGCTTGTTTGTTTTTTTGGTATGGAGCTGCAGAACGTGTTTATAGATTTTGGAGATTAGTCCCTTGTCAGTTGATTCACTTGCAAAGATTTTCTCCCATTCTGTGGGTTGTCTTTTCGTTTTGTTTATGGTTTCCTTTGCTGTTCAGAAACTTTGAAGTTTGATTAGGTCCCATTTGTTTATTTTTGTTTTTATTGTCATACTCTGACAGGTGGATCTGAGAAGATGTTGCTGTCGTTTATGTCAGAGAGGGTTTGGCCTGTGTTTTCCTCTAGGAGTTTGGTAGTGTCTGGTCTTATATCTAGGTCTTTAATCCATTTTGAGTTTATTTTTGTGTATGGTGTTAGAGAGTGTTCTAATTTCATTCTTTTCCATGTGGCTGTCCAGCTTTCCCAACACCACTTATTGAACAAGCTGTCCTTTCTCCCTTGTATATTCTTGCCTCCTTTGTCATAGATGAGTTGGACCCAGAGACTATTTTTATCCAACACCTTTGCCGCTTGTCATTTAAACCTCTGTTGAAACGGCAGCAACCTTCTAGTCACAGCAGAGTAGAGTCAATCTGGGGCTTCTTCGAATTCCTCCTCAATTTTGCTTCGTAAAGCATTCAGCATCGCAGCCCCACCTCTTTTCCAAAAATCTCTCTACGGCTTTGTGGTTTTCTGTTTTTCCTGCTCCCTCGGGTCTCCTGGCTTCCCCCTCGATTCACCAGCGACTGTTTCTGGAGAGACTGCAGTGTCCCCGGTAGCACGCTCCCAGCAGGGAGCAAAATGGATGTGGAGCCCGCTCCCCTGGGGTGCCCCCGAGAGCAGAGGCGAGTGCAGATCAAATCAACACAGTAACAAGTGTGGGCTTGCCATGACAGCTGCGACGGTGGCACTGGGCCACGGGCACATCAGGGAAGGCCCTGGGGCTGAGATCTGAAGGACGAGGTAAGAGGTGAGGCTGGCACCCAATGTTGGAGCCCAGGCAGCTCCATCTTCACCAAAATCCCTGATCTGCATAGTGCCTGCTGGCCGCCAGCCACCTCCACACACACGGCGCACATCACACTGATGTTCCATGGAGGGGGGCACTGCAGCTCTTCGGGAACTGAGGACGCAAGGTCAGAGCCCTCAAGTGGTGCGGCCAGAATCACGTGGTCAGTCAGTAGCGCCACTGGACCAACCCCAGGTTCCCAAGCTGAAGTTCTGGGAATACGTCTTCTCTTCCTTGGTGACGTATTCACTCACGCACGTGACCTCAGCAGAACGTTCTCGGACCCACTTCTCTGGTCCCACCTTCTCTTCCGACACATGTTTCCCATTAGCGGCTGAGTATTTCTTCTTGGGCATCCCAGTAATGTCACTCAAACGAAATACCAAAAATGATTCCCCTTCTACAAAAAACCAGTCTCGCTTTTAAAGTTTCTTACATTGGCTCTAATAACAAGTGTTCTGCCAGCAGCTTGGATTCATCCTCTTCTTCTTTGCCTTGGATTCTGGTGAGTCGCCCGGTCCTGCGAGGGTGTGTAGCTAACTTCCTCAGCACGGGAATTCTTGGAGCCTTAGAGGCAAACTAAAACTCAGCTGTGAGGCCGCCTGGCCCTAAAGTCTTCTCCCCACTGACCTCCAAGCACCGTACGCTCAGTCTTTTTGCTTTTTCCCTCTCTTCCTGGCTCTGTTATAGTTTGTATTTTGCCAGGAAATCACACATTTCCTGTAGGCTTTCATAGTCATTGCTGTAGAGTTGCCTGTAGTGTGTCTCAAATTCTGAAATTTCTCGCATACCAGGGTTATGACTCTTTTTTCATTCCTAACCTCTACTGCTTTTTTCTCTCTCCCTATTTAGCTTGCAAGTTTTTTTTTTTTTTTTTGGTCTGTTTCATATGAATATATAGTTTATTAGTCTAGTCAATAAACTTTTGGACTTTTTGGAATTATTTTCAATAGATGTTGCCTTACTTATTCTTCTTACTATTGTATCCTTTCTATTATTTTTTCTATATCATTAATTTCACCTTTCACCTTTATTGAGTTCTTTTTCTAAACTTTTAGGAAGAACATTTGGTTCCTTTATTTCTTTTGGTTTTACTTCTAAATCGCGAAGGCATTTTGGAGTTCTAAACATTCCTCTTAGCGCTGTTTTCAGGGTCCTATGAATCTCAGTAGAATTAAATTCCTTTCCACTGGTTTCTAGAGAGTTATGCGTCCCCTTTTATTTCCACTTTGATCCAAGACTTAGCAAGGAGTTTTCCCCTTAATTTTTAACTATTGATAATTTTTTTTTGGCCTTTTTGCCTTTTCTAGGGCCGCTCCCACGGCACATGGAGGTTCCCAGGCCAGGGGTCCAATTGGAGCTGTAGCCACAGCCCTACACCACAGCCACGGCAACGCGGGATCCAAGCTGGGTCTGCGACCTACACCACAGCTCACGCAATGCTGGATCCTTAACCCACTGAGCAAGGCCAGGAATTGAACCTGCAACCTCATGGTTCCTAGTCAGATTTGTTAACCACTGCACCACGACAGGAACTCCGATAATTTTTTTATATATAATGATTTTTATTTTTTTCCATTGTAGCTGGTTTACAGGGTTCTGTCAATTTTCTACTGTACAGCAAAGTGACCCAGTAGAAAATTTCTCACATTATCAACTATTGGTAATTTTTAAGTTGCCTTTTCTTTTTTTTCTTTTTATGGCCACACCTACCATATGTGGATTTTTCCAGGTCAGGGATCCAACCTGCGATGCAGTTGAGGCAACACGAGATCCTTAACCTGCCTCACCACAACAGAACTTCCTATAATTTTTCATTTTTATGAAAAAAAAATTTTCTTTATTTGTAGGATGGAAGAAGCCCTTATATGTACTATATTTTACTTGGTATAACAATAGTCTGATCATCTGAATAATGTTTTGACCAGTAAAACACTGTATTACTGTGTTGGACTGAGTGATTTTTTTTCTCCAGTTTTACTGAGATAAGATTGACAAACAACACTGGATAAGTTGAAGGCCTACAGCATAAGGAGTCACTTTTTGACTACTAATTCTGGCTAATTGTGAGAGGTATTTTGAATTCTCTCATTATAACGCTGTACGTTTTCCTTGCCTAAATGTATTTAGCCTCTAAGTTCTTTGCTGTCTACTTTTAGACGGTTACATCTTTCTTATTTGCGTTGTTTTTCACTCTATAAGGATGTTCTCCATACTCTAAGTGCTTTTAGCCTGCAGAGTTTTCATTGTCATTTGCCCAGTAGTTCTCTGCTATCATTTTATTTTCAGCTTTTTATTATCATCTTGTTCCAAGGGTCAATCAAGATGTCCAAGGAGCCGCACATGCACACTGATGCTTTTCTCGCCCGTCAAACTTTAGCTCTCTGATACTGACCGCATCATTTCCCCCCAAAGCCTTTCCTCTTCTTTATTTTCTCTCTCAGTTGTGACGGAGAGCTCTTGTGTCGCTGTCTGTTCTCAAGAGAGTATCGATATCCTTTCGCTGGGCTGTTCCCCACCCCCACCCCCACCCCCCCAGCCCCGGAGTTCTGGAATCCACTTCTGCGTGCCCACCTCCGGATGGGCATGTGACTTCAGCCTGGACAATTAGGCATCGCCCTCTTCCAGCCTCAGGAGCCCAGAACGAACGCACTGCAACTCGAACCGCCAAGACGGTGGCTGTCTTCCAGAAGCGGCACTTCTCTGTGCTTCGGATCCCCCGCAGGTTACTGTCAGGAGCACCGACTTCGAAACCAGACCACTGGCACTCAGATCCCGCTCTGTCTCTCCTTTGCAACTTTGGGCTAGTACTTAATCTGCCTCAGTTTTCCTACCTGTGTCACTCTTATGGAAATTGCAAGTGTCAGTACCTGCCGAAAGGAAGAGCGGTTGCCTAGGATGGAAGCAAAGGTGGCTATGAATGTTATTGTTATTTACCTATTTATTGCACCGGATCTGGGAGGACAAGCCTGGCGCTACAGGGCACGTGAAGTCTGAGACGGTGAGGCATCAGCATGAAGCAGAGCAGAGCCAAGAGGAGGCGGACGTGGGCCCTGGCCATGGGTTGGGCCCTGGAGCGAGTTGGCCCCAAAGCCAGTTGTACCCAGGGTTTTTCAGACATGAGGCAATAAACCCCTTTTTTTGCCTAATGTTCTGTGACTCGAGTCAGAAAGTGTCTTCAATGATAGCGCCAAGCAGCGTCCCAGGCTAGCAACGTGGGACCCATTTCAGTTTTCCCCCCATGGTCCGCATTCCACATGGCAAGTCTGAAGATTTCGCTTCCTCAATTTCTTTTCATTATGAGTCCTTTTTTCCACTTCCCTAACCCAAGGGAGAAAAGAAAAAAAAAGCAACATTTGCTGAGTGGCTATTATGTACTTCTATCCTGCTCACACATGTGGACTTTTTAACCCTGACAGTCACCCTAGGAGGAATTTGAAGCACAGAGATGGTAACTAGTCCAGAAGAAGAGATGTAACTAACTAGTCCAAGGTCACGCAGTGAGCCAGTGGTGATTCCAAGTCCAGAGGCCACAGGTGGCCCTGCTATGCCATCCTGGCTGGCATATGAGAGACGTTTACTCAATGGCTAACCCCAAAAGTGGTATCTCCAAAACTCACTCCCGGCAGTACCCATGTGACACAGGCCAGTGGCTACTTAGTCCTCTTTGAAAATGGCAAGGACCCTCTAAAGCAGTCTGGTCAGTATCAGGAGTCACACACACCCAACCTGAACGCTTTTCTCAAGAAACTGGTCAACAACCACTAAATCTACCCATTCTCAGCCCCAACGCTTGTGGCACCTGTTTGCAAAGAAAAGAGTATTACTAGCTAGGTTGTGGCCGTGCCACGTCTTTCAATCATGAAAAGACAAACAAATGGCCTGATGATTTTCCCAGCTCCAGTGTACACACACACACACACAGCAGTGTGCCAGTCTGTCTCCTTAAAGATATAGCTCTTCTTGGGGTCGTCCCTGAGTGGTCCTATAAAGCTCTTCCTGCCACCTAAAGGGCTCCCCTCGTAGTCCACTGGAAAGCACACAGCTTCTTCTAGAGAGCCCCCCTTTCAGTTCTTCAAAGCGCTGAGCTCACGCCGGGACTTTGCTCTCTGCAGGGAGGCCCATCCTCCACCCCGTCCCCACTCGGCCGCCCGGCTCTTCCCCGGTGCCTGCTCCAGGGAGGCCTTTCCTGCCAGCCCTGCCCAAGGTCGGTCTCTCCTTCCCGCCACCCTCTTCTTCCGAATCTCAGCCCTTTGATGACTTTCTTCGAAACCCTTAACACAGCAGGCAACTGTTTCGTCACTGCTGTGTTGACTTGGGGTTTGTGTTTGCATGAGTTTTCTTTTGTCCTCTCCTTTACTGGGACGAAATCGCGTAGGCATCATGACCGCAGGAAACCTGTTTGTCGCCATCGTCCCCTAGCACCTCGCACAGGCCTGATGTACGGCGAGTGCTCAGTAGGGATAGGTTTGTTGAGTGAATGAAGGAAAGAACCAGAGACGGGAACATGGGAGGTGCTGACCTCACTCCCATCCTAGGTGACCCGGTGGCCCTTGAGAATGCTGGACTGGTGTAAGTGGATGGAAGTCCCCAAACCTTGGATCCTTCTCCATTTGACAGAATTCGCTTGATCTCTGAATGACTCTTCCTAGACTTGTGCGACCGGCTTAGACCATAACTCTAAAGACGTTTTTATAGGATCCCGCAAATCCCTGAGTTTCCTCTCATGCCTTCGGGCCCAGCTTTAAAAGCATGCTAATGACAGGGACCGCCACCTGTCCTTCAGAGGGCTCAGCGTCCAGCTGCAGAATGAGGCAGGTGAGAGGGGACGGGACGCAGAAGACTCTGCTGTGAGCCCCAAGGGAAGCCCGTCCCAGAGGACTCTGGAAGGACCGAAGACAGAGCCTCATCCTGGGGAAGAGCAGGGCTGACAGCGAGGCAGAGCACGACTCTGTCGCCCATCCTGCATGGGTCCAGGCGCTCTGTGACATCTCATTCAGCCCTCACCACGGTCCCCAGAGGCCGGGGCTGTCCCTGCCATTTTGGAGTTGAGAATCGGGAGGGAAAACATGGGCTTCTGTGCTGATAAGCCTGGGTTCAAACGTCCCCCTCCCAGACTAGCTGCTGTAGAGCTCTGGGCTCTGTTCCTTTATTTTTATTATGTGCATATTGACATGTAGGGTTGCTATGAATATCACATGGTGAATTTGTATGCTGATGCATGTATCAAAACGAGTTTGCGCTCAACAAATACTAGACGTACAGCAAATCACAGCCTCTTTTTTTTTTTTTTTTTTTTTTTTTTTGGCCACCCCGCCGCATATGGTATTTGGTATTCCTGGGCCTGGGATCTGATGCTGAACCCACTATGCCGGGCTGGGGATCGAACCCACGTCCCAGTGCTCCCAAGAGGCCGTCGATCCCATTGTGCCACAGCTTTAGTGAGGTGACTCATTCAGGTTTTCTGTTTAGACACCAAGTGAAAGAAAATATGATTTGTCAGAGTCACACCGAGAGGAATGAAGGACATTTTAACCTGTGCTAAACTAACAATTTTTTAATCAGCAACCCGGAAACAATCGAGGTTTTTTTGTACAAAGTGTTGTGTACCTCTGTGCCCACCTGCTGATTCATGACGTGACTCATCCCCTCTGCCATCCCTCTGCCCAGCCCCTAAGAACTGCCGTTCCTGTTGGAGTTTCTGTTCAAGCCATCCTTTTGAGCAGCCATCCACCCCTGCTCAAGCCCTCTGCATCCATTTTTCTCCATAAAGCTGCCCCTTCAGTGGCTCCCTGATGACAGGCTTGCCCTCGAGAATCCAGGCTCTTCCCTGGCACCAGACAGATGGCTCTAAAATGCCACTGACTGTCCCACTCTGCCCCTACCCTTCCATACAGCCCCTTGTCTCCACCGTACAGCTCTTTGGCTTAGATTATGAACTGTTTCAGCAACCTGACAAGAAGGAAAGTCGAATATGTCTTTAGCATTTCTGAGACCTAAGACCAGCTGCCCAGTTCATGTTGTTAAACATGTTTCAAGACCCATAAATGCCTTTATGAAGTAAATGAATTAGAGAAATCCTAAATAAATTAAGCCTTGGACCTTCATAAAATGTGTTGTTGCCCAGTCATAAATAAATATTGCTGTCTAAGGGAACAGGTTGTCAGGCAAATGTCACATAAAATAAATGGAACGAGATAAAATCCAGTGCCCACTTTCTTAAACAGAGGAACAAGGACTCCCACCCCACCCCACCTCTGCTAGTAAAGGCGGCCCCGGCTTGAGTGTTTTTTTTTTTTCCTCCAGTCCCACCTCCTGCCTTTCCACACCCCCAACCCCACCCTTGGTATTACAGCCCTAGGCTGCAGGATCAAAACCAGAGTGCCCAAGGCTTCTCCTGGTGGACCTGAGCTGCTGTCCTCTGTAGTTTACCTCCGTGTGGTAAGTATTTTTGCAATAATTTCAGTGTTGTAAACCTCTTGTCTCTCTTTCATCCTCTTTCAAAAGAAGAAAAATTATTTAAAAAATCAAAAATTATGGAGCCAGTGAAATCTTCCATGTAACTAACATAAGGCAGAATGAATAGTAGGTATGAATCATTTGCCTCAGTGAATTTTCACTAAGTTAAAATCCACATGTCTCCAACATGTATTTGTCTTTTCAATTAAATTTGAGAGTGGGGATTCTGAAGAGCCTGTGTATATCATCTTTCTTTAAAAATGAAGATACATTTTTCTAAGAGAAAAAAGTGTCCTTAATCATGAAAGAAATGATCGTATCCTCAAGACTCATGTATTTGAACAGAATCTTCTAAATTCCTTCTAGGAAATTTCTCTTATTTTGCATTTGCTTTCAAGATTTGCTATTGGAATTACTTTTCCTAGCTGGGGGCAGGGCGGGGCGGAGAATACATGTCTGCTTCTGTCCCTTCGAGGTTTATTGTTATTTTATGGTCCGAAGTTAATGCTGTTTTAATATAGCAAAAAACGATCTCTTGAAATCATCACAGACTGGTCGCTCGTTGCCTTTCCTGACGTGCATCCCTGTTATTAGCGAATATTACCAAGGCGCGTCTCAGTATTTTCACTGTTGAGGCCATGATTAGCTTCTCTCTCTTGCATGATTTAAAGAAAGGAGGAAACAAGAAGCCTTTTTTTCCTCTCTCTTACTTCCAGGTCCCTAAGGCAAAGGCATTCCTTAAAGATGGTTGATAAAAGGCAAGTGGGGGTTGGGAAGTAGCATTTCTGACGCCTAGATGGATATCTAGCCTGGAGATGCTGAAATTGTGTGTGTGAGGCTTACAATGTCTATGCTCATACATTTGTTCTTTCATTGATTTTTCAAAAGTACGTCTTGAACGTCTGCGCTGCTCCAGGCGCTGTGTCAGGGTAAAAAGATAAGAGGCCAGTCCCGGTGGAGCCCAGACCCTGGGAGAGGCAAGGGGCCTGGAAACAGCTGATCAGGGCCAGACAGGCATCTCGAGAGGCCTGGGACGCAGGGAACTGTGTGGGGTGCTGCCCTTGTACCCCCTGCGTGTGTAAAGGGGTGGGGCCTAAATAGTTTTCCAAAGTTTTCCCTCTTTTATTTCACTTTATTGCCCCTGAGGATGTGCTTAGTTCACCTCTGGACAGGTGAGCAACCCGAAGATGCGCCTTGCACCAGCCTTGAGTATATTAGCCACACGCGGAGGAAGCCTGGAGCACTGAGCCGGCCTGGCTGGTTAGCCATCGGCTTCACCGAGAAATTGGCACTGCAGGCTACCTGGGCACTCATTTAGGTTGGGTGGGGACAGGAGGTGAAAATGGAGACATACACATGTGAATTTAATGGCCGCCCCCTTCGCACATAGATTATGCTCTAGGAAAATACATCCGTAGGCTTTTGGGAGAAAGAAATATTTTATTTGATTTTATTTTATTATGGCCACACCTGCGGCATATGGAGGTTCCCAGGCTAGGGGCCGAATCGGAGCTACAGCCGCTGGCCTACACCACAGCCACAGCAATGCAGGATCTGAGCCGCATCTGAGACCTACACCACAGCTCACACCAGATCCTTAACCCACTGAGCGAGGCCAGGGATCGAACCTGTGTCCTCATGGGTCCTCGTCAGGTTTGTTCACCACTGAGCCATGAAGGGAACGCCAAGAAATATTTTATAAACAAGTGTTTGTATAGGCTGCTGCCTTTTTCTTAAAGTAAATGTATCAACACAGGTGTTTCATAGCCACCAGGTAATTTCCACTGAAGTTTTGAGATCCATGTATCCTGACCAGAGCACTCACAAATGGCTTTGTCATCTTCTTAGAAAGCATTGGAGAGATGGGACTTGCTCAAGTTACAGAGTCCCGACACCCCCCAAATCACCCTTCTGTAACATTGGACCTTTGATTCATGACTAAGAACCAGCACCAGTTTAACCCTCTTTACCTCCGTCACCCGTACACTTTGTTGGCTCTGGGTGGGGGCGTGGACCTTTCTCCTCACCCCTGCTGCCAGTAAAACAAAAGCTAAAATCACTTAACAAGGGTGATGTCTACCAAAACAGTTTTTTAAAAAGATCAACCCAGTCCCTTCAGGACGTTTGTGCTGAGGTGGGCACAGGTATTAGCAGCCTTGGCTCACCAGGTAAGTCATCTCCACCCACCTGATTCAAAGGACCTCGATTCCAGTTCAGATCTGAGTCGAAGCAAGATGTAAACGTCAGTGCTCGCCTTCATGGGTCTTCGGGTTCTTTTAGCCATGACGTTAATTCCGAGGCACTTACAGGATTAGTGCACTGCTACGGGGAGACACTAGACGGCCGAGCCTGGGTGGAGCCAAGGCTTCTGCAAGTCGAGGAGCTGTGTTACTTCTTCTTTTGGAGGGATTCCTCCCGCTGAGTTCCTCCTGGGGACAAAGAGTCCCAAGAAAGATGTGAAGAGAGGAACATGGAGAATAAAGCCAAGACATGAGTCTGGGGGAAAAAAGAATCTGACTTAGGTGAGGGTTCTCATGAGAGCTGCACTAGAACTGGGGCTTCCAAGGTAACACAAAGATGTGTTCACTCAGCCAGTGAGACGGAAATAAGCTGTGAGGTGAGCTCGAAGGACTCAAACTCTTCCTTGGACAGACTCCTGCTGCTTTCCACCAACTCGAGTCATGGCAGGGTCTTACCTGATTAAACGGTGATTCTGAGCTAGAGCACCATGATTGCATCCCCCGAAGATGAGGGCCTGCTCCCCAGTTATGACAGAGGGGAAGGAGCCGTCTCTTCACTGCAGAAGGGGTTTGACTGCCACCTTTGGGAATATCCTCATTAGGGCGTGTTCCCGCGCACAAAATTATTTGTATTGGAGTCGGTGGAAGGACATTCATCACAAATGTCAATAGCGCTTGGCCGTGTATGGAGGCAGAGCAAACTTTTCGACATTTTTGTGATTTTTAGATTTGTCTTCATTGATCATATTATTTGAGCGAAGTTTTAAAGTGTACACATGTTCGGGGTAAAAATGAAGTGGTGGGGAGATCTGAAATTTGAGGGTAGATGGGTGTTTTGTTTTTGTGTGAAAGACGCAAGCGCCCTGCTTCAGTACCCCGACCATTTTGGATAGACTTCATTTGATACAGTGACTGCCAAAGCCACACGCACCTTGGGATCACCTGGGCAGCCTTAAAAACATCAATTCCAAGGCCACTGACCCCCTCCACAGACCAATGTGCCGGAATCAGAAAAGAGCCAAGTGGATGGTATTTTTAAAAGGTCATCTCTTTATATAATCTAAGGTTCCATATTGTAATTTCTTTGTCTCACAGGCCTGACCAGGAAGCAACATTACTTAAAATTAGGCGCCAAGAGCCTAATTTTATTGCTTTTTTTTTTTTTTTTTAATCGTCACAGTGGGTGGGTTTTGGTAACACCCGATATAAAAGTTTTCCAGGTTCTATGATGTAGAACTTTGGGACTCTGACGGGCCATGTAGTCACAAAACAATCAGTGTATTTTAAATGGATCATTTAAATACAAGTTGTAGCCTGTGTTGGCCAATTCTCCTTTCTAAACTTCCCCACTGGGAGTTCCCGTAGTGGAGCAGTGGTTAACGAATCCGACTAGGAACCATGAGGTTGTGGGTTCGGTCCCTGCCCTTGCTCAGTGGGTTAACAGATCCGGCGTTGCCGTGAGCTGTGGTGTAGGTTGCAGACGCGGCTCAGATCCTGCATTGCTGTGGCTCTGGCGTAGGCCAGTGGCTACAGCTCCGATTAGACCCCTAGCCTGGGAACCTCCATATGCCGCGGAAGCGGCCCAAAGAAACAGCAAAAAGACAAAAAAATAAAAAATAAAAAATAAATAAACTTCCCCACTGGTGGGAGATCCCATCGTGACTCAACAGTTAACAAACCCGACTAGAATCCATGAGGACTCGGGTTTGATCCCTGACCTCGCTCAGTGGGTTAAGGATCCGACGGCGCCATGAGCGTGGTGTAGGCTGGCGGCTATAGCTCTGACTGGACCCTTAGCCTGGGAACCTCCATATGCCACGGGTGCAGCCCTAAAAGGACCAAAGACAAATATATACCTATGGTTTTTAATCTTGAATCATCCCAGAGTATCAGAGAGGTAACTAATTCATATGGGATCATTTTCTCTTCTCAGTGATTGCTTTCAGGGATTCCACCGCAGCGTGGTGCTGTGACCCTTTATCAGGGAATCAGTTCAGGAAAGTCGTCTTTCTGTTTACAGTGGAGATAATGATAAAAGCTTTAGACACTGCGTGTCACATATTATTTCCTTTTCAGGGAGGCTGATAAGACATTTCTCCAGATCTCAGTCTGCTTTTGTTTTATGGATATAATTAATTTGCTAGATGTTTGTGTTCCCTCTTCGCTTTGCCTGGCAGGAGGCTCAGAGTCTAATGTGCAGCCCATGTCAGGCACCATACAGGAACCTTAGAGTAAGAGCTAAATTTGCTCCAGGCTTTATTTGCGCCTAGTTTCTTCATTGTTGTATCTTGTTATGTATATAAGCTTGTAAACTGCTCAAATCTTCGTACAAACAAGAATCCGAATTTCTCAGCCTCACTAGCAGGCCAAGTAATTCCTTGTTGGTGGGGATGGGGTGGTGGGAGGGGCGAGAAGGGACGGGGAGGGGCACCCCTGGCCTCTATCTACTAGAACACCAGTAGCAGTTATCCTCCCACCCTGACACGTGACAACCAGAATGTCACCGGACGTTGCCCAGTGTCCCCTTAGAGCAAAATCGCCCCTGACTGAAACACTGGTACAAGGAAATAAATGAACTGCTATTGAGCATGTAGGGAGGAAAAGCGTTTCTCAACCCTTTCGGGACCCCCGGCTGGGTCTGAAAATAACTTGAGACAATTTGACGGGGGAAACACATGCAAGTTTTATTCCGTTCTTAACATGTCCACGGGAACTTTCAGACGAGAGTTAAAGACCCAGAGAAGCGACCCGAGCAGGAGGCTTGTCGACGTTTAAGACAAAACAATGAATTTGTGAAGCGTGGACAAGACAAGGGGGCCAGCTCCAGGGGTACTGAATGGTGAAAAGGTAACGAAGGGGGTTATTCTTGGCCCTGAACTCCGTCTCTGGGAGGCCAGCGTGTCTGCTGGCCTCCTGGTACAGGAGGGTACCTTTCACATGAGAGACTTATCTCCGGCTTTCGGGGGAGACGGGCGAAGGGAGGCACCTTCCCGCTTGTGCCATGTTCTCAAACTCCTTCAGCTTAAGATATCCGACGTGCCATAGTGTAGGGCAGCGGGTCCTGACCCCCTCAGGCACCTAGTATTTTCAAGGCTCTAAGGAGGCACTGTCTTTGGTGGACACAAGGATCACGGGAGCCCAGTGACCGCCCTCAGAAATGCCTGCAAACAAGCCCCCTGCCAAAAGGAAGAAAATGTGAGTTCTCAGAAGGCACAGAATTAGACAGATCTCGTATCTGAAGCCAGTATAGCTTCTTGTAACTTTCTTTCTTAATGACCCTGGGACGAAGGAAGGGAAGAGCCTATCATTGTCATTTAGAGAAAAGTCACAGAAGTCGCCACGTTTCGATGCTCTGGTTAGAGCCCCATGTTCTGACCCCCAAGTCCAGTGGGCTCTTCACCATCCAAGTGCTGAGCAAGTGCAAAGGAGGGAGAGAGGCAGACCCAACTTGGAGGGTTAGGAGTCGCTTCGTGGAGGAGGCGGCATCTGGGAGGAGATGCTGACAGGAAGGTAGAGGACGCGGAGACGAGAACACCTAGCAGGAAGAGTAGAGAAGGAAAGCCGGCAGAGGGGGGCAGAATCTGGCCGGACTGGACGTGGGAAAGAAACGGTCATGGGGAGTGTCTGGCCTGGCGCAGTGGTTAACGAATCCAACTAGGAACCACGAGGTCGCAGGTTCGATCCCCGGCCTTGCTCAGTGGGTTAAGGATCCTGAGTTGCTGTGGCTGTGGTGTAGGCCAGTGGCTACAGCTCTAATTCCACCCCTGGCCTGGGAACCTCCGTATGCCACAGGTGAGGCCCCAAAAAGCAAAAAAAAAAAAAAAAAGAAAGAAAGAAAGAAAAAGTCATGGAAGGATTGGGAAAACCAGGTTGGGCGGGGGGTCTTCATGCTGTGAAGAGCCTCCAGGGGCAGGCTCACAGGGTTTGGGTACGAAAAGGTTTCCCTAGAACCATGTGTACCTGACACCACTTAACAAATTATAAAAGTAGCGAAGAAGCTTAAGGACCGAGGTCCCCAGAGAGAGTAGCAATGGCACAGTGACAGAGGAGGTGAGGGGGGAACCAATTTGTGGGGTGTTCCTTACCCCCACCCTCTCCCCAAATTAACCGTTGGCATGAGCCAAGTCCCCTCACTGTCCGATGAAAGGAGCATAGCTGCTGTCCTGGTGTCAGAAACGTTCCCAGTCTGGCCCTTTCAAAAATACAAGAGTGCCCCGAATTGGAGCACCATCGGGTGTGAGCAGCATTTTAACCATGAGGGGACATGTTTCCGAGTGGCATTTTTAATAGAAATGATTTAGCTTCACTTAGAAAATGCATAATCATTTTAACATTTCCTTACAGCTGGGAGTTTTCATTGTTTTGGCTAAAATTCCAGAAATGACATAAACGGTGGTACCTGAGGCAGAATCCCGCAGATAGAGACAACGCCGGATTCTGTATCAGATCCGGTTCCTGACTCCAGGCACAGACTCAGACCCAGGACTAAACGGCAGGCCTGCTGTGAAGTGTCTGGGTGCTGGACGAGGTCAGGAAAATTCCGTGAGAGGTGCGGGGTCAAGGCTGCCGGAGGATGGAAGCCAGTTACTGGTGCGTGACTAGTCTTTCTTCACTCCCGGTCCGTTTCCTCAGCTACGCCCTGGCATAGGGCTTTCCTAGGTTGGGCAGGAAGCTGTCCTCCCACCCCCAGCTAGTGACCAGAGGGCTTTTCTTCGTAGAAATGATTTAGTTTAAATTTGGAAATGCCATACCTTCAACTATACAGCATCCTTTTTTTTTTTTTTTTTTTTTTTTTTTTTTTGGCTGTGTCTGAGACATACACAAGTTTCCAGGGATTGAACCATGCCATAGCAGTAGCCAGGGCTACATCAGGGACAACACCAGATCCTTAACCCACTGAGCCACCAGGGAACTCCCCAAATCATTTTTTAATTTCCTGATAACTGAGAGTTTTCATCGTTTTGGCTAAAATTTCAGAAATGGCATTGCTGGAGAGGAAAAGTAGTTTTACCCTTCTGTGTCCTCAACTGGGACCCCTGTAAAAAAAGATAATTAAGAAGCGAAAAACAGAAAAGTTTTAACATTCATATCTTATATACATAAGAGCTATCCAGGGATCCGTGCAACTCTCAGAGGTGGCTTAGAACTCAGGCTTCAATACCATCTTCAGCTAAAAGCAAAAGCGAAGGTGGGGGAGGCAGGCTCTGGGAAGGTGAGGTTGGTTATGGAGAAAGGTGCCCTCTCCTTTGAAGAGTTTCTTGTGATTCAGTGTCATCCGTTTTTTCCCTCTGTAGGAATGACACCCTTACAAATGGCGATTTCCTTTATAAGTATACATTTCCCATAAAGGATGACTTAGACTGTTTTCTGGGCTTCTCCCCTGTCTGCTGTTTCTCAAAACAGTCCGCTCAGAATAACTGTTCTCTTAAGGAGGCCTATTTTGGGGATGGCATTTTCTGGTCTATGACAGCTGGTCTAAGCGGGACGCGGAAGCTGCAGAATGCTGCTTGAGACAGGTGCTGCGAATGGAGAGGGTCAACCTGCTGCAGAGGCAGAGGCAGACCTGGACTAGAAGACCGGCCTGCTGTGGGGAGTTGGGGGCTGCACAAGCTCAAAGCGATAAAAAGCAGGACTTTCTCAACTGGCCTAATTTCACTTTCTTGTTCTAGAAATGGGTTGCATGCAACCCGTGGAGTTACTTGGTAGGAAGCTGAAAGCCAGAAGGAGGTGGACAGAGGAGAAAGGGGGGAATGGAGATGGAGGGAATAAAGAAGCCTGGGAGCCCAAGCGAGTGGGCGTCGGCGGTCCTGCCCGACCCCATCAGGGTAGCTCAGACTGGCTGAGAGAAATAGAGCCCGTGCAGGACCGGGCCAGTCAATGAAACGCCTTCCAGGAGGCAGAGGACTTGGTGGCCTGGAAGAGCCCTGACTTTGGCCTGAGCTTGCCTGGCTTTGATCCAGGCTGAGCTGCTTCACTTCTCCAAGTATCAGATATCGAAATAGGAAGCAAGATTGTTACAGGACTAGAATCCAAGAGTGGTGTACAAGATTGCTCAACACAGAAACTGGCAATAGAAACTGCTCAAGAAATTTCAGTTTTCCTTCCTTTATCCGTGAATAAACAATGGTGTGTTCCCACAAGAGAAGCTCTTATAGAATTTAGACAGAAATCAAATAAAGCATTGCCACCTTCAGTGTCCTCTGGGACACTGGGGTGGGGGGAGGGTGGGAAGAAGGGCCTCCCTCAAAACCTAGGAGAGCCCCTTGATTTTGCGTCCTCCCCCCACTTCCCATGCCTGTCTATGTGGGGAGCAGCAACTGCCCCCACATTTGTGTTATCTAATACCAAAAGTCATTTTCCCCAAGCCTCCAGATGAGATACAGGATGTGCCCAGTTAAATCTGAATTTCAAGTTAGGAACAAATAATTTTCTAGTGTAAGTATGTCTCAAATATTGCTTGGGACATAATTACTCAGATTTAATATCCTGTATTTTCCCCTAAATGTTAACAATTCTATGTAATCATTTAACCATAATTTCTGTTTTTCCTCAATTTTAAACCTAGGCTCCTGCTTCCCAGATTCTTTAGCAACCTATGAGTAAAAAGAAAGACAGAGACTTTACCAGGTATTAGCTAGTTTGTGGAGCGTCTGGAGCGCTTATACATTACTGATGGAGGGTCAGCAGTATCACCGCCTCGAAATTCTGTTTACACTACGTACTAATCCCAGGACCCAGCGATTCCACTCCTGGGTACAGACGTAAAGGAAATACACTCACGGTCCATCTAAAGATATGTGCAAGAATGCTCATAGCAGCGCTGTACCATAGACAGTACAGAGGTGGCAGGGACAGATACATTGTGGGGTATCCACGCAATGGAATATTACAAGACAATGAGAATGAATGAGTGATTGGTGCACACAATGTGGTTGAATTCAAAATCATAAATTTGAGCAAAAGAAGCCAGGAACAGAAGAATAAATAGTGTACACAATTCAATAGACGTTAGGCTCAAGCACCAGCAAAAGGAGCCTCTGGTGTTAGAAGACAGGGTCTCAGTTGCCTCTAGGTGGAGGGTTCGACTCCCTGTGAGAGTAAAGAGGGCTTCTGGAGAGGTGTACTGCCTTAATTCTTGAATCAAGAAGTAGTTACAAGAATTGTTCACTTGGTGAAAATTCACCGATCATGCTTTACAATTTCTGCACTGTGTATATATTGCATTTCAATTAAAAGTTCATTCAGGAGTTCCCACTGTGGTGGAGTGGGTTAAGAACCCGACTGCAACGATTCAGGTCACTGTGGAGGCACAGGTTAAATCCTTGGCCCGGCACCGTGGGTTAAAGTACTCAGCATTGCTCCAGCTTTGGTGTAGGTTGAAGCCACAGGTAAGATTCCATCCCTGGCCTGGGAACTTCCATATGCTGTAGGTATAGTTATTAAAAAAAAAAAAAAAAAAAAGAATTTAGTTTAAAGAAAAAAAAAAAAACAGTAGAACTAGAGAGGTTAAACTGTCAACTGAGGAACAATAAGCAGAAGGAAGAGAGGAGGCAAGTCTGGGGGCAGAGGGATCCCGGCAGGACTTGCCACACAAAAGAGGCATTTCAGAATGGGATGTGAGCAAATCTGCTGGGGGGACCGGAGTCGAGTCACAGTCCCAAGTTCCAGCACTTGCCCTGGGAACAGTGGTGAGCTCCGAGGTACGTGTTAGGTGTCCTTCCTCACAAGGGGGGTGGCCTGTCGAGCCTCCTGCAGACAGGACACCTGCACCTGCTGGAAACCACCCTAGCCAGTCTTCAGGATCCCTCCTGATGCTCCTGTGGCGGCTGCTAGTGATGCCTAAACCACGGTTTCTCAGCACAACACACACGGGTGATAGAAAATCCTTTTCTTGGAGCTCCCATCGTGGCGGAGTGGTTAACCATGAGGTTGCGGGTTCGATCCCTGGCCTTGCTCAGTGGGTTAAGGATCTGGGCTTGCCGTGAGCTGTGGTGTAGGTCGCAGATGCGGCTCGGATCCTGCGTGGCTGTGGCTGTGGTGTAGGCCGGCAGCTACAGCTCCAATTGGACCCCTAGCCTGGGAACCTCCGTATGCCGCGGGAGTGGCCCTAGAAAAGGCAAAAAAAGAAAAGAAAAAAAGAAAATTCTTTTCTAAGAAAAAAGTCCTTTGCTTTTTAGGATGTTTAGAAACATCCTTGGCTTCCACCCACTAGGTAGTCCTCACCCTCAGTTATGACAGCCAAGAATGTCTCCAGACATTGTCAAATGTCCTTAGGAGGTGAAATAATCTCTGGTTGAGAACCAGTTCTCTAAACATGTATTGTGGAACTCCAGGGCAGGTTGTTTTTTTCCACTGGTTTCAAGATACTAAAAATACATACATGAGGAAGTTCCCATCGTGGCTCAGTGATTAACGAACCTGACTAGCATCCATGAGGACACGGGTTTGATCCCGGGACTCGCTCAGTGGGTTAAGGATCCAGCGTAGCCGTGAACTGTGGTGCAGGTCGCAGACACAGCTCGGATCCCCCCTTGCCGTGGCTGTGGTGTAGGCTGGCAGCTCCGATTGGACCCCTAGCCTGGGAACCTCCACATGCCACAGGTGTGGCCCTAAAAAGACAAAAGATGGGGGGGAAAAAAGCCCGGTATACATGCGTATGTACAAAGAAAGCAACTGGTCCCAAACTGTCCATCTCCCTGCAGTCCCAAAATTTAGCTGCAAAGGGAGACTCTTATTCCTGAGCAGGGCTTGCTCCTGGAAGCTGGCCGAGACTTACAGTCCCTTACTGGGAGAGCTCACGGAAAGAATGAAGGCTTTGATGTCCAATCCCAGCCCTGCCACTCTGTCACTTTGGACATGCGGCTTATTTTCTGTTTCTCTCCCTTTCTTCTGTAGCCTTGTGGGAGAAATACCCACATCTTACAAGTTCTATATGTTCTTTTATTTAACTAACATTCGTGAAGTACCTGCCCTCTGCCAGGAACCACTCGAAGGGCTTTTCCAATGTTAACTCCTTGAATCCCCCTGACACCTTGGTAAGCAAGGTCCTGTTAGCATCCCCATTTCACAAAGGAGCAAACTGAGGCACATAGAGGAGAAGCACTGGCCCAAAGTCCAGGAGCCAGAGCCTAGGACCAGACCACCTGATCGTGCTGTTTGGTCCACTTTCTCATCTTTTGGCTCCTGTAACATTTCCTGGGAGGTGTTTGCCATGTCTTTTTTTCCCAGAGAGACTAGGAAGAAGATGCGGGGCCAGCACCCAGTCTTTGAGCTGAGTCCCATCTTCTCATCTATAAATTAAAGAGGTTGGGAGTTCCCGTTGTGGTGCAGTGGTTAACGAATCCGACTAGGAACCATGAGGTTGCGGGTTCTGTCCCTGCCCTTGCTCAGTGGGTTAACGATCCGGCGTTGCCGTGAGCTGTGGTGTAGGTTGCAGACGCGGCTCGGATCCCGAGTTGCTGTGGCTCTGGCGTAGGCCGGTGGCTATAGCTCCGATTCAACCCCTAGCCTGGGAACCTCCATATGCCGCGGGAGCGGCCCAAGAAATAGCAACAACAACAACAAAAGACAAAAAGACAAAGAAGAAAAAAAAAAAAATTAAAGAGGTTGGGCCATGATTTTTCCTTGGCCTTGGCACTGGATCCTTCATCCACTGAGTGAGGCCAGGGATCAAACCCGCAACCTCATGGCTCCTGGTGAAATTTGTTCCCCCTGAGCCACAACAGAAACTCCTCTTTGCCTTGATATTGTCAACAGTTTTGTCAGCTGTACTTCCCTGCGCGCTCTGGCCCACTGTGGCTATTAAATAGGAACCACTGTTAACTAGAGAGGAGGCGTGAAAAGCATGAGTCTATAGAAATGTAATCCATTGTCGTGTTGGCAACACATCACCCTCAGCTTTCTTCCATCACCTTCGACTCTCTCTCAAGCATATGGTGATTTGCAGTTTTCAAAATGTCTTCACATATCTGATCTGATTTGAGCGTCTCAATTCTAGCAATGACTAAAGTCTAAGTCTTCTGATTCCTAACCCGATGGTCAGCTTATCACCACAGGGCCGGGAGCTCTGTTTCCAGGCGCCTTTCCATTCTAGACCCTGAAATCATGCCTGGGCCCTACTACTTAGTATTTAGTTTGAAATACACAGTGCACTGTGCATGGTGACCCACAGGGAACACCGCGGCTCACAGACATACAGGCTCATCACACGAACACCAGAACCCAAGGAGAAAAGGCACGTTATGCATATTTTAAAGATGTTAACATTGAGGCTCAGAGAAGTTAGTTTACTTGTCCAAGGATACACAGAGGGGGGCAAATAGATTTGAATCCAGGCTCATCTGTCTCCACAGTTCCTAATCACAGTCCAGAGTCTGGCCAGGTAAGGTGTGGGCCAGACACCAGCAGCCTTGGCACCACCTACAGGCTTATTAAAAAGGCAAGTCTCGGGCCCACTCAGGTCAGGACACGCTTTCTAAAAGGGCACCTGGGAGAGCCCTGTGTGCGTGACCATTTCCTGTCGGCGTAGATGGCCACGATATATATAAGTATAAGATTTATAAATAAACACATATGCATAGCCACACACACACATATATCTTAGAGTGTTTTTAAAGCATGCTTTAAAAAATTCTGCTTTAATCGCTTCTCGGCCTTTTGGCTAAGATCAAGTGTAAAAAATTCTACTCTAAGAAAGGGAATTTAGGGATTTTAAAGCAAGTGGCCTGAATCCCTGTGTTCGATTGGGAATTGAATTAATCGAATTAGTAGATGCACAATACCAACTAGGATAGAGAGGATTTGCCTATATAGCAGTGGCAGCATATGTCCATTCCAAGATTGATATCTGAACTTATTTTTGAAACTTACTGGTATCTTTTTTCACGTCAAACACAGAAAATGTTCTCCTTACTTTAAGCTACTCGATACAAAAAATATGTGTCCAGTGCCATTCGAAGAGTCATGGAACTCTAGGAGAATATTTAAGGTGTAGTCTTTGCCCTGGAGTAATCTTTAGCTTTGGGGTCTCTTAGGAAGAACTTCAGCATAGTTTTCCTTTTTGATATATTGACTATACAGATTTTGATTGGCCATGCTGATTTTTCCCTTAAAGTATTGTTTCTGTTAAAGAGCAGTTTTCTGTCAAGATAGAGTCTCTCTTTATTAGTACACACACAGCCTGTGTATTTTAACTAGACTGATTTTCCTTGTATGCATTTTCTAAAGTAATGGATGATTGGCCTTGAGGCCAGGGATACAGCCGTAACATTCAGAGCTGAGCCACACATTTCCCTGTTCAATTGATTCTTATTTGTAACGATTTCTCCGATAGTAGATGGAGGTCACATGATGTGCCAACGGTAGTAGCATCCTGCACCTTGTCCTGGGAAGGATGCTAAGAGATGTCCAGGGGGGATATTCTGGGATCTATTAGCAATGTCTGGAGTTCCCTTCATGGCTCAATGGTAACAACCCGACTAATATCCATGAGGTTGCAGGTTCGATCCCTGGCCTCACTCCGTGGGTTAAGAATCTGGCGTTGTTGTGAGCTGTGGTACAGGTCACAGATGAGACTCGGATCTGGTGTTGCTGTGGCTGTGGTGTAGGCCAGCAAATGTAGCTCTGATTGGACCCCTAGCCTGGGAACTCCTATATGCTGCCAGAGCGGCCCTAAAAAGACCAAAAAATAAAATAAAATAAAATAAAAAATAAATCATGTCTGCTACTGTTGTGGGAAGGCGACCTTGAGGTACCCCAGCCATGCATCGCATCCCTACCTGCAGCTCTGCTTCTGGTTCTGGACTGTTCCGCATGCTCCACACTCTTGCTCCCCTAAGATTCTCTTCACACTGGCCACTGCCGAGACGGTCCGCTGTCTCTGCCCGGGCAGGGATCCCACGTCCTTCAATCCATCACCCTCAGCGTCTCCAGAATGAATGATAATTCTATTTCTGTTACTTTGAGGGGGGGGAAGCAAAAAACAAAACACTTGTTCCCAGATCACATGTTTGGACTTCTCCAGCTCAGGGTCCTGGGCCAAAGAAATGAGCAGAACAGACTTGTTTTGATTGAAATTAAACACCACCACTTCCTCTGCAAATTACGCCTGTCCTTCCAGGGCGAAGCAAGTGTCTCTGCAGTTTTGGGTCTTTTATTTTCCTACTGGAGATGTTGTAAAACCACCTGATGTGTTTTCCTCTTAGTTTCTCCTCCTTATTCAAAGTCCTGTTAAATCCTCTCTGGCTTTGTAACGATACCTAATACCCCAAATGAAGCCAGGCTTGCTGGATAAAAAGATTTTGAATAAATTATGCTTTTCTCTTCTTGTCCTCTTTTGATTTGGTACTCAGAGGAATCAGTGGCTGGGGAAGGACTCAAGTAAATACAATTTAGATTTAAAAGCAGCCCGATTAGGCAGTAATACAGCTGTGGTTCCCTTCACCACTCTTACTTTTTTATCAACCCCTCTCCCTTAAGAAGCAGTTGACTCCTTATTAAACATACAGATTCTCCAATCCCTTTGCAGACCTTTGAAATGAAATCCAAATTTCCAAAGAGGTCTCATTCTTTTTAAAAATGTATTTCATTTTAGGTGATTTACGATGTTGTATGCGTTTCTACTCTACAACACAATGATTCAGTTATAGAGCTATATCTTTTTTTTAATTTTATGGCTGCATCCATGGCATATGGAAGGTCCTGGGCCAGGAATTGAAAATCCAAGCCACAGCTGCAACCCGTGCCACAGCTGTTGGAACTGCAGATCCTTTAACCCATTGTGCCAGAGATCGAGTGCACCTCTGCAGAGACCCATGTCTCTACAGTCAGATTCTTAACCCACTGCACCATGGCAGGGAGTCTGTATCTATCGTTCTTGTTTTGTTTTGTTTTGTTTGCTTTTGCATTTTTTTTTTTTTAGGGCCACACCTGTGGCATATGGAGATTCCCAGGCTAGGGGTCCAATCAGAGCTGTAGCCACTGGCCTATGCCACAGCCATAGCCACATCAGATCCTAGCCGTGTCCGAGACGTACACCACAGCTCACGGCAGCACTGGCTCCTTAACCCACTGAACGAGGCCAGGGATCAAACCCACGTCCTCATGGATGCTAGTCAGGTTCGTTAACTGCTGAGACATGATAGTGGCTATCGTTCTTTTTTTTTTTTTTTTTTTTTTTTTTTTTTTTTTGTCTTTTTGCTGCTGTTGTTGTTGTTGCTATTTCTTGGGCCGCTCCCGCGGCACATGGAGGTTCCCAGGCTAGGGGCTGAATCGGAGCTGTAGCCACCGGCCTACGCCAGAGCCCAGCAACGCGGGATCCGAGCCGCGTCTGCAACCTACACCACAGCTCACAGCAACGCCGGATCGTTAACCCACTGAGCAAGGACAGGGACCGAACCCGCAACCCCATGGTTCCTAGTCGGATTCATTAACCACTGCGTGGCTATCGTTCTTAAAAACCCCATCAAGTGATTCCTACCTCCACTAAAGTTTAAAAAATAAAAGGAAAATTTGCGGGAGTTCCCACTGTGGCTCAGTGCTAACAAACCCAACTAGTGTCCATTAGGATGCGGATTCCATCCCTGGCCTCCTTCAGTGGGTTAAGGATCAGGCGTGGCCAGGAGCTGTGGCGTAGGTCACAGATGTGGCTCAGATCTGGCGTTGCTGTGGCTGTGGTGTAGGCTGGCAGCTGCGGCTCCAATTCGACCCCTGGCCTGGGAACATCCATATGCCACAGGTGCGGCCCTAAAAAGCAAAAAAAAAATTTTTTTAATTTTTAAAAAAAGATGATTTGTCAGTTATAAGCAAGTTTTCTATTGTATTTCAATGAGTTACATCACACATATCAGCTAAGAATATGACAGTGGTTTTCTAAGGCAGAACCCGTGGAAAATAACTGCTCTGTAGAATATTCCAACTAATAAGACGCCGTCATAGTGAAAACTACAAAACATCTCTATGCAGAAACTGAAAATGTGTGTCTTACCTTGCACAGGCTTAAATTCACTCTGTTGGGCAAGCGACGCCTGTCCATTTTCCTGACCTCGACTGTCACCCCTCTGCTGATTCATCCTTTCAGCAACATCCCATTGCATGTCTACCGCGTGCCAGGCACTGCTGGGAGACTCCCCACCAGCCCTTCATTGCGTGCGCCTGCTCAGTTATGGTCTGCCCAACCACGCGGCCGCAGCGTGTCCTGTAGTATCGGCAAAGATGTCACTATCTTCCCTGTTAGTCAAAGAGAGAGACCCTCTGATTCTAGTTAAATATTCAGCACCTTGCCTTTTCAAACATGGTTCTTGGTATGATTTGGCCATAATTATCTAGCCTTCTCCATCTGGGTGGTTTTCTGTCTGTGTCACAAGGCAAGTTCTTGATAATAAGCATTAGAGGCCCGTGTCTGTGCGGTTCAAAGTGCCCTGGCATTTATCATTCTGTGAACGTCCGTTGTACGGGCACTCAGCTGTTGGTGGGAACCAGCTGACAACGGGCAGGGATCTGAGAGCAGACCATCAGGAGGAGCAGGCAAAGCGAAGAGCTGAGAGGCTGCATTAGGAAGGACGGAGGAAGTTCGATATGACCCGTACACAGAAGTCTCCAGAACCAGCTGTATCCGAATTGCCCCTGAAAAATTTTACACACCGAGGGTCCACCCTAGGCTACTGCATCTGCATCCAGTATCTGCATTTTTAACCAAGCACTCAGGATTAAAGCAGTGCACACTCAGAACTGGGAAGCAGTATGGCAGGTCCTTGGATTGGGGCCTTCTCTGGAAACGTGGCGGAGGAAGACTGAAGAGGACAGAGCCGAAAGATAATGGGAGTGGGTGCTGCCCTGCCCCTAGTCAAGGGGGGGGTGTTAAAAATGATCAGGGAAGTTCCTGTTGTGGTTGAGGGGTTAAGCCCCCGACCGGTATCCTTGAGGACGGGGATTTGATCCCTGGCCGCGCTCAGTGGCTTAAGGATCTGGCATTGCCGAGAGCTGCGGTGTAGGTTGCAGACGTGGCTTGGATCTGGCCTTGCTGCGGTGTAGACCGGCAGCTGCAGCTCCAATTTCCCTAGCCTGGGATCTTCCACATGCCACGGATGTGGCCCTAAAAAGACCAAGCAAACAAACAAACGCCAATAGTCTGGCAATGTTACGCTAAGCTAGTTGAGTGTGACAGCCCTTAACCGGGAGAAGTGCGGTGAAACGTCCTCCGAAGTGATATCTACATGATATCCAACCTGCAGAGTTGGGTGTTTCACACATTTTTGGTTTTGTTTTCACAGGTCGCGCCCCTTCGAACTCAGTCTTAAAAATGAATCCAGTTGTTTCGCAGCCAAGATACGGCGCCGGGGGCACAGCGGTTAGTGACTGGCAGAGCGGCGTCTTTGACTGCTGTGATGACATGGGGATTTGTAAGTTCACACAGTTGTTGCTTTCTCCTGGGCTGCCATCATGCAAATTGCTGACATGACAAAATTCCTTCGCTTACCCTCTCCCTGGGTCGCATGTTCTATCTGGAACTGAGAAGTCACAAGCTAGAACCCCTGGGCGGATGTGGCCACCAGATGTGTTTTGTTTGTCTCATAGACAATGACCCCTCTTGCTGTGTTAGTTTTGAAATCATGGGACCCATACAAAAATCAGACTCCACCTCAAAACCTCACTTCCCAATCTAAATTTCTAATTTCTCTTGATACTTTGGGAAATGTGGGAAGAGGAGTCCTCGGTCCCCTCTGGCAGAGGTCAGCTGGAGCCGAGCAGTAGCTATAATCCTATTAAAGGGACCCGCCCGCTGCAATTCACCGTAGTTATGCCCATCATCCACGATGGCCTCTTTCGTGGTTTTTTCCAACCCATTTTCCTCATTTCTTTCACCTGCCTGGCCTTGAGTTTGTGGTCCTTGTCCAGGTCAATCCTCTTTTCACCTACCTCTTTGGGACATTGCCCATTCTGGGTGCGTTTCTCCATTCTTCTCTTTACCTCGTCCATTCCCTATAGTGCAGGGCCAGTGTTTCCAGTTTTCAACATTCCTGTGATCTTGCAGCCATCCCATTTGAGGAAGCTTTCAGGGTTTTAGCTTTCCTGACTTCTAATTCTTTCACACGACCCAACACACTTTTCTGTGAGACAGTTTCCTATTGCCATGTCTGTCCATTGCCAAAGGAGTTGCAGACATTCCTTCCGAGGTTAAGAAAGAGACCCTTTTTTTGCATATGATGTAAGTTCCAAGTTCCACGGAGATAGTCTTTTGCTTACAAGAATCAATCAAAAACCAAGGGTTTTCTTATCTAGGATACAGCCACATCAAAACTCCACCCCAGGAGTCCCCGTTGTGGCGCAGCGGGAACGAATCTGACTAGGAACCACGAGGTTGCAGGTTTGATCCCTGGCCTCACTCAATGGGTTAAGTCATGTGAGCTGTGGTGTAGGTCGCAGATCCAGCTCAGATCCAGCGTTGCTGTGGCTGTGGTGTAGGCCAGCAGCTGTAGCTCCGATTAGACCCCTAACCTGGGAACCTTCACATGCTGCAGGTGCAGCTCTAAAAAAGAAAAAACAAAAAAACAAAAAAACCCTCCACCCCAGAACTTTTCAAAATAAACGTATACTGAGCATGTTTGAGAACAGTTTCCTGTTTGTTGCTATTTTTCTTAAGCCCTTTTGTCGTCTTATGCAGACTTTAAAGAGAAATTTCAGTACATTTTTTTAAGCTTTTGATACCACTATGCCTTGCCATCTACTTGAGTCTCATAACCCTAATAGGTCTCTCGTCTTTGCCAGAATAACCATCTGGAATTTATTTCCTACTGCTTGTCTCATTTTCCTAATTATCTCTTCGCTGAACATCTTCGGCCCTTAAACACCCTCCCACAGTCTTCAGAGGCTTCGGCAGACATTCTGACTCCACGGCCTCCTGGGCAGGCGGGATCCCCGCGGAAGGGCGCGGAAGAGGGGCCCTTTGGTCATGCTCGGGTCAGCAGGACAGGAGCTGCCGCAGTTAAACCCGACCTGCCATGGGACACGCGGATGTCCCCCCGTCTCCGGGAGTGCGGGGCCCGGAAGCAGGACACCAAGATCCGGGCGACCTACAGTTTTCTCAGAGGGTCGGTGGAGGCCGTTTCCGGAGGGAGCATCTTTTTGAGAGCGGGGCGATGACGGCCAGCCCCTGGTGACCCTGACGAACTCCTCTGTGCGATCTCGCCCTCCTCGCAGGCATCTGTGGGACTTTCTTCCCCCTGTGCCTGTCGTGTCAGATCGCCTCTGACATGAACGAATGCTGCCTGTGCGGAGCCAGCGTCGCCATGAGGACCATGTACCGGACCCGGTACGGCATCCCGGTGAGTCCCCGTCCGCCCCCGCCGGCGGCAGCGGCCCCGCAGCCCGCGGGCCCTCCTTCCGCCCCGCGGCGCCTCCGTGACTGGCCCCCACGGCGTGCCTTGACCCTAGACTTTTCCCCACCACCCTCCGAAGGGCTTAACGCGATGTACAGGGCCATGTGGCCAAATGCCCGTTGCAGTAATAAAATCTTTGGAGTTCCCGTCGCGGCTCAGTGGTTAAGGAATCCACGAGGAACCATGAGGTTGCAGGTTCGATCCCTGGCCTCACTCAGTGGGTTAAGGATCCAGCGTTGCCGCGAGCTGTGGTGTAGGTTGCAGACGCGGCTCGGATCCCGCGTTGCTGTGGCTGTGGCGTAGGCCAGTGGCTACAGCTCCGATTGGACCCCTAGCCTGGAAACCTCCATATGCCGCAGGAGCGGCCCTAGAGAAGGCAAAAAGACAAAATAATAATAATAAAATCTTTTATTGCTCCAATAGATGTGTCTCTGAAAAAGTTGCTGGAGGTGAGCAAGTGAGGCTGGAGATCAGCACAGGGTCCTTGGTCTTGCCTGGTTTTACTCGGAGTCAGACAGAGGACCCTGCGGGATGGGCACAGTTGCTTTGAAAGCCTTGGGTAAAAATAGGTGTGCCCTGGATCCCCTCAGAGCTGGCACATTTGCGCCACTGGGAACCCATAAGCCAGTGTTCATTCATTCAAGAGGAACTACTGAGTGCCTAGAACCTTATTAGGGTGCTGCTAGGCAAAGCCAAGTACTCTTACAGATGCTAGAGACACATCTGTCTTCACTGAGCTCATATTCTTTTTGTCTGTTTATTCTGAGATTTTTATTTTAACATAATTGCAGACTTAATAGTTGCAAAAATGGTGCAAAGACCTCCTGAAGACCCTTTACGCAGATTCCCCAATATTAAAAATTTGCCACATTCACTTTATTTTCTCTTTTTCCTCTATTCTGTTTTTTTCTGAATCGTTTGAGAGTACATTATAAACTTGATGCCCTGTTATCTCTGTTTCAGTGTGTATTTCTTTTTGCTTTTTAGGGCCGCACTCTCGGCATATGGAGGTTCCCAGGCTAGGGGTCTAATCGGAGCTGTAGCCACTGGCCTACACCACAGCCACAGCAATGCCAGATCTGAGCTGCGTCTGCAACCTACACCACAGCTCCCCACAACACCGGAACCCGAAACCTCATGGATACCAGTCGGATTCGTTTCCAATGCACCACGACGGGAACTCCCTCAGTGGGTGTTTCTTAAAAACACGTTCTCTTACATTATCACAATACAATGATCACAATCAGGGACTATTAGCTAATCAATGAATATCAGTTAAACCTTACCAATTATCCCAAAAACATTCTTCAGATGAGCACGCAATCAACCTGGGATCACACACCGTGCGCAGTTGTCATGCTCCTTTAGTCTTCGACAATATGGAAGAGTTTCTCAGTCCTCATGGGTTTTATTGTTGTTTTTTAATGAATACAGACCCGTTATTTTGTAGACTCTCCCTCCGTTTGGCTTGTCAGATGGCTCCTCGTGATGGGACTTAGGTTACACACTTTTGGCAGCAACTCCACAGAAGCGACGCTGTCTGTGCCATGGATTATATCAGGAAGCACGTGGGGTCGATTCTTCCCATTGGGGTAACTTTAATTTTGATTCCTTGGTAAAGGTAGTGCCTGCCAAGATTCTCACCACACAGTTGCCATTGTCCCCTTTACAATGGATGGGGACCTTGCAGAGAGAGGGAGAGTCCCGGTTCCTCATTAAGCCTTCGCCTGCCACAACGTCCGTCGGAGACTCTTGCCTTCCTCGGTTATTACCCTGACGGTCGGTGGTGATAGAGCTCAAACCCTAACGGATGGAGATACTGCCATATACTAAGTGAGAGCGTAACCTCAGGACGGCGATATGTGCAACGGAAAAAAATAAAGCAGGGAGAGGAATCGAGGGCTGAAGGCTTCCAATTACAACCACGGTTACCAGGAACGACCTGAGAGGAGTTCCCTTCGTGGCTCAGCGGTAATGAACCTTCAGTACTCAGCAAGTATCCAAGAGGATGCAGGTTCAATCCCTGGCCTCCCTCAAGGATCCGGCATTGCTGTGAGCTGTAGTGTAGGCCGGCAGCTACAGCTCCAATCAACCCCTAGCCTGGGAACCTCCATATGCAGCGGGAGTAGCCCTAGAAAAGGCAAAAAAAAAAAAAAAAAAAAAGGAAGGAAGAAAGGAAGGAAAGAAAGAAAGAGAAAGAAAGAAAGAGAGAAAGGAAGGAAGACAGACCTCCGAAAGAAGGACCTAAAAGCAGGCAAAGCTGACGCATGCGGGGAAGGTCCAGGCAGCAGAAAGTGCTAGAGCTGAGGTCGCCCAGTGGCTCTTACCTGGGTGTTGCAGACCCAGCAAGCAGCCCGAGAGGCAGAAATAGAGTGTATGGGGGGTGGGGGGTTACAGAAGAAGATGACATCAGAGCCTTAGACTAAGACCTTATCATGGCCTTGCCGACCATTATAAGAACTTCAGTTTTTACCCTGAGGGAGCTGGGAAGCCACTAAAATGTTTTTCAATGGAGAAGTGACATGATGGATTTGTGTTGCTGGCAACTGGGCCTCTGCAGCTCTAGGATTCTATGCTATGCTAGGTCTCCTTGGCACACATTAAATAAGTGTATTTATAGACAGTTTATCTCTATTTTTCATCCTTAGAACAGACTCTAAAGTGCCTAGAAAGTCCTGAGACTGATTTGTGTAGCTGGCTCTCTGCTTTGTTTCCACTTTACGCTCTGCAAACCGAGACTCGGCTGTCCCAATACTGCCTCTCTGGCCTGCCCCTCCCTTCATGCAAAAGAGAATCCCTTTGGCCAGGGCCACTCCTTCAGCAGGTAAGAGAGAGAAAGAAAAGAAACAACCACTGCAGTTTCTGTTGTGGCTCAGCAGGTGGAGAAGCCGACTGGTATCCACGAGGATTCTGGTTTGATCCCTGGCCTTCATCAGTGGGTTAAGGATCCAGCATTGCCACAAGCTTCAGTGTAGGTCACAGATGCGGCTTTGATCCAGTGTTGCCATGGCTGTGGTGTAGGTCGGCAGCTGCAGCTCTGACTGAACCCCCCACCTGGGAACTTCTGTATGCCAGAGGTGTGGCCCTGAAAAAAAAGAAGGAAAGAAAGAAAGGAAAAAAGAAAAATAAGTAAAGGGAACCATTCCACCTCCATAAGAATGAATGAATGAACACACATTTGCAAACATAAATAAATAAGAAAATAAATCAATAAATATTTTAAAATATTTAAATAAATCAATAAATATTTTAAAAGTCAGTTAGCAAAGAAAAAAAGGGAACCACTCCAGAGAGAGGACTCAGGCTGTCATCATAACCTGCAGATCATTTGAAATGATGTGACCGTGTGCAAAGGGTCCTGGCTGGAGAAGAACAAGACCAGCCACTGTCACTGATGTGTCATGTGATCTTAGCACGGCAGTTGACTTGGTCATCGGAAAAACAGAAATACCGTCACAGAATTCTCATGATAAACAAGTGACCTAAAATGCAGTTTGAAAGAGCTTTGAGGAGTTCCCGTCATGGCACAGTGGTTAACGAATCCGACTAGGAACCATGGGTTGAGGGTTTGATCCCTGGCCTCACTCAGTGGGTGAAGGATCCGGCGTTGCCGTGAGCTGTGGTGTAGGCCGGCGGCTACAGCTCCGATTCGACCCCTAGCCTGGGCACTTCCATATGCAGCCCTAGAAAAGACAAAAAAAAAAAAAAATCTCTGAAAAGCTATACAACTGGAAGGAATTTTGTGACTGTATTTACAGGCTACAGGCTGATGCGTTTGTTTGCCTTTAACAGGGATCCATCATGAGTGACTTCCTGTGGCTGTACTGTTTCCCTAACTGCACCCTCTGTCAACTCAAGCGGGATATTGAGAAAAGAAAAGCGATGAATGCTTTCTAAAGGGCGCTGGGTACGTTGGCAGGACGCCCTTGATTTATGAACGACGTCTGGTTTCTCTGATACGCCCTCTCACAGATGCATGAGCCGGCCCTTCCCAGCTGGAGAGCAAATGACCATAAGTGGCCAGCTTAGACCCATCAGTTGGGAGTCAGCGTCCCAGGCTCTGGGTGGAAGGAAAGGGCTAACCCTGACTGGGTGGGAAGCAGTTCTGGGATTTGGTACACGCCTGCCGCACGTCTTCCTTGCCTGCCTTTCTTACATCACATGCCTGGAGGTAGTCGAGATACCTGGGCAACAGGCCATTCACTTCCCTGGAAAGCTGTCTTAGTCTCCATCAATTAAGGGTGCACCATTGACCCAGTTTTCCCAAACGCCAAAGCTCCCGTTTGGGAAGAAGAGCAGCAACGTTTTGGTGGCAATACTGTCACAGTTGGGCAGCCACTCATTCACCTAGTTTCCGAAGCTTTCCTGGTCACATTTTTAATCTTTTCAGTTCTTCCTCCTTCTCTCGGGCAAGAGGGCTGTGGCTTACCCAATTTTGTCTTTCTACCTCTTGCTGCCAATCCCAGGGAATTTGTAGTCTAAGTTTCATTTTCACCTGGAAATGGCTATTCTCTGTACAAGTCCTGTCTCCCAAGAGATCTCGGAGAGCGTTTGACCGGGATGCTGTCTTCCTCTGGCTGCCCAGTGATGAATGGTTGCCCTGGCACCATCTGTCTCTCTCTTAGTCGTCCTGCCGCATGCAGCACAAAATAATGTCCTCTGCACAAGCGTTTTAGTTCATTTCAGGTCGCATTTTGGTACCATTTTAGTGTCCTAGTATTTGTCTTCTGATTGTTTTCCTCAATGACTGAGGCACTTTCCTCACTCTCAAGCAGAGTCAAGACGGTGAGTTTTCTTAAGCTTCCTCCTCCTTGGACTCTACCTCCTGAGAATCGGCTGCTGTTTCTCTTCCAGTCAGTGATGTTTTTTTAAAGCCCTTAGCAACCAACGTGACTCAGAATTTGAGGCCAAAGTAGCTCTAGTCCCCTACTTAGAATGGGGCAGTTTCCTGGTCATCCAGGCGGTAAAAAAAGATGTTTTGGGCTGTCTGCTTTTTGGCGTCTCTTACCTTAGCATGTCTGCTGCTTTACTGAGTTTGATAGGAGAAGTTAGCTCTGGCAATCCACAGAGCATTCTTTGGTTTGCCCAACCACCTAGCAACAGTGCTGACACATGGTAGGCACTTAATGAATATTGTGGACAAATAAATGAACACAACTTTCAAATAAGGAAACATAATAAGACTATAACTTGGGAGATTCATCCGAATCTTAACTAGTGGTTCTGACTCTTCCAAATACATTGTACTGGCCCATTACTTGATAATAGATTTTAAATATGTAGCAATTTGGCAGTAGGGTAGCAGTGGAATGGAATAATTTAGGGGGTTATTTTTGGCTGTGGCTGCAGCACACAGAATTTCCTGGGCCAGGAATTGAACCCAGAGCCAAAGCAATGACAACACTGAATCCTAAACCACTAGGCCACCAGGAAACTCAGGAATAGAAGTTTTGATAGTTGGAAGAAGATAATGTAAAAAAAAAAAAAAAAAAAAAAAGAGGGGAATGGAGTTCCCATTGCGGCTCAGCAGATTAAGGACCTGATGTGGTCTGTACGGATGCCAGTCTTATCTCTGGCCCTGCTCATTGGGCTAAGGATCAGGCGTTGCCACAAACTGTGATGCAGTTTGCAGATGTGGTGCAGATGTGGCTCAGATATGGTGTTGCCATAGCTGTGGTGTAGCCCAGCAGCTGTAGCTCTGATTTGACCCCTAGCCTGGGAACCTCCATATGCTGTAGGTGCGGCCATAAAAAGAAAAAAAAAAAAAAAAGACAGAAATGATGAGTTCTAATTCATTCATTCATTTATTCTTTCTTTTCTTTCCTTTTCTTCTTTTTTTTTTTTTTTTTCCTGCTTTCTATAGGTCAGATTCACACTGCATTGGAAGAAAATGCTGAAATGAAATGCTGCATTTATTCAGTGCTGGCTATCTCCCCTCAAGTCTTAGAAACTAATTCAGCTCATCATATGGTTTCAAATGGCTTTCAAGTATTTTTATTTTTCTGGCTTATTTTGAAAGAAATATCTTTCCAGTGCTATTCGCTAAGCTGACTGCCATTAAAAAATTAATCTCCTCAACCATTCTTGTGTCTTTAGATGCTGCTTCATGGAGTATTATGTTTCTTTTAAAAATGAGCACAGGTTTGTCAAAATGTCGAGGTGGGATGATGGCTGTGTAGAGATTCTGCCTTCTGCTTTTCGACCTTTATAGGAGTCGGAAAATACCCAGAATAAGGAGTTTGTCAAATGTTGTTAAATAAAAGCTTTTGTCATTTGGATTGTCCCTGCACTGGGAGACCAGATGCTACCCTGTGCCCTCCCCCCCCGCCCCAGGAAAGTGTGTGGTTTCCTCCCTCAGGCCCGCATGGCCTTTGGCACATCTTCGCAGCCCCACAGAGTCAACCCTCCAGGGATTAAATGCCTGGCGGTGCAGAGGTGGCTGTGGATTTGATGCACAAGGGAAGGATTCCTGCCGTGAGCTGCACAGCGAACCCCTCGTCACCACTGCGCATCTCCCCAAAGCCACCCCTGCAGCAAGACCGCCTCGGGCCTCTGCATACCTTTTTTTTTCTTTTGGTCTTTTTAGGACCAAACCCGAGGCACATGGAGGTTCCCAGGCTAGGGACTGAATTGGAACTGTAGCCACTGGCCTACACCACAGCCACAGCAATGAGGGATCCAAGCCACATCTGCAGCCTACACCACAGCTCACGGCAATGCCGGATCCTTAACCTACTGAGCTAGGCCAGGGATCGAACCCACGTCCACATGGGTGCTAGTCAGATTCCTTTCTGCTGAGCCTTGATGGGAACTTCACCTTTTTTTTTTTTCCTTTTGTTAACTTGGTATTTTATTTCATTCTTTTAATTGAGATATAGCTGACATTGCATTAGTTTTTGGACACAATGCAATGACTTGATACATGTCTATATTGCAAGGTATGGAATGATTGTCCATACATGTCTTTCTCTCTCTCTCTCTCTCTTTTTTTGCATTTTAGGGCCACATGCATGGCATATGGAGGTTCCCAGGCTAGGGGTCAAATTGGGGCTACGGCTACTGGTCTATACCGCAACCATAGCAACATGGGATCCAAGACATATTTGTAACTTACAGCACAGCTCACAGCAACACTGGATCCTTAACCCACTGAGCAAGGCCAGAGATCAGACCTATATCCTCATGGTTCCTAGTCAGGTTCATTTCTGCTGCGCCACAGGGGGAGCTCCTGTCAACATTTCACCCCCACAGATGCCCTATCAGAGTTGGCTGTTGCTGTTTACTGACTTAAACAACCCATCACTTCTGCTCCAGGGCGAGATTGTCTGTCTGTGCTCATGCAGTGTGAACTGGAGTCGCTCAACCCAGGCCGGAGGACAGCTGGTGCTGCCTCTTGGCTCTGGGCTTGAGCTTGAGGGCCTAGGGTCCTCTCCACATCAACCAGGCCTCACAGGATGGTTGCTGGGTGTCCAGGGCCAGCATCTCAAGAGAACATGAAAGGGTGTGACATCCTTATGATCCAACTTCAGAAGTCACAGCATCACCTCTGCTGAACTCTCCTGGCTGAGGCAGCGACAAGGTCCACCCACTTTCAAGAGGGAGGGGACACAGAGTCTAGCTCTCAATGGGAAGCAGTAAGGTGCTTGGAGAGCGTAAGGGACCAGAGCTGTTGTCGCAGCTGTCTTTGGAACATACCACCTGCCAGACACAACGAGGCACTCCGGGTTGTGTCTTTGGGGATCAGAGCTGCCGTTTGTCTGTTCTCAATAAAGCTCCTCGCAGAGGGTTGCAGAGTGACGGCCTGCCCCCAGCCCAGCCCAGGGGGTCTGTTACGGTGGTGTAAATTCTGTAATATCAGCTAAGTCTTTCTGGTGACTCTGAAAAGAGCTGAAGCCTGGTTGAAGTTTGTAACAACAGCCTGTTCTTCCAGAGATTCTGATGCAGACCTATGGTGGGATCCAGGAGTCTGGGTTTTTAAAAGGATCGTTAGGTGGAGTTTCCACTGTGGCTCAGCGGGTTAAGAACCTGACTCGTATCCATGAGGATGTGGGTTTGATCCCTGGCCTTCCTCAGTGGGTTAAGGATCCAGTGTTGCCATAAGCTGTGGTGTAGGTCTCAGATATGGCTCAGATCTGGTGCGGCTGTGGCTGTGGTGTAGGCCAGTAGCTGCAGCTCCAATTTGACCCCCATCCCAGGAACTTCCCATGCTGCCTTAAAAAGACCAAAAAAAAAAAAAAGGAACGCAATTGTTTCTGATGCAGGTTGTCCGCCTGCTGGGAGACCAGCAATTGAAGGAGCTCTAATGCAGTACTCAGATACGCACCACACTCACAGCCCTGGGGCTTAAACTGGGTGCTTCGGTACCCTGCTCTACGTGCTTCCTCTCCCTCTCCACCGTATTTTTTTTTTTTCTTCTTCTGCTCTGACTCCTGCATTCTGGTTCTCTCTGTAGGGACACAGCCTCTCTTTTCTGTTGGAAAATGGGTATAACACAGTATAAGTAATTCTTTGATTTCCCACAATCTCGGTCTCCTGTTAATCAGTCTAATTCTCTCCACCACCTACAGAATGTCAAGGTTTTCATTCTCCAGTAGCTGCTTTCTGGTCTGGATTGTGGGGGGTCTTCTGAGGAAGGTATTTTTGCAGCATCCTCCTAGTGGAGAACGCCCCTCAAAAACCTACCAACCCTCGTCATCTCATTTCCTTTGGATAATAGCTAGACCCGACCCACGACGGTGACAACACAGGATCCTTAACTGCTAGGCCACCAAGGACCTCCCCTAAGGTGTAAAAGAACATATGCTGGCACAGGAACAGGGTTTGCCAACTACAAAGGGTAGCACCCATAAGCATCCGTCCTTTCTCGGGCCCAAAATTTAGCCTGAGTTGGGTCCCACACCCTGTGGGACCACGCTCTAGAAGGTCAGTCCTTAAAACACAGCATTGCAGAAAAGCCTCCGTGAGCATTGATTTTATTTGTTTGCCAAAAGGAGAAAGAAAACAGCAATAACATAGCCACATATGTAGACCAAAGATCTGTTTATCATCTGGAGTGGAAACAAATAACAAGCAATATCTCCAGGAAGCTGTGAAGCTGCAAAACAATTGACTGGGTGGGATCCTTTGTTGGTTTCAAGAATTTGGGGCCAATAGCAAGGAAGGAAAATAAATTGCAAAAGCTTATCAGAGTGAGGACTGAGTGTTTGCATCTGGAGGAGAATCCAGGCTACTGCCTTCCTCATAAAGAAAGCCACAGCCCTCAGAGAGGGTCCAGCCGCAGAGCTAGGTACAAGGGCTGTTGGGTGTGACACCTGCTCCCTCTCCCTCTCTTTTTTTGATTGCACCTATGGCTCGTGGAAACTCCCAGACCAGGAATCGAACCCATGCCACAGCAGGGACCCAAGCCACAGCAGGGACAATGCCCGATCCTTAACCCACAGCACCACAAAACTCCTTTTCTCTTTCTTTCTTTCCTTCTTCCTTCCTTTCTTTTTCTTCCTTCCTTCCTTATTTCCTTCCTTCCTTCCTTCCTTCCTTTCTTTCATTCTTTCTTTCTTGCTTGCTCCTGCTCTCAAAGCCACACAGTCTAAGCTGAAGGATGAGCAAAGACACTTAGAATAAGTCATTCGGTGGCAGGTCCTTGCAGAAATAAACCTCAACACAAGACTGTTTAGTGAAAAATGGAAGCAGGCCCCCAGCAAGCCCACAGCATGCAGATGTTCCCAGGCCAGGGATCAAACCCACGCCCACTGCAGGGACAACACGGGATCCTTAACCTGCTAGGCCTCCAGGGCACTCCCTCCAAGCATCTTACCCGATGATAATTTTTTTTTTTTTTTTTGTCTTTTGTCTTTTTGTCTGTTGTTGTTGTTGATGTTGTTGTTGCTGTTGTTGCTATTTCTTGGGCCGCTCCCGTGGCATATGGAGGTTCCCAGGCTAGGGGTCGAATCAGAGCTGCAGCCACCAGCCTACGCCAGAGCCACAGCAATGCGGGATCCGAGCCGCGTCTGCAACCTACACCACAGCTCACGGCAACGCCGGATCGTTAACCCACTGAGCAAGGGCAGGGACCGAACCCGCAACCTCATGGTTCCTAGTCGGATTCGTTAACCACTGCGCCACGACGGGAACTCCCGTTACCCGATGATAATTTTTAATTGTCACTTCATGAAGTACGTCCGAAAGAGAAAGACAAATACCACATATCACTTATATGTGGAATATAAAATATGCCACAGATGAACCTGTGTACAGAACAGAAAGAGACTCACAGACATAGAGAACAGACGCGGGGCTGCCAAGGGGGCGGGGAGGAAGTGGGATGGACCGGGACTGCGGGGTTAGTGGATGCAAACTATTGCACTGAGAGTGGATGAGCAATGAGGTCCTGCTGTACAGCACAGGGAACCACATCCAATCACTTTAACCGGACGTAACGGAAGATAAGCTGAGAAAAGTGTGCATGTGTGATGAGGTCACTTGGCTGTTCTGCAGACACTGACAGAATGTTGTAAGTCAATTACACTTTAGTAAGTTTAAAATTTTTTTTAAACAAATGATGCATAACGTATATAGCACGCTACACTGAATAAAACTTTACTAAAAAGGGAGTTCCCGTCGTGGCTCAGTGGTTAACGAATCCGACTAGGAACCATGAGGTTGCGGGTTCGGTCCCTGCCCTTGCTCAGTGGGTTGACGATCCGGCGTTGCCGTGAGCTGTGGTGTAGGTCGCAGACGCGGCTCAGATCCCGCGTTGCTGTGGCTCTGGCGTAGGCTGGTGGCTACAGCTCCAATTAGACCCCTAGCCTGGGGACCTCCATATGCCGCGGAAGCGGCCCAAAGAAATAGCAAAAAAAAAAAAAAGACAAAAAAAAAAAAAACTTTACTAAAAAGACTGTTGTCACATCATCAACGTTCACATAAAAAGTATTGTGTTTGAATTTTTTGCAAATTATAGCGATTACTATGTTCACCGTCCTCCCAATTTCTACATCTTTCTAGAAAAAGAAAGAAACGTCCTTCTAAACAGCTTTGCGCACTATCTTATTTACATCTTCATGCATAACAAATTTCCCTGTACTGAGCGGCTTAAAGATCGTGTGTCATCGCAGGTTTTCTCTGAGCCAGGAATTCGGCAGAATCAACAGCAACAGCTTGTCTTTGGTCCATTGTACCTGCCCCTCAGCTGAAGGACTCAAAGGCCAGGATTTCTGTCTGGACTTCATTCATTCACATGACTGGTGGTTGATACCGGCTCGTTGGCCGAGGACTTTGGCCAAACACCGACAGGTGGCCGCTCCACGCAGTGTGACCTTCATGAACCTATCGCGTTGGGTTTCAAGGACAAGTGTGGGGGTTTGGGGAGTCTTGGTATGACTACGCTTGGAAGTTACACAGCATCACTTTCATTGCTGCTCTGTTGGTTGGGCAGCAGAGACTTTGACACGTGAGAGTATCAGTCACACTGTAAGAAGATTTGTGGGGTGGGATAGACACGAGGCCGGCCATTTGAAAACGCAGTCTGCTAGATGCATGCAGTTGGTAACAGGAACTTGAGATAAGATACCCCCAGTACATGTGGATAAAATTACCCTCAGAGTTCCTGTTGTGGCTCAGCAGGTTAAGAACCCGACTAGTATCCATGAGGATGCGGGTTCGATCCCTGGCCTCGCTCAATGGGTTAAGGATCCAGCATTGCCATGAGCTGTGGTATAGGTCACAGATGTGACTTGGCTCCCTTGTTGCTGTGGCTGTGGCGTAGGCTGGAAGCTGCAGCTCCAATTCGACTCCTAGCCTGAGAACTTCCATATGCCGTACAAGTGGCCTTGAAAAGCAAAAAAAAAAAAAAAAAAAAAAAAAAAAAAAAAAAAAAACCACAATAAAAAAACCCCACCTTGAGCACTGACACATAATTAACGAGGCGGTTAGTGATCTAGAAATATATAACTGAAACTAACTTAGATCCCACCTTGGTTAAGACCCGTCCGGTGTGTATCAGAGCATCCTGTCGCACTTAACTAAGTGGAACTGAAATTGTCCTGCTGTGTGTCTCCCCTGAGAGAGTAACCTAAAGTCAGGGGGTGCGTCTTGCCCGTCTTGGGTGCCCAGTGCTCAGCAATGCCGGGCTGCACGCCTTGAGCTGATCATCCCGCCAGTGCTGGGCAACCCAAGAAGCTGACCAAGCGTGTGCACAGGGACCCAGCAAATCAGGGACAGAGAGAGAAAAGAGAGGAAACAAGGTGCTTCTCATCGTTTATCTAGGATTCGGCAAAGTAAAAATGTATCTGGGAGTTCAGATGGAGCAGGGCTTTAAGGACCCAGCATTGTCACTGCTGTGGCTCAGGTCGCTGCTATGGCACAGCTTCGATCCCCAGTGCAGGAACTTCGGCATGCCCCCGGTGCAGCCAAAAGGAAAAAAGAAGCACGAGTGTCTAGGTGGACACTCGTGCAGGACATCTGATATCACTGAAGATGCAAAAGAAACTGGCATCCGCGCACACCCTCATCCATGGGAGAGGGTGACCGGGGCACCGAGAGGGAAGGAGATGTGCTTTTCGCCATGGGCTCTTTGACAGCTTTTGATGTTCGTACACTTGTATTATCCTCTCCAAGTAAATGGCACAGTATTTATAAAGAAAAATAATGAAAGAGGTCAGTAAACAATAGTAGAAGAGAAATAGAATTCACTTAATCAGTAGAACCAAACAAACAGGGCTTTGTCAGCAAGGAAGCAGTGCCTGGGTCAGCAGGACGCAAGGAAATACGGGGCGGTTTGACATTATTGAGATGAGAGGCAAGACGGGGGGCCTAGGGTTGGGGGTGGATGAAGGAGAAATCGGTGCGGAGGTCAGATAATGAAACCCTCTGAAGTGGTCTCCTGGGAGATGCTGCATTAACAGGAAAGAACACACAGGAATTCCCATGGTGGCTCAGCGGTAGCAAACCCAACTAGTATCCATGACGATGCAGGTTCGATCCCTGTCCTCGCTCAGGATCTGGCGTTGCCGTGAGCTGTGGTGTAGGCTGCAGACGCAGCTCAGATCCTGTAGCTCCGAGTGGACCCCTAGCCTGAGAACCTCCGTATGCTTCAGGTGCAGCCCTAAAAAGCAAAAAATAAAATAAAATAAAACAAGAGGGACAGGCAGGGCAGGGCAGGCAGTGAGTGAAAGAGCATGTGCAAAGGCCCTGTGGGCAGAGAGCACAGACTTAATCCACACCTGGCGCCCACACACGAGGCTACCCACTGCCACCAGTTTATCCTGATTTAGCGGTTGGAATCCTCACTCCTCCTCCCCTCCTTAGAGCTAAATCATGATGGGGGGGGTGCCAGTCTGCGTGTCTGGAGGAAGCCGGGAAGTCAGTATCCCTGACCCACTTGAGGCCCCGCCCCGATCTTGCTCTTGTAATCTGCATTTCCCACTAATCACTTCCTCGATGTCCTTTATGGTTCCCCACATACACCTGTGTCACTGACCAATATGCTTTTGGCTTGGAAATACACATTATGAAACATATATGCCTTATACGAAACTTCTATAAATATCTTGCTTCTACGTGTATTCCCCGACTTGCTTCTTTCCCTTGCGTTTTTGAGCTCACCCATGTGGGTGCAGACAGCTGAGGTCCATGCACTTTGACTGCATGATAGCATCATTTGTCTCATAGTAGCAGTGACATTAGCTTGTTTGGGGCTAGTTGCCCGGTAGACTTTTATCCATCCTTTGACTTTTAACGTCTCTCTGTGTATTATGCTCCTGTCACACGATGCCTCGAGTCTGGTGGATTCTCATCAGACGGATGGACGAAGAGAAAGGGGCACAGACAAGACCAAGGGCCCCGTTGCGTAGGCGCCAGCAGGTGGGCCTCTGACTGCATGGATGACGATTTAGCTGGTGACCGACCCCAGCCACTCTGGTTCTCTTCTTGTCACCAGAGCCCCTGTTTGGAAATCGATTTTTTTTTTTTTAAAGCCACGCCCATAGCATGTAGAAGTTCCCAGGCTAGGGGTCAAATCAGAGCTGCAGCTGCCAGCCTACACCACAGCCACAGCAATGCCAGATCTGAGCCATAGCTTGCGGCAACACCAGACACTTTAACCCACTGAGTGAGGCCAGGGGTAGAACCAGCATCCTCATGGGTACTCGTCGGATTCTTAACCTGCAGAGCCGCAAAGGGAACTCCTGCGCCTGCAAATCTTGATAAGAATGTGTGGCTGAACTTATTTATTTTAAAAATCTGATCTGAGAACTTTGCATTTTAATTGAGGTATTTAAAGTGATGAATGCATCTTGAGGGGAAAGAAATCTATCGTATTTTTTGCTTTCTATTTCTTTTTTTTTTTTCTGTTTGTTTGTTTGTTTCTATCTCTCTCTCCCCTCCCTTTTCTTTCTTGCTTTCTTTTGGATCGAGGTTCCCCCGCCCCATCTCATTCTTCTCTCCCATAAGGGAATTTATTTTAAACATAGAATTCTATATCTAATTAAACTGCAAATGTGAGGGAAGAATAAGAAATTTGTCAGACATGGAAAGGCTCAAAAAATGCACCTCCCAGGCTCCTGTCTTAGGAAGTCACAGTCAGCGTCATCTATGAGAGAATGAAGCACAAAAAGGGTGACACGCGGGCTCCCTCGGGGTTTAGCGTGTTAAGGATCTGGTGTCACCTCTGCTGCGGCCCGGGTTCAATCTCTGGCCTGGGAACTTCCACATGCCTAGAGCACAGCCCAGAAGGAAGGAAGAGGATGACTCGGAATCTGAAAAACCCTTGGAACAACCAACGGTTTCGAGTAGCTAGAAACACAGCGGGCCTGGAGAACAATGGGTCCACATTGGAGCCAAAAGATGGAAGTTGCAAGAAGGAGCAGCCCGGGGAAAACAGAATCCACAAGATTCGAAACTGGCTTCGAGAAGACGATTAAAGCACAGAAGAAAGAAGTGAATCGAAACGTCAGAGAGAAACAAAAATCCTGACCCTTCAGTTAATTACCTCTGGGATCTTTGCTGGCTGGGTAACTTTTCGTCACTATAAAATAAGGGTAACCACAGCCCTTTCTCAGGGGCTGTCGAAGATGGAAGTTAGTTAAAAATCGCAGAGCGGTTAAAAAGGGCCCACCGTGAGGAAGGAAGGGGGTGTCAACCGGATGAAGGAAAATGAAGCTGGAGGGTTCCCTTGCGTCGTGACGGGGTAAGGATCCGGCCATCCGTTTTTCTAAAAAAGAAAAGAAAAATGAATCTTGGCCCTACTCTTAACAGTAATACTAACATTGCTTTAAAAAAAAAAAAAAAGCTATTTAGATTCAGCAGTTGGGCAGTGTACACATTTTCTTACTTATGGGCACAGAGCAGGCTGGGAGTCTTATCAACATCAAAAACAGAAAAGTCAAACCAGAAATAACAGGAGGTGGGAGGCAGAATGAGGAAGAGAGCAGAGGGCACACGCGTCTCACAAAACACCAGATGAGTCCAGAGATACTGTGTGAAGCAGAAACGAAAGCAGAGGTTGGGAGGGAGCCCTTAAAGCTACGAAGGGATCAAAGCAGAAACTGGAGTCCTGGTGCTGCGGCCAGAGCAGGAAGGAAGGAGACCCAGAAACGCACGATCCCCTGCTGCCAGGCAGAGGCCGGAGGTAACATCTCAGATCGCTCCTCAAGAAAGAACCGCAGGGCATATTAGTGAGCAATATGAAGACAAATCCCAGGAAAATGAAAAACAGAAACAGCAATAATTGAATTGAAATGATTTCCCTCTGCGGAGCAGGGTTGCAACAGCAGAACAGAGGGGCGGGAAGCTGCTGCTTCTGGGTCATGAAACCCTCTGTGTGATTTGAAAATGTTTACTCACGTGCATGTCCTACCTGGAAGCAACGTGAAAGCTTTTTAAAAAGACATATTCAGAATTTTTCGTGAGACAGTAGTGCAACTATCCCTGTTCTGGAGTGGTCCCTGGACCTGGCCATCCCTGGAATCTTCAATTGTTTTCATCTCCTTAAAGATTACCTTTCTCTGACACTGGGGAGGAGGTTGGGACATTGAACAAATATGTTTAAGTTTGAAGGGGTACAAACTAAGAGCTTTGCTAGGGAGTCTTCAAGCCTTGGTCTCCCCGTTAGCATTATATTTTTCCCCCCTTGGTCAAGAATTGGCACGTTTGCACCGTAATTAAAGCTTTCTAAAGCCTCCAGAAGCTTCTGCCATTGCGACAATTTCTCACATACACCTTGGTTTTCTTTCCTGGTCGGGATGCGAGGAGGAATAGGAGGCCTCCTTGACACTCTCGGGGGTCGCTGGGCTCCGTAACAGAGCGGAGTCTCAGCGTCTGAGTGCGGGGGGGAGGCCAGTGGAAGCGGACACACAGCGAAGACCCCGGGCTCCTGCGGACCAGCGCACGGGGACCAAGGGACACAGGGAGACAACTCTGCCCTCTTCAGCATGCTGCTCCCAAGTGCCAGGCAATCCTGTGCCACCGCAGGTTAAATCACTGCAGTCTCTGCTCCAGTCTGCAGAGAAATCCCGCCATTCTGTAGATGTTGTCTCCCTGGGCGCCCACTCCCTATTTCAGACAAGGCCAATCTGCCATGAGAAAGAGCAAGGATAAGAAGCAGAAAGAGAGCTGCACCCTACGCAGCCTTATTTTTTATTTATTTATTTATTTTTTGGAGGTTCCCAGGCTAGAGGTCGAATCGGAGCTGTAGCCGCTGGCCTACACCACAGTCACAGCCACGCCAGATCCCAGCCACGTCTGCAACCTACACCATAGCTCACGGCAATGCCGGATGCTTCACCCACTGAGTGAGGCCAGGGATCGAACCCGAGTCCTCGTGGATCTAGTAGGAGTCATTTCCCCTGAGCGATTACAGGAACTCCAGGCTCCTATTTCTTATTTTTTAATTTTGTTTGGAAAGGAGGGGCAGGTGAGTTCTGTTACCTGCAGCCCCCGCATGGTCTTTCCTTAACGAGAGTGACCACATCGCACGAAGAAAGCTGAGCCTGTCTACAAGTCTGGAGCTACCTCGTGTGGAGACAGGGCTCCCCCAGGAAATGGAGAGTCAAGTTCTATAGCTGCAGAAGGACAGGGCTTAATCTGAGGTGAGGAGCCCACCACAGATAGAGGGAAACAGCACTTCCCGCCCTAGCTCAGTGGTAACGAACCCGACGAGCATCCAAGAGGACACGGGTTCGATCCCTGGCCCCGCTCAGTGAGTTAAGGATCTTGCATTGCCATGAGACGTGGCGTAGGTCACAAATTCGGATTGGATCCTGCGTTGCCGTGGCTGTGGTGGAGGCTGGCAGCTGCAGCTCTGATTCGACCCCTAGTCTGGGAACTTCCATATGCTGCGGATGCGGCCCGAAAAAGAAAAAGAAAAAAAAGTTATAGGGAAACAAATGTCACGACCTCTTCCATAGCATCTCCTCATTATCATAAAACCGTGTTCTCAGGGGCAACTTGTAGAAATGTAATTTCCATCAGATGTAAACGGAGGAGTTGCTGGGCTTGAGCCAGAGGCGGATGAGGATGGAAGCACAGATATAAATTCCCACAGGAGCTGGCTTTGTGATATTCAGCTTCTGCTCTACCGGGTGCGCCGTAAATCACTTGGTCCATATTCCTTCATTTCCCTTCGCAGCTATGTGAGCCCCGGCCCTTCTGCACCACACTTACGGGGCCACCAGCTTCTCCGCACTCGGAGGTCACAAATGTTTCAGTCTGCAGCTTAATGATTTGTACACTTGGATGACAAAACCAAGCGCCAAGAAACCCAAATGGCATCAGTCCCTTTAGGACAGGATATGGCTCCTGGAAAACTGCCATGATTTCTAACAACCTTTATAACCATGGAGCCAGAGGACAAGGAAAGGAAATTAGGACTCATTTACATGTGACCTGATTTAAAAAACCTGAGTCATAGAAATGTTTTGCCCTTATCCGCATCTGGAAATGCTCAGTTTTTCTATGTAAATACATATCTAAAGGCCAGTTTTCTGATTAGCAAAATATTATAATTTCACAAGAAACTCGCCCTCTGTTGGATGGAAAGGCTAGCTCTAGTTATTCCAGATGCTGATTAGAAAATTGCATTGAATTCACGGCTATTCATTTTCTTTTTAAGAATGGAAAGGATTTCTAACTCACAGCTTGTTAAAATTTGATATATAATTCACATACTCTTTTAAAAGTACATTTCAGGGAGTTCCCGTCGTGGCGCAGTGGTTAACGAATCCGACTAGGAACCATGAGGTTGCGGGTTCGGTCCCTGCCCTTGCTCAGTGGGTTAACGATCCGGTGTTGCCGTGAGCTGTGGTGTAGGTTGCAGACGCGGCTCGGATCCCGCGTTGCTGTGGCTCTGGCACAGGCTGGTGGCCACAGCTCCGATTGGACCCCTAGCCTGGGAACCTCCATATGCCTCGGGAGCGGCCCTAGAAAAGGCAAAAAGACAAAAAAGAAAAAAAAAAAAGTACATTTCAGAGGTTTTTGGTATCTTCACAAAGTTATGCAAAACTGGGGGTGGAGGCTGGGTCTCAGTTTCTCTTCACATGAATACAAAATAGGTCAGGAAAAATGAACCAGAAACGGCAGAGACTGGTCACCTACAGTGGATGGATGGGAAAGGAGCAAGAGGAGTGAGGGCGCAGGACAGAGGAAGAGGCGCCACCCTTTCTGAGCCGATCTCACGCAAGCGCACCAAAGGGGCAGGCAAGGAAAGAACCCAAGTTACTCTGGAAAAATGTTTTGTTTTCTGGTTTTTTGTTTGTTTTTTTTAATTTAGGGTTGCACCTGCGGCACATGGAAGTTCCCAGGCTAGGGGTCGAATCGGAGCTGCAGACACCAGCCTACACCACAGCCACAGCCACGCAGGATCTAAGCCATGTCTGCGACCTACACCCAAGCTCCCGGCAACACTGGATCCTTTAACCGACTGCACAAGGCCAAGGGACGAACCCGCATCTTCATGGATACCGGTCGGGCGCCTAACCCACTGAGCCACAATGGAAATTCCTGGAAGACAGTGTTTTGACCTGACCCAGTCAAGCTAAATCCAAAAAGCTAAATGCACCACTGTAACCTAGTTAATAAATTGGTTTCTCACAGAGGGATGGGCTGGCAACTCTGCGATCACCCTGTGTACGTGGCGAGGATTGAACAAATACATAAATGTAGTGTCCATAATGAGAGGGAAACTTTTCGCTGTCTGAAAAAGATCTAACAATAAGGCAAGGAGGAAAGCTAGACTCAACCCTTGTGGTGCTGGATTAGAACTGGAGGTTATCCGTATGAAGCCGTGGTTTTGATTGCTCAAGACAGACGCAGGCATGCATATCCACACAGTGTTTACGTGTACATAACGGTTCGTGTGTACGGGTCTATGTGCACACACCCCTTGTTTACTGAAGGAGCCTCGGAGCAACGTGAACCCAAGAGCAGTGAGCTCACCTGCCCCCCAGATCTTGTCTAAACACCATTCCGCCTCGAAGGGAACCAGGGCCCCTCGGAGAAGAGCTGATTCCCTGTAGGTACTCTTCCAACAGGTCAAAGTCATGAAAAACAAGGGAAAATTCAGGTACTTCTCCAAACCAGAGGAGGCTGAGGAGAGAAATGACCATTAAATGCGACGTGGAAGCTTCGATTGGATCCTTGAAGAAAAAATAGACAAACTATTGAAAGTCAAATAATGTCTGTACTGCAGCTAATGTTATTGCACCAAGGTTAATTTTCAGATTTGGATCATCTTACTCTGGTTATCTGAAATGTTCATTTTATTTTTTTATTTTTTATTTTCATTTTTATTTATTTATTTAGTCTTTTTAGGGCCACATCATCGGCATATGGAGGTTCCCAGGCTAGGGGTCCAATCGGAGCTGTAGCCACCGGCCCACACCAGAGCCACAGCAACGCAGGATCCGAGCCGCGTCTGCAACCTACACCACAGCTCACGGCAACGCCGGATCGTTAACCCACTGAGCAAGGGCAGGGACCGAACCCGCAACCTCCTGGTTCCTAGTCGGATTCGTTAACCACTGCGCCATGACGGGAACTCCACTCACTTTTTTTTAGAAAGAAAAAGAAATCCGCAGGCTAAGGCGATACCCGTTCAAGAACTGACATGAGGATCTCCCGTTGTGGCTCCGCAGGAACGAACCCGACGAGTATCCCTGAGGACGTGAGTTCAATCCGAGCATACACGGATTCAAGTCCCATCTCCGCCACTTCCCAGCTGCCACCTTCGAGCCACCTACCGCTGTTGTGCCTCAGTCTTCTTGCCAGTTAGCTGGTGGTCATCACCTCGGCCCCTTGGAACAGTGAGGACAACTCAATAAATTAATCCACGCGCAGCATTTAGTGCAGGGCCGCACACACAGCAGGCGTTTAATCAGTGCCAGGGAGAGTATGCAAAGGAGGCCGAAGAGACAGCAGGAGAAAGAGCCTCTGATTAGTACGGAATTCCAGACAACCTGTTTTCTCCTCTACCCCGCCAGCACGCTCCCCAATGTTAAAAAGGCAATAAATACACACTAAATCATAGGTATTGACAGTATTACAGAGAAAAAGGGAATTTTAAAAATTGGTAAAAGCTCTGCCTGGCGTGTAAAACCAATCAGATTTTCTAACGAGTCAAAAAAAATTTCCCCCTAAAAAGACACATGAGTGTACTCGGCCCGGTAGGGAAGGAATACAGAACTTTTTGGCAAGAACTACTTTCGTTTTCAAGATAAAACGAAACTATCTTGCAAACTCTTTGCCTGGATTGCACTGGCCAATAAAAACCTCTGAATCTGTCCTTTGCATTACAGGCTGCGATGAAAGTATGCTGGCTTCTCTCTCTCCAGCATCTTGCACTTCTAGTGAGAATCTCTCTCGAGCCACAAGACACAGCCTGCCCAGAACCTCTTTCTTAACTGTAAGTACACTGAAATGAAGCACTTCCTTAAAAACTGATCTTAGCCCTGAAAGAAAGTTTTCTATACAAGTATTTAATTTCCTTGTTTTTATTTCTCATCTGCTGTATTTTGAGGGTCAGCTGAAAGACCAGCACTTGTTATCTAACTGCTTAAAACTTACTGAATGCCGTCAAATTCAGCAAGTGCCAGGCAGATAGGAGTGCCACGCTCTTCAAAGGAGCGTAGGATAGTCTGGGATCCGACTGCTGCTTTCAGCAGCAAACTCACATTAGGTACCGTGTTGACTAGTTTGAGCAGCGATTTTGATCTTTACATCATACATAAACATGTGAACTTGTGCTGGTCTCATTTCTTTGGCTGTGGAAACTGTTTTGCTTTGTTTTTTCTCTGTTAGAAGCAGAAGACAGGATTTTGTAGGTTTAGCTGATGAATCATGAGAAGCCTTGAATTTTCGTATGAAAGTAAGAAAAACAAACGAGCACGCTTCAAAATTAAATCCTGGTGCTTTATTTATGTGTATGAAGAAAGTCACCCTTCCCGTCTCACCTTTGTTTGCTTTTGAGATGAGAAGTGATGGAATGGAAATGCTTCGATCAAAGCAAAAAAGTTAAAATTTAATGTTGAAAATCACTAGAAAGAAGAGGAAAATCTAAGTATATATTTCATACCTGGATTGATTAATACTAATAATATCGGTTAATATTAATACAATCAATGTAGTACACTAATGCTATTTGTTAACAAGATAATGGGCTATCTTTCTTTTTTTTCTTTTTTTTTTTAGGGCTGCACCCGCAGCATATGGAGGTTCCCAGGCTAGGGGTCAAATCTTAGCTACAGCTGCCAGCCTATACCACAGCCACAGCCACATCAGATCTGAGCCGTGTCCACAGCCTACACCCCAGCTCACGGCAAGGCCAGATCCCTAACCCACTGAGCGAGGCCAGGGATCGAACCTGCAACCTCATGGTTCCTAGTCGGATTCGTTTCCACTGCGCCATGATGGGAACTCCTGGGCTGTCCTTCTTAAGAGTGAGGGGCCAGGGGGGTACGGTTAGCTGCAACTGAGACTGATGGGTGAAATGCGGATGTTTAAAATGGGAGCCAGATTGGCAAGGGTTCCGGGCGTGAGGTTATTCCGGGAAGGCGGTCTTCTAGAGAAGGGCGTCCCCGTCTCTCTTCAAAGCTCATCCACCCAAATCCCTGTTTCCATTCCTCCTGCCTCCGTTTCCCTGGGTGGCTCCGCCAACCATTTTTTTATCACTCTCGCTGCTCCTGTGGGATTCGAGCCGGCAGGACACGCAGCCGTCGTGTGGCCATCTCTCAGTGCCCGGTGGAGCTGCCGGCCGTGGGGAGGGAACGCCGGGCTCTCCTTAAGCCCTGCCACATCTGACACGGGCGCCCGGTAGATGGCTGCTGAAGTGCATTGGTTCTGAGTTATTCTTAACAAAAGAGAAATGAAAACGCCCAGGGCCGTGAGCTGCAAAGTGTGTTCTGGAAGATCACGCCTGAGATGCGTGAGCTCTGCACGGGCAGGCAGCCCAGGGGCGAGTGGGCGAGTTCAGCCTGTGCTCCCGGGGAGGCTGGAAGCCCTGGCCTGGGCTGCATCTGCCCAGAGACGGGGATGGCATTTTCCAAATGCTTATCAAGCTGCGTCTACGCAGACGGGCCAAATTTCTCGACGTGACAGCCCCCATGGCAGAGGGGCAGCAGCCCGAGGGTGCTCCGTGTACATTCCTAGACCCCAGCCCGTCCCACCTCCATCGCAGCCTCAGGCCGCAGAGTTCCCAGGAATCTGCCCCGTAGAGCAATTCTCCACGTGACTTTTACACCCAGTAATTGTTGAAGACCTCTGAGCAGAGGAAGACAGGCTTCCAGACAAGGTCCCAGAAATTCTTAGAAATATTACTGCACATCAAAGTGATTTCAGGGAAGTTGTCTTTTGTTACCTTCGACTCCTGCCGCCGATCTTTTACCCTGAATGGTGACGGTTAAGTACCTTGGGTATTTGATGACCGACGCAAAGAGATCCGCAGGTGTCTGGGACATTTTGTGTTTGCTCCTCTTTTATATTTTGTTGCAACCTATCATCTTGAAATGATATTCAAACCACAGAGCCACAGAGGAGTGTTCGTTCTTGCTTCTCTCTCATAACTCTCGGGGAAGTATGTCTTGAAGAAGACATGTCACGTGAGCAGTTACAAGACCTCTTTCAGAATAAGCTAAACTAGTCAAGCAGAAGCCTGGGATGCTGGTTTCCAGCGCTGCTCGTCTGGGCCGAGCTGGACAGAACCGCCTTCCCCACAGCTGTAGGTGACCTTCACTACAGATGAACTTTGAAACCTCCTGGGGCCCCTTCTCTGCTCAGTTGTCTGTGCTGAAGTCCACAGAAACACCTGCCTCTCCACAATTTTGAAACTATAAAAGAGGAAGTGAAGAGCAGTGAAAGAAAGAGAAACTGAGAGTTTCGATTTGGGGGCTAAGGACCACAGAGGCCACACTACTGAGGATGGAGACTTTTGTTCAAACTAGCTGGCAGGAGTTCCCATTCGTGGCTCAGTGGTTAACGAATCCAACTAGGAATCATGAGGTTGTGGGTTCGATCCCTGGCCTCGCTCAGTGGGTTAAGGATCCGGCGTTGCCGTGAGCTGTGATGTAGGTTGCAGACACGGCTCGGATCCCAAGTTGCTGTGTCTCTGGTGGCTACAGCCCTGGTGAGACCCCTAGCCTGGGAACCTCCATATGCCTCAGGAGTGGCCCTAGAAAAGGTAAAAAGACAAAAAAAGAAGAAGAAAAGAAACTAGCTTGCAGTCAGCACATGGATATTTTGGGTAAAGCTGCTGAATGCATCTTACTATTGATTGGACCTTGAAGAGGCTCAGCGAGTGCTCCAGTCTCAGGCTGCTAGAGGGGCTAACAGCAGCCCATCTCAATCTACACCTACTTAGAGCCTCCGCTGGTGAGGGGAGTCAGGCGAAGGATAGCATGACCATCACTGCAGGCAGCTTATTCCTTCTGGAATCTTCAGAGCGCTGTGATTATATTGAAAATCACAGCACATTCGTTCCCGCTGCGGTGCAGCAGAATCGGCAGCACATCTTCAGCGCCAGGACAGTTTGATCCCCAGCTTAGCCCAGTGGGTTAAAAGGATCAAATGTTGCCAAAATTGTGACATAGAGGGTAAGTTGGTGGGAGGTTGCCGCTGCAGCTCGGATCTGATCCCTGGCCCGGGAACTCCATTTGCTGCAGGGCGGCCAAAAAGAAAAAGGAAAAAAAAAAAAAAATCACAGCATAGGATTCTAGAAAAATAAGCAAGTTAAATGACTATTTTTTTTTTCCTAAGAAAGATCGTGGCCCAACTATTCATTCATTCATTCAGCTAATCTTTACTGAATGCCGAGCATTGGCGAGGGTTAAGGAGAGAAAAATACAGACAGCTATAGGATAATCAGAGTGACCCTTTTTTTTTGGTTAGTCACTGGATTTGCTTTTTGTTTCTTATAAAAGGAATAAATGCTAATTGTAAAAAAATTTTCAGACAGTGCACAAAATTATAAAAATAAAAGTAAAAAATCACTCTCAGCCAATCACCTTGTGATAACCACCCAACATTTTGTATAGTCTTTCCTGTTTTTTTCCTGATATTGAGTTATTCAAAGGAAATGCAAAAGAAAGTTTGAATATCCGTTTTAAAAAACATTTCCTGCAATGCCTCTTCTTCCCTGGCCCCAAATATGGGAAGCCATCAGCCCTAGCTATGGTTTCTGTCATGTGAACACTGGGGTTTGGGATACAGGCGGTGTGGCAGTCAAAGGAGTTCTGAGAACTGCCACGGCTTAACTGATTTCCAGGGCTGGGTACCAGCTTGTGTCCGTCGTGCACCAGCTGCAGCTGGCATCACGCATTGAGACCGTGGTAGCAGGCCTGCTAGTGGGCGCCTCATGTGCGCCAGGCCCTGCGCTAACCTTTTGAGCTACAGCAGCGAACACAGCCCACAAAGATTCCCTGCCCCGGTAGCGCTTACCTTCAGGATTGGGAGCTGCTTTTCCCCCAACCAAGCTCATTACTGTAAAAAGGCTGAGCCACAGAAACGGCATCGTTGCGATTTCTTTACTTCTTTTTTGCATGAATCGACACACGAGTTTGTTTAGAGAGCCGGGACTGCTTCCTGATAAACTCAGAAGTCGGCATGTGCCCTAGAAATAGAAGTTGGGCGCACCTAAGGTGTTAAAATCAGCCAGGAGGGAGGCGAGGGCTGATGGTGACCGGCTCACTGTTTCTCTTCCCCGATCAGAAGTGGGCTGATCAGCGCCCCCATCTGACGAAACTTTTAAACGGTGTATTATAAATGCCTGGGTCGAGCGGCAGCCAGGCGGCCAAGGGGCAGGGGTCCGGGAAGGAGCCGCGCTGGACCCCGTCCCGTCCCCCGGGCTCCGTGGCGTCGGACAGCAACCTCCCGGCGGCTCGGGGTCCCCACCAAGGCCTGGGCGTCCAGCCTCACCCAGCGACGGGGACCAGCCCGGGGCCCGGCGGCTCGGGGTCCCTCCCCTTGGCCTCGAGGTGCGGCCGCCTGGAGCAGGCTGTCCCTCGATAAGCGGCCACCCTGCCCGCAGGCTCCGTGCCGGCTGCCCTGGAGATTTCGGGGGCAAATGCGATCCGGCCCCAGCAGGGGAGCCAGCGGGGTGCGCAACCCAGGTACTGGGAAGCCACCTTCCGCGCGCCCGTGCCAGGGCCAGTCACCATCCTGCGGCGAGCTGTCAGCCCAGGCGAGAAGCCCGCCCCACCCGCCGCCCTGCCCGGCTGAAGCCCCGGCCCCGGCCCCGGGAGCCACACGTCCCGCGGGCACAGGAGATGGGGGCCCTGGGCGCTCTCTCCCTAATCAGAGGGGCCGCGACAGGTTTGATGGCTTGGCTCAGCCGGACACCGACCTGCCCCTCTGCACTCGCACTCCCCCGTTGCCGTCACGGCCCCCTGACCCTCCCTTCGGCAAGGGAGCCCACGCCCAGCCGCCGCTGGGCATCCCACCCTTCGGGAGAGACGGCTCAGCCCTACAGCGGCACAAACAGGGCAGCCTGGAGGGATCGTGCCCCACCCCCGCCCCAGCTTTTTGGTCCCTTGCCAGAACCTTTTTTCCGCCCTGTTTTCTGTGCGATCCACAATAGTTAGTCTCTCTTCGATTGCAGAATAGTAGTGAAAGACCATAATGGCACATTAAAAAAAAAAATTAGAAACCACTCTAAGGCGTGTAAATGGGCAAACCTAATAAATTTTAACTAAGGTTCAATTATTTGGAATGTGTTTTCTGATGTTGTATACAAAAAAAAAAAAAGAGAGAGAGAGAGAGAGAGAGAAATTCTTTAGAATGGTTCCTGAGATGGCTCCTGAGAATTAGCTGGTAGGTGGATTGGGGAATACATTTTTACAGCTTTTGTAACAGATTGCTTTCCTATTTTTCACTCTAAGTCCTTCGGGGACTCTCCTCTTCCTATATTCTCTCATGTTCTATTTTGTTATTTTTTTTTAAATAATTTTACAAAATGTTACCAAATGAAGTGGAAAATGTCACAAAAGGCAGACAGGAGTTCCAGTCGTGCGTGGCTCAGTGTAATGAACCCGACTAGTATCCATGAGGACACAGGTTCGATCCCCGGCCCCGCTCAATGGATTAAGGATCTGACGTTGCCCTGACCTGTGCTGTAGGTCGCAGATGCGGCTCGGATCTGGCGGCTGTGGTATAGGCGAGGCGCTACAGCTCCAATTCAACCCTTAGTCTGGGAACGTCCATGTGCCACGGGTGCAACTCTAAAAAAACCAAAAAAAAAAAAGAAAGAAAGAAAAAAGGCAGACAATAGCAAATGTTAGGCACGATGATTGCACCCGCAAACAAAATGCAGCCATTTGGGAAAAGAGTTTGGAGCAGTTCAAAAGGCTCACCATGGCCTTGGTGGTAGAGAGGTGAGCGCGGCTGCCTTCCAAAGTGCTAAACATGAATAGCCTTTTGAGCCAGCAACTCCGCTTGTAGGCATAGACGCAAGAGAAATGAAAACAAACATCCACACAAAAACCCGTGTGGTGTGCAAATGGTAACGGGAGCAGTTATTCATAATAACAAAAAAGTAGAAACAACCTGAATGTCTGTCAACTGATGAATGTGGATAAACGCGGGATGTTAGAGCCACACAAAGGACCATTATTCAGCAGTCAAAAGAAAGTACAAAGCCGTATGCTATGACAAAGGTGAACTAGGAAACCTCATGCTACCTAAAGGAAGTCAGTCGTAAAAGACCAGGTATCCGCTGATTCTGCGGATATGAAATGACCAGAATAAACAAACCAATAGAGACAAAAAGCAGATTAGAGGTTGTTTGGAAGCAGGGGAGGCAAGAGGAAATGGGGAGTGACTGCTAATAGATACGGGTTTTCTCCAAAATTACATTGTAGTGATGGTGATGCAATTACGAATACACTAAAATCACTTACCTGTATCCATTTTAAAAGAGTGTATTTTATTGTATATAAAACATATCTTCTTCTTTTTTTTTTTTTTTTGCCACACCTGTGGCATGGAAAATTTCCAGGACCACAGATCAAACCGACACCACAGTGACCCGACCCACAGCACTGGCAATGTCGGATACCCAACCACTGAGCCACCAGGGAACTCCCAGAAAATGTATCTTGATAAAACTTTTTTTTTTTTTTGCTTTTTAGGGCCGCACCCACGGCATATGGAGATTCCCAGGCTAGGGGTCAAATTGAAACTACAGCTTCTGGCCTACACCAGAGCCACAGCTACGCCAGATCCAAGCTGCATCTGTGTCCTACATCACAGCTCACAACAATGCCGGACCCTTAACCCACTGAGTGAAGCCAGGGGTCGAACCCGCAACCTCTTGGTTCCTATTCGGATTCCTTTCCACTGCGCCACGACAGGAACTCCTAAAACATTTTTTTTAATGGTATACAGAGTCCCCATATATCCTTCACCTGGCTTTCCTGGTGACAGTTTTACGCAGCCATAGCACAAATGCTGAAACCAGGAAATTAATGCTGATAAGCTGCAATCAACTAGTTAATCTACAGATCTTATTTACATTTTACCAGTTGTCCCACTAAGGTCCTGAGGAAGAGAAAAGCAGCCTTTGCCATCCTGGAGCTGTCCCAAGGTTGTGAGCTAGGCTTTGGCGTTGCTGCAAGTTGGCTCAGCATATGCACACCAAGGCTTTTTTTTGTTTTTTAAGATATAATTTATAACATCGTATCATTTCAGATGTAGAACATAGTGATCTGATATTGGTGTATACCGTGAAATGACCACCGCAGTAAATCTAGACACTGTGCCTCAGCGCACAGGTGCAATTTTTTTTTCTCCTGTATAAGAACTTTTAAGATTTATTCTCTTGGAGTTCCCATTGTGGCTCCGCAGGTTATGAACCTGACTAGTATCTATGAGGATGTGGGTTGGATCCCTGACCTTCCTCAGTGGGTTAAGGATCCAGCGGTGCCGTGAGTTGTGCTGTAGGTCATAGACACGGCTCGGATCTGGCATTGCTGTGGCTGTGGTGTAGGCCGGTGGCTAAGCCCAATTCAGCCCCCGGCCTGGGAACTTCCACATGCTGCGGGTGCGCCCCCCCCCCAAAAAAAAAGATTTATGTTCTTAGCAACTTTCAAATAGACGTTGAAGTATTACGAACTGTATTTACCTCGTTATACAGAGCATCCCCGCGGCTTATTTATTTTACAGCTGCACAGTTTGTATCTTTGAGCACCTTCGCTCATTTCATTCACCGCCCACCTCTCACCTCTGACAACCACCACCAATCTCTTCTCTACCCAAGCGTTCGGTTTGTTTGCTTGTTCTATTTTTTTATTTTTTTATTTTTTTGTCTTTTGTCTTTTCCAGGGCTGCACCCACGGCATGTGGAGGTTCCCAGGCTAGGGGTCTGATCAGAGCTACAGCTGCCAGCCTATACCACAGCTACAACCACGCCAGATCCAAGCTGCGTCTGCGACCTACACCACAGCTCATGGCAAGGCCGGATCCTTAACCCACTGAGTGAGGGCAGGGATCGAACCCACATCCTCATGGTTCCTAGTCGGATTCGTTAACCACTGAGCCACAACGGGGAGTCCGTGTTTGCTTGTTTTAGAGTCCATGTGTGAGATCATGCGGCCTCTCTTTCCCTGCCTGACCTGTTCCTCTTAGCGTATCGAGCTCTGCGTCCAACCATGTTGTCCTTCACACCAGGCCTTGCTCTTGTCCTCTCGAACAGGAACGATTTCACAAGAGAGCATCAACGTCCGATGAGACCATGATGGAGCAAGATTAAAAAAAACACAAGCACCAGCAAGATAAAAGCTCTCCATTCATATTTGAACACAGATGATCATTAAACACTCTCCAAGCCACAAAGTACCAACATTTCCCGCTCCTAATACGAGTGATTGGTGTTTCTTTACCTGCTGCAGGGTTAGGCTTGCTCTAATCACCGCCCAGAAGACTTACCAATGTCTCCACTTTCAATGTCTCCACGTCAATATGCCCCATGATTGATAACATTAACTTCGGTCCCTTTGCTAAGATGCTGTCTGCCAGATTTCTCCACTAGAGAGTCACTCTCTCTCCCTTTGTAAGGAGTTGGTAGCCTGTGGGGACACACTTTGAGACCAGGCAATTATCTTCTTCTCATTGCACTTTCAAAGTCTAATTTTAGCATCTTTCCCCAAGTCTTGCCCATAACCATTTTAACGGTGGTGTTTTGCCACTCGGAGGCCTTGTGTTTCCATCACTCCTGCGTTAATGGCAATTCTATCAAAAGAAAGCTCTATCCCTCCTCCCTCATTTGAAATGTGTTCTTTCATTGATGTCAGTATAGACTTATAGATAATTACTTTCCTGTAGGAGTTACAATCCAATATTAACATTATTTGGTAATTCAAATTGTCCCAGACTGAGCCATTGGAAGAGGCATCAAGTTGGCTCTGAGGTCCTGTCTCTACTCTACTTTTGAACCCTTTTTTATTTTTTGGTTCCGCAAGACATTCCAGGGTTAGTGTGTATTTTCCTCACCCCAGCCGTAGAATCAGTCATTTCTCCAGGGAACTCAGGCTCTTTTTATTGGAAAGTGGCATTTAGAAACCAAGATTTGGGCATACAGTGCATGCATTGATACTGGGTTGTTTTTGCTTCTAGGTCCTTTCAATGAAGCAGACTAGGAAGTCCACTCATGTATTCATACATCTACACACAATTCTATATCTGTCCGTGTGTGTTGTAAAGCTATTATTTATTGCCTCTGTGGCTCTCTAAGTGCTGTTTTGAACTTTTACTGAGTCATTGCCTATTTCTGCATATCCATCCCCAGCATGTGTGTTCTTAAGCCTTATAATGACTTCTCCATCTTAGCCTTCCCCCCCTTTCCATGTTGACCCAGTCACATTCAAATTATCGGCAAGAATGCTTCCTGCATGCCCCAGGCTACCCCATTCGTGACCCCTAGTAAAGGCATTTTCTTTTTTTTTTATCATTTATTTATATTTTTTTCTACTGTACCCAGTTACACATACATGCATACATTCTTTTTTCTCACATTACGTGTTCCATCATAAGTGACTAGACAGAGTTCCCAGTGCTACACAGCAGGATCCCATTGCTGATCCATCCCCGAAGGCAACATTCTGTATCTATTTACCCCAAGCTCCCAGTCCCTCCCCCTCCCCTCCCCTTCCCCCCTGGCAACCACAAGTCTATTCTCCAAGCCCATGATTTTCTTTTCTGTGGAAGGATTCCTTTGTGCCGTATATTAGATTCCAGATATAAGTGATATTATATAGTATTTGTCTTTCTCTTTCGGACTTACTTCATTCAGGATGAGTCTCTAGTTCCAACCATGTTGCTGCAAATGGCATCATTTTGTTCTTTTTTATGGCTGAGTAGTATTCCATTGTGTATATATACCACATCTTCCTAATCCAATCATCTATCAGTGGACTTTTCCTTTGATTTCATATCTTGGCTATTGTGAATAGAGCTGCAATGAACGTGCAGTGCATGTGTCTTTTTCAAATAGAGTTTTCTCCTGATATATGCCCAAGAGTGGGATTGCTGGGTCATATGGTAGTTCTATGTACAGTTTTCTAAGATACATCCATACTGTTCTCCACAGTGGTTTACCTGCTTACATTCCCACCAACAGTGCAGGAAGGTCCCTTTTCTCCACACCCCCTCCAGCCCTTGTTATTTGTGGACTTTTTTTGTCTTTTTGCCTTTTCTGAGCCACTCCGGAGGCATATGGAGGTTCCCAGGCTAGGAGTCTAATCGGAGCTGTAGCCTCCGGCCTACACCAGAGCCACAGCAACTCGGGATCCGAGCTGCGTCTGTGACCCACACCACAGCTCACGGCAATGCCAGATCCTTAACCCACTGAGCAAGGCCAGGGATCGAACCCACAACCTCATGATTCCTTGTTGGATTCGTTAACCACTTTGCCATGTCGAGAACTCCTATTTGTGGACTTATTAATGATGGCCATTCTGACTGGTGTGAGGTGAGCCTGGCTCTGCTCTTTCCGTGTCCATTACCAAACTTCAGGCTCCTGGGGGGCTTTGCATGGCCCTGTGGGCATCCCATGCCTCCCTTGTCAGGACCTGTGAGGAGAACAAATTCTTCAACTTCATATGCCTCTCTGAGTGGAATTTCAACAACGGTGTTGGAATGATCCTTCAAATCCCTACAAAAGGGATTTACTCCTCCATTTGCAACCATAGAGGGGCGGCATATGTATGCCTAAACAACCGTGAGTTCATACCCCGGACTCGATCCAACAGGACTCACGCTAGCTGGCCTCCTTTCCTTATTTGTAATTTCTTTGCTGACAGTGAAAAACCTCAGTCTCATCCACAATATATTTATTTGTTCATTATATATATACAAACATATATATGTTTCAGAGTTGCCAATCCATTACCCTGTAAGAAACAAGTTTACTCACTAGAAAACAATATTTGTGTGAGTTATTTTTGTCTTTCGCTTTATATTATCCTTTCAAAATACTTTCCAAAGTTATGTAGGTCGCCTTTATCTTCTCCAGTTTCTTCAGTGTGGTTATTATATTAATGGTAATAAGGTCGGTCTATTTGTTACTGTTTATATTGTGTCTGGGGCTCCTTCCGCATTCTGGTTGATTTCAATTATCCCTTTCCGTGTTGACTTGACTTGTGAAATACGAGCATGACTGGAAGAGTCAGGGACGTACAAAACGAGCCGTGCCCCGAGTCCTCCTACTCCAATGCCATCTCTCATTCTTTCCATCTCATTCACTCTGAACACTATGCATTGCACTTGTGTCTGGTTTATTCCTCCTGTGATTCGAATCGCGCAATTGAACAGATACATGTGTGTTTGCTTACATCCCTTTCTCACATGAAGGATATCATACCATAGATATTCTTCTATAAATTTCCCCCCTCATATCCTGGAAGTCATTTCGTAACAGTTTATAAAGTCTATCCTCATTCTTTTATTCATATATATGTGAATATTATATATATTTATAAATAAACATGAATATATATATTGGCCATGCCCACTGCATGCAGAAGTTTCTGGGCCGGGGTTGAACTTGAGCCAGGTCCTTAACCCACCAGGCCACCAGGGAACTCAATTATAGCTTTTTCTAATAGCTGCATAACACTCTGTTCTGTGGGTGTACCATAGTTTATTCAACCTCCTGCCTATATATTGCGTACAATTTTTTTTCCAGAAACAAACAGGTCCACTATGAATAACCTCATGCGTATGCCTTTTTGTTTCGTTGGAGGCATATTTTCAGGATGACTTTTTAGAGGTGGGATTACTCGATCAATGGTAAGCATAAATACAGTTTGTTTAAGTATCGCCAGACTTCCTTTCCAAATGGTTGTCCAGTTTGCCTTCTCCCCAGAAATATATTAGAGTGCCTGTCTCTCCACAGCCTTGCCAAAAGAACGCGTTGCATGCTTTTTAATTTTTGCCAATCTGAGAAGTGCTTAACTTGCATTTCTTCAATATTGAGCGAGTTTGAACATCTTTTTTATATACTTAAGGGTCATTTTCATGTCTTCTTTTGTGAATTATATGTTCCTGCCTTTTTGTCATTTTCTCAACCTTGGGGCTTCTAAATTTCTCTCATTTTGGAGTTCTTTTTTAATACTTAATGTCAGATTTTGTCCTTTTTTTTGTTTATTGATAATCATTTTCTTAAAACCAGAAGGAGTTCCTGTTGTGGCTCAGCGGTAACAAACCTGACCAGTATCCATGAGGATGTGGGTTCGATCCCTAGCCCCGCTCAGTGGGTTAAGGATCTGGCATTGCTGTGAGCTGTGGTGTAGGCCAGCAGCTGCAGCTCCAATCAACCCCTAGCCTGGGAACTTCCATATGCCATGGGTTCAGCTCTTGAAAAAATAAATAGGAGTTCCCGTCGTGGCGCAGTGGTTAACGAATCCAACTAGGAACCATGAGGTTGCGGGTTCGGTCCCTGCCCTTGCTCAGTGGGTTAAGGATCCCGCGTTGCCATGAGCTCTGAGCTGTGGTGTAGGCCGGCGGCTACAGCTCCAATTTGACCCCTAGCCTCGGAGCCTCCACATGCTGCGGGAGCAGCCCAAGAAATGGCAAAAAAAAGACCAAAAAAAAGAAAGAAAGAAAGAAAAGAAATAGCAAAAAGACAATAAATAAATAAATAAATGAATAAATAAAAAAAACCTAGAAAAATATGTAGTGTTTGCATAACACACTCACTAATGAGAAGTACCTAGAGTAATTAATTTTCTGATGGTGATAATGTTCAACAGCTGCAAACATTTTAAGCTTCTCCCTTCTTTGTAAAAAATAAAAACACAATTCATTTGATCCTCCTCCAAAACGACTTTCACATGAGGTGGGTGCCGGGACCCAGAGGACCACCTATAATCATATTTGCAATTAGCCTGGGCCGACTTAGACATGTGGGAACCATTTCTGATACACTTTCAATTGTGTGAAGAAATATACAAGAGGTTACTCTGCTTCACAGACTGCTCTCTCGTTTTGTGCACCGGAGCTGCCAAACTAGCCAAGCAATGCCACCTGCCTTTTATTTTTAATGCCCACACCTGCAGCATATGGAAGTTCCCAGGCCAAGGAATCCTAGCCAACAGCTGAGACCTATGCTGCATTTGTGGCACCACCAGATCCTTTAACCCACTGTACTGGGGTGGGCATCAAACCCGCAGCTCTGCAGCGACCGGATCCTCCAAAGTTGGATCCTTAACCCACTGTGCCACACCCAGTGGGGACGCTGGTGTTCTCTGTAATATATCAATCATCTAATCAGTAAATGATTTTCCTGATTTTTGTGAGCTGCTCCAGCAAATGAATCGAAAGGTCATGAGAACCTCTGAACTAGTTGGTCAGAAGCATGGGCGACAACCTGGACTTACAACTGGTGTCTGAAGTGGGGAGGGAGGGCATTCTTGTGCGACTGTGCCCTTAACACATTGAGCTAAATGGTAGGACCCTGTATGGTCATGCTCCCAAGATGGCTGTTCTCTTGCTCTCCGTACATCCTCTGCTTGTCCAGTTCCTGCTTCACCTACAACCTGCTCAGAGGACTGACCTTCCTTCTTAATCATAGAGCCTAAGAAGTAAATGCCTGCATACTTGCCCTCAGCCCCACCTACTGATTGTGCAGTTTTAGATCAAAACATCTCCCACGTGATAGCTTATCAAAGGGGCGGGGAGGGCTGAGCCAAGCTGGCCTCAGCCCTGGTAACCTAGGAGCCAAGCTGGCATCAGTCCCCCCGTAACAGGGAACCTCCCTCTCCACAACCCGCCGCCCCCAACAAGCTGGTGGAGCAGAACTGCTCGATGTGGGAAGAACTACCAGACATTCGGAGATCACAAGCGAACTAGAGCATTCTGCGGGTAGACAGAAAAGAGGGACGTTTCTCGGGTACAACTGCTCATCAGAAACAAGTCCGTAATGAAAGAGAAACATTAAAAACTGGGCAAGAAGGAAAGGGCTACTGTGCCCCAAAGTTGAAGACGGTGCAATTTCCGAGTTCCCTGTAATTTGCTGCTGCTTTTGCTGACTGAGGGGGAAAAAAAATACACCGTGAGAGGTGTGAGCTGAGTTTTCCTGGGGGCAGAAGGAGGACTGGAGCTTGGGAGAGAGAGAGCTCTGAGGAACGGCTCCAAAGAGGCCAGCGGGGACGTCAGCATTTTAGGGAAAAGGGAAATGTCCTCTCAAGCACACGTTGGCCGCGGGCTGCTGCTGCCAGACACGAGGAGCGGTGTCTGCATTAATGCTTCTCTAAATATAGGAGAAGGTGCGAGCATCCGGGCTCAGAAAAACGTCTTCTGAAAATATCTGACTCTCTGAAGGCCCGTTGTGCCCGTTTTTCCAGAGCACAGGGCGCATCACTCCTGATGGGATGCCTTCCGGTGGCTGCTGTGGGTAACGACGTCATCCTTGTAGAGGCACGTGGCGCGTGACAATGTCTTGTTGGCATGGCCGTTGTCACAGGGCTCTTCCTTTTTTGTGCCCTGTCTTGTGTGGAGACCAGACACCTGTTTAAAGCAGCCCTTGCAGTCTTGCTCTGTGCTCTCAGGCCAAGGCACACCTGTGCCTTTTACCAGATCCGTGAACCCCTCCCCTCCCCCCAGGGGCCTCTGTAGAAATTACGTTCTTCAAAGATCAACAAGCAGCTTGATCTAAATTGCCTCACTTCCCTGTGAAGCACCTCAAAACAGCGTTCCAGGAGTTCCTGTCGTGGCGCAGTGGTTAATGAATCCAACGAGAAACCATGAGGTTGCAGGTTCGATCCCTGGCCCTGCTCAGTGGGTTAAGGATCTGGCATTGCTGTGGCTATGGTGTAGGCTGGCAGCCCTCCATATGCTGCAGGTGTGGCCCTAAAAAGCCAAAAAAAAAAAAAAAAAAAAAAAAAAAAGCCTTCTAAGAGCAACCTCCGGCTACTGACACCAAGTTTTTCGTTTCAGACCACAGCCACTTAAGATCCTGCATCCAAAATGCAAGCTCAGGCTCCAGTGGTCATTGTGACTCAGCCCGGAGGTGGCTCCATCCCTCAAACCTCCAACTGGCAGACAGGCTTGTGCGATTGCTTCAGCGACTGCGGCGTCTGTAAGTGCTGGGAAGTGTCTCCTGTGCTTGCTGGGAAGGCGAATGACCAAAACCCAAATCCTTCCCTCACTCCCCCCTTTTTTACTGTGTAGTAAAAATTCCTGACTGATGCCAGGACACCCTGGGTGCCAGGCAGTGCTTTGCACTGACTCTGAGTTAACAATTCTCCACCCTTGGAAGCATCGTCTTACTCCTAAAATAAGGTCTGGAGTTAAGATAACAGCGAAAAGCTGATGCCTCTCACAGCAAATAGCCTTGACCTGGTGATTACGAGTAGACCTTCCGTTATATTTTAAAGGACGTTTCAAGTTTAACTTGATTTTAAAAAGAAAAAAGACTGCTCCTGTTACACATAAATGAACCTCATTATTTTACAGTTAAATTGTGCCCTGTGCACAATATGGCTAATTTGCATTTGTGTCTCCTGTACTTGCTGAGCTCAGAGAAGAGTTATTTTAATTGATACATTTAGGTTTGTTCTACACCTAAGAACAAAGAATCCTAACTTCCCATGGGTTAAAATATCTAGTGTTTTTGTTTCGATTCGTTTCGTTTCACTTTATGAGATCTCTCTAACTACTTAGGAAAAAGGAAGTTTAGGGAAGAGATGCGGGTACAAGATACACACACACACACACACATATAGGACAATATATATATATATAGTCTTTTGTCATTTTAGGGCTGCACCTGAAGCATGTGGAGGTTCCCAGGCGAGGGGTCAAGTGAGAGCTGCAGCTGCTGGCCTACACCACAGCCCATGGCAATACCGGATCCTTAACCCATTGAGTGAGGCCAGGGATTGAACCCGCATTCTTATGGATACTAGTCAGGTTTGTTAAGCGCGGAGCCGTGAAGGGAACTCCCAGAGAGGTCGCTATTTAGTTCTCAGTACCAAGCAAGACACAAACAAACCTACCTACACAATACAAAATAAACAATTTTGTTCAGAAGGGTTTTGTTTTTTTTTTGCCTGTGTTGTCTACACCGTGCTCTGAGACGGGGGAGGAAGTCTTAACCTTTACCTTGGCAGTGGGATTGCCAAGGAATCGAGTTAATAATTTCACTGAAGAGCAGAGAGGGAAGGCGTGACCTGGGAAAGGGAGTGACTCCGTCTGCTGATTTGCTCTCAGGGTCTTCCTGGGTGACCTGGGTGGCGCGGGGTCGGGGGGTGACTCAGTTCTCAGGACATGACCGCAACACTTGCACATCACAGGCACAATGAGACCACGGTACCAACACCTCCTAAACAGGAACATGCGAATCCTCCAACCCCTAGTATCCTTACTCAAGTAAGTGAATTACAAGCTCTAACACAAGCTTAACTGGTAGCTTCAGCAGGATTTCTTTCTTATTTGTGTATTTACTTATTTTTTACTTTTTTTGTGGGGGGGCAAAGGTGGGCCCCACGAGCAGCACATGGAAGTTCCCGGGCCAGGGATCAAACCCGGGCCACAGCAGTGACAACTCTGGATCCTTAACTTGTTGTGCCACCAGGGAAATCCCACATATAGGATTTCCTTTATTTATTTATTATTTATTTTCTTTTTATGGCCACACCTGCAGCATATGGAAGTTCCCTGGGCCAAGGGTCAGATCTAAGCTGCAGCTGAGGCCTATGCCACGGCCACGGCAACGCCAGATCCTCAACCCACTGAGCGAGGTGAGAAAGAACCCACACCCTCATGGACACTATGTCGGGTTCTTAACCCGCTGAGCCACAACGGGAACTCACACAGGATTTCTCAAGTGTGACCAAATCCTTCTCCCTTCTTGAAATGTTTCCGAGGCCCCTCAGGACCTCCATGGCCCTCTCTGAGCAGGCAGACCTCCTCATCACCCAGTCTCCAGCCTGCCTGGGGTCCAGCCTCCTCCCCATCTCTCCCCCGGCTCCAGCCTTGCTGAAGGAAACCTGCAGGTGCCGAGAGCTGCCAGGGCACCCAAAGAGGCTCTTTCCCCTCTTCTCTCCCGATAAATTTCTAATCATCCTTCAGTGTTCAGATCAAGCAGCATCCTTCCCAGCGGGTTGAGCGCCCATTTCTGTGAGGGAGGCCACGGCATCTTGAGCAGGTTTCTATTGAAAATTTTTCCTCTGATGTGGCTTCCCTCCCAGACGGCAGTCAGAGGCACGGTCGGGGCTGAGGCCCGTCTCTGGACCGTGACTGGGTCTCAGTGAGTCATTCAATGCGTAGACGAAGGCAGTAGGACAAAAAGGAGACAGACGTGCCAAGGAGCGGGCCTTCCCCAAACGACGGGGTGGGGCTCCGGGAGCCGCTGATGCCCCGCTGGCTGAACGAGAGCAGTGGGGAGGCGTCGGCGGGCAGCCTTCGAGGCGAACGGCCCAGGATCTGGGCACCCTAACTTTCGGCCTCTGCCCTCCTGTGCGCAGGTCTCTGTGGCATATTTTGCTTCTCGTGCCTGGCGGTTCAAGTTGCATCTGACCTGAACGAATGCTGCCTGTGTGGAACGAGTGTCGCAATGCGGACCCTCTACAGGACTCGCTACGGCATCCCGGTGAGTCTGGCACCCCACCGAGGCACCCGCGGCCATGGTCAAAACAGTTGTTACAAACAGGGAGGCCATTTGATGGCCTCCATCAGCCGACTTTGACTGGGAGGAGTTTCCCAGCAGGTGCAACCTTGTGCTCCATCACTGCAGCAAGGGGGCCCTAGGAAAAACCACTCTCCTGTTTGCAGTGGGGGTCCCACAGGGAACGAGGATTGAACCTGCCACGCCCAGGAGCGTTACACACGGTACATGGCTTGCTCTTACACCATCCCTGTAAAGCGGGTAGGTCCACCACACCTGACAGATGAGGACTTTCCAGGTTTGCTCAGTTTGGGCTTTTCGGGGCTGCACCTGCGGTATATGGAGGTTCCCAGGTTAAGGGTCGAATCAGAGCTACAGCTCCCGACCCAGCCACAGCAACGCAGGATCTGAGCCACGTCTGTGACCTACAGCTCACAGCAATGCTGGATCGTTAACCCACTGAGCGAGGCCAGGGATGGAACACACCCCCTGGTGGATACAATTCAGGCTCATTACCACTGAGCCACAGTGGGAACTTCCAAGGACTTTAAAGTTTTTAAAGGTAGAGTAAGTCAGGCAAAGATATGCCCTAGTAATAGAGGGGTCGGTATTCACCCCTAACTTTCCACACCTGCACATCCCATTACGCCAAAAGCTCCACTTTACATAATAGAAGATATTAGTCAGTGTTCTCCAGAAACAGAAGCAAAAGGAGATAGAGATGATACAGATATATAAAGAGAACAAGAGATTTTAAGGAATCAGTTCACATGACTGTGGGCCTGGCAAGTCCAAAAAGCAGGGTAGGCCTACAGGCTGGGAAGAGTTGCAGAGTCCAAAGACGGCCTGCTTGCAGAATTCCTTCTTGCTCAGGAGAGGTCAATCTTTCTCCATTAAAGCCTTCAACTGATTAGATGAGGCCCACCCACATTACGGACACTTAGGTAAGTCAGTCTCCTGATTTAAGTGTTAATTTCATCTAAAATCTGACCTTCACACAGAGTTCCCATTGTGACACAGCGGAAATGAATCCCACTAGGAACCCTGAGGTTGTGGGTTCCATCCCTGGCCTCACTCAGTGGGTTAAGGACCCAGCATGGCCATGAGCTGTGGTGTAAGTCGCAGACACGGCTCGGATCTGGCACTGCTGTGGCTGTGGCAGCTGTAGCTCTGATTAGACCCCTAGCCTGGGAACCCCTATATGCCGTGGGTGCGGCCCTAAAAAAGACAACATAAATAAATAAATACATAAATAAAATAAAATAAAATCTGACCTTCACAGAAACATCTGCAATCGTGTTTATTGGCTATCTGGGGAGTATGGCCTAGCCAGGTGGACCCACAAAATTAACCAAGACAGGAAACAAATGAAGAGGCTGAATCTTTTAGAACTTATTTTACTCCACTGAAATGATTTTATCTTTTCATTTCAAAACAGTTCTTAGTTTTTTAATTATAAAAATAATACATATATCTGTAATTTTATGGCAAATTCAAACGCAGAAGTGTATACAATAAACAGTGAAAATCCAACCCATTTACAATCGATTTCACTACTCAGTGATAAACTTATTCATAATGCGGCAAGCCTTCTCCCTCGGTTTTCTTCCTATGCCTGTAAGGCATACGAATCTAGATTAGCTATGGCTATAGTTACAGAACTAGACATAGGAGGTTTGGGGCTTGCAGGCTCTTTTATTTTGTCTTTATCTTCTAAAATGAGTTCATATTATACGGTAACCTGTTTTCTTTTTTCCCCTTAAGATGTGGTAGACCCCTTTCATGTCTGTCATACAGATTCTTTTTAATGTCTGTCTTGGATTCCATCATGTAATTTATTTCATCACTTCCTTATTGAGGACAGGTTAAATAATCCTGCAGTTTAAATAGTTGTATTCTTATGATTTTGTGCATGCACTGGTACTCTTACAGGAAAATGTGCTGGCTTAGACTGATAGATCACACGATATGCACATGCAAAATTTGAAAGAGGAGTTCCCATGATGGCTGAGTGGCAATGAACCCAACTAGTATCCATGAGGATGCGGGTTCGATCCCTGGCCTCGCTTAGTGGGTTCAGGATCCAGCATGGCCGTGAGCTGTGGTGCAGATGCAGTTCGGATCCCACATTGCTGAGGCTGTGGTGTAGACGGGCAGCTGTAGCTCCAATTCGACCCCTAACCTGGGAACTTCCATATGCTGCAAGTGCGGCCCTGCAAAGCAAAAACAAACAGACAAAACCCAAATTTGAAAGATATTGTCAAATACCTCTTCAAAAAATTATATCAATGTACAACCATTAACATTACTTCTGTGCCAATATATTTCTTCATTTTGCCTGTCATAAAGGCAAAAACGATATTTCCTGGTTGTTTTAGTTGAATTTTTATTAGATCCAGCAACTTTTGAAAATGGATTGTCCTGTGCATTTCTTCTATAAACTATCTGTGCGTACACTTGGTTCACTGTTTTATTGGTGTTGTTTGCCTTTTATAATTGATTGGGGGGGGCTCTATCATGCTGTGACTACTTAACATGAGAGTCATCGAGGTTTTTAAAGACTTGGTACAAAATCAATTTTTTCTTTTTTTTTTTTTTTTTTTTTGTCTTTTTGCTATTTCTTTGGGCCGCTCCCGCGGCATATGGAGGTTCCCAGGCTAGGGGTCGAATCGGAGCTGTAGCCACTGGCCTACGCCAGAACCACAGCAAACGCGGGATCCGAGCTGCGTCTGCAACCTACACCACAGCTCACGGCAACACCGGATTGTTAACCCGCTGAGCAAGGGCAGGGATCGAACCCGCAACCTCATGGTTCCTAGTCGGATTCGTTAACCACTGCGCCACGACGGGAACTCCCAAAATCAATTTTTTAAAATACTCCTTAGGAGTTCAAAAAATTGTTAACAATCTGAAATGAAAACGTTAGTTGGTTCTGACAAAATTTGGAAGATTGGAAAGAAGAGGAAGAAACAAAGATAGTCTAAAGACTTGACTTCGGTATTAACAGATAAATACCACTGTTTTTAAAAAGGACCTCATTGCGGTATAATTGACTTACAATAAACTTCATGCATTTAAAGTGCACAATTTGGTAAATTTCTATACATGTATATACCTGCGAAACTAACCTCAGTCAAAATAATGAACATGTTAATTAGCCCAAAGGTCTTCCCCCACCCCTTTGTAATCCTTCCTCTTTCCCTTCTCTCCCCCAAGTAAACGCCAAGATGCTTCCATCACTGTAATTTAGTTTTCATTTTCTACCGCTTTTCTGTAATAGAGCTAAACAGCGTGTACTCTTTTGTGCAGTTTCTTTCACTCAGTGTAATTATTTTGGGAATTCTTCCAAGTTGCTGTGTTGTGTACACTTACAACGTTAAGAGGGTAAATCTCATGTTAAATTTTTTAACGCAATGAGCAAAATTAGAAGAAAAACATTTGAATGGCAAAGAAGCGTATAAAAAGATGTTCAGCATCCTCATTCATTAGTAAAATGCAAATTAAGAGCCCAGCGAGGTACGCTACACACCTCCTGGGACGGCTGAAATTAATCAGACTAAACCCCACCGAGTGTGAGCAGAGCTGAAACTCTCATGCACTGCTCGTTGGAATGTAAAACGCAATTTCGTAAAAAACGAAATACATACACTTTAGCCCAGCCATTCTGCTCCTGGGTATTTATATATATATACACAAAGACTTGTACACAAATATTCAGAGCAGTTTTGCTGGTAATAGCCAAAAACCTAAAAACAACCCAAATGGCCTGCAGTATGTGGCTGGATGAACAAATTGTGATATTTCCATATAATGGAATACTACTCAGCAGTAAAAAGGGAAGGCACTATTGTCACACCCCACAGCTTGGATGATTCTCAAGATAATGTTAAGTTGTGGGTCAAAATGTAAAGGCCCTTACTAACAGGATAAAAATTAGTTGTGAAACATCTAAAACTACTCCCTTAGGGCACAAAAGGAACCGGGGTGGAGGTATGCAGCCAAAAGAAGAAAAGAAGGGGAAGTGCCATTCGATGAATACCCAGTGTAAAATCATTTGGCTATTTCATGGGTGGGAAATATCTCATGATTTAGATTCTTGGCTGTGCTAGAATGTCCCCACCTTTTATTATTTCCTGCAGTGGGTTTGCAGTCTGACCTCTTCTGGGAGAGGCGAGATGCCGCCTGTTATCTCACGCCTCCTCCTCCTGGGGCCCCAAAGCCCACTTTGTGGTCTTCTGTCAACCGGATCTGCAGACTGTGCCGGGGCAAGGTGGAGGCTGGCAGCTCTGGGCCGGCCCAGCTCTTCCCACCTGGTTTCAGTTCGCCTCTACTCTTTCACTCCCCATTCTGTTCTTCCTCCTTCCTGAGCTCAGGGGGTTTTGGTTTGTGGTGTAACTGATGTGTTAGGTTTCACATGCCTTAGTTCCGGTTTACTTTCTCCATCAATGTCATCCCATCTGTTTCGTTTTTTTATTTTTTTATTTTTCCAAAAATTGCTCAAGGTTTCTGTCTCACTAGATGCCCCCAGCCCTGTTTTCTAGTCCAGGTTTAATTTTATTTAACCAATATCTACAAGCCCGGGAACTCCTTCTGTGATGATCCCTAGGTTTGCCCTTCGGAGTTGCATCACGCAGTGAATTACGATTGCTTTTTCTACCAAACTTTGGTTTTCTTCCTGTTAATACCCCTCGGCTTTTTCATTAGGAGTTTTCCATTTACTTAGGGGTCATCCAACCCCAAACCCTTTGCCAGTTTTCCAAACCTCTTCCCCAAACCTTCGACACATCAGACAGTCTATGCTTTTCGTCTTCCTGATGAAATCACTCCCTGACCTGCTCCTCTTTGAAGTCAGGGCTCTTTTCTCCCAGTGCTCGGCTTGTACCCTGAAATCTCACTGTCACCACCTGGAGATGCCATTAACCTCCCCCCCACGTGAGGCTCTTGTTTCTTATATTCCCCCATCCTTTTTTTTTTTTTTTTTTTTTTTTTTGGTCTTTTGTCATTTTAGGGTCCCACTTGCAGCATATGGAGGTTCCCAGACTAGGGGTCCAATCGGAGCTACTGCTGCCAGGCTACACCACGGCCACAGCAGCGCGGGATCCGAGCCGCGTCTGCGACCCACACCACAGCTCACAGTAAGGCCAGATCCTTAACCCACTGAGTGAGACCCACAACCTCCTGGTTCCTAGTGGGATTTGTTTCCTCTGTGCCAAGACAGGAACCATCCCGCCCCCCCGCCCCCCACCGCCATCCTCTTCTTTCTTTGTTTACACCTTCATTTTGGTGGAGACTTCCAGTTGGGGGGGTGGGGGAGGGAGATTTTTTTATATTTTTCTTCCTGAAATACTTTTACCGTCATGTTGATAGTTTGTTTGGATATCTTCTATTTTCAATATTTCAAAGTGTGGTGAAACATTTGATGTTATAAAAAGAGACAGGGTTATGTGGAAAAAGCAATTAACATTATCTTAAATGTATCCATCCAAACTCCAAACTCAAAGGATCAGTGCCTTCAGCTTCTCCTCAAAATGTCCTGAAAATCCATGTCTTCATCTCCAAAGAGGAGAAGTTGACCCTTCTGTCTCTGTGTCTCTTCCAACCAGGGGTCCATTTGTGATGACTTTATGGTGACGCTCTGCTGCCCTATGTGTTCTCTTTGCCAAATCAAGAGAGACATCAACAGAAGGAGAGCCATGCATACGTTCTAAACAGCTGATGGTAGGTCCCAGACTTGGTGACTGCTTAAAAATATAATTAATGGCTTTTTAAATTATGCACTCTTTTAAACAATAATTTGCTAATAATCATTCTTCACGTCCCTCAGATGTTATCGTATTATAAAGATTGACTTTGATTTGTTTTCTTATGAAGAAGGTAGCTAGATTAGCTTGCAGGGGCTGCCATGAAGAAATGCCACAGCCTGAACAGCTTAAACAATAGGAACTGGTTTCTCACAGTCCTGGAGGCTGGAGGCCCAAGGTCAAGGTATGAGCCAGTTCAGTTCCTTGGAGAGGGCTCTCTTCCTCGCTTTTGCCCTCGACCCCCTTCTTGCCATGTCCTCAAATGGTGGGGAGAGAGCACGTTTCTGTCTTCTTAGGAGGACGGGAAGCTCCTCGTGGGAACCTCACCTTCACGACCTCATCTAAACCGAACGACCTCTCCAGAGCTCCACCATCGCAGGGGGCGTCAGGGTCCCACCGTGTGAGCTGGGGAGGGCAGAGGGCACAGACACTCCGTCACAACAATAACTACATTCTGGAACCATGTTTTAGTAACTAAAGGGATGGCGACTTTTCCTGAGGTCACAGGAGTTTGACGATCTATTAACGAAAGGCCATTTGTCAAATACGAGAGCGTGGGAGGTACAAAAGACATGGGAAACAGACTCCCTGCTAATATAAACAAACTGGCAAAAGAGACTGGTAAATAGTTACAAAGGAACAGAGCAAATGAAAACTACATATTACCTAACATTTGGATTGACGGCGGCAGAAAGCATCTATCAATACTGAGGTGAGGCTAAACAGAGAATTCCCATTAGAGAAGGTGCACTTTGAAACTTTCAAAGAAGCAGAATAGAATGTAGAATATTTGGAAATGTTGGGAGTTCCAATCATGGCGCAGCGGAAACGAATCCAACTGGCATCCATGAGGCTGCAGGTTCGATCCCTGGCCTTGCTCAGTGAGTCAAGGATCCAGTGTTGCTGTGAGCTGTGGTGTAGGTCGCAGACGCGGCTCGGATCTGGTGTTGCTCTGACTGTGGGGTAGGCCAGTGGTTACAGCTCCGATGAGACCCCTGGGAACCTCCATAGGCCGTGGGTACAACCCTAAAAAAACAACAACAAAAAAGAATATTTGGAAATGTTAAATAGAATGCCATCCTCTGAAATTCAATGAAGTCGTTCCCAACTAATTTTTCCAAGATTCTCAGGATTAGCTGTTGAGGACACAGCGAGGTGGAAATCAACATGCCTTTGTTTTCCGCAATAGACACATCTTGATACGGGCAGAGAGCATTCATTTTCCATTCTTTGCAAAAATCCCACTTCCTTCCTCAAGTGAATGAGAACTCTGTATCAGTTAACAAAAATAACTCTTGGAAGATATGTCTCCGAGTTTTCAATCCTCTACTAACTAATGTATCAAGTGCCTAGTACCATGCAGGACACTGTCAGGTGCTGTGGGGACAAAAAGAAAGAAGCTGGCCCTCTTGTCTGTACAACTTTATTTTCAAAAAGAGGGCATTAAATAAGCCCTCAAATAAAATGCACACTTGGACTAATGCCTTTATTTATTAATTTATTTACTTTTGTCTTTTGTCCTTTTAGGGCCGCACATGGAAGTTCCCGGGCTGGGGGTCCAGTCAGAGCTGTAGCTGTCAGTCTACACCACAGCCACGGCAACGCCAGGTCCGAGCCGCATCCTCGACCTGCACCCCAGCTCACAGCAACACTGGATCCTCGACCCACTGAGCAGGGTCACGGACCGAACCCGCAACCTCATGGTTCCTAGTCGGGTCCGTTTCTGCTGCGCCACCGTGGGAACTCCTGACACCTTTAGACCAAGTGCTATTTTATGCTCAGAGGAAGAGAAGATGATATTCTGTGATGTGTGTACAAGTGAAAGTTCCTTGAAAGAAGTGGGTTTTGATTCTAAGAAGTGAGCATCGGGGTCACAACAGGAAAGAGAGTAGGCACCCAAGTTGTGATAACGCAAGGGTTTGTCGACTGCTGCTTAAACACATGTGGGCCGGGAGGTGCAAGGAAATGATACAAGACGGTGCAGCAACAGCGGAATTTTTGATCGGGTTTGATGTAAACTATCTCGCTGGTCTAGGCGCCTACTCGGGAACGTGGACCCTGCATTATTCACTGATGGTAAAACTTTAGATACACAAATATCCGAAATGGGAGAATCAAGAGACAAAGATCAAAGAATAACCTAATTTATGCTAAAAACAAACTGAGGAGTTCCCGCTGTGACACAGTGGGTTAAGGACCCAGCTTGTCTCTGTGGCATGGCCAGTTCGATCCCCAGCCTAGTGCAGTTGGTTAAAGATCCGGTGTTGCCCTAGCTGTGGTATAGGTTGCAGATGCAGCTTGGATTCGATCCCTGGCCCAGGAATTTCCACATGCCATATATATGTATGTATGTATATATACATAAACAAATGAAGATGAGGAGTTCCCGTCGTGGCACAGTGGTTAACGATCCAACTAGGAACCATGAGGTTGCGGGTTCGGTCCCTGCCCTTGCTCAGCGGGTTAACGATCCGGCGTTGCCGTGAGCTGTGGTGCAGGTTGCAGACGCGGCTCGGATCCTTTGTTGCTGTGGCTCTGGCATAGGCCGGTGGCTACAGCTCCTATTCGACCCCTAGCCTGAGAACTTCCATATGCCGTGAGAGCGGCCCAAAGAAATAGCAAAAAGACAAAAAAAAACAAAAACAAAAAAACAAAAAAACCAAATGAAGATGAAAGGATATAGGAACCCACTGAAAAAGTTCCCAATAGCCAAAATGGGAACAACTCGAGCACCAAAATAAGGCAGTATTGGATTACAACTCTAATTATAAAATAAACATCTGAGTCCATACTGATATAAATACATGAATGAATGGATAAGGGAGAAGAGGCAAATCTCCCAGAAGTACAGAATTCCGCATGATTTAAGTAGGTACTCCTCCTCCAAGGAGATGGAGCAAAACTGCGCGCCCCGTAAGTGTGACTTTGCATGGCAACTTCCTTTCAAAGAGTAGAGCATGAGGATATTGGGGGGTGGGGAGATTTACAGTGAAAAAACCTGGCAAAACTCCCTCAGCCGGCTAACAGCAAAAAGGTCACATCATCAGTGGTGTCCTGTTGACAGCACGTGCCCTGAAATGACATGACGAGGCTGCTGCTGTACCTCCACGGTCCTCCTCTCAAAAGCCCACAACTCCAGTGTAACCACGAGAGAAACATCAGACACACAAAAATTGAGGCACATTCTGCAACATACAAAGATTCAGGCACATTCTCCTCAAAACTGTCGAGGTCATCAAAACAAGGAGCATCTGGAAGTTCTCTGTGATGCAGCTGGTTAAGGATCTGGCGTCGCCTCAGCCACAGCGCAGGTCACAGCTGAAGCTCACGCTTGACCCCTGACCCTGGAACTTCCACAGACTGTAGGTGTGGCCAGAAACAAAACAAAGCAAACAAACAAACAAAACCAAACAAGGGTCATCGACGAAATCTATCACAGTGGAGCCTAAGGAGGAATCCCTTGTGGCAGGTGAAGGATATGGCGTTGCCGCAGCTGGGGCACAGGTTGCACCTGCGGTTCGGGTTTGATCCCTGACCCAGGACTTTCACGTGCCCCAGACACAGCCAAAAAAACCCCAAACAAACAAACAACAAACACCAAACCAACCATAGAGGAGTCTAAGGAAACATGATGACTAAAGGTAAGATGCTATCTGGATAGGATCTTGGAACAGCAAAGGGACAAAGGGACAGTAAAAACTGAGGCATCTAAATAAAGGCTAGGCTTTGATTAGTCATAATCTATCAACAGTGTTTCATGGGTTGTGACAAACCTATCAGAGCAGGATGTTAACCAGCAGAACACTGGTGCGAGGTGTATGGGAACTCCCTGACCTCTAACTTTTCTGCAAAAATCTAAAATGGTTCTACAATTAAACCTTTAATAGAGTTCCTTGGTGGCCTAGCCGTTAAAGATCCGATGTCGTTGCTGTGGGGTGGGTTTGATCCCTTGCCCAAGAATTTCTGCAAACTGTGCCTGCAGAAAAAAAAAAAAAAAAAAACAACTAAACCTTTATTAAAAATTTAAAAAAGGAGTCCCGTCATGGCACAGCGGAAACGAATCCAACGAGGAACCATGAGGTGGCGGGTTCGATCCCTGGCCTCGCTCAGTGGGTTAAGGATCTGGCATTGCTGTGAGCTGTGGTGTGGGTCGCAGATGCGGCTCAGATTCCATGTTGCTGTGGCTGTGGTGTAGGCCAGCGGCTGCAGCTCCAATTCGACCCTTAGCCTGGAAACTTCCATATGCCACATGTGAGGCCCTAAACATTTTTTTATTAAAAAATAATAAAAATTTTAAAAATTAAAAAGTAGATTGATGACATTTAACCCTATTTCATGTGTGTCCCTTATAGGTAAGGAGCTCCATTTTTTCCCTTCTGCAAGCTTGCTCTTGACCTGATGAAGAGCTCTTAGGAAGCAACTTAAATCAGCTACACACCTCTTCAGCTTCTCTACTCTTGGCAGCTGAAATGTAATTGATATATTTAATCACAATAAGAAAATAGAACTTTGATTTATTCTAAAAGAATACTGTCTTTTAGTTTTGCTAAATGCTCCAGCTATGTTTCTCCTTACTGTTAAATTTTCTTGTTTATGAATCTTATATTACATTTAAAATGTACACCAAATAAAAGATTTTACTAACATGATTCTTTTTGCTTCTTTGCACCCAATAAAATGTTTTTATGTCATTAGTTAATTTCAAGGGTCAATTTTATGATTTTTTTCTCAGAGTTTGGTTTCATAACAGGAGATTTTGGTCCACAGCAACTCAGCTCTCTTCCATCTAAGAAGTTTGAGAGGAAAAGATCACAGATAATTATTCTAAGACACTTAGGGTACACTCAGCCAACACTCTTGCCCCTTTCCACGTTACCTATGAGCATTAGGGCTGACAAAGCGACAATGCATTACGCTCAGCTTGCCAACTGCCTACCTGATGGTTTCAAGGTTGTGTTAATTGATTTTTCTCTCTTTTGAATAGGAGGTATCAGAGCATGCCATAAAAATTCAATTGTCAAATTCAACAGGACTCAAGTTTGGTTAAATATTGGTGGATAAATGGGAGAGTCCGACTAGGAGCCATGAAGTGTCAGCTTCAATCCCTGGCCTCTCTCAGTGGGTGAAGGATCTGGCGTGGCTGTGGCTGTGGTGTAGGTCACAGACATGCTTCAGATCCCGAGTGGCTGTGGCTGTGGCATCGGCCGGCAGCTGTAGCTCTGATTAGACTCTTAGCCTGGGACTCTGCACATGCCGCAGGTGCAGCCCTGGAAAGACAAAACACAAAACAAAATCAGTCTTTTCTATTTTCTCTATAAACCTAGGCTGAAATAATCCCGAGCCATCCCTGATTTCTCTACTAAGTAAAAAGCTCCCCTCGTGTGCTTTAGTACCTGATACGATTATTCCACATCCTGACTGCTGGCTCTGTGACTCTGTAAATGCTTGGAGGACAGGAATCATGGCTTATTACTTACTGCACTTCATGCCTATGGTATAAATAATTGATGGACTGAGGAAGTTCCCATCATGGCTCAGCAGTAATGCATCTGACTAGTATCTGTGAGGACATGGGTTCGATCCCTGGCCTCGCTCTGTGGGTTAAGAATCTGGCATTGGGAGTTCCCGTCGTGGCGCAGTGGTTAACGAATCCGACTAGGAACCATGAGGTTGCGGGTTCGGTCCCTGCCCTTGCTCAGTGGGTTAATGATCCGGCGTTGCCGTGAGCTGTGGTGTAGGTTGCAGACGCGGCTCGGATCCCGAGTTGCTGTGGCTCTGGCGTACGCTGGTGGCTACAGCTCCAATTCGACCCCTAGCCTGGGAACCTCCATAGCCGTGGGAGCGGCCCAAGAAATAGCAACAACAACAACAAAAAAGAATCTGGCATTGCTGGGAGCTGTGGTGTAGGTCGCAGACGAGGTTTGACTCTCAGTGCTGTGTCTGTAGAATAGGCCGGCAGCTACAGTTCCATTTGACCCCTAGGCTGGGAATTTCCATATGCTATGGGTGTGGCCGTTAAAAAAAAAAAAAAATTGATGAATTGAAAGGAAAAAGGAACAAAACACTGTTCACTAATTAAAAACCAAGTACTACTTTTATTTGGCTCACTTCTCCATTTATTAGAATAACCACATCTGGAGAGGCACAAAGCACTTAAGTTTTACATGACTACAAAGTTATCACAAATCCCAAACTTTTTAGCCACAGATATTTCACTTACTCCATTTAAAGAAAAAGCTTTCAAAACATCTGAGTTAGCTTCATACACACAGACCCTGAATAAATGGGAACTACAGATTTTTAAATGCTTGTACTTCCTGCTCTAATAATGTCTTCTTTAAATAGAATCCAGCATAAAAGGGATTGAAATATGTAAGGTCATGATGCAAATGCCTTGGAGAGAGAGTGAAATCATTCTGCACAACATGGAAACAGGTGTCGTGTGCACAGAAGGTCTGCAGGGAGTCACTGAGCCATCTGGGCCTCCATGGCTTGTGCTGTCCATTCTGGTGCTGTCTGACTGATTTTCTCCAAAAGGTTATTTACTTGGAAACAAAGTGACTGGATCTGTTTGTCCCACGTTGGCAGGGCTTCTCGTGCTTTAAAAAAAAAAAAAAAAGGAATAATGTAAAGTTGAAATAGCTCCTTTGCAACCACAGTGAATGTGAGAAGATACCAGAGTTAAGAAAAGTATCCCACTCACTGGTACAAAGTGCAAAACAGAACCAAAAAACATACACTCGAAACGACTTCTTCCTATTATATCATTATCATTTTACACTCGTGAAAACAAAAAAATCCCAACCAACCAAACCACTTCAACTAAAATAATAAGACAGCTTCGTTGAAGCCAACTCTCATCCCAAATGCTTACTGATTCATGAGACTGCCACCTCCTGGGAAAGTCTCTCTAGTACACAGTCGAAGCTGTCTCTACTTGACTCTGAAGCATTTTTTAATAATTAAACCCACAACAAAAAAACTCCTAATGTATTCAGCAGGCTTTTCTCTATACCAGCAATATGCAGCTAGATATGAAAACCTAGCAGGAAAATCCCATTCAAAACAGCATATGGCCTTGTCACTGCTGTGATGTGGGTTGACCCCTGGCCCAGGAACTCCTGCATCCTGCAGGCACAGCCAAACACAAACAAACAAAACAGACAAAAACACCCCAGCTCCAACATTTCTAAATACGGGCACAGAATTAATGAGGGATAAAAACTATAAAATCTTAATAAAGGCATAAAATAACCTGAGTAGACACAAATTATATTCCCAGATGGAAAGACGCAGTATCATAAAAATATCAATCCTTTCCTATTGATACATAAATTTAAAGAAATGTCTAAGACAATACTCATTCTCTCTTTTGCTCTCTGAATAAGACAAAATTACTAAAGTTAATGTGGAAGAGCTGATGTTTGAGAACAGCCGAAATAATGAAAATAAAAACAGGGGGCAGGGAATTCCCGTCATGGCGCAGGGGAAACGAATCCGACTAGGAACCATGAGGTTGCAGGTCCGATCCGTGGCCTCGCTCAGTGGGTTAAGGATCTGGCGTTGCCGTGATTGTAGTGTAGGCTGTAGGTTGCAGAGGCAGCTCGGATCTGGCATTGCTGTGGCAGTAGTGTAGGCTGGCAGCTACAGCTCCGATTCCACCCCTAGCCTGGGAACCTCCATATGCTGCAGGTGTGGCTCTGAAAAGGAAAAAAATAAAAAATAAAAAAAACAGGGGCAGGATCACGGTACGTCTATACAATGGAATGTTATTCAGCCTTAAAAAGAATGAAGTACTAACTACTTTCTACAACACAAATGAAACTTGAGAAATACTTAGAATAGGCAAATCCACAAAGACAGAACAGAAATTGGTTGCCAGGGACTTAGGAGAGAGGTATGGGGAGTAACTGCTACAGGAGCGTGGAATTTCCTTTCGGGAAGCTGAAAAGGTTCGGTAACTAGGTAGAGATGGTGGTTGCATAACATGTAAATACCGAATTTTTCACTTTAAAATGATTAATTTCATGTTGTGTGAGTTTCAACTCCATTAAAAAAATAGTAGTGGAGGAAAAGGAGTTGTTTTACCGACAATAAAATTTACTATAAACTTGTTTATTACCTAATATTGTTACAGATCAGTGGCATTAAATAGAGTATGGAAATAGATCCAAACATACATGGGGAACCTAATATATGCCTAAGATCAGAAAGGATGTTTTATTTAATAAATGGTATTTACATAATTGGCAATCCATCTTAAAAAAAAAAAAAAAAGACAACTAGACCATGCCTTGAAATTATACACAAAGGGAGCTCCCCTTGTGGTGCAGTGGAAACAAACCCTACTAGTATCCATGAGGATGTGGGTTCGGTTTGTGGCCTCGCTCAGTGGGTCGGGAAGCCAGCGTTGCCGTGAGCTGTGGTGCAGGTCACAGACAGGGCTCAGATCCCATGTTGCTGTGGCTGTGGCCACGGCCAGCAGCTGCAGCTCTGATTTGACCCCTACCCGGGGAACTTCCATAAGCCGCAAGTGCAGCCCTAAAAAGCAAAGAAAGAAAAAAAAAAAAAAAAACCCGCAAAAAGAACTGTAGACAGGTTAAATTTCTAAATATACAACAGTAAATAAAATATTAGAAGTTTTAGGAAAATATTAATTTTATCCCAAAGTAGACTTTCTTATTAATCAATACAGAAAACAAAAAAGCCATAAAATTTAGATGGAGCACGGCAAAGGATAACATGAGAAAAAGAATGTATATATGGATGTGTGACTGGGTCACTTGGCTGTACAGTGGAAAACTGGTAGAAGGCTGTAAACCAACTACAACGGAAAAAATAAATTTAAAATGGACACATTTGGCAACAAGAAAGCTTTCGTATGTGTTTATGCTATGTACTGCCTTACAGAAACACAACTGACAGAATGAGAAAAATATCTCCTAAGGCGAGTAACGAACAAAAAGCTGCAGCAAAATGATACTGCGAGGTCTAAAGGAAAGGCAGGGAGAGGAAAGGAAAGAAATAGACAAGAAAATTAACATCGGAGTTCCCATTGTGGCGCAGTGGTTAACGAATCAGACTAGGAATCCTGAGGTTGCGGGTTCGATCCCTGGCCTTGCTCAGTGGGTTAACGATCCGGCGTTGCGGTGAGCTGTGGTGTAGGTCGCAGACGCGGCTCGGATCTGGCGTTGTTGTGGCTCTGGCGTAGGCCGGTGGCTGCAGCTCCGATTGGACCCCTAGCCTGGGAACCTCCATGTGCCGCGGGAGCGACCCAAGAAATGGCAAAAAGACAAAAAAAAAAAAAAAAAAAAAGTAACATCGGTCACAGAAGAGGACATGCTAATGGCCAATACAAGGAAACTTAGACTCCAGGAGTGCGGAGGAAGCGCACAGTGAAACAAAAACATAGGACGCCCCCCCATCAATTAATTGACAAAAGATAAACAGAAGAATGTCCAGCTGTTGGGGCTGTCAAGGGGGAGTGGGGAGGGAGCAGGATGGACTGGGAATTTGTTGGGAGTTCGGGATTAACAGATGCAAACTACTACATTTAGAATGTATGAACAAGTCCTACTGTACAGAGAGCCCAGGGACCTATACCCAGTCTCCACGACAGACCATAAAAAAGAATGGATGTACCTGCGTACATGAGTCACTTTGCTATACAGCAGAAATTGGCAAAATATTGCAAATCAGCCATACTCGAATAAAAAGAAACGAAAACAAAAAAAGTTTGTAGAACACCATGTACTTTAAAGTATAGGGGCACTTAAAGTTTTACTTGGTTATTACAGCATATTTACCACCGTCATTTTGTAAATCTAAGACAACTAGAAAGGAAAATATTCAATATGCTTTCAAGATGGTATACATTAGATTGTCCTTTTACTCGGCGACTCTTCTGCTGTGCTAGTCATACTGGGTTTACTCACTACTGATTTATTCCCCACTTGTCATGTGCAGGGCACTGGAAACGATGCTGGATACACCACGGGGAGCAAGAGACACACTATCCCTAGGAAGCTGAGCTTGCAAACAGAAACAGACATTCCGACAAACAGCTACAGAAACGGAAATAATGACGATTGATGCTGGGATACTTGTCTATCTGCCTACATCAGCTTAACGGCTGCTGAACAGGAAATGCAACTGTCATTTCCACATACCCGATACATGGTACATGGTCAAGGAGTGGTGAGTAAATGAACGAACTGATATAACAGTAATTCCAGTTTCAAACTTTTCTGCAGTGTAGAAAAAACTACATTGAGTAGATTCATGAAATGAATAAAGGATATTTTAAATTATTTCTTTGGGAAATAAGCTCATTCTGGTAGCAAGATTATGGGTCAAAAGAAACAGCTCCACATTTTTTAATCACAAGTATACAACACTACGCTGCCACTTCATTATGACATAAACATGCAAAACTTCTTACTTTCAAAATGGACTATTCCATCAATCTGATCAATAAATCCATTCATACGTCCTTCTGTTATCATTTGCGATGCTATTTTTTCTGCCTGTTTGAAAAGGAAAAACAATAAACTCTCAGATATTTTAATGACCATATCTAGTTATTCACATGTGCTAAGAGAATTGAAAGCTCTTGGTTTTGGAGTTTGCATCTGGAGCAGCGGCAATGAATCTGACTAGGAACCACAAGGTTGCGGGTTCGATCCCTGGCCTCGATCAGTGGGTTTAAGGATCCGGCGATGCAGTGAGCAGTGGTGTAGGTCCAAGATGCGGCTCGGATCTGGTGTTGCTGTGGCTCTGGCCTAGGCCGGCAGCTGTAGTAATTCCAACCACCCTCACAACAATGGTAAATCATTCCTGAACAGACTGTGACTAGCGTTTATTGCTACACGTATTTTCACTTCCCTCAGTCTCAGCAGGGGATCATACCTCAAAGCCTAAGAAGAAAGCATCTTTTAACAGTAACTGAAGTCTTGGTTTCGAAATTGTTCCGCCTCCTTTACTGTGTGAATACGTACATGCAAAGGAATTATGTTGGAAAATCCTAAATTAAAATTTCACTAAAAGATAAAAGGGCATGTGACCAAAACCACACACTACAAGGTCTACGAGTGAGGGGAAAGGCAAGCTGACTGCTTGCTTTACTGGGTCAAAATTGAGAGAATGTTTGTAGAGGGTACCTGAACTACCCTCTAAGGACTGCTGATACTTTGTTGGAATTTTTACATAGTCAACCAAACCCTGTCATGACTAAAAATGAAATTAATTCCCTAAGAATTCAGTCAACTTCTTTCCATCAAGCACAGAAGTTACTCCAGAATAGCTTAGAGTATTACACCAGTGATGCTCTAAAGAAAATAGCACAGTCATTCTCCCAAAGAGATGAACTTTTTCACCTTTGAGTGAATCTAGGGCAGAAAAAAGAAGTAAGGCATGTATTTGTTAAAAATCAGAAACCATGGTGAAGTGGATTTAAACAGACAATAAACAAAGATATTCTTAAAAAAAGGGGTATCATAACTTGGAACCCCTTTAAGATTTCCATTCCAGGTCACTTTACCATAAAATACAACTTGAAAAAACCCCAAACCAAAGACAATTCCAATACAGTACAATTTTAACATCCAAACAATTTCTTCCCATTTACCTGAGGCTTTTTATGTTTATTTTTGTTGCCAATATTTACGAATTACTGTTGTCCCTCGGCACCCATGCAGACTGTTGTCCCTGGAACCTATGGGGTTCCAGAAGCCCCCTAAGACACCAAAATGCTACAGATGCTCAAGTATCTTACAAAAAATGCAGTAGTACTATGAATACAGTTGGCCCTTCACATCCATGAGTTTTGCACCTGCAGATATGGAGACCTAACTTTATATATTTTATATTCTTTATACCAATAATTTAGTTTCACAATTCTCTTCTTACATATTGGAAGCGAGAAAATACCTTAGCTGCAGGAATCTCTAGAAGGGCTCCAAGTTCTTCAAACGTAATATTATTATATAATTTGCTTGCAGACAACAAATTGTGTTCAATGACAGCTCTATCCAAGATGCTAGAACCTGAAATAAAAATAAGAGTAGGGAGTTAAAATTTTGAAACTAGTTTTACATTCTTTTTTTTTTTTTTTGGCCACACCCATGGCATGTGGAAGTTTCTGGGCCAGGAATTGAACTTGTGCCACAGCAGTGACCTGAGCCACTGTGACAATGGCAGATCCTTAACCTGCTGTGTCACCGAGGGAACTCTCTGGCTTTACCTTCGTAAACGATGCATCCTTTTTTTGGGGTCTTTTTGCCATTTCTTGGGCTGCTCCCGAGGCATATGGAGATTCCCAGGCTAGGGGTCGAATCAGAGCTGTAGCTGCCGGCCTACGCCAGAGACACAGCAACGCAGGATCCGAGCCACGTCTGCGACCTACACCACAGCTCATGGCAGTGCCGGATCCATAACCCGCTGAGCAAGGCCAGGGATTGAACCCACAACCTCGTGGTTCCTGGTCTGATTCGTTAACCACTGAGCCACAACGGGAACTCCAAATGATGCATCCTTTTAAAAATAATCTCTAGGCATATAATAACTCATAGTCATTGCTTTTTTTCCTATCAAAATTTTAAAAGTAACCCAATGCCTCATTTAATACATTTTGAATAAAATATAATGAAACACAAATAACATTTAGAAAATGGGGGGCAAGTAGTTACTAACTAGCTATGGATTTCATCTCATGGGTTTGGGTTTTGTTTCCTGGGACTAGCCGTCAGCTTCATTAATTTTTCTTTTCTCGCTGCAAGCATAAACTTTCATAAGCAAGCAGCAGCAAAATAATCATCTAGCCCATTCTGCAAGCTGAGTAAGTCAATACACACAGCTCAATGGAAACACTCCTTTGGGCACTTCACAGCACCTTACTCCGAGGCAAATGTGAGAAATCTTTGGAGGCAGGGTCCCTTCATGAGAGATCAGGCCTAGCATCCTCCTTTAAGTGAGGTAACACAGGGCCTAACAGTTCTGCACCTAAGGCCCCATCCTGAAGGCATTAGACTGCTGGGCTCACCCAATTCTCTCTTTCTTTTTTTCCAGTTTTATTGAGATATAATTGACATATAATATTGTACTCATTTAAGGTGTACAATATAATGAGTTGATATATGTATATTGTGCAATGATTACCATAAATTTAGTTAACATCCATCATATCACATAAATTTTTTTTCTTGTGGTGAGAACTTTTAAGATCTACTCTCTTAGCAACTTTACAATAGAAAGACCTAAATAAATGGAAAAACACAGAGGACTTAATACTGTTAAGATAGCAATTATTACCCAAATTGATCCACAGATTCAGTACAGTCCCTATCAAAATCCCAGCTGGCTTCTTTGTAGAAACTGACAAGCTGATCTTAATATTCATTGGATGGGAGTTCCCTGGTGGTCTAGTGGGAAGACTTAGTACTTTCACTGCTACGGTTTGAGTGCACTCTCTGGTCTGGGAACTGAGATTCCACATCAAGCTGCTGAACGCCTCAGCAAAAAAAAAAAAAAAAAAAAAAAAAAAAAAAAAAAAAAAAAATCATATGGAAATTCAAAGGATCCAAAGAAGCTGAAACAGCTTTGAAAAAGAACAAAGTTGGGGAGTTCCCGTCGTGGCTCAGTGGTTAACGAATCCGACTAGGAACCATGAGGTTGCGGGTTCAATCCCTGACCTCGCTCAGTGGGTTAAGGATCCGGCACTGCCATGAGCTGTGGTGTAGGTCGCAGATGCGGCTCAGATCCCATGTTGCTGTGGCTCTGGTGTAGGCCAGCAGCTACAGCTCCAATTAGACGGCTACCCTGGGAACCTCCATATGCCACAGGAGCGGCCTTAGAAAAGGCAAAAAGACAAAAAAAAAAAAAAAAAAAAAAAAAAGAAAGAAAGAAAAGAAAAAGAACAAAGTTGGAAGACTTCAACACTTACTACAAAGATATAGCAACCAAGTCAATGTGGTACTGGCACAAAGACAAGCATACAGAATAATGGAATACAATGGAGAGTCCAGAAATTAAATCACATCTACAGTCAAATGGCCATCAAGAAGGATGCCAAGGCAATTCAGTGGGGAAATAAGAGTCTTTCCAGCAAACGGTGCTGGAACAACTGGATATTCACATGCAAAACAATAAAGCTGGGCCCCTACTCTACTCCATATACAAAAATTAATTCAAACTGAATCAAAGACCTAAATATAATAGCTACAATTATAAAACAGAGCAAATTTTCATGTCCTTGAACTAGGCAATGGTTTCTCAGATACAACACTGAAAGCACAAACAACAAAAGAAAAAAACATACATTGGACTTAATCAAAATTAGTAACTTTTGGGAGCTCCTTTGTGGCTCAGCGGGTTAAGGATCTGGCCTTGACACTGCTGCAACTCAGGTTACTGCTGTGGCACAGGTTTGATCCATGGCCCAGGAACTTCCACCTGCCTCGGGCACAGCCAAAAGAGAAAATAGAATAAAAGGTTGGAAAACAGTCTGGCAGCTCCTCAAAAGACTAAACATAGAGTTACCATATGACCCAGCATTTCCACTCCTAGTATACATTCAAGAGAATTAAAAACCTATGTCCACACAAAAAGTTTTACATGAATGCCCACAGTAGCATTATTAGTAGCAGTGAAAACAAACAGTGAAAACAAGCTCCATGTCCATCAACTGAAGAAGAACTAAAGTGTGGTACCAGAATGTTATTTGGCAATAAAGGTGAATGAAGTACGATATATGCTACAACTCCGATGAGCCTTGAGAGCATCACGCTAAGTTAAAGAAGCCAATAACAAACGGTCATATATTGTATGACCTTTCCATTTATATGAAATGCCCAGAACAATAAACTCTATAGGGCAGAAAGTAGATTAGTAGTAATACTGTAAAACTCTGGGAAGATACTAAAAGCCATCGGCTTGCAACAACCACCAAAACACGATGTCTCCAGATGGCCAGCCTGCGGTTGTAACGACAGTAAACAAAGATGTCTAAGAATGACAAATAAGGAAAGCAATAAGAAGAAAACAAAACACCTGTCCTAAACACATAGACACAATTTGTCTTGCGAGAGAAACCTGAAAAAATTTGCATTCTAGAGATCCTAGTGAGTAGCCCTCATTTTAGAAAAAAATTATCTGATTGATTATATATTTTCTTTTTCTTCATCGCCAGAAAGTTCGAAGTCAAATCTGAAGCTCAACTATATCAATTTTGGAAACTTATTTACCTAGCTTTTAATTTGTTTGTCAGACATCTTCTTGCAAAATAATTTAAAGCTGCTCAGAATACACAGAAGACAAGAAAACTTTAAGTGAAAAACAAGAATAGCAACAATCAAAACACACACATAACAAGTGGGCTGCTTCAAGTTAATTTTTCAAGCTTTCTAGCAGCCCACCAAATTAAAAAAACAATCAATCAGTTTGCCAACTCACAGGGTTTGAATAAGATAGAAATCAATTGCTCAGGTGAACAAACAACTAATCCTAAGACTGAAAAGGAATTCTCCTGAGGAGCCGCATAAAGAATATTGGGTAGAAAAAATATCTCCGTTGCACAGAAAGATAATAACTAACAGATTTGCTTCTTAAGAACAATTAAATGAAAGAAATTCAATAGGAGGTCAATATAATTGCCTCACAGATCTGGCTTAATTCAGGGCAGTAAGACTGGTGAGATCTACACCTTTCAGCCAAATCTCACACAAACAATTCTTCACAGCTAGATGCTCTTCAACACAGGATGACAGTGAATCCAAGGCAATGAGTTGGACCGAGCTACGTGTTTATCTCGACTTTTTCCATGTGTCTGATAGCCTACACGTCCGTATGTTTATCACTGTGTTTTACCGCTGTGTACACTAAAGTTTTAAAGTAGCTATGCTTATCTCAACATAGATAAACATACATGAAAATACCTGATGTTATGAACAAGTATCTATCAAAAAATCCTTTCCCAGCAAAGGCATCTGACCTAAGCAAATACTAGGAAACATGACACCAAGTTCTATTCTTACTGGAAAAACTTTCCCCTAAGCAACCCTGGGCAGGCTACCGGGCCAAATTTTGCTCTAAAATAGGACTGGATAATTATGTTCTGTTACAAACTGACATTTAAGATTAATTAAGGTACTCATCTAATAGTTTGAGTTTTTAAAAAACCAGGCACTATAAGCCTAGAATATAATTCTTCTACCTAAGGTTTCCAAAAAATGTTTTATTCCACAAAATGCTTTCCAATAGGGCTCTTCTTATACTTGAAACGCAAATCTGTGTATGATATTCACCTCCAGTCAATACAATATTCCTTTGTTATCAGGTATTACAGAACGACATCAAGGGGCTTCAAACGTCGCGCACATTCCACCAGTGGCCTCTACCAACTAACCACCACACGCTTAGAAGACGCGAGCATTACCGTCCGCCGTGGTCGCCTTCTGGTGCGGCATCAGCATGGCAGCAAATTCTTGAAGCTGATTTCCTCTGATGATCCTATCCAGGTACATCTTCTCTAAGATCCCATAAGCAGCAAGTTGCTGGCACCTTTCATCCTTAAAGAGAGTAGCCAGCATCCGAGAACGCTGCTGTCCTAAGGGAAATAAATAAGCATCAAATACGCCCACAATCTATTTTTTCAATGAAAAACAACCTTTCTTACGACTCCATTTTTGCCTCCTAAAATATACAGTTTATTCTTATGTGTACTGGAATGGTCCATAAAATTACTGCCGGCACTGAGTCCGTGAAAATTCAACTGCTGCTCCTGGAGGAAAGAAAGGGTCAGGTTCCTATGAGCCTCTGGTCACGAAATCTGTGTATTTCTGTTCAAAGGCGCCTTATTTAACACATACTGTTAATTCATAACATCGAACTCATGGCCTACGCTGTAACTCACGCCTGACTGAAGCTTATCTAACGTAAGACGTATTTCCTCCATAAGGAACGTCGCAGACTTCTCACACCCAAGGACACAAGACAGTTCTTCAGCACGATGCTGAGGGGCCATTTCAGATAGCAAAATCATCAACAAAATGCATGAAAATATAACACACGTGGTATTAAATAGACCACAAAAAGGATACTTGTTTGAGAGCTGAAACAAGGCAGATCATTGCCTTGTTCAGCCCCAGCTGGGAAAATATACAGAGAGACTCAAATTTTTTTGTGCTCTGCACACATCTGCAAATGACTGTAAAAGCATCTAGAGTGTCAACTTGGGGTGACAAATTTTAGTAAGTAGGCAAATCCGCAAATACAGAATCTGCTAATGACAGGGATCAACTGCACATTCATTTGTGAAGACGATGACACAGTCCAACAGGGACTGGTTCCAAGACGAAAAATTAAAAACAAACAAACAAACTGAGTCAAACATCCAAGAATGTTCATAGCAGTGCCATCACCAATAGCCAACAGGAAACTACCAGAAGGCAACAAGAACAAACAAATTGTGGGGGATGTTCACGTAATAGGTAGGATACATGTAACAGTGAAAATGAAGAAATTATGTAACAATATGGATAAATTTCATAATATTGAGCAAAAGAAACAAGAGTATATGTACTCTATGATTTAATTTATGTAAATATAAGAAGCATGAAAAACTAACATATACTAAGGCCTGCTCCTAGAGGAAGGAGGGTGGTTTGGGGGCTAATGGTTAGGAGAAAGCAGGGCAGGAGCTTTCAGGGTGCTGGCAATATTTTGTTTCTTGTTCTGAACACTGATTACATTGTTTGTGACAATTTATCAAATTGTAAACTTTTGATATGTACAGTCTTCTGTACACTATACACACAGAAAAATAAGCAGGAAAAAATCCAATGATATTTGAAAAGAAGAAAGGAGGAAAAGGGAAATAAAGTTCTTGAAGAACCATAGCTAATTAATGCAGAAGAATTGGTAATTCACCAGTTATCATGTCCATTTTATATCACACATACAATGGCTAATCCAGACAAGGGTTACTAATAAGTATTAAACTCCAGAAAGGAATATGTGAAAGGAATCTGAGGAACAGGATTGTGGTGGTGTCAAAGCAGCACCCCAGGAATTATTCACAAAGACAAAACCCACTGAGTGAGGCCAGGGAGCGACGCTGCGTCCTCGCGGACACTACTCAAACTTGCTTCCGCTGAACCATGGAGGGCCCTCTGATATTTTCTTTAAAATGCACAGAGTGAGCCTGTTACTACCAACCAAAAGCATTTGCTGCTCCAATAAAATTTGAGTTTTAAAGAAAGAAAACAGAATTTTTGAAAACTTTTATCTGCCACTATGAGCTTGACAGCTTTTCTGATGAGACCAGTGGCAATATATTCAAATGTAATTTCTGTGTATTGTATAATAAAGTACCACAATATCTGAAAGCTCAACATAACTCAGTGATCAGCATTTTCCAAACAACCAATCCATGATGGTACAAAATCTTACATGGGTAAAAGGTGCACTTGAAGCGCAAGACAGACCAAGTTTTTTGGTTTTTTTTTTTTTTTTTTTTGGTCTTTTTCTTTGCTATTTCTTGGGCCACTCCTGCGGCATGTGGAGGTTCCCAGGCTAGGGGTCCAATCGGAGCTGTAGCCACCGGCCTACAGCAGAGCCACAGAAACGTGGGAGCCAAGCTGCATCTGCAACCCACACCACAGCTCACGGCAACGCCAGATCCTTAACCCACTGAGCGAGGCCAGGGATCGAACCCGAAACCTCGTGGTTCCTAGTCAGATTCGTTAACCACTGTGCCACGACAGGAACTCCAAGACAGACCAAGATTTTAAGATTACAGAATACACAAAATGCCCATTGATATGGTTTCAGACGCTACAATCCATTTAACCCATATGAAACTATACCATCTGTCAACGTAAGTGTACTATCAAAGAAGAATACACATAAATATCTGAAAAAGTCATTAAATATCATTAAATATGCCTCCTTTTTCAAACTACACATCTTTGTGAGGTTGGATTTTCTTCATATACTTCACTAAAACAATGTATTATAATAGGCTGAGCACAGAAGTACATTTAAGCTAAACAGTGAAAAGATTTGTAAAATCAAAAATAAAACAATTCCAATTCTCTAACATTGTTTGTTTTGGACATAGGTGTTTTATAAAAACGTCATTTTTATTTATATGATTGTTATTTTTTTTGGCCCTGCCTACAGCATGTGAAAAACCCCAGGCCAGGGATTGAACCTGCATCACAGCAATAACACAAGCACCAATGCAATGACAGCACCAGATCCTTCACCCGTTGTGCCACAAAGGAACTCCTATTTTTACTTTTAAGTAAATTTTTAAAAAATTTTTTGTGGGCTGCACCTCCAGCATATGGAAATTTCCAGGCTAGGGACCAAATCAGAGCTGCAGCTGCTGGCCTATACACAGCCACAGCAACACAGGACCCAAGCTACATCTTCGACCTACACCACAGTTCACAGCAAAGCAGGATCCTTAACACAACAAGCAAGGCCAGGGATCGAACCTGCATTCGCACGGATGCTAGTCGGGTTTGTTTCCACTGAGCCCCAATGGATCCTCTCACTTCAATTTCTAATACAGTAAATCATAAACCCTACATAAACAAAAGCTCTCTAAGGTTCTCAATTGTTCAGTGTCTAAACGGGTCCCAAGACCAGAGGATTTGAGAACTTCAAGTCCTAGAAGAAAATACGATGGAATTTAAATACGTAATTTCAGAACAGGGAAGAACTTTCTCAGCAAGTCAATAAAACCCAGAAGCCGTAAAAGAAAAGATTAAAATGTTTAACTGTGTAAGAAGTTAACGTTTCTGTAAGTTCAAGAACAGACATTTTAAGAGCTTCCACTTTGGGGGAAGCGGGTTAAGAATCTGACTTCAGTGGCTTGGGTCACTGCAAAGGTGCAGGTTCCATCCCTGGCTTGGCACAGCAGGTTAAAAGGATTCAGTGTTGCCACAGCTGTGGCACAGGGCACAGCTACGGCTCAGATTCAATCCCATCTGTGGGTGCAGCCATAAAAAAAAAAAGAGAGAGGAGTTCCCGTCGTGGCGCAGTGGTTAACGAATCCGACTAGGAACCATGAGGTTGCAGGTTCGGTCCCTGCCCTTGCTCAGTGGGTTGACGATCCGGCGTTGCCGTGAGCTGTGGTGTAGGTTGCAGATGCGGCTCGGATCCTGCGTTGCTGTGGCTCTGGCACAGGCTGGTGGCTACAGCTCTGATTGGACCCCTAGCCTGGGAACCTCCATATGCCGTGGGAGCGGCCCAAGAAATAGCAAAAAGACCACAAAAAAAAAAAAAAAAAAAAAAAACGAGAGAGAGTCTAAGATGATTTAGAAAGAAATGACGTAGAAAAGCTATGGCTTACAATTTCAGCATTTCCTCTCAATGCCCTCTCCTGTTTAATAAATCAAGTGATTTATATGTACAATTTAGTAAAAAGAACACAGAAGAGTTTATTATTTATATTTACTCAAGAAAAGCATAAATGCCAGGTCTAAAACTGAGACTTAAAGATTAAAAAAAAAAATCCCCAAATCTTATCACCAATTTCTAGATTTTAATTTTTCTTTCCTTTTGCATAATTCTCACTTAATTTAAGATCCGTTTTTTCAGTGACATTTTAGGAAAACTAAACTTCAGGTTATCTCTTACCTGTTCCTAATATCTGCAGGTAATAGGCTGATCCGTGCATATTTTAAAGCATCTTAAGTTAGCAATCTGCTGTTGCTAATTGTTTAAATGTTTAAATTTACCGTAATTCTATTCGTGAGACATCTTCTTCAAGAGCAGGTCTTCACTAAATCCTCAACTAGTAGTGAACCTAAAGTTATTAAGCTAACCCGCTGCTCATTAAAGCCTCAATGAGGCGCTTACCCGCGGATGCCAGGATGGTACAGTGCAGAGCATGTTTTAAGGCCTCTAGTCTTTCGCTTTCGTGCACTATTGTCTTGTAGGAGAGCTCATTGTACCTCTGCGCAGCTTCAATGAATTTTCTTCTATAATCAAGAACCCGTGCATAGCATACCTATGAGAGGGAAACTGTTTCAGTTAGGGAGAAAAATTAAAAATAAAGAGCAAAAGAAAAAAGAACTTTTTTTTTTGTCTTTTTGCCATTTCTTGGGCCGCTCCCGTGGCATATGGAGGTTCCCAGGCTAGGGGTCGAATCAGAGCTGCAGTCACCAGCCTACGCCAGAACCACAGCAACGCAGGATCCGAGCCGTGTCTGCAACCTACACCACAGCTCACGGCAACGCCGGATCGTCAACCCACTGAGCAAGGGCAGGGACCGAACCCGCAACCTCATGGTTCCTATTCGGGTTTGTTAACCACTGCGCCACGACGGGAACTCCAGAACTTCTCACCTATAAGAGCATTTATCAGATATTCCGGAGCACCGTAATACTGTAGGCTTCTCCAATACAAAATGAATCCCAACTCAGCTCCTCTGTTACCTTATAATGTATCTGTAACTGCTCGTTGGTTGACTCATTCTGAAGCAGTGACGCCCGATTTATGTAAGCCTCTGCTTGGACTGGATCGTCATCCTCCAGATAGAGCCTAGCAATCTTCAGGTACGTCTCCAGTTTATAATCTACATTATACTGTCTAGGATATAACAGAAAAACACAGAATGACTACATATTTCATCAAGACAATGTTTAGGGATGGCAGAAAATAAGTTTTTTTTTTCCTTATATATATTGTTAATAAAGGAATCAAACTTTTTACTGCCTTACATAGATAACCCAAAAAATATTTCCAAAATAAGTCTTATTGAATTTGTATTATTTTTATCATCATTCATATTTTATTTTAGTTTTTTCTAATCCTCAGATAATCTCAAAAGTCAAAGATAAAAAAAAAAAAGTCCAATTCAGAGACATATCACATTCCACTGGGGGAACTAGGAACATGTACAACCATCCTGGAAAACACTTTGGCAATATGCTCTCCAACCATTCCTTGAGTCCTTTACAATGTGTATATATATATACTCTTAACCTACTATATTCCGCCTCCTCGAGTTCCCATTTACCAGGAAAAGTGGCGCCACCATGTGGCAAGAACAGAGTTTACTACTAACTTGGCCCCAGCTTTGAAATTAATTTTTACTTTTAGAATTTTTATATTAATTCAAATCTTCCATAACTCATATACTGTCAATATTTTGTATTGTATTATTTCTACTCACAACTCATATTTACATAAACTGATATAAACAGCACCATTTTTCTTGTATTTTCATATTTTATGCCAAGTTTATATCTATTACCTTCATAGTCAGAATGAATCTTTTTTTTTCTAAGGGCCATACCTGAGGCATATGGAAGCTTCCGGGCTAGGGATCGAATGGGGGCTGCAGCTGCTGGCCTACACCACAGCCATAGCAATGCCAGATTTGGGCCACATCTGCAACCTACACCACCAGATCTTTAACCCACTGAGCAAGGCCAGGGAGCAAACCCGCATCCTCAAGGACACTAGTCAGGTTCTTAACCCACTGAGCCATAATGGGAACTCCTTAATTATTTTTTAAACAAACAAGTACTCAATAATTTATCCAAATCACTCTAACTTGTTTAGAAAACCACATCTTCAGTTCTCGGTATCCTCACAGATAAGGCTACACAGTATTCTCAAAATGATAATTACCACTACAATGAACAATATCCACTTTACATTTATTTCAACTACCAATGAAAATAAATCATTTGCTCTGTGCTAGGGAGAAACTGCTCCAAAACGGAAGACCAAAGCAATTAAGAAAGCCACCAGCCTTTTCAAACAAAGGAAAAAAACCGAATTAATAAGAAGCCTTAGAAAACAAAATTCAAAATCTACATACAAAGGCTTTTTTACATACTGCCTGCTTTTTCAGGGGCATCACTGCCTAACAATTTCATAAATGCGCAAAAGGCAAGATGCCTGAAGAAGCAGGTGCCTAATGATCACAAATACTAGTGAAGACAAAAAAAGAAGCCTTCATTCACCTGGTAAAAGAGTAGAGAAATAACTGAAAATCTTTTTTAAGTCATTCACAGTTGGTACTTCTTGTACAATATCTTTGGAGGGCTGCTTCATAAAGAACTATAAATATTTGGGAGTTCCTGCTATGGCACACAGGATCAGCAGTGTCTCTGCGGCGCCGGCCTGGCACCGTGGGTTGAAGGACCGGGCACTGCCACAGCTGTGGTGGAGGTCACAACTGTGCCTCAGACCTGACCCCTGGCCCAGGAACTCCATGTGCCGAGGGGCAGCCAAAAAAGGGGAAAAAAGGACGTTTAAAAGTACATATCGAAGGTGAGACTGGCTGAATAAGACAAACTATCATCTTAATTTTTTCATTGTTTTTCCATCTCATTTGCTCTAGTATCATAAACCCAACAACCCACTGAACCCACTGTGACCCCAAACCACTGATCCTACTACACCGTTACTGTTATTCTCCCCCTTAAAGGCCTCCCTTCCCTCCTCACCTGGCCCAACTCCCAAGGTCAATCATTACAATCACTGAGTTGCATCTGCACTCGTCTCCCTTGTCCCTCTCATGCTGTCATACTTGTTGGGCAAAATCGTAATGCTGGTTAAACCTAACAGTCCACCCACCGCTTTCCTGCAACCGCGCAGCTGAACTCTGATGGAGAAAAACGCCCAACCCATCGAACCTGACCTCACTTTTCGACCGTGAAACGGCCTTTAATGCTGCCAAGTGCGCTGTGCATTCCTGGTCCATTCACGGTCTCACTCTCCTAGAGACCTGATCTTCTGATCTCCTCTCCTCGGCCTCACAGTCCCCACCACCACCCACGCCTCCAGCTGATGCCCGATTCCAATCCCACAGTGCCTGCACAAACCCCTCGCCCCATCACCACTACCTGTACCCATGTACTCTGTGTTCCTGCCTGTTATCATAGATCCCTGGGGCTCTTCTGCCCACCAGCGAACATCCAGCAATGTCCACAGACATTTTTGACGGTCACAACTAGGAGCAGTGGTGCTGCTGACATCCACTGCGTGGAGAGACCCCCAATGCTACTAAACATCCTGCAATATACAGGAGTCCACAGCAAAGAATTATGCAATCTAAAATGCAAGAGTGGGGTTCCCACTGAGGCGTTACAGGATCAACTGCATCTTGGGACGCAGGTTCCATCCCTGGCCAGAACAGTGGATTAAGGACCTGGCGTTGCCTCAGCTGAAACAGAAGTTGCGACTGCAGCTCAGATCGGATCCCTGGCCCGGAATGCCGTAAGGAAAAAAAAGAGAAAGCAACAGTACTAAGGGAACGACCCAGCCTCCTATCTGAAGCCTACCCCTCCACTGGATTCCTTCGCCTCTTGCCTCCTCCTGCAGGAATCCTCTAGGAGTTCCCTGGTGGCTCAGGAGGTTAAGGACCCAGCATTGTCACTGCTGTGGCTCGGATCACTGCTATGGTGCAGGTTCAATCCCTGGCCTGGGAACTTCTGCATGCGGTGGCTGCAGACCAAACAAAAAAAAACAATCCTTCCCACTACTCCCCATGTCAAATTTTTGCTTTCCACTCACTCATAAAAGAAAACATAACCTCAGCCGCTGCTGTCACCTCCTACCCTATTTCTCTGCTCCCCTTTATGAAAACTTCCCCAAAGAGCTGATCAGCTCATCACCTCCGGGGCTCCTCCTTCCACTCTCTCTTAACCAACTCCAACGAGGCTCCCATTCCCACCATTTCCCCAAACAGCTTCTGTCAAGGTCCCCAACGACCTCCGTTACTAACTTCCAAGGTTAACCTTCACCCTCCTCTTACTTGACCATCAGCCCCACGCTGGTCACTTGCTCCGTCCTGACACAGTCCCCTCATTTGACTTACAGGACAGTGCACTCCACCCTCTTCCGATTTGTCTTCTTACCCCAGTGGACAACCCTTACCAGCTGCGCCCTCCTCCCGCCCTGACCCCTGATGACAGAGTGCTCACTGCTCAGTCCCCTCACCGCAGCCCCTCCCTCGGCGATCTCGTCCAGCCCGAAGGCTTTAAACTCCGTCTAGACACCAATGACTCCCAACTGTCATCTCTAGTCCAGACTCATAAACAGTCGGCTCTCTACCAGATGCTGCCCCTCGGTTACCACAGGTCCACAAGAGAGCACCTGATCTTCCCTCAAATCTATTCTTCACCATTCAACAGACGGCAACTCTTTTTTCCAATTGTTCGGACCAAAAATCAGAACTTATCTAGGCTCTTTTTCTTATAGTCCATATCCAAGCTGTCAGAAAATCCTTAGCTTTACCTTAGAAACACACCCAGAATCCAGCGTTTCTCACACTCTCCATCTCAGCTGCAGGAGTGCACAGCCTCCTACATCCTGCCCTACAACGTCATTGCAGGTCTACGGTTTACTCTCCACCTGGTAGTTAAATATCAGTCAGGTCACATCAGTCCTCCGCACAAAACCCTCCAATGAGGCCCTGCTGTTTCACTTCGAAAAAAGGCAAAGACCTTACAATGGCTACAAGACCCCCCCAAAGCCGGTCCCAAGTATTCTCTGACCTCAACCTCCCTCGTTCTCCACTTTGCTTACCCGTCCAGAGGTCTCCCTGCCCTTTTAACACACTCCAAGTATGCTCCCACCCTAGGGCCTCTGCACCAGCCCTGCTCTCTAAGAGGCCCTACTGATGCTCTTCCCTCAGACAGCTCGCAGCCACTCCCTCCCCTTCTTCCGGCATTGGAGAAGGCGACCCCAGGACCACCCTACCACGCTGATGACACGGTTTAGTGACACATCCTGTCCCCGACTTTGCCGCCTTTCTCCACAGCACCGCTCACCTTCCAACAGCACAAAACTTATTTACTCAATTGGTCATTATCTGTTTCCTATACTAGAGTATAAGGAAAAAGTGAACAATTATACATATCCATCCAACGTCCACTACTATACTTTTGTCCTGTTTCCAAAGGAATTCCCACCAACACTTGGGCCGCATTTCTCCAATCTTCTTCTTTTTCATATATGGATGCAAGATGCTGTCTTATGGAAGCAACCTGGAATAGGAGGTATACGTGTTAAATTATTTCCACTGATACTAGTAACGCGAAGCCAGAAGATAATCTACTGTGAGAATGCTCGCATTCCACACACGAAGCAGGCAAGTCAACAGTAAGTTCACCTGGAACCCCCGGATTCGTCTATGAATCTTGCATTCAGAGTGTATCAAAATAATGAGCTGATGTGACACATTTCTACAATGCGGATCATGCAGTTATTTAGCTCAAATATCAAGGTTTGCTTTTACGTCGCTGCCTATATGACGGACCTCTCCTATGTTCTTGGCCGAATCAACAATTCTACTGCTGTTTGACAACTGTCTAGAGAGTAACATTTAGTTCATAAAACCAATCGTAGTAAATGAGCAAATATTAGCTGGACGTAAAACATCGTAATATTATTTGAGCTTACATTATAAAATGCTGTTCGGGGAGTTCCTATTGTGGCGCACCAGAAACAAATCTGAGTAGTAACCATGAGGTTTTGGGTTCGATCCCTGGCCTCACTCAGGGGGTTAAGGATCTGGCGTTGCCATGAGCTGTGGTGTAGGTTGCAGATGCGGCTTGGATCCTGCCTTGCTGTGACTGTGGTGTAAGTCGGCAGCTGTAGCTTCGATTCAACCCCTACCATGGGAACCTCCATATGCCATAGGTGTGGCCCAAAAAAGCAAAAAAAAAAAAAAATGTTTGGCACACTGTTTTGTAAAAATGAAACAATGATTATCACCTTTAAAAATGTAACGGCGTCTCTAAAAATAATTGCTGCTATCTCAAGGTCAAAAATCACCACTCTAATGGCCAACATTCTATAATAACCGTAAGTGGAATATAACCTTAACAATTATGAATCACTGTTTTACACCTAAACTTATATATATATAATATTGTACATCCACTATGCCTCAATTTAAAAAGAAAACACATCCTAAACAGATTCCTAAAAACAAAGCAAAACAAAAGTCAGTGCTCTAGGTTTTACCTGCTCCTCAAATGAAATGACTCTAGGCTGGATCTTTTCCAAGGTGAAATGATAGATTTCTTTGGCTGTGCTATCAGGCAGGTTAGGGAGATGTGTGCAGAAATCAGTCAGCAACTGGCGAGAGATCACGAGGCTAACGTTCTCATTTACCACTTGTTAAAAAAAATAAGGGATAAGAAAACATGAGTAATTTATGTGTTTCCATTAAGCAATCCATCTTTACTAAAATTAATACTAAAAATCATATGTATTAGTGAACCTCTCAAAGCATTGTTTAGGGATCTCCACACTCCACACACTCTTATATTACAGAACCAGTTTTCCTTATGCTGAATTATCTGATTACATAACTACAGCAAAACAGTAAAAATACCACAACTTTTCTAAGAAACAGAAATGGCTGGGGAAAAGTTTCAACAGTTGAGAATTTTATATCATTCCTTTCTCTTCTTTATTTCTCTATAAAGTGAAGAAACACTATTACTTTTTTTTTTTTTTTTTGCTTTTTAGGGCCGCACCTGCAGCATATGGAGGTTCCCAGGCTAGGGATCTAATCGGAGCTGTAGCCGCCGACCTACACCACAGCCACAGCAACTCTGGATCCTTAACCCACTGAGCAAAGCCAGGGATCGAACCCACAACCTCACGCTTCCTAGTCGGATTCGTTTCCTCTGTGCCACAATGGGAACTCCGAAACACTGTTACTTTTGTCTCTTTTTTCATTAAAGTATCATTGATTACAATGTTGCACCAATTTCTGCTGGACAGCAGAGTGCCTGGGTTCTACACAGACATTCGTGCTTTTTTACATTCTGCTCCATCATGGTCTGTCCCAGGAGACTGGAAACAGTTCCCTGTGCTGCACAGTAGCACGTTCTTGTTTTTCCTTTCTAAAGGACATCGCTCCGCATCCTCTAACCCCAACTCTTAGTACATCTCTCTCCCTCCCCCTCCCCACTGGCAACCACGAGTCTGTTTCTGTTTCGTAGATAGGTTCGTTTGTGCCACATTTTAGATTCCACCTGTGAGTGATATGGTGTGGTGTTTGCTGTTCTCTTTCTGACTTACTCCACTTATAATAATCCTCCCGTTGCATCCATGTTACTGCGAAAGGCATGGTTTTTTTTTTTTTTGGTTTTTTTTGTTTTAAAGGCTGCAGCTGAGGCCTATGGAGGTGCCCAGGCTAGGGGGTGAATCAGAGCTGTAGCCTCAGGCCTGCGCCACAGTCACAGCAACCCCAGATTCAAGCCACAGCTGTGACCTTCGCTGCAGCTCGAGGCAACACCAGATCCTTAACCCACGGAGCAAGGCTAGGGATTGAACTTGCATTTTCTTGGATCCTAGTTGAATTCTTAACCCACTGGGCCACAGTGGGAACTCCCATATGGTAATTCTCTTTAGTTTTTGGAGGAACCTCCCACCCACAGCATAGGCTGTTTTTTTTCTCCACACCCTCTCTAGCATTTGTTATTTGTATACTTTTTAATGATGGCCATTCTGACCAGTCTGAGGTGGGACCTCATTATAGTTCTAAGCTGCATTTCTCTAATAATTAGTGATGTTGAGTAGAAAAACCTATAGTTTCATTTGTGTTCTCATATCCCACTTCACTACAAAAATGAATAGAAAGCGAAATAATTTTCATGATGTTTAAATAGAGCAAGTAGTGACAGTTACTGCCACTTGTACTTTCCCCAAAAAAAGAAAAAATAAGATCTTTGATCAGCACTAGATGTATAGACATATTTCACGATACTGTTTATAAACATTTATGAGGTATGATTACATGTGATGAAGGATGAAGACTCTGGAGCCACACCACTTCCAAACACTCCTGATTATACGCCCTCCAACAAAAAACTTAACCTCTCTGTGCTTCTCTTTCCTCTTCTGTGAAATGTGGATAAGGCTGTCGTGAAGCTTAAGTGCAGTATTTATATAAAGTACTTTAAATAATACCTGGCACATGGCACTTAACACATTCCCGCTGCGTCATGATGGGAACTCCAGAAAACAGTTTCATTAAAAGTGCCGTAGACGCCTATAACTATTAGAAAGAAACCACTATAGGAGTTCCTGTCGTGGCTCAGTGGTTAACAAATCTGACCAGGAACCACGAGGTTGCGGGTTCGGTCCCTGGCCTCGCTCAGTGGGTTAAGGATCCGGCGCTGCTGTGAGCGGTGGTATAGGTCGCAGACAGGGCTCCAATCTGGCGTTGCTGTGGCTGTGGCGTAGGCTGGTGGCTACAGCTCCGATTAGACCCCTAGCCTGGGAACCTCCATATGCCGCGGGTGCAGCTCTAGAAAAGACAAAAAAAGAAAAAGAAAAAAGAAAGAAAGAAATTAGTATACAAACTAGCCTTCTCAGGGAAGTATAAGTAAAAGAAGAATTATAAATCAGAAAATCTAGTTTCTAGTCTGGGCTCTACCACTGACTAGCTGAAAGTCCTTGGGAAAAAAGGTCACTTAATCCTGAGACACATTTTAAAATCTATTATACAGGGCTATCTACAGCTGCATTTTCAGTAGAGGGTTATGAAAAGAAGCTGTGTGATACATAATGTATGTGAAAGCACACTATCAAGTAGCATTAGTATTGTGAACTCAGAATAAATTCTCACCTGAATTTTGAGTTTTTTGCAAGATAACTGGGTATGTCTGAAATCAGGGAGTGGGGGAGGGTGTCTGGAAGAAGGGAAATTTCTACTTCCTGCTCGAAAGAAATGTTCGTAACATCAACAAACAGCTAACACTTACCTGGCACTTATCACATGCCAGGCGCTATTCTAAGCACTTTACTACGTATATTAACTCATTTAATCTCCCAACAATTCTACAGGGTACGTATCATACCCCCGTTTTACAGACGAGGAAAAGGAGACACAAAGAGGTTCTACAGCCTACCCAAGATCACACAGCTAACAAAACAGCAGACCAGGACTTGAATCCATTTGTTATATGGCCTTTCATCACTTACTCTGTCAACAACTATACAAAACTTTAACTGTGAATGTAACGATGTCTTCATAGTTCCTGAAAAACAATCCACTGTGAAGTTATAAGTGGCTTAAAGTCTAAAATCAATCAATCTCAATGCATATTTAATCTAACCTCAATGTAAATATATTGACAATTTGATATAAAACAAAGTCTGAGCAAGCTTTTAAGTCCTAACTCAGGAACATGAGGCAAACATGGATTTTTCATTCCACTTACTCGCTTCCACAAAAGCTTTCAAAGCTTCTAGTTGTTCTGCCCCAGATAACTGAATGGCTTTTTCTAGGATCTGACGATACCTAAAACAACACAAAAAATTACAATAAAATAGTGTTCAGGGGTTCCTGTTGTGGCTCAGCAGTAACAACCCCAACTAGTAGCCATGAGGACGTAGGTTTGATCCCTGCCCTTGCTCAGTGGATTAAGGATCTGGCGTTGCCGTGAGCTGTTGTGTAGGTCACAGAGGTGGCTCAGATCTGGTGTTGCTGTGGCTGTGGGGTAGGCCAGCAGCTTCAGCTCCAATTCAACCCCTGGCCTGGGAACTTCCACATGCCTTGGGTATGGCCCTAAAACAACAACAAAAAATAGTGTTTAGAGGGCACCATAGAGTTTAATGCTAACTTTGATGTTTGATGATTTCTGTTTACCCTGGTTTCCTTCGTAGGGCTCTAGTTTGTGATTTTCCTTATGGGATACTTCAGACTTTTTTTTAACTTTCCAGTACATCACAAGAAACCCTAAACCTCTCATTCCAAGTGCCATTTCTTCTAGTCTTCTTTAAAGTATACCACAATTGTTTCAGGTTTCATGCCCATAACAAGAAGAGTCAATCTGTAAGTTACAAGATCTAAGGTGGCCCTTTTTCTTTAAAGTTTTAGTTTTGAATTTAAAATTTCAATCTTCTTTCAAGTGCCTTCCTAAACGGTAAACTCCATGAGGATAGAGATTTTTGTCTTGTTTGCTGCTGTATGTACACAGCTAGAACAGTACATGGCACACTATAAGCACTCAGAAATACACCAGTATTAGTAATACTTCTTAAACTGAGTAATTGCCACATGAGCATGATTCTATTCTTATTCCTTTCGTTATTCTCAATCATAATATTTATTTACTTATTTATCTTCTGGCCATGCCACAACATGTAGAAGTCCCAGCGCCAGGGATCAAACCTACACCACAGCAGTGATAACGCTCGATCCTTAACTCACTGAGCCCCCAGCGACCATCCATAGTATTTACTAAAAGCACTAATTGATGCATTTTACACACCTAATTGCAATTATTCCGAACATTATCCAGAATATAGTCAAGAAATAAAAATATACAAATAGGGCCCAAACTCATTCAAATTTATGACTTGTATTTTGTAGGGCTTATCATCAAGCTACAATTCAGTACTTACTGGTTCTCAGCTCATGCAACATTGTCTGTCACGACCTTGGTTGTATGATTTCTCAAAAGGGCAATAAATCAAACTGACTTTGTAAGAAAGTAGGTAAACGGAGAGAAGAGAGCGCAAATTCCCAAAGGAGAGGCAAATTATTCCAAGAAAGGAAGGAAATACTATCAAGCTTTAAAATAAAAATTACTACTTTTAAAATTGCTACACTTAAGGGATAAAATACACTTATCTAAAAATTCATTTACAGGGAGTTCCCTGGTGGTCTAGTGATTTGGACTTGGTGCTTTCACCACTGCAGCCAAGTTCAGTCCCCGGTCTGGGAACTGAGATCCCACATCAAGCCACTGCACTCTATGGCCAAAAAAAATTAAACATATAAATAAAATTTAAAAAATTAATTTACATGGAATATCACATTCTCTCTATACATACATATATACACACATACATGCACATACATTTTCCATATCTATATTCAAACATTTACTTTATTGCCCTGGACATGTTTTAGTTAATGCATTCAATGGTTTGTTATTTCTTCTTTTGGATTGTCTTATTTTTCATATTCAATTAAATGAAGACTCTAGCTAAACTCTATTACTCTTATATTCCACAAGTTATTTTATACTAATATTATATTCAAAGACAACAATGCCTCACATAAAAATTTGCTAATAACTTAAGTTTTAGCGTATAGTTTCATAACTTATCCATCAATTGGTCTATATGGGGAACACCAAAACAAAAACAAAAACAAACTAAAACAATGGCAAAGATGGAAAAGTGGCTCATGTGGAGAACATGACAAGGACCAAATATGTTTTCATTAAAAAATATTATGGAGGAAAATAAATTGAATTAATGAAGGCAGTTTGCATCTGTCCTATCCATTTATCATCCACAAATGTTTACGGAGCATCTCTGATATCTGTGAACCAACATTCAGCATATCAATTCCCGATGTCTTGGCACTAAAAAGGAATCTAGAGGTGAATGAAACAGACACACGCAAATGTACCACTGTCACTACAGTAAAAACGAGTGTTAACAGGCATGTATTCACAGAGCTTTCACTTATAATCACAGTGAACCAGACACCTGAACCAACCCTATCTCAGAAAGAACATAGGAGGCTGAAAGAAATGATTAAAAAATTGATAGCATATAATTCTAACAAGAAAGAGCAAACACAAGAGACTAAGAGCGCCACGAAGGGAACCCGAGCTGGCGCTGGACGCCTTTGCTGACTGTGTGGAGAGCGGAGGGCAGAGACGACTCTTCTGGCAGCGAGAAACGAGCGGGTCTGCTTAGGGCTGTTCTGCCGCCTGCTAGAAATACCGAGCGTCCACATGCAATTTCTGATGACTAACAAAACTAGAACCGGGATCTGAGGTTTCTTACTTGCCAAGGGAGGAAACACGAGCACTCCGTAAGGTTCCAAATTCTATTCCAAGGATCACTGAGTAGGAAGACCGATAAATGTGGAAGCCTTGGCCCTAGACGGCTAGCATCATCAGGTGCCTGGCCGGAGAAATGAAAATCCTCTCTGAAAGGTAACGTCATAGGCCTCCAGGTGTTTCAAAAATACATTTTAAAATAATTTGCTGAAGGAGTTCCCGTCGTGGTGCAGCAGAAAGGAATCCGGCTAGGAACCATGAGGTTGCGGGTTCGATCCCTGGCTGTGCTCAGTGGGTTGAGGATCCGGCATTGCTGGGAGCTGTGGTGTAGGCCGGCAGCTGTAGCTCTGATTAGACCCCTAGTCTAAGAATGTCCATATGCTGAGGATGTGGCCCTAGAAAGACAAAAATAGTAATAATAATAATAAAATAAAATAATTTGCCCAACACCAAGATTATAAGACACATGACAATATTACCTGGAATCAATAAAAACAAACAATAGCAACAAACAGGAACACTAGATACTGGAGTTATCAGAAAGACTGAAATATGCTTATGCTTATCAAGTTTATAAAGACAAAGACAAGCTTTAAAATTTCAGCGAGAAACTAGGAACCATAAAAAATGTCATTTGGGAGTGCCCATTGTGGCGCAGCGGAAACAAATCCAACTAGGAACCACAAGGTTGCGGGTTCAATCCCTGGCCTCGCTCAGTGGGTTAAGGATCTAGTGTTGCTATAGCTGTGGTGTAAGCCAGCAGCTATAGCTCCGATTCGACCCCTGGCCTGGGAACCTCCATATGCCATGGGTGCGGCCCTAAAAAGACAAAAAAAAAGTGTCATTTGAAAAAAAGTATCACCCAAAACTATAGAACTAAAAAATATTACCAAACTTAAAACTCTGTGGAGTTCTTAACAGCAGATTAGACATATCGGAAGAACTGATAAACTAGAAAGCAAGTCAGAGGAACTTATCCAGAAAAAGCATTAAGATGGACAGTACAGAAGACAGAGTGAGGGCCAGGAAGGTCACAGTAAGAAGGCCCAACAGGGGTTTCACTGGCGTCCTAGAGGAGAAAACAGAACAAGACAGAGGCAACATTAAAAGAGAGATAGCTGCAAACCTCTCAGGACAATGAAATGACTCAATCCACTGATTCAAGAAACGCAATCAGCAGGTTAAAGACCCAGCGCCGTCACTGCTGCAGCTCAGGTCACTGCTGCAGTGTGTGTTCAACACCTCTGGCCCTTCTGCAAGGGGCAGAGGGCCGCCAAAAAGGAAACCAGAAAAGAAACGTGACGCAGCTCAACCCAGATAAGGCAGCAGCCCATTTCCACACTTCTCTTCCTTTCTGTATCCGCCCCTCTGCGATGTGAATTTGCAGCGCTTCACAGCCAAGAGGAGCGTTTCTTTCCCCGCCCTTTGATCTAGACCTGGTTCGACCAATAGAATGAAGCAGAAGTATAGTGCCTGTTCCAGTCTTAGACTTCCAGAGAATTTGTGTTTATCTTCGTCTCTTGGAATCTGGCTGTTGCCACAAGAATGAGTCCAGGCCAACCTACCAGATAATGAGATGATGTAGCCCAGTCACCCCACGGCCCCAGCCACACACAGAAGCAGAGCTGCCCGTCCGATCTGTAGCTGATGCCAGATGCACGGGGCGCCCCTGTGGAGCCAAGCCCATGTGGAGCAGAGAAGCATCAAGCAGCTGGATCCAGCCTAAACTGCTCATCCACACAACTGGGAGCTAAATCAATGATTGCTATTTTAAGCCACTAAATTCTGAGGGGTGGTTTATTTCACAACAAAAGCTAATTGACATAGATAAGTAAAAACAAATCCATCCGTACAGACACATCATAACAAACATGCAAAAAATCAAAGACAAAATCTTAAAAGCAGCTAAGGACTAACATGATGCTTTAGAAGAGAGAGGTTATTTCCTAATGAGGTGGGTCTTTAAGCATATTCTAAATATTTGAATTTAGTGTTAAGTGGGAAAGAGTGGAAGAAGACAGATATTCTGGGCAAAAAAACCAAAAACAAAACAAAAAACACTGTCTGAAATGTGGTCCAGTTTGGTGAAAATAATGTAAGACCAAAGGTAAGTATGTTTAGAGTTAAGGGCTTTGAGACAAACATGCTGTATTCTTGCTCTGTCACTAGCTGTGTGACCTCAGAGCAAAGTATTTCACTTTTGTAATTCAGTTTTCTCGTATGTAATATAAATAACATCACCTACCGTCAAAGATTTCAAAATTTAAGTTGCAGAGTTCCCGCTGTGGCTCAGAGGTAATGAACCTGACTAGTATGCACAAGGACGTGGGTTTGATCCCTGGCCTCACTCAGAGGGTTAAGGATGTGGTGTTGCCATGAGCATCATAGATGGGGCTCAGATCCCACATTGCTGTGGCTGTGGTGTAGGCCAGCAACTGTAGCTCTGATTCGACCCCTAGCCTGGAAACGTCCATATGCCACAGGTGTGGCCCTAAAAAGATAAAAAATAAAATAGGAGTTCCCGTCGTGGTGCGGTGGAAAAGAATCCGTCTAGGAACCATGAGGTCGAAGGTTCGATCCCTAGCTTCGCTCAGTGGGTTAAGGATCCAGCATTGCCCTGAGCTGTGGTGTAGGTTGCAAGACAGGCCTCAGATCTGGTGTTACTGTGGCTGTGCTGTAGGCCGGCAGCTGCAGCTCCGATTCAACCCCTAGCCTGGGAACCTCCATATGCCGCAGGTGCAGCCCTAAAAAGACAAAATAACAAACGAAAAATAAAATGTAAGCTGCACTTGGCACAAAATCTAAAACATCAGATTTTAGGGAACCCCACTCTTCAGAGGGGAACCACTGGGACTTATGGGTAGAGTAGCAGAGAACCAGAGAATCTGTGTTAGAAGGAGGGTTTAAGGTTACGCAGTCTGTCCTCTGTCGCCTGTATGTGTGTGTGCTGTATATTTTGAACAATTTCATTCCACTGTATTATTAGAAAGCTCTGATCCAAAGTCTACCTCTGTGAGATAGAAAAGCCTATTTTCTTTTCTGCAAAACAGCTTTTCTACAGGCAAAGGCAGCTAAAAAGCCTCCCCTAACTCTCCTTTCTCCAGATGAGCAGCTCTTCATTAAATGAAATGTTTAGATTTGGAAGGCTTGGTATTTTCCTCAGGGCACACAGAACTGGGAAGGGGGAGGGGGGAGAGTCATATTTATATAGGATCGACTTAACAAAGACCTACCATCCATGACCTCAAACTTACCCTCAAGGAGATAATGTTCTAGCAGAAAAGGAGAGAAGCAAACAGACAAAACCATTAAAGTGCTAGGCTAGAGGGACCCATCAGACGCCACTGGGGATGGCAAGAGCCCCTAAGCTGGTCCTCCGTGTGTTGACGGTTGTTCAGAGAAGGCTTTTTTTTAATTATTATTATTGCTTTTTAGGGCCACCCCCTTGGCATATGAGGGTTCCCAGCTTAGGGATCGAATCAGAGCTGTAGCTGCCGGCCTACACCACAGCCACAGCAATGCCAGATTCAAGCTGAATCTGCGACCTACACCACAGCTCAAGGCAATGACGGATCCTTAACCCGCAACCTCGTGATTCCTAGTTGGATTCATTTCCGCTGAACCATGACGGGAACTTCCAGAGAAGGCTTTTTGAAAGAAAAAGCATCTGAACTGGATTTTGAAAAACGTCATAGGTTTTAGCCAAATGAATGAGAAGCTACCATAACAAATGCTCTCTCCCAAGGCTTTTCTCTTTTAAACCTTTACACGATATAATGAACACAATGTATAGTAAGTATAAAAGCAGTCTATATATAATTTGCAAAAATACTTCTCAAGGCCAATTTCTCACATCAAAGTTAGACTGCTGAATTATTTCACAGTTAAGGGAAAGCATTCCTTTTTTCTTTCTTTTTGGCTGCCCCCAGCAGCACATGGAAGTTCCTGGGCCAGGGATGAACCATGCCTCTGCAGCTGCCCATGCCACTGTGGTAACAATGCTGGATCCTTAACCCACTGAGCCACAAAACAACTCTGCAAAGGCGGAGCTCCCATCACGGCTCAGCGATAACCAGCCCTACCAGCATCCATGAGGACGCGGGTTCGATCCCTGGCCTCGCTCAGTGGGTTAAGGATCCGGTGTTGCCCTGGGCTGTGTGTGGGTTGCAGAGGTGCCTCGGTAAAAAGGAATTTATTCCATCATTTCTTTCCTTCTTTCTTTCTTAACGACTGCACCCGCAGCATATGGAAGTTCCAGGGCAAGGGACTGAATATGAGCTGCAGCTGCAACCATGCTGGATCCTTTAACCCACTGCACTGGGCTGGGGAGCCAACCCACACCTCTGCTCGACCGGAAGTGCTGCAGTCAGATCTTTAACTGCAGCACTGCAGGGGGAACTCCTTCCTCGTTTCTTAACACAGAATCTTTTGCTCCTCAGCTCCTAACATAAACCCTAAAACTAGTTATATATTTCAAGATTATCTGTCTCGTAAAGCATGTAGCGGGCAGAACTGTTTCGTTATGAAAACAAATGTGACATCTTCTTGCTCAGGTAGGACTGCCTACCAGTTAGCAAGTCCGCTCTTTCATTTAACCTTCACAACGCCTGCGAAGGAGCTCCTTTCAGTGATGGCATCCAGAGAAGGAAGCCTCCCTCTGGCCACACCCCTTTGCACTGTAACCTGGCCAGTCTCTCTATAAAGAGGTAGCTCCGGTGCCCCTCCCCTTGAATCCAGCCTGGTCTTGTGGCTTCCTTTGACCAGAACTTGAGAGCTGACTTCGTGAGGCTTCTAGGCAGGGGCCCTTAAGAGGTCCTGGAGCCTCCACTCTCACCCTGCGGAATACTCCCAAAGACCTGCGAGGAAGCCTCAGCTAAGGCACTGAGTGGGAGCCTGTGGAGAGAGACCCAGCCAACAGCCGGATATGTATGCTAGTCCATTTTCGCCACACCAGCCCCAGCTGAGTGGCCAGGTGACTGCCGTTGCATGAGTGGGCCCAGCAAAACAAGACCAGCAAAACAGCCCGGTCAACGAAAGCACCCCGAGAAATATTGCTGTTTTACACCATTACGTTTTTGATTTGCTACAGAGCAATCAATAACTAAAGCACCCAATAAGAGATACAATTGTTTATCTGCAATTCAAACTGAAGGAAGTTAAATGCTTAGCTTAAGTTTCAGAATTCTGCAAATACATAAAAAGTGTATCTCTTCTGATAAAGAATGCACTTATTTTTCTTCAACAAAACAAAAAGGAAAGCAGGCACGGAAACAAACATAAGCTAGTTTTACTTGCATCCAAATCTATCCAGATGCACAGCAGAGATGACTGCAATCTTGTAAATCAACTACACTTCAATAAAACTTTTTAAAAATGTGAAAAAACAAAAATGACTCTATTAAAATTACATGCAGAAAGGACTGAGCCATGAGACATATTCAACTTATTTCCAACCCAGGAAATAAGTCCATATATATTTAAGAACTGCTTAATAATGATAATAACAACAGTAGCGATGGCAATCCTGTGGCTCGAAACCTCAGGTCCTGGTCTACGCGATTTACGAGTGACATAAGTGCACACACACACATATACTCATTTTGTCCTCAGACAGAAGCAGCCCATTTTCCTGAGACGGAAACTGCGGCAGAAAGTAGTTAATCCCAAGGCGCAGAGCTAAATTTCCCACTCATAAAAGTAGATTACATTTACCACCAGGCAAAAGCATTACAACCTACGTAAAACAAAGTCAAGGCTTCAATAGCCAGGTTAGAGCAGGTGCATCCTATGAATACGGATCAAAGCGATCTCAGCTGTCAGCTTGAGAAACACGCTTTAAGCAGAATGCATGTTCATTACAAAAGAACAGCGCCGCGAAACCTACAAAGAGAAAACAAGACAACTTTATCCATCCATCCATCCATCCATCCATCCATAATTAACACTGTTGAATAACGGCTTGCAGGGCAGGCACACATCACACATTTTAACTTGCAGTGGACCTAAGCCCTCCGCATAAATTCCGACGAACTTCCTAAACAATCTTGAATCCTGGAAACACCACCACTCTAGACATCCTGACGCACGTCGTGGTGACATTCCACCTCCGTGCCCTTCTTCAGAGTTGCTGGCGGAGCGAGAGAACCCACAACACAAGAACCCACACAAGATGGTTTAGTGGTTCTGGACGGCGTGAGAGCGGCCATAACTCCACAGCCCCCGTCAGCCGCAAGAAGACATCTTCCCGGAAGGCTCTGCACCAAGGACCCAGACTATCAACTTCCCTCACTCAAAAAGAAAAAAGGGGAGAGCCGGGGCAGAGAGAGGCCAGAATGCGGGGTGCGAGGCCGGCCAGCGAGGGGAAGGGGCACCAGGCGAGGCGTGAAGGCCACGGGAGGAAGGTCCCACAGCCCGCGCTTCTAGAATCTTGGGACCAGAAGGGATGCCCTTGGGACTGAGTACGCGAAGAGTCGCCCCAGATCGACAACCCCCCGGGCTCCCTGCACAAGGTCCTCTCCCGTTTTCCGCGGCTCCCGGCAGCTGCCTCCACAACCGGCCTCAGGCCCGCCCCCTTGGTCATCGGGCCCACTCCCAGCTTCACAGCTGAAAGCCGCCATAAATCCAAGGAAAACAAGTCTCTGGCTTCCCTCCCCACCTTCCAGGCCCCTGGGAAATACTCACTTGCCCGCCAGATCTTTATGAGAGCCGCTCGAATTCATGAGCTGGGCCAAATCCTGCCGCACGGCTGCCGCCATCTTCCTCCGAGCTCAGCGGAGGCTGCGGGGCCTCTCGCGGCCAAAGGGAAACGAGTCTAGTCCTCCAGAGTCCGGCCAGAGGGAACCCGAGAGGCCACAGAGTAGCGCCTGTGTGGGCCAGAGCGCCGAGGTCGGGAGCCTGCGTTAGGCCCGCCCCCAGCGTTGAGTGACGCGAAGCTCCACTGCTCAGATCCTAAGCCCGCCCAGGCGTCTCCCGCCGACTCCGGCTCGCACGCTCCCACTTGGGATTGGCGGGTGAACCCCAAGGGGCGGAGTCGCCTGTGCACCTCCTGTAAGTGTCCGATACGCAAAACCACTCCATCTTCAAGTTCCGTGGCTCTCGTCTTGCTTTACCGTTCCTTGTTCTTCAAGGCGGCACCTGAACTACTCATAATAAAGAACGAGTTGGTTTTTGTGTACAGTTCACCACAGACCAGTACTTTTGTCAAGTACAGTAAAATGTGCGCCCATCCCTGTTTCCACTCTTCACACTTTATATAGGTTGAGCATACATCCCAGTTTGTCCAGGACAGGAGTAATTATTTACTCTGTAAACTGTTCCATTTGGATAACAAATTATATGATCACCCTACCTTGATATGTAATTGTATTTATTATCCCTGTATCTTTATACAATTTCTGTCTGCAAATACAAGCAAATAAATGTAAATTTTTGTCTATCCTTTCTAGCTTTCACAAAAGATAATACACCATATCATTATTCTGCTCTTGCTTTTTTCACTATTCTTGAAGATGCAAGTCCGCATACCTGCTTCATTCTTTTTTTAGAGCTGGAGAGTATTACATATCATAAGGGACACCCTGGTTTATTGAATCTGTATAGCTAGACACTCGAGTTGTTTTTAATTAATCGCCAGTGCTGCAGTGAATAACCTTGTTCGTACCTCATTTTGTACGTGTACATGTAGAATACATTCCGAGAAGAGAGCTGAAGGGTCGACGTACTTACAGTTGTGATAGATGTTGCCAAATTGCATTTTATAGGAATGGTACCATTTTGCCTTCCAAGCAGCAATATCATAGGGGTGCAAATTTCCTCAGACTTGCCAACACAGGATGTTAAACTTTTGAATTTCTGCACTCTATATGTGAAAACTAGCATATTCCCTCTTTGGGGAAGGGGAAAGAAAAGAAGACCAGAATAGGAGTTCCCGTCATGGCTCAGTGGCTAACGAATCCAACTAGGAACCATGAGGTTGTGGGTTCGATCCTTGGCCTCGCTCAGTGGGTTAGGAATCTGGCGTCGCCATGAGCTGTGATGTAGGTTGCAGATTCGGCTCAGATTCCATGTTGCTGTGGCTTGACTCCTAGCCTGGGAACCTCCATATGCCCACCTGCGGTCCTAGAAGAGGCAAAAACACACACACAAAAGACCAGAACAAAGAAATCCTTTGAGAAAGTAATGAGATTACCCACATCCATTCAGAACCCACTCCATTGTTAAGAACTTAGGCAAATCACGGAGTTCCTGTCATGGCTCAGAGGTAGTGAACCAAACTAGTATCCATAAGGATGCAGGTTCTATTCCTGGCCTCACTCAGTGGGTTAAGGATTTGGCCTTGCCTTGAGCTGTGGTGTAGGTCACAGATGCCGCTTGGATCCCGAGTTGCTGTGGCTACAGCTCCGATTCAACCCCTAGCCTGGGAATTTCCATGTGCCAGCAGATGTGGCCCTAAAAAAAGCAAAAAGAAGAAAAGAAAAAAAAAAACTTAGTCAATCACCATGCCTGGCAACAATGAGACTGGAAATTTAGTTTGTTTTTGCCCAGCAAAAAGGAAAAGATGGTTTTAAAGGGACAATCACCAGTCTCTACTACCATCTGTCCTTCTGACCATTCTCCTTAGAGTAGAACACTCGCCCTAAAGAAGAGAGTTGAATTTCCCAGTTTCTCTATCAGCTTAAAATCTAGAATGTCTGATGATGCACAACCCTATCCATCAGGTAGGGATGTAACTTTTTGTGGTCCAGACCCTTATATATCCTATGAAACAAATTACCTGCCTCATGCTGATACAGGTAATACAAAAGCAATAGTGGAACAAAAACAGGAGGGACAGGATAACTACAGATACAACTCAGAAAAAGTAAGAGTGGGAAACACCCAGCAGATACTTGTCCACAGCAATGGCAGAATCCTGGGCAGGAATTATAAACACCCACTATCCTGCTTCGACCCTAGTACAGCATTTTGAGAGATCATTGCTCATTCGTTGTATTCTGTAGACCCAAGATTTGTCCTCTGAATGTAAGTTAACCGGACAGGGGAGGATTTTTCCTCTTTAGGGAAATGCTCTAGGGATTAAACAATTGAGGGCATTCTGGGCCAGGTTTTTCAGGGGTTTTTTAAACATGACTTCAGTAAACTCTGTTTGCTTACAGTTTCAGGTGCCAATAACCGCACCCAAAGTTGTTTCTAGGAGTGGTCATTAAATCTCCTCTAGGAAGTTCCCATCATGGCTCAGCAGAAACGAATCCGACTAGTAACGATGAGGTTGCAGGTTCGATCCCTGGCCTCGCTCAGCGGACTAAGGATCCAGCGTTGCAGTGAGCTGTGGTGTAGGTTGCAGGCGGCTCAGATCCTGTATTGCTGTGGCTGTGGTGTAGGCCTGTAGCTGTCACTCAGATTCGACCCCTAGCCTGGGAACTTCTGTATGCCTTGAGGGGGGCCCTAAAAAGCCAAAAAAAAAAAAAATCTGCCCTATTTCCTGACTTCCACACTCAACCCACTCGTAATGTCTTAATGACGGCATATCCTTGGAATCATCTGAAACAGTGAGCTTAAGTGAGAAAATAACACTATTGGTTTTTTACTTCCAGAAGGTATAGTATTTAATCCTACGCCTTCCACCTCCACTTCATTCCTAGTTTTCACTGAGGAAAGTTGGTACTTTCACTCATTTCACCACGTGTTTTGTTTTCCTCTACGGTATGTCTCTTCTGTTTTAGGAATCTTTAACGTACCACTTGTGTTAAAATTCTCAGTTATATTGTCATGATTCACTTACAGTCCTATGTACATTCAACGTGAATTTTATTCACCACAAATTCCCTTTCCCTTCATCTTCCTTGTCTTGATATGAGATCTCTGTTCTGACTGTTTTGTTGTTTGGTAGTATTGACTCCTAAGTGGTCCCTCAGATCCTATGCGTGGTAACAAACTTGTGAATCTGTGCATATTCATAAATGTCTTCTATCATCCTGACATTTGAACGGGATTTTTTTTTCTTTTTTCTTTCTTTCTTTTCTTTTCTTTTCTTTCTTTTTTTTTTTTTTTTTTTTTGCTTTTAGCTTTTTAAGGCCGCACCAGCGGCATATGGAAGTTCCTAGACTAGGAGTCTGGTTGTAGCTACAGCTTCCGACCTACACCACAGCTCATGGCAATGCCAGATCCTTAACCCACTGATTGAGGCCAGGGATCGAATCCGCAACCTTATGCATACTAGTTGGGTTCTTAACCCACTGAGCCACAACGGGAACTCCTGAATGGGGTTTGACTGAGCTGCTGTTCTTTTTCCTCGGTGGTCTGCAAATGTATTCCATAGTCTTCTGGCCTCTAGGATTTCAGGTAAATCCAATGCCAGTGATTCCCACCCCCTCCACTTTTTCTTCCTTCCTCTCTCCCTTCCTCCTCCATTCTCTCTCTCCTTTTTTTTTCCGTTTCTCTCCCTTTCTTTCTTCTCTGTGAGAGACGAAATATGCCAACAGGCAATGGCAAGACCGTGTATAAAAATAAAACTCTGGAGTTCCCGCTGTGGCTCAGCAGGTTAAGAACCCACCTAGGAGTTCCCATCATGGCACAGCGGAAATGAATCCGACTAGGAACCATGAGGTTGCGGGTTTGATCCCTGACCTCACTCAGAGGGTTAAGGATCCAGCATTACCGTGAGCTGTGGTGTGGACTGGCATCTGCAGCTCCAATTTGACTCCTAGCCTGGGAAACACCATATGCTTTGGGTGAGGCCCTAAAAAGAAAACAGGAAAAGAAAAGAAAAGAAATAAAACTCTGACCCCTAATCTGCAGCAACTGGGCCAAGAAATCAACTCACTATCTGCACCAGTCAGCCCGGGATCCAAACAAAAACTCCTGTAGCCATGAACCCCAAAACAGCTAACTGCTTGATCAATAATTACCAGATTCCTGAGTTTTTCCCCAGGTCTAACCAGGACCAACCAGAGAAGGCCAAATATGCCCCTCTCAACCAATCACCTAGAATCCTCTACTTTAGGTTAGGCTGCTAACAGCTTCTCCAGGTCGGCAGCCTCCAGGCTGGGCACACTGGAATTCCTTCTTTTCCGCTATAAAATGTCCCCATTTCTCTGCCTGCCTTTGACTCGCTGTCAGATGCCAGTGATGGCGACAACCCCCTGCCATAGGAAGTTCTGAGTAGGTAACCTGCGCTTGGTCTCACTTGCTTGGTCTCCCGTCTGCTGCCACACTTGCTTCCTCCTCGTTCTCCCTGCCCCTCCTCCACCCGAGGTGACTCCCCGCTGGTCTGGGCCAGTGTCCGCTCCTCCCCACATGGCTGTCCTTCTGTTCTCCTTCTTCTTTTTGTAGGAAACTTGTTATTTCCACCTGGAAGCTTTCAAGATCTTTTCCTTACAAGAATTTTCCTCAAAGGTACCTAGGGGTATCTTTTCTCACGTGATCCTTTGTATCTGCAAATGCAAGTCTGTCTATAGGTTGGAGAAATTTTGTAGTATGATTTATTTATTACCTCTGTTTGATCCCTTCCTTTCTTTTCTCTCTTTCCTTCTGGAACACCAGCCCGTCATATATCAGGTCTCTTGGATTTATCTGCAAAGTGACTTGCCTTTTTCATCGTACTTTCTCTCTATATTTTTGCTGTGATTTTGAGATACTTTCTCCACTTTTCAGGCCGCTTAGCAAGATTCTATTCCCCTTCAATGTATTTTCCATGTTGGGTTTTAAAAATCATGATTTTTCATGTTTACTTGTGTGAAAACGTTATAGCTGCTTTATTGATAACAGTCCCAAGTGAAAGCAAAAAACGTTGTCAGAAAAGTGGGTAGACTAAGTGTGGAATATTCATGCAAAAGAATATTACTCAGCCTTAAAAAGGAAAAACTACAGATACATACAGCAACATGAACATATCTCAAAAACAATATAATGAATGAAAGAAAACAGACATTAAAAAATACATGTAAGTTTTCCTGTCCATGAAGTTCTAAATTAGAAAAACTAATCCATGGTGATAAAAACTAGAGATTGCTCGAGGAAGGGGAATGGGAAAAAGGGGAATAGGATTTGCTGAGAAGTAGCAGGAGGGATGGCAATGTTCCTTATGTTGGTAGGTATGTGAGTTTCATGGGGTGTGTGGACTTATCAAAGTTTATCAAACCATACGCTTAAGATCTGTGCATTTCACCGAAAAAGAAACCTTAATTTAAAAAGAGAACAAAATCAGGAGTTCCCGTCATGGCTCAGTGATTAACCAATCTAACTGGGAACCACGAGGTTGCAGGTTCAGTCCCTGGCCTTGCTCAGTGGGTTAAGGATCCGGCATTGCCGTGAGCTGTGGTGTGGGTCGCAGACGTGGCTCGGATCCCGAGTTGCTGTGGCTCTGGCATAGGCTGGCAGCTACAGCTCTGATTCAACCCCTATCCTGGGAACCTCCATATGCCTTGGGAGCGGCCCTAGAAAAAAGCAAAAAGACAAAAAAATTAAATTAAATTAAATTAAATTAAAAGAGAACAAAATCGGAGTTCCCATCGTGGCACAGCGGAAACGAATCCAATTGGGAACCATGAGGTTGTGGGTTTGATCCCTGGCCTCGACCAGTGAGTTAAGGATCCGGCGTTGCTGTGAGCTGTGGTGTAGGTCAAAGACACGGCTTGGAACCTGCATGGCTGAGGCTGTGGTGTAGGCCAGCAGCTACAGCTCTGATTCGACCCCTAGCCTGGGAACTTCCATATGCCACAGGTGTGGCCCTATAAACAACAACAACCAAAAAGAAAGGAAGATGGGGCAGCCATCCAAACAGGAAGGAAGAATTCTGCCAAAATTTTAAATAAATTACTGAAGACTGAGTGTGGGCAGGCATGCTTGTGGAATCCCACGGGAGCCACAATCATAAGGGGAGTTCAGAGCCACTCCCAGGCTCTTCTCCAGGACGGCCACTGGGCAGCCAGGACAAAGACTGGGGGCAGGGTGGAAGGTAAGACAAAGACTCTGGGATCCTCTAAGCCTAGAGGAGAGGAGCGGCTGCCGTTTCGGGGAGAAACCCAGACCCTTCTCCCCTAAGAAACAAAAGACTTAAACTGATAGCAGGAGTTTCCGTCGTGGCTCAGCAGGTTAAGAACCCAGCATAGTGTCCCTGACGATAAGGACTGGATTTCTGGCCTCCCTCATTGGGTTAAGGATCTGGTGTGGCCTCGAGCCGCAGCATAGGTGACAGATACGGCTTGGATCTTGTTGCTGTGGTTGTGGCGTAGGCTGGGAACGTCCCTATGCTTCAGGTGTGGCCCTAAAAAGAAAAAAAAAAAAAAAAAAAAAAAGAACCAGAGAGTAAACATAAGGTGGAAGTGGAGGAATAGGGGCGGGTAAAGCACCCAAGGGCTGTGGAACCAGGCAATCCAGCGCACGCGTAATTGGAATCCAAGAAGGGAAAGAAAGGCTGAGGCAGAAGAAAGACTGGAAGGGAGCGTAGCTGAGAAGCGTCCAAAGATTTCGAAACATATTAATCATGTGAAGCCACCCATCCAGAAAATCTCAGCGAATCCCCCCAAAGGATGAAACACACTCACACACACACACACACACACACACACTATTCAAACTGCCGAAAGCTGAAGGAGAAGGTCTTAGAGGCATCTGGAGGTGGCAGTAGGAGAGACACTTGACATACAGGGGGGTTTGAACAATTACAGGTGCGAACCATGCGATTCACCAGACAGTGGCGTGACCTGCTGGTAGCAGAGGGATGGAGTCCGGATGCCACATTCTTTTTTTTTTTTTTTTTTTTTATTTTCCCACTGTACAGCAAGGGGGTCAGGTTATCCTTACATGTATACATTACAATTACATTTTCTCCCCCACCCTTTCTTCTGTTGCAACATGAGTATCTAGACATAGTTCTCAATGCTATTCAGCAGGATCTCCTTGTAAATCTATTCTCAGTTGTGTCTGATGAGCCCAAGCTCCCGATCCCTCCCACCCCTCCCCCTCCCATCAGGCAGCCACAAGTCTCTTCTCCAAGTCCATGATTTTCTTTTCTGAGAAGATGTTCATTTGTGCTGGATATTAGATTCCAGTTATAAGTGATATCATATGGTATTTGTCTTTGTCTTTCTGGCTCATTTCACTCAGGATGAGATTCTCTAGTTCCATCCATGTTGCTGCAAATGGCATGATGTCATTCTTTTTTATGGCTGAGTAGTATTCCATTGTGTATATATACCACATCTTCCGAATCCAATCATCTGTCAATGGACATTTGGGTTGTTTCCATGTCCTGGCTATTGTGAACAGTGCTGCAATGAACATGCGGGTGCACATATCTCTTTTAAGTAGAGTTTTCGGACGCCACATTCTAATGGCTCTCCTTTGAGGTGTACCTTCCCTTTGGGGAGGACCCCCGACATGCTGTCATTCCCGCAAAACAGAAAGGAGTGGCCCTGCTCCATCCTGACATCCCGACACAGTGCAGACACTGACTTTCCCTTATTTACCTCGGCGGCTTGCGGAAGGCAGGAGGAAATTACGCACACGTGCAGTTCCCGTCGTGGCGCAGTGGTTAATGAATCCGACTGGGAACCACGAGGTTGCGGGTTCGGTCCCTGGCCTTGCTCAGTGGGTTATTGCTGTGAGCTGGGGTGTAGGTGGCAGACGCAGCTCGGATCTGGTGTTGCTGTGGCTCTGGCGTGGGCCGGTGGCTACAGCTCCAATTCAACCCCTAGCCTGGGAACCTCCATATGCCAAGGGAGTGGCCCTAGAAATGGCAAAAAGACCAAAAAAAAAAAAATTACTCATACGTGATGAAGCAGGCCTAACCCTGGTATGGTGCTCAGGGAGAGTAAGCCTTTCTGCATCCCCCAAAGTGGATCATGGTTGGTCTGGGCCAGGTGTTTGCAAATATTTTCTGTTAAGGGCCAAATAGTATTGCAGATATTGTGGGCCTCATATGGTCTCCTTGGTGCTGCTGCTTTTTTTTTGAGGCAGGGGGGCTGCACCCACGGCGTATGAAGGTTCCCAGGCTAGGAGTCTAAACGTAGCTGCAGCTATAGCCACAGCCACGCCAGATCCACTCCACATCTGTGACCTATACCACCACTCATGGCAATGGTGAATCCTTAAGCCACTGAGCAAGGCCAGGGATCAAACCAGCATTTGCATGGATACTAGTCGGGTTCTTAAACTACTGAGCCACAATGGGAACTGCTGCTGCAGCTTCTCCTTCTCCTCCTCTTCTTTTTCCTTCTTCCATTTAAAAATGTAAAAAATACCAAAAAAAAAAAAGTAAAAAAATATACAAAAACATTCTTGTCTTGTAGGCCAAACAAAAACAGGCCATGGGCTGAATTCAGCCTGTGAGCCTTCATTTGCTGACCCCTTGCTCTGTTCCATTCCCTTTTGCTAGTGAGTTGTTCAAGAGACCTATAAGGTCCAGGTCTGACTAGTGCAGCATGATGGGAAGTCTTCTGGGGGAGGAGTTTAACTTTGCAGATCAAAGGTGGTGCGTGGGAAGAAATACTCTTCCTTTGTCGCTGATATTTGTGTGTTGTGTGTATCATATCTATGCATGGTACTAGGTGACAGCCACAGGGAGGCAGACCTATGAATTGAGGCAAAATTTTGAGAATGCTGGTATGGAAAAGAGAATGAATTAGAATTGTTTTTTTCTGCGCATGCACACAGATGCAAAAGTTCCTGGAAAAAAATTTTTAAATTAAATTAAATTAAAAAAAAAAAAGGAGTTTCTGTTTTGGTTCAGTGGTTAACGAATCCGACTACTAACCATGAGGATGCAGGTTCAATCCCTGGCCTCACTCAGTGGGTTAAGGATCCGGTGTTGCCTTGAGTTGTGGTGTAGGCTGGCAGCTAGAGCTCTGATTAGACCTCTAGGCTAGGAACCTCCATATTGCCGCTGTGTGGCCCTATAAAAAGACAAAAAGACAGAAAAAAAAAAAAGTTCCTGGGCCAGGGATCAAACCTGAGCCACAGAAGCGGCAACTGGAGTCACTGCAGTGACAATGCTGATTCCCTAACCCACTGAGCCACCACACAAGAGCTACAAGTCAGAATCTTTGGTGATATCTTTTCTCTGCTGAATTATCCTGGAAAAGCCTGTTTCTATACTATTGTTTTTAAGAGCTATGCAAACAATTATGAAATATGTAAGCTACTTTTATCGTTTATATATTTTCTGTGACTTGCTGCTAAAAGTAGCCTACCAGGTACTATAGTTAGTAAGTTACAACTATGTAACAGATAGCTCTGTGGGGTGCTCTGTGCATTTACAGGCCCCGGGCCAGTGCCACCTCTAGAATTTTTACATTGGAAGAACAAAGAATAGTAGTTTGATTGGAATAAGGAGGTATAGGCATAGCAATTTACAAAAGACTGAAGAGTCATTTGTCTTTGTCAAAGAAAGAGGGTGTTTTCATAGAGATTATAAAGCATCTGGAGTTCCCATCATGGCTCATTGGTAAGGAACACGACTAGTATCCATGAGAATGAGGGTTCGATCCCTGGCCTGGTTCAGTGTGTTAAGGATCCGGCGTTGCCATGAGCTGTGGTCTAGGTCACAGATGAGGCTCAGATCTGAAGTTGCTGTGGCTGCGGCGGAGGCCAGAGGCTACAGCTTGGATTCGACTCCCAGCCTGGGAACTTCTGTATGCCACGGGTGTGGCCCCAAAAAGACAAAAAAAAATTTTTTTAAGATTATAAAGTATTAAAGGGCTCTAACTTCTCCCCATCTTACACCTGTTTAGGCTGATGTACAGGCATCTTTACAGTCACCTCTTGTGGTCCGGGTCAATGCTCTCAATTCTTTCTTCCCTCTCTGTACTAGAATTTTAATACATCCACACCCTGTGCCGTGTACCTTTGCCGTACCTCTCACTAGAGTGGAAGGGAATGCATATCATCCACCTCCCTGACGGTGGGTTTGGCCATGTGATTTGTTATGGCCAATGAAACAGGCAGAAGTGATGGTATGCTAGTTGGTTGAGGTCAAGGGGTAGCCTTAAAAAGGACGTCACGTTTCCACTCATTTTTGTTGTGTTCCTGTGACCCACTAGGAGGAGAGTGTGTCCTGGGGAGCTAATGCCCTATCAGCTTGGTGCCAGAACTAAGATATACAGAACAAATGGAAACCCAGCCATAAGCCTGGGATCCAGTGTAGTCTACCTGAGCCAGTCTATATCGATGAACCCAGCCAGACCATGAGGGAAAAAAAATGCTGTGGTAACAGGCCATGAGAATTTTAAGATGTTTTGTGATCAAAACAAGAACAGAACAAAACAAAACCTGGAGTTCCCGTCGTGGCTCAGCAGTTAATGAACCTCACTAGCATCCATGAGGATGAGGGTTGGATCCCTGGCCTCATTCAGTGGGATAAGGATCCAGTGTTGCTGCGGCTGTGGTGTAGGCTGGCAGCTACAGGTCCGATTTGACCCCTAGTCTGTGAACCTCCATATGGCACGGATGCGGCCCTAAAAAGGCAAAAAACAAAACAAAACCTCTACCTAGTTTTCAGTCTCTCTGGAGGCCGATGTCTTCTCTCCCCTACTAGGTGCAAAGGTGCACACATCCCTTCAAACGCATTAAACCCTTTGTGTCTACGTCTAAATAAGCAAGGCCTAGGGAGTGGAAGCACTTTCCTCTTTCAGGGCGAGAGCTTCCTGCACGTTCCTGCATCCTGTCTCGAGATGCACCTCTTAGAATGACTGATACTGGTGATATCTACCCTTCGAGGAAAACCCCCACTCCTAACCTCAGGGACGTTACCCCCTCGCAGAAGTACAGCAGAGCATTACAGCGGATCCCCAACTTCTATCCCTTTAATTAGGAAAACACAAAGTATTATGGAGGCAAAGAAATCATATAACTGGAGGAAAAGTAAATGAATCCTACCCAGCATCAAGAGATGATTTTAGTGGTTGATTTTCTCCTTCCTTCCTTCCTTCCCTCCGTTCTTTCTTTTTCTTTTCTTTTCTTCTCTTTCTTTCTTTCTTTCTTTCTTCCTTCCTTCCTTCCTTCCTTTCTTATCTTTCTTTCTTATCTTTCTTCCTTCCTTCCTTCCTTCCTCTCTCTCTCTTTTTTCTTTCTTTCTTTCCTTTAGGGCCAAACCTGTGGCATATGGAAGTTCCCAGACTATGGGTCAAATCGGAGCTACAGCTGCTGGTCCACACCGCAGCCAGATCTGAGCTGAGTCTTCGACCTACGCCACAGACAGCTCACTGCAATGCCTTTAAGCCACTGATCGGGCCAGGGATTGAACCCGAGCCCTCTTGGCTCCCAGTCGGGTTCATTTCAGCTGAGACACCACAGGAGCTCCCTGGTTTTCCTTTGTAGGTGGTTTTGACACATCACTCACATCATGCACCGTAAGTGAAAAAGCTCGGAGAGTGTTCCCCGTGGCACTGATCTATACATTCCTTTATCCCAGACCCTTGGGTACCAACATGCTTCTGAACTGGGGAGGTACTGGATTTCTGAAACCATGTGCACAAAAACACTACTTTTTCCTTTTAAAACCAACTTCAATGAAGTACAATTTACATATAATAAAACACAACCATGTTCAGTGCACTCCATGCGTTCAGGCCTTGTAGAGACCCTTATACAACCAAGACCATGCTCAAGGTTAAAAACGTTCCCTCACCTCTGAAAGTTCCTTCCAACCCCTTTTGCCTTTATCACATTTCACAATCAAACATATTTGCATTTCTACATTGACATAAATGGATATTCATACTATGTTCTAGAGAATATTAATAATTTATGGCATATTGGTTTTTCTGCTAAATGAGTTTGTCGTAAGCTTCCAGAAACTTTTCCACTTTCAAAGCATTTTGGATTTTAAAATTGTTGATAGGAGGTTATGGGTATATTATAAAAATAATTGTCTACTAATGAAAAAGAGATAAAGGTGATAATTACATTTCCATAGATTATGCATGATGGTAGCTTTATAGAGACATCCTGGATTTATGACACATGGACTCAAGAGCAAAGGCACTTTTTTCTTGTCTTTTTAGGGCCACACCCGCAGCATGCGGAGGTTCCCAGGCTAGGGGTCCAATTGGAACTGTAGCTGCCAGCCTACACCACAGCCACAGCAACACCAGATCCTAGCCCTGTCTGCGACTTACACCACAGCTCACGGCAACGCTGGATCCTTAACCCACTGAGCGAGGCCAGGGATCAAACCTGCGTCTTCATGGATGCTAGTCAGATTCACTTCTTTTTTTTTTTTTTTTTTTTTGTCTTTTTGCTATTTCTTGGGCCGCTCCCGCGGCATATGGAGGTTCCCAGGCTAGGGGTCTGATCGGAGCTGTAGCCGCCGACCTACGCCAGAGCCACAGCAACGCTGCAACAGCAACGCAGGATCCGAGCCACGTCTGCAACCTACACCACAGCTCACGGCAACGCCGGATCGTTAACCCACTGAGCAAGGGCAGGGACCAAACCCACAACCTCATGGTTCCTAGTCGGATTCGTTAACCACTGCGCCACGATGGGAACTCCCAGATTCACTTCTGCTGAGCCATGACAAGAACTCCAGGAACTTCTGAATAATCTTCTGGAAACTATTATATTTTAAGAAAGGTTTATTAACTAGCATGTACTTTGTACCTAAGTATACCTGGCACATAACAGGTGCTCGGTAATACGTTTTTTCTTTTGATGATTCTGCACACGTCCCACACTCTGTACCATCTTTTTATCTTTTGTATTGATATTTGCCTAGGAAACCACCTTTATTGACTTAAAAGCTCTAATCTTTTCATACTTGTTTATTCTGCTAGAACTGTGCTGAAAGGCTGATGTCATCAGCCATATGTGGCTGTATAACTTTATATTAATGGCCATGAAATGAAGATTCTTTCCCATGGCCACACTAGCCACATTTCAGTTGCTGGATAGCCACAGATGACTAGAGGCTACCGTGTGTGATGGTGCAGATACAGAACTGTTCCCTGGCGTAGAAAGTTCCATTGGACAGATCTGCTCTGTCTTGTTCACCAGTTTCCTGCGGGAGCCTTGCTCAGTGCTTAGGATTTGGTAGCTGATCAACAAATGTTTGCTGAATAAATGTTTTGAGATCATGTGGAAAAGCCATTATGCCAATATAAGCAGATTTCCTGTTGTTTGAACACCAGTGGTTCATAGGTGCTAAAATGCTTTCCTTGAAAAAGTAAAAAATTAGATAATGTTTTAGACTGTATTTTAGCTTTATCATCACTTTTCGTGAGCACTTACCGTACGCCCGACTCTGTTCAAAGTGCTTTACACATAGTTACCACCTTCACACAACCTTACCATGATACTTATTTCTCAGCTTGCAGGTGAGGAAGCCGAGGTGCAAGAGCAAAGTAACTTGCTGAGGTTCACACAGCTTTTAAGCAGCAGGGCTGGAATTTGAGCCTAGGCAGTCTGGCTGAGCAATTAACCTCAACAGTAAGCTCTTTGTGATTTTTAAAATTTTTAAATATTTTTTTGGCTGCACTTGCTGCATACAGAAGTTCCAGGGCCAGAGATAGAACCCATGCCACAGCGGCAACCCCAGCCACAGCAGTGACAATGCTGGCCCCTTAACCTGCTGAGCTGCCAGGGAATTCCTGTGATTATTTTAATAACGACCATTTTTGTCTCTTCTTTTTGCTATTCAAACCTCTTTTTTTCTGATTTTTTTGATTGCATTTAGCTAGGACCCTCTGAGAAATGTTAAATAATATCTGCTGTAGGCCTGCATCCTTGTGGGACCCTGATTTTAGCGTGAGTGCTTCTGCTGTTTTACTCTAATGTATGCTATTACTGTGGTTTTCTGATGAATATCTTGATCCAATTAAGGAACTGTTCTCTTCTTTCTAGTTTACTAGGGATTTTTAAAATTCAGAAATGGGGGAGTTCCCGTCGTGGCGCAGTGGTTAACAAATCCAACTAGGAACCATGAGGTTGCGGGTTCGATCCCTGGCCTTGCTCAGTGGGTTAAGGATCCAGTGTTGCCGTGAGCTGTGGTGTAAGTCACAGACGTGGCTTGGATCCCGAATTGCTGTGGCTCTGACATAGGCCGATGGCTACGGCTCTGATTCGACCCCTAGCCTGGGAACCTCCATATGCTGCGGGAGTGGCCCAAGAAATGGCAAAAAGACAAAAAAAAAAAAAAAATTCAGAAATGACTGTTGAACGTTATATAATAGATCTCTAGAGAATATTTCACTTTTCTCCTTTAATAAGCGTCATGAGTAGATTTCTTAAGGTTAAACCATCATTCCTGGAATAAACTGTACTTTGTTGTAGTGTGAATTCTTTCTGCTACCTTGTTACTGGATTTTCCATTCTTTTTTTTTTTTTTTTTTTTTTTTTCTGCACCTCAGCAGCTGGGTTTGGGTACCTGTCTCTCCCTCTTCTTCCTTCCAGAGGGGCCCCACAGTATCACTAATCATTTAACCTCCAGGAGGTTTTCTTACACTAGCTCTCAAAGCTCCTCATTAGAAAAGTCAGAGTATCATTCAGCTTTCTCACATTCCTTGCACAGGCCTCAGAGCTTCCCACTTCCAAGCCTTTGCTAATTTCATGCTTGCCTGGCTAAATCCTCACCATAAGGTTTGAGGTGGAAGGTATGGGGTGGTGTTGATAATGGCAAAAGTGAATTGACATTGGAGGCAGGGACACAGAACTACCACACGACCCAGGAGTCCTGTTCCTGGGCATTTATCTGGACAAAACTTTCATTCAAAAAGATACATGCAGCCCATGTTCATTGCAGCATTGTTCACAATAACCAGGACACGGAAACAACCTAAATGTTCACGGACAGATGAATGGATTAAGAAGATGTGGTACAGAGTTCCCGTCGTGGTGCAGCGGAAACGAATCTGACTAGGAACCATGAGGTTGTGGGTTTGATCCCTGGTCTTGCTCAGTGGGTTAGGATCCCGTGTTGCCGTGAGAACGGCAGCTACAGCTCCGATTAGACCCCCTAACCTGGGAACCTCCATATGCTGCAGGTGCAGCCCTAAAAAGACAAAAAAAAAAAAAAAAAAAAAAAAACAAAAAAACCCAAAGGGATGTGGTACATATACACAAGACAAATGGATGGATTCAGAAGGTGTGGTACATTTACACAATGGACTCCTGCTCAGCCATAAAAAAGAACAAAATAATGTCCTTTGCAGCAACATGGGTACAACTAGAGACTCATCCTAAGTGAAGTAAGTCAGAAAGACAAATACCATATAATGTCACTTACACGTGGAATCTAAAATACAGCACAAGTGAACCTATCTATAGAAAAACCTCAAGGATGTGGAGAATAGACTTGTGGTTGCCAAGGGTGAGGGGTGGGAGTGGGATGAACTGGGAGTCTGGAGTTAGTAGATGCAAACTATTGCATTTGGAGTGGATAAGCAATGAGACTCTGCTGTATAGCACTGGGAACTATATCCAGTCACTTGTGATGAAACATGATGGAGGATAATGTGAGAAAAAGAACGTGTATATATATATAAATGTATAACTGGGTCACTTCGCTGTACAGCAGAAATTGACAGGACATTGTAAATCAACTACAATTTTAAAAAAACTAAAACAAAGTGATTGCTGCCTCTGCTACAGCAAGTCTCACTTCCTCCATTGTGTTCCCAGGCTACAGTCACTCACGTTGACCTGCATGTCCTCCCTGCTCCATTAGCAATTACAGACTGTACCACATCATTTTATATTATGCATTCTCTTCTGCATTTTCTATTGTTTCCTCTGTAGTTTTTGTCTCATACAGAGCAGTTATTATCTGAATCTCTCAGTGCCTGCTTATCCTACTCCAAATTTGGGTTATCTTTTCTCACCTTACAAAAAGAATAGCGGGAAAAAGAAAAGGAAATGGTGATCAAATACAAAGAATTTTGACTGTGTTAGTCTTGGCTGTACACTGCAAACGAAAGTCTCTTTGAAAATAAGTTTAACTCTGCATGGTCTCCCACGGGCTTTTCAGCGACCCCTGCAACATTAGGGCCTAAAAAACGAAAAGATTTGGCATCTGTGATTACTGATCACTCCCCACCCAAGTACATCAAACAGCGGCAAGATGCTGGAAACTGCACCCACAGCAGAGACTTCCTAACAAGGAAAGCGAGACGGTAGCGCGGTCCCTTCCAACCTCCCAACTGCAGGCGCGATCCCGCTCTTCCCCCTCCCAGTCTCAGCCGGATGGAACATTCCGTGCGAAAGCTTGGACCGGGCGCCCACTCCGGGTCACGTGGAGCAGGAGCGTCCTGCCGGCGCCTTGCGGGATGACGCTCGCTCGGGTTGCCAAGGGGCGGGGCAAGGCGCCGCGGAAGGGGCGGGGCGAAGGAAGCCGGCCGGGAGGCGGGGCGGGCGGAGCGGAGGGGCGGGCGGAGAGGGGCGCGCGGGCGGGGAGGGCCCGGCGTATTATGGGATGCGGCGGTGGAATGGCGCTGGGCGCGTGATTTTGAACAAACCCGGGTCTGTGTCTCGGAGGCGCCGCCGCCGCCGCGGCTGCTGGGAGCCCAGGGAGCGCGGCGCGAGGAGGAGGCGGCGGCGCCGCCGGCTTTGGTGAGTGTCAGCCCCCGGGGTGGGGGCTTCTGGGCGGGCCGGCGGGAAAGGGGGCGCTGCGGGTGGAGGCGCGGGCGGAGGGCGCCGGACCGCCCTCTCCGGGAGCCCGGCTAGTGGGTCGTGGCGGAGAGCGGGAACCTGCAGTCTGGGGGCCGCCGCGCCCCATCCCCGGGCCGCAGGGGGCGGGAGGAGCCTCCCGGCTCGGGCCCTTCCCGCCGGCCCTCGGGAGGGCGGCTGTCACCCGGCTGGGCCGCCGCTCCGCCGGCAGCCTGTCCTTCTGGGCGGTCTGGAGGGAGGGCTCCCGTGGCTGTTGACACGCACACGGCGCGGCCCGAGGAGCCGCCGTGTCGGCCCCGGGTTTCTGGGAACCGGTTTTGCTGCTGTGTCATTTCGTAGCAGCCCTTCCTTTCCCTACTGCCCGCCGCCCGGTTCTTCCTACGCCCCTTTGTATGGTGTCTTCGTGTGTGTCCGTTTTCCTCGCGAAGCCCACCAGCCAAATGTCATAATGTTCCCGAGGTGCACGGGGAAGGGAGCGGGCCAGGGCTTAGCCTGGCCAAGCAACGGTAAACACCAAGCAGAGTGCGGATGGATGGGGCTGGCGGAGGGGAAATAAAGTTTAAAGATGAAGAAGCTGGGCAGGCTCGATACTCCTGGCGTCTAGCAGGCTGCATAGAGAAACGACGACTGGGCCGATTGATAGATAGCACTTGTTTAAGCCTGAAGCTGCCGTCTTTTATGTGGAATTGTCATTCAAGCAAGGTAAGGAAATGAAATGGCTTTTTCAGTTTCTTACTCTCTCTTCTTAAACTAACTTTGAAGAAAGACAGTCGAGTGGCTCTGTTCGAAATCTGTACATTCCGTTTGCTCATTTCAGACAGGTCTTATGCTGTAGTCGAATGGTAGGTATAGAATCCAGCTTTTGGATGGGTGGTTATCAAACCTGAAATCAATAAAGGCAGCTAATTTACGTGTTTTTTTTTTTTTTTAATTCTGATCCCGTCAGAAGCTTGCAGCTTAGGTTTTCTTGTTATGTCTTTGATAATTAAAATAATCTGTATTTTCTTTTCGTTATTCATTAAACTGCACAATGGTGGAGCTGATGGGGCTGGGTAGGTAACTCCGGGGTCTTATTCTAAAGCAAGCTGCTTATTTTCACTGTATCAAATGAATGTCAGCGGCAGATTTTTTTTTTTTTTCAATTATTCGGTGACTTAGATCCTTAAAAGCGTTTGGCAAAGCATTTCCGCTTAGAGGTATGTTTTCTCTATTTTAGAAACTGTTCACTCATGACTAGGGTCAATGCCTTGTAAATCTAGTTGCACTTTGACGTCTTAAGCCAATGACACACTGGAAGCCCCAGAGTTTATGGTCAGTGTTGATGATCAGAGAAATTGAGTGGAAAACAGTTGAGAACGTTACTGTAAACACTAGACGTTTTGACCACAGTATCTGCAGGAGAAGCCGTGCTGGTCATGGACAGAGGTGTCAGAGGTGGGACGTGCAGGTGGAAAGAGCCCCTTCTGTCAAAGTGGTGCTGACGGGGGAGGAAGATGTCAGCGTTGGTGAGTGACCTTAGAGGTCTCGATCCTGCTGTTGGGGTCGAGGGTGGACACGGTGCGTAACAGGCGACCCGTCCTCCCCTCCCTCAACTTGCTTTCCTGAAGATGAGAGAGTTTGGGCTCTTCATTGTCCTCCTGCCCCCGTCCGCCTGGCTCTTGCCTCTCGAAACAAAAATCCGCCGGACCGGGGAGCCCGCAGCGGGCGCGCCTTCCCCCGGCGTGGCCGCGGGGCCCGCAGCAGCCGCGTCCTCGGCTGCGGGGTGAGAGGGCTCGGCGCGGGCTGCGGGTGCGCTCGCCTCTGCCCGGCGCTGCGGGGCGGGCGGCCGGCCGGGCGGCTTCCCCGGATATGTGGGCGTGCGCCTCCGCGGGGGGGGCCCGGGGCGGGGGCCCGGCGGGGGCGGGCGGCGGCGGCGGCCGGGGCGCGGGCTGTCGGGGAGGCGGCTGCGCTGCGATGGTGATGACGAGGTGAAAATGGCGGATCTTTCGAAATACAATCCCGGCCGCTGACACTCCGGAGGCGGCGGCGGCCGCGGCGGCGTCGCCCCCCGCGCTGGCGGCTCGGCCCCCGGGGTCCGCGTGGCGCTCGGGGGCGGGCAGGCAGGGGCGGACGCGGCCGCCCGGAGCCGCGGGGCGCAGGCACCGGCAGCGGCGCCCGGGCTCGGCGCTGCCCGGGACCTTCGGGAGCCCCCACCTCGGAGCCGGAGGAGGAGAAAGCGGCGGCCGCCGGAGGTAGAGGAGGGTGCGGAGGGCGGCTCTGCGCGGGGTCTTTATTCGGGGGGGCGGGCGGGCGGGAGGAGACTCGCGCTGCGGCTCACGGAAGGACGAGGGCAGAGGGCACGGCTTCGGGAGCCTCGTAATGCCGTCAGCACGATGCTCTGAGGGTTCCGAGGGCTCGAGTTGGCTCTTATTCCTGAGGCTGCTGCCGAGGCCTAGAGGAACCGCTAGCAGTTGTCATGATTTCCTGATTTAAGACTTAAAATACCCTCTCTGGCGGGGGCCGCTTTGAAGATGTTCCCCGGTTCAGGGGTGGTATGTTTCTTTCGGGAGGCAGCGCGTTGGGCATTTTCTGCATTTCAGCTCTGGGTCTTACATCATAGTCTGTAACTTGTTGGGCTGTGGATGTTCACGTTTTTTGAGCACATGCACCAGTTTTGCAATGACTACAACTCTCGCCTCTTTCTTTTATGGCTCTGTCATCTGTAGAAGACCCTTTGGCCCCTGCCATTGGGCAGATAACAGTGGAGATGCTGTCGGGCATGTGCGACAGCCGTGTTTTTCCCTGCCCCCATCCATTTCGTGAATTCAGAGAGTAAAGTTATGGAAGATGTTGCAGTGGATTTTATGATCCAATCAGCTCTGGGGGCTCCAGGTTCACAAGTTTTACCTTCATTGTTAAGAAGGAAGTTACGATGGCTTGACAACGTGCACTTGATAGAAGTCAAATTTTAAGTCGGTTCAAGATGGCCTGAGACCTCTCTCCTTTAAATACCGGACTTGTTCGCCCTTTGTTTAAAGAGCTGGAGAATTGGGTTGACTGACTTTCTGACAGCCATAGTCTGATTTTGTTAGATTACCTAAAGGTCCTTGTATGTTTTTGATTGTGCTGCAGGTACCTGGAGAGTGGTGTTACTGAAAAGTTACATGTGAATCAAATTTTTATACATTAATTTAGGGCCCCCCCCCAGCTTTTGTAATGGAAGGTCAGGTCAGTGGAAGGTTGAGGGTGTGAATGAACAGAGAGGTGAAATGTTTAAGAACTGTCCACTGGTAATATTCATGATTAGCAGTGATTTTCCTAATGCAAGGTTTCCTACAAATTGATGATGTCATAGTATGTCATATAATATTATTCATTATGTATTTTATTCAGAGGGGAAACATTTTGTGTGTATGTGTGTGTATAGCTCGGACATTTGTGTGTCCAGATTCATTCACTGGAAGAATAAGGGGGGGGTGGGAAACTGAGAGGTACCCAGGTTTTAGTTAATGAATTTTTTAAAATCATTTTTTCTGATATTCTTGTTTTATCCAGTAGGAATTTATTTGTTTGTCTTAGAGCTCTTATGTTGCTATAGCTTTTGTTTGGTCCAGCCAACCCAGCTGTTAAGTTAGTAGTAAGACTAAGAATTTTAAAGATAAAATAAAGAGGAAGATATAAATGGTTTTGCATTGGCTTTCTTTCTTTTTTTAAATCAGAGTGCTTTTGTGTGTGTGTGTGGTTTCTTGCGATTGTCTTTAAAGAATAGTTTTCAGATTGTTGTGGTTAAAACAGTTGTCTATTAATAATTGTTAGAAAGAAATACAGGACGACTTATGCCAGTGGAGATAGTCAGGCGTCTTTTTGGGGCTGAGGAGCATTGCAGTTTCCATTACTTTTTTCAGATGTTACTGTTGGGTATCCGTTCTGCGTCACCTGCGGTGCTAGGGATTGGAGGTGCCTCAGTGTCTCTGCCTCAGGGTACTTTCACTCTGGGAACTGGCAGAGGGAAGGTTGGAAGGGTAGGTTGGGTGGGGCCTTCATGCAGAAGGCCTTGAGGGTTACGGAACATTTGGAGTAGGAGAGAATGACAGCCTCAGAGGGGCACTGAAGGAGTTACGTCCTGTAGCTTTTAGGTAGGATGTATTGTAGGTAAGAGGAGATGAAGGTAAACACACTCTAGTTGGCTGTGAGCTTTGGAGATTTGGAAACTCTGGTTTTTTTTTGTCTTTTCGCCATTTCTTGGGCCGCTCCTGCAGCATATGGAGGTTCCCAGGCTAAGGGTCCAATCGGGGCTGTAGCCACCAGCCTATACCAGAGCCACAGCAACTCGGGATCTGAGCCGCGTCTGCGACCTACACCTCAGCTCATGGCAACGCCGGATCGTTAACCCACTGAGCAAGGCCAGGGATCGAACCCGCAACTTCATGGTTTCTAGTCGGATTCGTTAACCACTGCGCCACGACGGGAACTCCTGGGAACTCCTGATTGTAGCGCCAGGACGGGAACTCCTGGAAACTCCTGATTGCGGTGGGAAAGAGAAATTGTGGATGTGTCATCCGCATGGTGCATGGCTGATTAAAAGGTCTCTGGGGAGGTATCGGAGATTGACAAGCTCTTAAGCCCTACTTTTTGATAGAATATTGAAAGCTGATTTAAAAAAGAGGGAAATCAGGAGACGCTCTTTTAGATAAAGAAGAAAATAGTTTTCGTTTGAGTTTTAGGGTACTGCACAGTAGCTCTTCAGGTTATCTGGGGCTTGGAGACATTACTGCTCAGGGTTCCTTGATTCCCGACTAAGAGAGTGAAGGTTTGGAAATAGATCTTTCTGATTTGAATCCCCATGGTTTTTTCTACTTTGCTGGTCTTACGCATGAGTAACATACAGTCCTCTTTTAAAGGGAAAAAAATACCGTGGATCCCCAATATTGGCCTAAATAATTTTATTTTATTAAAATGTTTAATTTTTAGATGCGTATAAATTCCTTATGCTTATACTTTTATGGAATATCAAACAAAAGTAAATTTATAAATGAAATACATATAAAACTATAAAACCAGTAAAACAAATTAAATTTAGGGTGCTGGATGGTGCTGTTTTACTGAAATGAAATCTCACTCTGTGCAGTGACTATACCGTTGTCTGGGCTATGTGTGCTGTTGTCTATGTGCTGTATATTCTGTGATGACCCGAGTTGATAACTCCTGTGCCACTTCTCTGTGTTTGGATGCTGCAGAGCTTTCCTCCTTAAATCACTGGTTCTGTGGTTTGACTTTCACTTGGCAGAAACACGTCACTTACTTCCTGTGAGCCTTCTGTGCCTTCTTTAGCCCACCCTGATCCTAGTACCGTTGATGGTGGACTCGAAGTGCTCATCCGCGGGACCCACAATATACGAATATATTGAGTTTTTGTGGTTGCACCTGTGGCACGTGGAAGGTCCTGGGCCAGGGATCAAACCTGCGCCGCAGTCGCATCTTGTGCCACAGCTGTGGCAGCACAGGATCCTTCACCTGCTGCGCCACATGGGAACTTCCCAGAATATGCTTTGAAACATAGGTGTTACCAAAATGAAAATAGGAACTTGTCAAAATTTCCTCAAGACTCAGTCCCCTGCTCCCAGTTTACCTGTCTTTGAGTTGTTGATGTTTGATTTTTAGAAATGAAAGCTAAGATCCAAGTGGTATAGTTAACCAAGTAGTATGGTTGGTGCTGGCGGTGAGCTCTAGGTGTAGACGTGTTCTTAAACCGTCAGACTCTTCTGTCCCGACACTGGCGAATTCTCCTCTGCACTGTGGGGATAGGCTGCTGCTTTTCTGTTGCTTTGGGCCCCAAGGAACACAGCTGTTTGCTGGGTTGTCCTCCACCTGTAACCAAGGCAGAGAGTGGTGTTTAAGCTCTGCTAATATTCTCTGAGAAGCTGTTTTAAAATGCATAGAGCATTGTCGTTGCTATCTTATTTTTATATTGTATTTAATTCGTTTCTTTCAGCATCCTAAATCAGACCCTCCATCTTGAACTAATTACTGTAATAGCCTTCTAACTGGTTTCCTTGCCTCCAGTCCAATAAAAGACTGAGATGCAGTTAATTCTCCCGGAGTACAGCTGTGATCTTGCCGCTCTTCTGTCTGGGCAAGGGCTTTGGTTCATTTCCCTCCACAAAGTAGGGGCGCAGTACATATTTGCTAATTAAATGGCTGGCAGGAATCGTAAACTAGTTAAAGACTAAGGCTTTTACAGCTTTGTTTGATGGGCAGGAAAGATGGGCGGCGTGGGGAATGCACTGTATGTTCGGTGTTCTCTTCTTACCATCCCCAAGAGGCCCCCCTTCGCGGAGATGGGCTGACCCCGAGCTCCTCAGCCTTCGGCTTGCGGAGACCCTCTCTGTGCCTGGAGTGTCTTCAACACGGGACGATGAGGTTGCATGTGCCAGGACGTAGCTCCCGTTCCTGAGGGATAAAATTAGAGTGATGATTCATGCAACTAGATGGCCAGACCCTGTCCTGCCATGCCCACAAGCTCCTTTTGAGAGTTGCTTTTAGCATAGGCCACCATGCCCTACATGTGACCCTGATTGAAACAGATACGATGTCTCATCGTAAAGCAGTCATCTTAGTCTGCTCGGTGGCCTAAGAGGTGTGCTGGCTCTGGGACTCTGCACAGTCACACTTAGGGACTGACTAGTCAGTCCAGCCTTGTTAGAAGTTTGGACTTTACTCCTCCTTCCAGGGGAGGCTCCTAGTCCTTTGGCTGCTCATCTCTTTTAAGAGGACAAAGAAGAAGATCATAGAGCTTTAAATACATGAAGCGAAAGTGCACAGAAGAGGAGAAATAGACAAATCCATAACTATATTTGGGGATTTTAACAGCCTTCTTAGTGGTCCATGGAAGAGGAGAAAGAAAAACGATAGGAGATCTGAGCAACACCACCAGCCAGCTTGACCTAATCGGGCCCAACCTGGCAGCTAGAGAACACGCGCTCTCTTCAGGTACCTGAGCGGTGTCCACCAAGACGGATCGTCCGCTGAGCTTTGTATGAGTCTCTGAGTGGAGAGTGTTACATCTCTGACATTAAGAGGAGCAAGTTAGACATCAGCAATAATGAAAGAAAATCTCTAAATATTCGGAAATTAAATAGCAGTCTTCTCCGTTTTCCATGTGTCAGGCGAGGAAATCACAAGGAATATTACAAAGCATTTGGAGTGAATGTAGTAAAAACATTGAAATTAGTAGAGTGCAGCTAGAACAGCATCGGGGACATTTTTAATGTTTATTCTCGAAAAGAGGAAAAGTTTAAAATCAATGATCTAAACCAAGTGTTGACAAACTTTTTCTATAAAGAGCCAGATAGCAAATATTTTAGGATTTGCAGGCTACTATATGTACATATTCCTCTTCCCCCGGCTATTTATATATGTAAAAATCATTCTTAGTTAGAAAGCAATACTTAAATAGACCCTGGGCCTGATTTGGTCTCTGGGCTGTGGTTTGCCAAATCCTGATAGCTGCTTTCATCTTAAACTTCTTGAAAAAACAAATCTAGAGTAAGCAGAAGGAAGGAGATGAATAGTCAATTACATAAAAAATGGACAAACCGCTGGGAAAATCAGCAAAGCCAAAATGTTCTTGAAAAGATCAATAAAATTGAAAAATCTCCAGCCAGACTGATCAAAAAAAAAAAAAAGGAGAAAAGAGGGAAACTGTCAAAATGAGGGATGAAGAGTTGCCATCTGTACAGACACTGAAATAAAGAAAGATCGTGTATAACTTTATGCTAACAAATTTGGCAACTTAGAGGAAATAAATTCCTTGAAAGATACAAGCTATCAAATGACGAAGGTCACTCAAGGAGAAAGAGATAATGTGAATAACCCTGCATCTCTTCAATAAGAAGTGGAATTTATAGGTGAAACCCTCACAAGAAAGCTTTGTGTCTAGTGGGCTTTACTGCTGAGTTTTCGCAAACATTTCTGGAAGAAACAGTAACAATTGAAAATTGAAGAGGAGGAAACATGTCCCAACTCATTTTATTAGACTGGCGTTATCCCCAGATAGCCACTACAGAAAAACTATAGACCACTAGCATTCATGCGTGTAGACAAAATTGCTTTAACAAAATTTTAGCAAATGGATTTTGGCAATATGTACCAAATCTGATTTCATGTAATTTTGACTGAGTGGAGTTTACTTCAGCAATGCGAAATCAGCTTAATAAAAAAAATCAGTCAAGGAGTTCCCCTCGTGGCTCAGCAGAAACAAATCCAACTAGTATCTGTAAGGATCCAGGTTCCATCCCTGGCCTCGCTCAGTGGGTCAGGGATCCGGTGTTGCTGTGAGCTGTGATGTAGATCACAGACCTAGATCCCGTGTTGCTGTGGCTGTGGTGTAGGCTGGCACCTGTAGGTTCGATTTGACCCCTAGCCTGGGAACTTTTATATGCTGGGGGTGTGGCCCTAAAAAGCCAAAAAAAAAAAAAATAAATAAATAAATAAAAATTTAATCAATGTAACTCAAACTAAAAGAGTAAAGCCATATGATTATCTCAATAGTTGTAGAAAAAAATATATGGTTAGCTATCCGTTTATGATTGAAAAAAGAAACAGCTGCAGACTGAGACTATAAGTAAAAGCTTCCTTAACTGGATAGAGGGAGTTTATGGAAAACCTACAGCTAAGGGTAAGATCAGGAACAGGGCAAAGATGTCTGCCCTTAGCACTTTTTTTGTTGTTGTTTTGTTTTTGTTTTTGTCTTTGTCTTTTTGCCATTTTCTTGGGCCTCTCTCGCGGCATATGGAGGTTCCCAGGCTAGGGGTCGAATCGGAGATTCGGTGATTCAGGTTCCTTAAGCTCAGGCTTCCTCAGTTGTGATGCAAACCCACAGCCTGTGCCACAGGCCTACACCACAGCCACAGCAACGCCAGATCCGAGCTGCGTCTGCAACCTACATACACCACAGCTCACGGCAACGCCGGATCGTTAACCCACTGAGCAAGGCCAGGGATCAAACCCACAACCTCATGGTTCCTGGTCAGATTCGTTAACCACTGAGCCATGACGGGAACTCCTGCCCTCAGCACTTTTATTCAGCATTTTACTGGAGGGCCTAGCCAGTGTAGTAAGGCAAAGAAAAGAATTAAAAGACGTGCAGACTGGAAAGGAAGAAATACAGATATTATTCACAGACACCATGGATTATCTTTAAAAAAAACCTTGAGGCGTCTACATTGAAAAGGTATTAGAGGGTTTCCCCCTGTGATGCAGTGGGTTAAGGACCTGGCGTTGCTGCAGCTGTGGTGTAGGTCACAGCTCCAGCTTGGATTCCATTCCTGGCCCGGGAACTTCACATGCCGTGAGTGCAGCCCAAAAAAGAAAAAAGAATAAAAGCGAAAAAATACTAGAATTAGAGTTTAGCTAGGTTGTATGATACATGGACAATATAAAATCATCAAATACATTTCTATATACTAGCCACAAACAATTGGAAAATGGGGAGAAAGGCCATTTGCAATGCATCAAAAAACATGGAACACTTAGGGATAAATTTGTCAAAATATATACAACACCTATATACTTGAAGTATAAAAACATTGCTAAGATAAATAAGTAGAGAGATATACTATTGGCAGACAGTTCTGCATGGGTCTTTGCAGTGTACTTCTTACACGTGAGGCAGTGAGAACCCTTTAAACAGTCTTCCTGGACGTTTGTATAGCATAAAGCCTTGGATGATAAGAGTTAGTGACTCCTGCTATAGCAAAGGCAGATTGGCCTATTGTTCAGTGTTGTAAAGATGATGTCTCCTTTTGGACAAAGGGCAGGCGTGCTTCCGCCCATTATCGGTGATTCAGGTTCCTTAAGCTCAGGCTTCCTCAGCTGTGATGCAAACCCACAGCCTGTGCAGCATTTACCTGGGCCTCTGTGCATCTGCCGGGTGGGACTTGGGGGCCCCAGGGGAACCAATATACACATGATGCTTCTTACGTTCCTTGCTGTGCTAGGAGTAATTTGTCCTGTGTCTCTGACTTAGGACTCCTGTGCTGTCTGCCAGTATCCATGAACTAGTAACAGTCTACTTTGTTGACTTGCAGAGAGAGCCTAAAATCTCAAGCCTGTCCCAGTTCTTGACAGTTTTAGCCATGAGAATGGAGTGCTGACAAAGACATAGCTTTTTTTGCTTTTTTTATTTTTAAGGGCCGCACCCGTGGCATGTGGAGGTTCCCAGGCTAGGGTCCAATCGAAGCTGTAGCCGCTGGCCTGCACCACAGCCACAGCCCCAGCAATGCAGGATCCCAGCCCAGCCAGGGGTCTAACCTACCTCCTCGTGGATGCCAGTGAGATTCGGTTCCATTGAGCCACAATGGAACTCCAAGACACAGCTCTTTGAAAGAGGAAGGCCTAGGGCCTTGAGGGCTGGGCTAGGTTATAGGTGGAAAGACTCTCTAGCATCTGGTAGCAAATGCTTTCCCCCGGGTGGTGGGCAAGGTGGCGGGGCAGGGGAGTAGGAGCCCTTCAGTGTGCCACCTCGTAATGAGTATTTGGGGGCAGAGCTGAGAGGTAGCCTGAATAGTGCTTTGGTTGTTCTCTGCTCAACTCCATGGCCTTAGCTGAAAGGCAGTGAAACTGTAGTTGCTGAGTCAAGGGTCCCCAAAGATGAGAAAATGGTGTCAGAAATGAAGATTTGGGTGGATTGAACATTAGAATCTGTGTCCTTGAGCTGCAAGTGTGGGTGCTGAAATTGACAAATATAACTGGTGCTGGTGTTTTGTAAATGCCAGAGGGAATTCTGATCAGGAAGAGCTGCATCTAGAGAAGTGCTCATCCTTGAGGTCCCCAAACCCTAGTGATTCCTCTGAGCTGCAGGTTAATGTGACTGATGATTTTGCAGTATATACAAATAACTCGTCCAACTCAATAAGGTTTTTTTTAAAAAATCCAGTATTTTAAAAAATTGGTAAAAGACTTTAACAATGCACTTTTTTTTTTTTTTTTAAATGGCTACGCCTGCATATATGGAAGTTCCCAGGCCAGGGATTGAATCCAAGCCACAGCTACAGTGGCAGTAAGCTGGATCCTTTCACCTACTCAGCCAGGCTGGGTATTGAACCCGTGCTTTCCAAGTGATCCGAGCTGCTGCACTTGAGTTCTTAACCCACTGCTCCACAGCAGGAACTCCAACAAGGCACTTTTTTTTTTTTTTTTTTTTTTTAAAGGCTGCACCCGAGGCATGTGGAAGTTCCTTGGCTAGGGGTCACATCGGGACTGTAGCTGCCAGCCTACGCCAAAACCACAGCAATGCCAGATCTGAGCCACATCTGTGACTTACACTGCAGCTTGCGGCAATGCTGGATCTTTAACCCACCGAGCAAGGCCAGGGATCAAACCTGCATCCTCACAGACACAACATAGGGTTCTTAACCTGCTGAGCCACAACAGGGACTCCATTTTTTTTAATTAAAGTGTAGTTGATTTACATTATTGTGCCAATTTCTGCTATACAGCAAAGTGACCCAGATTATCTATCCATCTCTCTAGTCTACACATTCCTTTTCTTTTCTTTTTTTTTTTTTTTTTGGTCTTTTTGCCATTTCTTGGGCCGCTCCCGCGGCATATGGAAGTTCCCAGGCTAGGGGTCTGATCGGAGCTGAAGCCGCTGGCCTACACCAGGGCCACAGCAACGCTGGATCTGAGCCGCGTCTGCAGCCTACACCACAGCTCACGGCAACGCCGGATCGTTAACCCACTGAGCAAGGGCAGGGACCGAACCCGCAACCTCATGGTTCCCAGTCAGATTTGTTAACCACTGCGCCATGACGGGAACTCCACATTCCTTTTCCCATACTGTCTTCCATCATGTTCTATCCCAAGAGACTGGGTGTAGTTCCCCGTGCTGTGTGGTAGGACCTCATTGCTTATCCGTTCTAAATGTAACAGTTTGCATCTACTAACCTCAAACTTCCAGTCCATCCCACTCTTTCCCCCACCGCCTTGGTAACCACAAGTCTGTTCTCTATGTCTGTGAGTCTGTTTCTGTAGGTAGGTTCATTTGTGCCATATTTTAGAATCCACGTGTAAGTGATATCATACAGTATTTGCCTCTCTCTTTCTGGCTTCACTTAGTATGAGAATCTGTAGTTGCATTCATGTTGCTGCAAATTCATTGTTTTGTTCTTTTTTATGGCTGAGTAGTATTCCATTGCACATATGTACCACATCTTCTTAATCCATTCATCTGTCTTGGGTATTGTGAATAATGCTCCCATGAATGTATGGGTGCATAAGTCTTTTTGAATTATAGTTTTGTCTGGTTGTATGCGCAGGAGTGGGATTGCTGGTTCATATGGTAGTTCTATATTCAGTTTTCCGAGGAACCTCCTTACTGTTCTCCATAGTACTTGTACCAACTTACATTCCCACCAACAGTGTGGGAGGGTTCCCTTTTCTCCACACCTTCTCCAGCATTTGTTATTTGAGACTTATTAATGATGGCCATTCTGACCAGTGTGAGGTGATACCTTATTGTAGTTTTGAGTCGCATTTCTCTATTAATTAGTAATGTTGAACTTTTTTTTTTCATGTGCCTGCTGGCCCTCTTTGTGTCTTCCTTGGAGAAATGTCTGTTTAGGTCTTCTGCCCGTTTTTCAATTGGGTTGTTTGTTTTCTGCTGTTGAGTTGTGTGAGTTATTTGTGTATCTTAAAGATTAAGCCCTTGTTCACTCCATCGTTTGTAACTTTTTATTCCCATTCCGTAGGTTGTCTTTTCGTGTTTTTTTTTTTTAATGGTTTCCTAACGAGGCACTTTTTAAAAGAAGATAGACAAATAGACAATGTTCATATGAAAAGATGCTCAGCATCCTTAGTCATGTGGGAATTGCACATTAAAACCATAGGGAAATGTCCCTTCATACCCACTAGAATGGCTAAAGTTCAAAAGACTAACAAAACTAATTGTTGGTGAGAATGTGGAGTAACCGGAACTCTCATACATTGCTGCTAGGTGTATAAAATGGTACAGCCAAGTTGGGAAATAGTTTGCAATTTCATGCAAAATTAAAAATAAACTTACCTCATGATCCAGGAAGTTCATTTCTAGGTACTTATTCAAAAGAAATGAAAATATCTATACATTAAAAAAATCTGAACTTTTATTTATTTTTTTCCCTGAGCCCAAGGCATGCAGAAGTTCCCAGGCCAGGGATCAAACCCATATCACAGTAATAACCAGAGCCATAGCAGTGCCAGTGCCAGATCCTTAACCTGTTGAGCCACCTGGGAACTCCAAACCTGAATGTTTATAGTATTACTACTTATGATAGTCCCAAACTGGAAACATTCCAAATGTCCATCCACAGATGAATGAATACATTATGGTATATATTTTTTTTTTGATCTTTTTTTTTTTTTTTTTGCATGTGTCTCTTTAGGGCTGCACCTGCGGCAAATGGGGGTTCCCAGGCTAGGGGTCCATTTGGAGCTATAGCTGCAGGCCTATGCCAGAGCCACAGCAACCTGGGATCTGAGCTACATCTGTGACCTACACCACAGCTCACAGCAACGCCGGATTCTTAACTCACTGAGCAATGCCAGGGATTGAACCCGCAACCTCAATGGTTCCTAGTCGTATTTCCACTGTGCCACGACAGCAACTCCCCAGTATTAGTATTTGTTGATGCTAATAATTATAATTTGCTATTGATATTTGTTACTCAAATTTTTTTTTAATTAAAACAAATTTTTTTTAATTTTTTTAGGGCTGCACCCATGGCATATAGAGGTTCCCAGGCTGGGGGTCAAAGTGGAGCTGCAGCTGCCGGCCTACACCACAACCACAGCCACACCAATGTCAGATTGGAGCTGCATCTGTGACCTACACCACAGCTCACAGAAACACCAGATTCTTAACCCACTGAGCGAGGCCAGGGATCGAACCTGCGTCCTCATGGAAACTAGTTGGGTTCGTTACCCCTGACCACTACGGGAACTCCTGTTGATCTTGTAATGGGTATTGGATTTTTATATATTTTAAAAGAGGAATAAGAAAGAATTACTGATTAGTGTCCTATGTACCTTTGATGTTCTCTGGACAAAGAACTTACTACTGTTTTTTTTTTTTTTTTTTTTTTTTTTTGTCTTTTTTGTCTTTTGTTGTTGTTGTTGCTGTTGCTATTTCTTGGGCCGCTCCCGCGGCATATGGAGGTTCCCAGGCTAGGGGTCGAATCGGAGCTGTAGCCACCGGCCTACACCAGAGCCACAGCAACGCGGGATCCTAGCCGCGTCTGCAACCTACACCACAGCTCACGGCAACGCCGGATCGTCAACCCACTGAGCAAGGGCAGGGACCGAACCCGCAACCTCATGGTTCCTAGTCGGATTCGTTAACCACTGCGCCACGACGGGAACTCCCAGAACTTACTACTGTTTTGTCGCTCGTGATGTACTGCCTTTAATGTGTGAGGATAATGGCCCCGACTCCTTTATTGGAATTTCTGCAGGAGCTTTGGCTGAAAGCATCACAGTTCTGATTTGTTTGTAATCGTCTTCATTGTTACTTCTTTTTCTCTTTATGAGGACTGGCCGTATACTTTGTAAATGGTTCCCTTTTTGACATTTTAAATGGCTGAGGGGGTTTGACAGTCTTCTTTCCAAGTAAAGATTTCTTTAGTAGGAAGCTACTTGATCAAACTTGGAACAAATAAGTCATTTGATCTACATTTACCGAGATGGGTTGTGCTAGAAAAGCTCCTTTAACATTAGAGAATTTAGTGGATTTTTATAAATGGTACAGTACTCTCATTTTGGGACCTTGCTTACTGGAAATATGAAGATATTTCCTAATACCTGTTTATATTCAAATTTTTATTTCCTTGTGCGAATCAGCAGTTTCCAAGTCTGTCAGGAAACAAAATAACAAGATGATCAGACATGTCAAAGATTAAAAGGTTTTATAAGCAAGAATTAGAAAAGAGTTTCCTATAATTATGTGACTTAGAGTTGCCTGGATGCAGTATACTTCTGAACTGAGACATGGCAAATGAGAACGTTTGCTTCTAGTTTTGTGTGTCATATGACTTATATTTCTTTAAGGTTGAGGATTTGTTAAAGTGGCTTAACCCAAATATGCGTCAGGAACATCCTTTATTCAGCTGCACATCAGTAAAAAATCTTGGTTTGTCGTTTGCATTGTTCGTGAGTAATTGTTTCTTCTTTTGAGTTGGTTTTGACACTTGGTGATGTATTCCTTTCTCCCCTTTTCTTGCAGTGCCTGATCAGCTTTCTAGCAGGAGAGCGACCATGGAGGTGGTGCCAGCCGAGGTGAATAGCTTGCTTCCAGAGGAGATAATGGACACTGGTATAACTTTAGTGGATGAGGATAGTATTGAGGCTGTTATTGTTTCATCCCCACTTCCCATGGAGACAGAACTGGAAGAAATTGTCAACATAAATTCTACTGGTGACTCTGCAGCCACGCCCATTTCCACGGAGCCAATCACAGTGTACAGTAACCACACTAGCCAAGTGGCAGTGAATTCCACAGTTACTAAAGCAGATTCTAATACCACAGTGAAACCAGCGTTTCCAAGTGGCCTTCACAAACTTGGTGCTCAGACTCCTGTGACTATATCAGCCAATCAGATTATTTTAAACAAAGTATCACAGACATCTGATCTTAAACTTGGCAATCAGACCCTTAAACCAGATGGACAGAAGTTAATTTTAACAACTTTGGGCAAGTCTGGTTCACCAATTGTTTTAGCACTACCCCATAGCCAACCCCAGGCTCAGAAAGTTACAACTCAGGCCCAGTCAGGAGATGCTAAGCTACCACCGCAGCAAATTAAAGTAGTTACCATTGGAGGGAGGCCAGAGGTGAAACCTGTCATTGGTGTCTCAGCATTGACCCCAGGAAGTCAACTGATTAATACTACAACTCAGCCCTCTGTGTTACAGACCCAACAGTTAAAAACAGTACAGGTAAAAAAAAAAAGGGGGCTTACTAATTAAAATGCATGTTAAACATAAACTGATTCATAGTTGTGTGTGTAGGGTGGTGAAATGCATAGTTGTTACTGAATTCTTTTGAATGTTGCTTTTAGTAATTGTGTGGGTTTTTTTGTAAAGTTTTATATGTCTAATGCTTTTGGAAATTTCTGCCAGAGAACTTAGAGCTAAATTTTGGTCAAATTCCAAATTAGTGTATTTATAGCTTTCTACTCATTTAAAAACACATTTTATTCTCAGTAGTAGTTTGAGTACAAGGATGTTCTGCTGGTATAAAGATGCCAGGGTTGCTGCTGGGCTGTCAAAAAATCATTCAGACACGATATTTTCAGTTAACAGATGGCCGAAGTCTAGGAAAACTTGCTGCTCTGAGAAACCCTTGGAGCCAGTAATAGTACAGACCAGCCGGTGTGTGTCTCGTCTTTGGAATTTACTGTCCGTTGCATCACTCGTGTTTGCAGTGTGGAAAGGCAGTGCCGTGTGATGGGAGGTTTAGAATTGGACCCACTGAATTTAAGTTGCTTCTCTGCCACGCTCCCAGCTGTGGAACTTTGGATCCGCTCCTTACTTTCTCTGAGTTTTTGACTTTAGCTGCAAGATGGCTGTTGGTCATAATGCGACATACAGGGAACGATAATGACTTGGTTTAGTTCTCCACATGCTGATGATCCTTCAGAACGGTCCACGTTGTTGGTGTAAGACCTTGAGAGAGAAGGTTTCCAGAACATACATTAAGAGGTCCCCCATTTTTCATGCCCAGACAGTCACCACTGCTCTTGGAAAGACAGTGATCCACTCAAGACCAGGGAACACAAATGCCTTTCCTGTTGGAAAGAGCTGGCTTGTAGAGAAAAGGAGAAGGCATGAGTTAGAGACCTCATGTAGCAGGTATGTAAGGAAGTAGGAAGGTTTGGGGCACTGACCAGTCTCAGATGTTTTAGTTACCATGTTGGCAAAATAATTAGAAGCTTATTTTTCATGGGCCTTTTAGTTAAGACCTTAAGATTTTTCACACGTTGTAGTTTGCCCCGTGTTCCCTCTGCCGCCGTTGAAGATGGGGTGCTCCTTTTTTCCTGCTCGTCATCATGCTCCCTCACCTCTGACTTCCTTTTACGTCTGTACTGAGGATCTCTGGAGTGAGATGCCCGCTCACCATCAGGCACCTTGTCCTCCCCTTGCTTTTTTGACCAGTTTTGGAACTTGTTTTGATTGGCTTACCCGAGTTTATCTGGGTTTGGGGATAGGATCATGACCATGTCACAAGCTACTGCTGATCCACATCGAAATGGGTTTTTGTCCATTCCTAAAAGCCATGTGTGCCTACTCTTCCAAGACGCGTTTACTCGTATCCACTAGTTTTCTGCTATAATCCCCTGAATACCAACGTGAAGACAAAGACTGGGGTTTAAATCTTATCACTTCCTTTGTCATGTTATTTTATAAAATCTGATGCTCTTTATTTAGAAAGGACTTCTATTTAAAACAAAACAAAAGAAACACAAAAGAACCCCCTTTAGCATACTGTTCTACTCGTCCAGTCCAGCCAGAGTAGTCTACAAAGCTCTGAAACCCAGAAAAAACATACAAAAAGCTACACCACATCTATCTGTATCCAATTTAGGCTCCAGAATATTTGGTTTAGCATTACATGCTGTGTGTGATTCTCTGATTTTTTTGCCCAGACGGTCCTCAGTAGCAGTATTGAAACTCTTCGGGTGTGGACACCAGGAAAGGGTGCGAGCAGGAGCCCCACCTTGAGAAATGAAGGGAAGAGGTGACGTCACGTGAGGCTAGAGGAGGAGCAGAGGGACAGTTACACTTAATTACAGATAAACACTTGCCCATGTTTCCGGTGCATAACACATACGAGTGATAAGTAACTAGCAGTCTGGAACGGCGTAACTTCTTACGGTTTTTGGTACTGTGTTATATAGTTGCTGAATCTGTATAACACAGATTACCTGCATGTATTATTTGATTACATATTTGGCAATCTTATTTGTAAATTTCCTTTTCTGATTCATTTTTGTCTTAATCTGCTGATTAGATAAATTTATTTAAAAATGATCTTTATGCTCTGTTACTTAATAATTTGTTCTGGGGTAGTTTAGAATCATAATGCAAAAAGCATGATTCCTTAACAGAACAGAACTTTTTTTTTTTAGGGCTGCGCCTGCAGCATATGGAAGTTCCCAAGGCTAGGGGTCAAAATTGGAGCTGTAGCTACTGGCCTAGGCCACAGCTACAGCAACGCAGGGATCCGAGCTGCGTCTCTGACTTACACCACAGCTCACGCCAACGCCGGGATCCTTAACCCACTGAGCTGGGCCAGGGATCGAACCTGAGTCCTCAGGGATGCTGGTTGGATTCGTTACTGCCGAGCCATGACAGGAACTCCTAGAACTCCTTATTGTTAGCAATGGTCCACTAAAGAAGTTGAGATTGTTCGTTGGAATACTTAATGTGTTTTTGGTTGTATTGTTTATATTTTTGTCCTGATTGGTAAGTATTCATATAGTCATATGATTGTGAAAATCAGTTAAAATGGGGAAATACTTTTAAGTTCCCCGTCTTGATAACTAGGATTATTTATTGCAAGACATGGATTTCCAAGAATATTAATACCTCTACCTCTTGAGATTCTTAAGATACTGAGTTAATAGATAATATATTCTAACTTAGAGTTTTAGGTCTGTAAATACACTTGGGAAATATTTTCCCTTTATGTCTCCCAAGTTGCTTCAGTTTTTAAAAGTACTACCATGCTGTACAGTAAAAAAAAATTGTATTGGGGAAATAACTGTTAAAAATAATAAGAATAATTAAAAGTACAATTGTGGATTATTTGGTTGTATCAGAGTTTTGCCAGCTGAGTGTTTTTAATATAATAATGGATATCCTTGTTTTGTTTTTTTTTAACAAGATGGTTTGTCTTTCCTTTGCATTTTGCTTTGTCAGTAATATGTTCTGAGTGTAAGAAAGTAATATATTCTAAGTGCGAGAAAGTGTGTTATTAAGTTTAATTTATAGTTAAAGCATAAAGCTGATACTTACCTAGTTGTGTGATTTATTACAGCTCCTGGTATTTTGTCATTCACGTTGGTCGTGTTTATTAATTTTTAGTTGTTATTTCCGATAATAACTAGTATTTTCAGGGCCTCCATTTTCATATCTGCCAAAGATAAGATTAATGTTTCATGTTCTTCCTGTTTGTGAAAGCCTATGATTTTTATTGTTGCTAAATTTCTGCTTCTGACTTTTAGAAAAAGCTATTATGTCTTTGCGTATGTTCATAATTTCAATATAGAAACATTGGTAACTCCACCTTCCTTGACTTGTAGAGAATTTTAGTTCAGGGCAACAGGGTACTGTATGTAAGGTAAGATCAGAGGTGAAGAAAACGTAGACTCTCCTTTCAAGGAATTTCTAGTCTAGTAAATCATATTTTAGTAAAGAATACTTCCGAGGCTTCACCTTCAGAATAGCCTTTCTTTGGCCAAACTTGTCTCTCTTTATCCTAGGGCATTAACTTGATCAGTTCCTCTTTTATCTGCCCCTGATGTAGATCTAAAATTGAAGGTAAAAGTCTGTCTTTAATGTGTATCTATATATTTTGCTTCCAGGGGCCAATGAAATTATATTTACAGGTGGCCTTCTCATTTGCACCACACTTTCTGAACTTACTCTACTCCATCTTTTTATTACTGAATAATTGTTATTGGGAAAAGAATATTGCTGTGCCATATTTGTGTTTCATTATTATTAAACATTATTACTGAGTATAAAACATTAGTTTGAAATTTAATTTGGTTTTCATTATATGCATATGTTCCAGAGACTCAAGAGTTATGATAAAGTCCGAAGGTATTATGATATAATGGTTTAGGATGTGATTGTAGTAGTATTTTGAGGAATGGCTGCATTTTAAGTGATTTTAACATTAATACTTAGATGTTTTGCTAAATGAGCTCATGTCACATGGGCTTCTGTGTATCAGTCGTGTATAATTGTGATTGAGTAGGTGTTTCATAGAAACAACGGTCTTCATAGTTATTTATATATTTCAGATCGCTAAGAAGCCTCGAACACCAACCTCTGGCCCAGTAATCACGAAGCTGATCTTTGCAAAACCAATTAATAGTAAAGCAGTTACAGGACAGACAACTCAAGTATCACCACCAGTCATTGCAGGTTATATTTCTTTATAGTTTGTTAAGCTAAACATTTACCTTCCTCTTAGGTTTAAAAAAGGCTATTCTACCACCTTGAAATGTTTGAGTGTTTATTGCTATAAACCAAACTGGTTAATAAGAAGTGTCACACTTATTAAATGTGTACTCCAAGCAAAACGCTGTATCTGAAAATCAATCCATTACTTTAATCTTTGCAGTTTTTGGCATAATTTTACCTGGAAAGTAGCTAACATTTACATCGTGCTGGCTATAGGCGTGTCAGCTCTTTGCACATGACCGCATATGTAATCCTCGGGATCCTGTGAGGACTGAACTACGAAGTCCCTGTTGTGCAAGTGTGGAAGCGGAGACCCTCAGCTAGTAAACGGCCAAAGTTGGGATTTGAATCCATGCAGTTTGTCTCTAGGGCGCACATGTGCTAAGGCGCGTAGGTTTAAAGGAATGCATGTGAAGAGTATCTCATGGTTTCTGTTTCAGTTTTTCAGTATTTTTGTGTGTTTTGTATGCAGTTCTTTATCATAGAAAATTGTCACAAAGCTAATAATTACTTAAGTGATAACAGGATTTTAGTTGAATTACTTTTATCAGCAAATTCCTTAGCCTGGCCAAATTCTCTTTTATTACATACTTTAAACATTTTTTTCCTTTTTTTTAATTAAAAATTTTTTTTGTATACTTTAAAATTCGTCATCACCAGTAACACTTCAGAAATATTGACTCTGAGTATTTCTTTTTATTATTCTAGCTTACCTGCCTTTATCCTTCCAATCCAGCCGGTCTTTCACTTGGAAATCTCTGACCTCCTTTCTCTTTAGTAATCAGCCCTTCGCGTCCTCAGGTTCTTCTTCGTGCAAAATGGGGTTGATGCCCCGTCCTTATTGCTCCCTGCAAAAAGCACTGATTCTTTTTACTCGCTTTCCGTAATGGCTTGGTTAAGCCTCCTTCTCTTGTTTCTTCTTGCCTGGCAAGCACCTCAGTACTTCTAGGGAAAATTCCACAGCCGTGGTGACTGGCCTTTGACTTAGACCACGCTCCCATTACTCTTTTCACTACTGAGGTTGCTTCTAGTTTCTGTTGTGCTGGGAGCTAATGGAAGCAGCTCTGAGGGGTAGACTTTGACTAGAGACAGTCAGGTGCTAATTAACCATTTCTAGAGTATGTGCTCTTTTTTTTTTCTTTTTCTTTTTTGTCTTTTTAGGGCCGCACCCGCAGCATATGGACGTTCCCAGGTGAGGGGTTGAATCAGAGCTACAGCTGCCGGCCTACACCACAGCCAGAGCCACTCGGGATCCAAGCTGTGTCTGCAACCTGTACCACAGCTCATGGAAGCACTGGATCCTTAGCCCACTGAGTGAGGCCAGGGATCAAACCTTGAACCCACGTCCTCATGGATGCTAGTCAGATTTGTTACCGCTGAGCCACAATGGGAATTCCTAGAATGTGTATTCTTTTTTTTTTTTTTTTTTTTTGTCTTTTTGTCTTTTTTGGGCCATACCCTCGGCATATGGAAGTCCCCAGGCTAGGGGTCTAATTGGAGCTGTAGCCGCTGGCCTACACCACAGCCACGTCAGATCTGAGCCACGTCTGCAACCTACACCACAGCTCACAGCAGCGCCGGATCCTTAACCCACTGAGTGAGGACAGGGATTGAACCCGCAACCTCATGGTTCCTAGTCGGATTCGTTTCTGCTGTGCCATGATAGGAACTCCCTAGAATGTGTATTCTTGATGAAGGCACTTACAATGTTAACTAACCATCTCTGGGATATGTATTAAAACCACCTACTACTCTCTGATAAATTTACAGGCAGTATAACAGTAGGCTCCTCTGAAGGCAGTGGCAGTGAATCATTTTCTTGAGGCTTTGGATTATATGGGGAGGCTTCTCTTTTTAGCAAGTGAGAGAAGGCCTGGGGAGAGTGTAGTTGAGGGCAGTGTGGGGTGAGCGAATGTTCTGCTTTGGCCTTCAGAGGAGATGTGGGTGACGTGGGATGCTTGTGTTTTGAGGGCTGACATGGGAGGGTAGGTATGGCTCCAGAGGAAAAATTGGAAAGGGTTTGGATTTGGAGCTGCTTCAAGAAATGGGCTTTAGTTGACTGAAAGTGAGTAAGGCTTGGATATGCTGAGGATAAAGGCACCTCTTGTCTCTTGGGAAGTTGGGTGGGTGTTGGTTACCTAGAAAGACTGTCTCAGTGTAGTGCAGCAAGCAGTTCCTTACTGTTTTGGGTTTGAGAGAGTCCCTTGAAACTTTTGATTATGGGGGGTTAAATTGTATGCTAAATAATTGTGGTTTTGCAAACGCATCTGAATGTTTGGTAATGTCAAGATTTCACCTCTCCGAGTTCCTTCTGGGGTGCAGTGGGATGGGCAGCGTCTCTGCAGCGCCAGGATGCAGGTTTGGTTCTCCACGCGGCACAGTGGGCTAAAAGATCTGGGGTTGCCGCAGCTGCTGTGTTGGTCACAGCTGCCGCTCAGATCTGATCTCTGGCCTGGGAACTCCATATTCTGAGAGGGGGCCAAAAAAGGAAAAGAAAGAAAAAAAAAAGATTTCACCTCTCTTCCATTCGACTGTAGTGGATATCATTGCTTGGTCTTTGGGTCATTTGCAGTGTTGCACGCAAATCATGGCTTCACCTTTGACTTGCAGACAGACTTATTAGCCTTCCCCAAATGCATAGACATGGACTCTATTAAATTTCACTAGAGATGTTGGCATTAAGTTCAGTTTGGAAGGATAATTCCTACTGTTAACTAGTATTTTATAACCTTTTAAGTTCATGTAAGTCAAATTTTAAACCAACAAAGTAGCTCTCTTGTTGAATTGTCTTATTCCAAGGAGCTTCCATTATCTTTATATTGCAGCTAATGATCTCTCAAATTACATTTAGATTGCTTTTTAATGATTTTTGAGCTTCTCATGGAAGATGGATATCTTTTTCTGTCTTTTAGTCAAGACGAACTTAGTGTTTGTATAAAATTAATTTTTCTAAAATGCAAATCTCATCTTTCCTTGCTGAAAGTTTTCTTTGCCATATCCATTTCTTGGCCTTAATCTGTCAGGAGTAAGTTCAGATGCCAAGCTTTTTTAGCATTAAAATCATTTATGGTCTCGTACGTACCTTTTTCACTTTCAGCTCCTATCAGCTCCAGACCCACCGATGTAACTTATTTTAAGAGGTCACCCAATGGACCGTGTTCTCTCAAACCTCAGGCTCTTGGCACTGTTGCTTTTACCTGAAGTGCCTTTTTTCGCTTTCCTCTTGGCTGACTCATCATTTTACTTTGTATTTTCTCCCCCATCTTGGAAATTTTTGATGCCCAGGTTGAGTTATATACTCTTTCTCTGACAATCTCCTATATATTTCCATAGAACTTTGTTATACCAAATATTTAACTTTATTTTAATTAGACTTCTGTTAAATTTCACACTGGCTTTAACATTTCTATTAGTTACAGTTTTATCATACTTAGTTTTCTTGTCTGTCTCCCATACAACACTTAAGAGTTTTCTTAATAGTATTTTTTGGATTTTGTTTGCCATCTATTTTTTAAAAACTAATTAATTAATTTAAAAAATTGTGGTTATATATACATATGACATAAAGTTGACCATTTTTAACCATTTACTTAGTTATATATTTATTTTAGGACTGCACCTGTAGCACGTGGATGTTCCCAGGCTAGGGGTCAGATTGGAACTGTAGCTCCCAGGCCTCCGGAACAGCCACAGCAACCCTGGATCCGAGCTGCCTCTTCAACCTACCCCACCCACACTCATGGCGACATCGGAGCCTTAACCCACTGAGCAGGGCCAGGGATCGAACCCACAGCCTTGTGGATGCGAGTTGGATTTGTTACCACTGAGCCACGATGGGAACATTCACATTCTGTGCAACCATCACCACTGTCCATCTCTAGGATTTTTTTCACCTTGCAAAGCTAAATCTCTGTACCCATTAAACAGTAATAACTTCCCAGTTCCTTCTTCGCCCAAGCCCCTAGCAGAAGCATTCTTCTCCATCAGTTTGACTCTTCTGTGTAAGTGGAATCATACAGCATCTGTCCATTTATGACTGGCTCTTTGTGACTCTAGCACGTAGTTGTGGTTCCGTGGATGTGTATGGTTGTGGGAATGTCAGCGCGATGGAGGCAGTGTGGTGTACGGAGGAGCTACTAGGAACTTGGATTTTGGTCATGGCTCTTGCACTGGTTTGTCTCTGTGATTTTGGATAATTGTGTTTTCTGTTCACTGTATTTATTTCTGTACCAATCACTTCACACGACTTTTGAGAAGGTTAAATGAGGTACAGAATCCTCATGGCCGGAGCAGCTAAGGTGTAAGACTGCTGTAGCAGAGCAAACTTCATCCGTGTGAAAATATTCACTAATGAATTAATCTCTCATAGAATTAGTCCTCATTTAGATAAGCTGGCTCCCTGCCCCCAAGCTGTCCCATCTGTATCTTTTTGGATTATATATTCTTTTGATTCTTGGAGAATACCTAACTGTGGAGTAGAAAATGCCTTACAAATTGATTTCAAGGTAAAACTGTATAACTTGGATGCTTTCTTGAATTGGTCTTGCAGAGCCAATTAAACAGGGATTTGGAGATTAATCAGGAGAAGTGCTACCTGGATGAGAAAGAAATGGCCCTTCAAAAAGAATGACTTTGAGTTTTGAAGGCTATAGAGAGTTCTTGGGAAAATTGATGAACTCCTGGAATATTTTGGCAGGAATGGTCTGTGCATTGTATTATATGCTGTCGTACAAATTTCAGAAGAGTCCCTCTTCCCCAGTACCACAGTTCATTCTAAGAGATAGTACAGTTGTCCTTATAAACCGAATTTTTGTTAAACATAAGCCAAAAAAGTTTGTAGGTTTTTTTTTTTTTTTTTGGTCTTTTTAGGGCTGCACCCTCAGCATATGGAGGTTTCCAGGCTACGGGTCCAGTTGGAGCTGTAACCACCAGCCTACACCACAGCCACAGCATTGTCAGATCCAAGCTGCATCTGTGACCTACACCGCAGCTCACAGCAGCACCGGATCCTTAACCCACTGAACGAGGCCAGGGATCGAACCCGAAACCTCATAGTCGGTTTGTGCTGCGCCACGATGGGAACTCCTAGGGTTTTTTTTTTTTTTTTTTTTTTTTTTTGCAGTGATATTTTTGTCCTTGTTTTAAATGTAATTCACTTTAAGTGCCCTTTTTTCTGGTATCAGTTACCCTCGGGAATTGAGGATTTTTTATCTGCATGTTTTCTGAAATACATGTAATGCTTAACAAACAGGACATTGTAGTAATAATGATAAATAATGAGGACTTTATGAAAGTGTCTTTTTATTGGTAATTTCTTTTCTTGACATAATTGTTGTTGGGTTTTTAGGCCTAATCCCACATACATTACTTTCAGAGACCAGAACAGACAAATGTTGGTTCAGGCAGGCTCAGCACTTGAGGGTGGGCCCCTAAAAATGTATGATATAGATCCATTTAGTTTGTATAGAATTGACTTAGTTATGATGTAATTCAGACTGAAAAAAAGCAGAATTCTCAGCTGAAATTCATTAAGGAAAACGTCAATAGTATAGAAGGTATTCATGTACTACAAAAAATTGAAAAACATACTTAAAATGTTTTTTAAATTTGTAACTGTCAAATAAAACTCGATTCACCTTTAAAAAAAGAAAGTATGTATATATGCTGCTGCATTGTTATTAGAAAAAACAGCCTAAAACTCTTACAAGCTAGTTCTCTATTTGTGAAGGAAAGTCCCTTCTTTTTTTTTTCTCTTCCTTTCTCCCTCTCTCTTTCATCTCTAACTGTATCTTGTAAGTTAAATCATAGCATCTCTAGGTTGGAGGGTATTTTAGAGATAATTCAGCTATCTAACTTCTCTGTTTCTTGAGTGTCTGGGTTTCCTCTTTAGCTAGTGGATTCGATTATCTAGCATCTGTTGAAACACCTACAGTGAGTAGAAACTCACCCATATTGAAACAGTTGCTTCAACTTGGAAATTTTTGTTAGAAGTTCATTTTTACTACTAAACAGAAGATTTTCTGTTTCTGTGTATTAGTGCTGTGCATCTGATGATACAGATTAGTTCTGGGACTTCACCTTGTCAGCTGGATCGGTCAGGATAATTTTGGTTTTCTGCCATAACAGACAGTCTCCAAATCTCAGAAATGAAAAAAACCCAACTTTTGGAGTTCCCGTCATGGCTCAGCAGAAACGAATCCGACTAGGAACCATGAGGTTGCGGGTTCGATCCCTGACCTTGCTCAGTGGGTTAAGGATCCGGCGTTGCCATGAGCTGTGGTGTAGGTTGCGGATGAGGCTCTGATCCAGCGTTGCTGTGGCTGTGGTGTAGGCCGGCAGCTGTAGCTCCGATTCGACCCCTAGCCTGGGAACCTCCATATGCCGCAGGTGCGGCCCTGAAGAGACAAAAAAACAAACAAAAAACCCAACTTTTATTTTTATTCCTATTTCATAATTACCTGCATGTCTGTTGTGGGTTAGAAAGGGGGCTCTTCTCATCATAGTCACTCAAGGACCCACGCTGGCAGAGGAGCCACCTCTCAGATGTGGCAGAGAAGAGAGCTTCGGAAGGTCTTGCGTAGGCAGTAAGTGTTCTGACCCCAAGAGGACACACTTCCCTTCTCCTCATTTATTGGCCAGAGCTCGTCATCCGGCCCCAATCTAACCACAGGAGCGGGAGAGGTAGGAAGTGCAGTCCTACCGAGTGCCCAGAATTGGGGTGGTGGGAGGGGCGGTTGGCACCAGAATGGAATTTGGAGCTCCGTCAGGTCTTCGTATTTCTCTAAGCCATCCAGCTGCACTGTGGTTTTTCTGTGTTGTTCCTGAAGGGTATTTCCAGACGGGAACATAGTATTCCTGTTGGTATCTGGCCAGGACAGCTAGATTCCCTGCCCCCCCCCCCCCCCCCCCCCGCTTGGCAGTCTAAAACCAGACAGTATTAAACCGGAGAGTGTTTAAGTTAGTCCAATAACTATCTCTTTTGTAGGTGTGGACTTCAATTGTGTCCTGGATGGTTTAAGTTCAAATTAGAAGACAGCTGAGGTGTAGTGGAGAACAGAGATTGACGTTTTAAGACTTGGATTCAAATCCTGACTTTGAGCAGCTGTGCTACACAGGACAGCTCAATTGTCCTGAGCCCATTTTCTGATAGATATAACTTACCAGTACTGGTGAGAAAGTGAGCAGAAGTGTTTCCGTGGACTGTAATAAAATGGTATTAAGACACTAAGTGTTACTACGAAGCATTGTTTTGCTTCCTTCTGCCTGGGTTCCCCGTAATTCGTTAGACCTACTGAAGTGTTCGGTTCCTAGGTGACTACATGTGAAATATCAAACACATATACCGCCCTCCTTGTGGGTGTGAAGCATCGTAACATACATTTTATACTGTGACCGAAAGAAGTCAAACTGACGTCCTGCCTCTCGTTTGCAGGTAGGGTTCTTTCACAGTCTACTCCTGGGACTCCATCCAAGACCATAACAATATCTGAAAGTGGTGTTATTGGATCGACTTTAAATTCTACAACACAGACACCAAATAAAATAGCCATCTCACCTTTGAAATCGCCAAATAAGGTAAAAAAAAAAAGTGTGATTCATGACGTTATTTTTTTACTAGTCACTTGAGGTCCTTCAGTTTCAGTATATTCCCAAACAATTAATAGAACTTCGGTGAATGCCACATTAGTAATCAAGGACATATGGCATTAAAAACTTACCTCTAAGTGCACAGTAACAAAGCAATCACTGCATGCTAAGATGATTCTCATGGCCCATGTGAATGTGGGCACAGCATAAACCTTTTGAATGAGGTACGTTATGTTGGTGTTCAGTTAATATTTGTGCAAAATTATTGTCTTTGGGTCAGTCCCGTGTATAGTGACTCTGTAAATAGAAAAGGTTAAAAAACAAAATGCTTGGTGTCTTCTGCCTGAGCTGTCCTGAATTTTATGGAGAGCTGAGCTTTTGCCAGTAACAGAGTATCCAGAGTACTAGAAATTGTCATCAGAGGCTGGTAACCGTATTATCAGAGTATTTTAGGTTTAACAGAGTTGATTCAAAGCATTTGAAAGCTTTTCGTAATTTGTTTTCATTTTAAGGAGGCAAAGCACCTGTCATTTCAGGTCAAGTAAATAGTCTTAGCTCACTTTCCTAAAACATACAGATGTCATTATACCAGCAAAACGTTTTAGAAAAAAGTATGTTTTAAAGGAGATACTCAGGTGGAAAGCCCAGCATCATTATTCTGTAAGGTGCCACCCTTGCAATTCTGGAAACACATTGTCCTGTATACCTGCCTTTTCCCTTAATTTGTTACTGTTCATAAATAGAACAAACATTAAATGTTTGCCTTACATTTTAAGAAAGTCTAGCTGTTGGTTTTTGTTTTGAGACTTGAATATAATGTATAAACATGATGTCTGTTATAGTTTATTAAAATGGGATTCGACCTGCATAATAAATACAGATGATTTTTTACCTAAGTGGAATGCATTTGATAGATATTTGAGTGCTCGCTGTGTGCTACAAGCACTGCAGATAAAGCATGAATAAGGTACATTTTTAATTTCAGGGAGTTCAGTAGAAAAGCTAAACATTAAGAATTGTCCTGCTGGGAGTTCCTGTCATGGCTCAGAGGTTAACAAATCCCACTAGGAACCATGAGGTTGCGGGTTCGATCCCTGGCCTCGATCAGTGGGTTAAGGATCCAGTGTTGCCGTGAGCTGTGGCGTAGGTCACAGGCATGGCTTGGATCTGGTGTTGCTGTGGCTGTGGTGTAGGCTGGCAGCTAGAGCTCTGATTCATCCCCTAGCCTGGGAACCTCCATATGCAGCAGGTGTGGCCATAAAAAGACAACAATAAAAAAAAGAATTGCCCTACAGAATCCTAATGGTCATAGATGGATGAGCTCTGCTGTGTGTCAGGGAGGCTCCTACGAAGGATCCTACTCTTGAAAAGTCTTAACCTAAGAGGTGGTTTGGGCTTCAGCTGTGGTTGAGCATAGGCACTTTCTGGATTGAAGTCGTGCTTTACACGAAAGTGTGAAAGCATGGCCCTTTCGGGGAACGACATTGCTCTGGTGGCGTGAGAGCCAAGGATGCTAAGTTTAGATGGAAGATCTCATTATCCTCAGGGGGGTTGGCCGTTACGGTTCTTAAGGCCTCTGACTTCCCCCTGCTTCCAGGACAGTGGTTGGCAACCTTGTCTTCACTTTGAAATCACCTGGGGAGCTTTCATGAACAGCAGTGCCTGGTTCTTATTCCCAAAGACTCTGTTTTAGTTGGTCTGGCATTTGGCCTGGTGTTAGGATGTTTTGAAGCTCTCTAAAGTGACTCTAATGGGTAGCCTAGGTTGAAAACAACTGCTTTAGGATAATATGAGATTTCTATTTTTAAAAAGATGACTCTGTAGCATAATGAAAGGTAGTGTGCAGGAAGGTATGCTTGGATTCTGGGAGAGACCAGTTAGGTTACTTAATCTCAACCTTGCCCGCACTTTGGAAGCACCTGGGGATCTCTTGAAAAACTCATGGCTGGCCCTACCTGACCCCATTTAAATCCGTTTTTAGGCTGGGCCCTAGGTATTAGATTTAATATTTTAAAATTCTGAAGTGTAGGCTACCGTAGAGAATCACTGAATTAGATTATTATAGTACTTCAGGTTGGAGCTAGACTAGTCTCTAAGGGGCTAGGGAGAGGAGATGTGTTAACGGCGATTTAAGGCATAACGCTGGGGAGTTCCTGCTGCGTTGGGGAGTGGTTAAGCACCTACTGGCGCAGAGATGGGGGTTCAATCCCTGGCCCCGTGCAGTGAGTTCAAGGATCTGGCTTTACCATGTAGGTCGAAGCTACGCTCAGATTCAGCCTCTGGCCCAGGCACTTTTTTATGTTGTGGGTGAGGCCAAAAAAAAAACCCAAGCCACCTAATGACAGATGTCAGCGTGTCAGGGTCGGGAGAGTCTAGGCTGACTCCCGGATTCCTGACCTGCATTGCGGAGTAGATGGTGGCATCTTGCAGGGGTACATGGGTTTGTATCTGTTGGCGTGCACATAAGGATAGCTTGGTGTTTCTCACATCCTTGACTTTAGCTGTAGCGTGTTAAGTCTTCCTCGCCTGCCTCTTGCCAAGACGTCATTTTTACTGTAAGAATAAACTTTGTTTTGATGGTATTTCAAAGGTATGAAAAATCTCCAGAGCGCCCATCCCGGTGAATGGCTGCACCTCAGACCGAGCCCTGCCCCCGGGAGCGTGTGCAGCGAGGAAGGGTGTCGTCTTTCCTGCGCTCTCCGCCGCCTCCCCCTTTGCTGCTTTTGGCCTCTGACCGGAAGGTAGATTCGAAGAGGAAGGGTGACGTTTTACGTGGCTGGGACTCTGGCGACCCAGCTGCCAGGACCCTCTGTGTGGCAGGTGTTTAAGCAGGGCCTTTAGAGCCGGGCATTTAGGGCGGTTTTCCCAAGTCCCGTGGCTCGCCCTCGCTCTCAGGTCCCCGTCTGGGGTCTGGCACACGCTCCGGCTGCCTGGGGGCGTCTTCTAACTCTCTGGGCTCCTGTAGCCCGCCTGCAGCCTGTCACTCCTGAGGATCCCTGCTCAGGAAGGCGCGGGTCTCTGGCCCACCACGGTGCTCTCGCCCTTCGGCAGCATCTGTTTGCCCCCTGGAACCCAGTGGTAGCAGCGCGGCTCATCTAACTACTGTCCTCTGTGTCCTCGCGCCAGCGTTTCGAAGCTCCGTCCAGCCTTTTACTTTCAGAATTCTCCAGGCTGGGGCGAGTTGCCGTGTTCCCGCATGCCCTAAACTCCTGGGGTGTGTGTCAGGTGCTCGGGGTGGCTGGACCAAAATGGGCCAAAGAGTTTCTTTATCTCAGTACGCGGCCAGTTTCCCTTCTTAGGACGTTCACCCCGTCCGGCCCACAGGTTTTTCTTGGAGACCCTTGCCTTTGTTCTCCCTGGTGTAGAGCCCTCGTTTTCTCAGTTTAAGAATTCCCTCCTGCAGTTCCCTGGTAGCCTAGCAGTTAAGGATCCAGCATTGTCACTGCTGTGACTTGGGTTCGATCCCTGGCCCAGGAAGTTCCCCATGCCTTGGGCGGAGCCAAAAAAATAAAAATAAAAAAAGAATTCACTTCTGTTTCTGCTAATCTGTTTTGCTTTCTTTTCTTCCTCCTTTTCCCTCCCTCCCTTCCTCCCCACCCCCCCGTGCCCAGGGCATGTGTGGGTGTCCTTGGGATCAAACCCAAAAAAGCCACAACAGCGCCGAGGCTGGACCATGAGCCACTAGGCCATTTCCTGCAGGCAGGAGGTGGATGATAGGGAGATGGGGATGCAGTCTTTTGTCAACTCTGAGATGGATGTCTTGCTATTTTTAGAGTGGGGGGTTATTGTTTGTAGTTCTCAGCTTTAGGGGTTTCACTTCAGCCAGACTTTGAGATAGGAGGAAACATCCCATTATCCTTTAACTCTAGAGAGGAAATATAGAAGGAACAGCTGGTTTGGGCAAAGGGATAGTGTGTAATTCTTGGAGGTATTTGTCATTGAAGTACTTACTGATTGTCCAGAGAGGATGGCCATTAGCAAGCTGGATATAGGCAGTGGCTAAAACTATGCAGGTACATGAAATCATCCAGGGAGCTTGAGGTTGTATGTAGAGTGAAAAGAAAAGCAAGACCAAACCACAGACTATTAAGAGTTGGGAGAAGAAAAGGAGCCCGTGGAAGGGAAGGAATGATCAGAGAGATAGTATGAGAAACTTTAAAAAGTGAGATGGGAAGATGGTTTCAAGAGCGATGCTGGGCTGCCGTTTCAAATGTCATAGAGAAGTCAGTTAAGAAAAAGATTAGACATTAAGGATTTGCTGGAGATGTCCTTGCCTCCACTAAGCAAAAGTGGTCAAAAGAAAGCGCTAGACGCCTCCCCTTGCCTCCTAACCAGCGCTCACAGTCTGACCACCACCTGCCTTGAGTCTGCCAGGAGTTCTCTCCTGTGTACTCCTGTTCGTGTTGGGTGTTTTCAAAAGGCCCAGACTCCTGAGCACCTTTCATTCCCCACATCTCATCCCTTTAAAGTTGTCAGTATCTTCTGTCCCCTTTCCCACCCATCCCAGCTCTTGAAATCCTTTCACCGTGCCCTATCTGGAGTTCAGAAGCAAAGTAATCCCCCAGATCCTCAACCTCTTCACCCAGTATTCCCTTCATCTTCTTTTTTTTGGCTGCACCTGTAGCGTATGGAAGTTCCTGGGCCAGGGATTGAACCCAAGCCATAGCAATGACTTGAGCTGCTGCAGTGACAATGCTAGATCCTTAATCTACTGGGCCACAAGGGAACTCTCCTTTACCTTCTTTCTCTAATGGACACGTGACTCCCCTCAGGTACTGCTTCCCTGGCAGACCTCTTGAGTGAGGACTCTCTTTCCCTCCCATGGGGCCCGGAAGGGAGGGAGGCCTTGAGGAACCAGCGTCTTCCCTGCTTGTTAGCGTGGCAGTTGCGCACCCTTCTCACTCTCTCCTCCGTCTTTGGAACTGTTGTTGGCAGTTTTGTTGTGGGAAGTTGGGCGCATCTAATACTTTCTCAGTTTACTTGAGAGTGTAATTGTCTTTTATTGTAGGGCAGATTTCTTCCATTATTTTTATTTTCTAAAGTAATGCTCAATTTTCCTACGTATTTATTAGACATGCAAATAAGATTAAACAAATGAACACATGATTCCACACGGTGTATTTCCTTCTCACTTTATTTTTTTCTGGCTGCATAGTGGCGTATGGAAGTTTCTGGGCCAGGCATTGAAGCTGAGCTGCAGCTGTGACCTGTGCCGCAGCAGCAGCAGTGCCAGACCCGTTAGCCCACTGTGCCCGGCTGGGGATTGAATCTGTACCTCCACAGCATCATGAGCTGCCGCAGTCGGATTCTTAGCCTGCTGCGCCCCCGCAGGAGCTCCGCTTTCTTCTTACTTTCTGTTAGCTTTGCTGTTACCTCTGCTTTCTAACCTTTAATGTGTCTTTTGCCCTGTAATCTTGTCTCTTAGTATTATTTTCTTCATGGCATATTTGAGTTTATTTCACAAATACAGTGACTTGACATTAAACAAAGAATCTCTCCCTTTAATTCACAACATTAATAGGAAAAAGAAGAAGAATTTTATGACAGTTTCAATACAGAGAGAAAAATCCTGATAACATCCAACCTCCATTCTCGTTAAAAGTACTTGAAACAATAAAAATAGAGAAATAGTTTCATAACTTGAAAATGAGGAGAAACTACATCAAGCTTCATGTGACGGTAAATGTTACACAGAGACCCACTTTCAACACTTGTTCAAGTCTGCCTCAAGTACTGGGTTAATGTAAGACGTCAAAAAGAAGTGATATAGGAGTTCCCATCATGGTGAAGGGAAAACGAGTCTGACCAGGAACCATGGGGTTGTGGGTTTGGTCCCTGCGCTTGCTCAGTGGGTTGAGGATCCGGCATTGCCATGAGCTGTGGTGTAGGTTGCAGACACGGCTCAGATCCCGCGTTGCTCTGACTGCGGCATAGGCCGGGGGCTACAGCTCCGATTGGACCCCTAGCCTGGGAACCTCCATATGCTGCGGGAGTGGCCCAAAAAATGGCAAAAAAAAAAAAAAAGAAATGATATAGAGCTTGGAAAGAATATAAAAATTTGTCACAATTTACATGTTACATTACAATATACATGTAAAATTTAAGAATTTGCTAGTTAACTATTAGAATTAATGTATAAATTTAGCAAGATGATTAGGTATATGGTCAATATAAAAATCTGTTTCTATACTTTTACACTTAATAAAATTATTTTGGGGAGTTCCTGTGTGGCGCAGTGGTTAACGAATCCAACTAGGAACCATGAGGTTGCAGGTTCGATCCCTGGCCTCACTCAGTGGGTTAAGGATCCGGCGTTGCCGTGAGCTGTGGTGTAGGTTGCTGACGCAGCTCGGATCCTGCGTTGCTGTGGCTGTGGTGTAGACCGGCGGCTACAGCTCCGATTTCGACCCCTAGCCTGGGAACCTCCATATGCCTCGGGTGTGGCCCTAGAAAAGGCAAATAAATAAATAAATAAATAAAATTTTGGTATGATTAGTTTTTTTGTTTTTGGTATGATTTTGTATGATTTTGTATATTTGGTATAATTAGGTTTTTTTTTTTTTTTTTTGGTTTTTCAGGGCCATACCCACAGCATGTGGAGATTCCCAGTCTAGGGGTTGAATTGGAGTTGTAGCTGCTGGCCTACACCACAGCCACAGCAATGCGGGGTCCGAGCCAGGTCTGCAACCTACACCACAGCTCACGGCAACTCTGGATCCCTAACCCACTGAGGAAGGTCAGGGATCGAACCTGTGTCTTCATGGATGCTGTCAGACTCATTAACTGCTGAGCCACGACAGGAACTCCTGGTATGATTAGTTTTAAATCTTCCACCTTACTAGTTATTTTTTTCTTTTTCCCATCTGTTCTTTTTCTTTCGTTAACTCTTTTTCTGCCCTTTTCTTGGATGAATTGAATATTTTTTGTGATTCTGTTTTATCTACACTATCGACATGTTATACTTTAATTTTTTGTTTATTTAACAATTAAGAGCTTTAGGGGAGTTCCCATCGTGGCGCAGTGGTTAACAAATCCAACTAGGAACCATGAGGTGGCGAGTTCGATCCCTGCCCTTGCTCAGTGGGTTAACGATCCGGCGTTGCTGTGAGCTGTGGTGTAGGTTGTAGACGCGGCTCGGATCCCTCGGATCCCGCGTTGCTGTGGCTCTGGCGTAGGTGGCGGCTACAGCTCCGATTAGACCCCTAGCCTGGGAACCTCCATATGCCGTGGGAGCGGCCCAAGAAATGGCAAAAAGACAAAAAGACCAAAAAAAAAAAAAATTAAGAGCTTTACCTAAGAGTAATAGGAGATAATATTTTTAAATTTGTAATTTATACACATCTTTTTGTTTCAAAGAATTAGGATAAAAAGAATTAAAATGTTACACTAGAATAAAATTTTTAGAGAATATGGAATTCAAAGACAAGTTCTCAGAGGAGTAGTAGTAAATTTCTGACTGCTAAAGAGTGTTTTATATATATATGTACACACACACATATATATATACATACTTTTTTTTGGTCTTTTTTAAAAAGGGCCGCACCCACTGCACGTGGAGGTTCCCAGGCTAGGGGTCCAATTGGAGCTGGAGCTGTAGCTGCCGGCCTACACCACGGCCACAGCAACTCAGGATGTGGGATCTGAGCTGCGTCTGCGACCTACACCACAGCTCATGATAATGCTGGATGCTTAACCCACTGAGCGAGACCAGGGATCGAACCTGCAACCTCATGGTTCCTGGTCAGATCCGTTTCCACTGCGCCACGACGGGAACGCCTTATTTATATTTTTTAAAGTATAATAGCTACTAGTGAGTATCATATCACTATGTTCATTTGATTGCAATGCATGCATTTTAAAAAGTAATGTGATTTTTATTTTTAAAATGCTAACACTTATAGTAAGCTAGAAATTACCGTCAACCCGATGCTGGTGTCAGTTTCCCTGAAGCTCATCTCGGCTCCGGCCAGCGGGAGGGGAACTGCCTGGGGAAGCACCTGTCGAGAGGCCTTTGTGGCCCAGGTCCCCAGCACGTTGCCTCCTTCACTTCACTGGCTAAAACTCAGTCGTGCAGCCCTACCTTCCTTACTGCAGGGGAGCCTAGGACTAGCATCAGGCGTATGCTTGGGACATATCATCTGGTTACACGGCTGGGAAGCAGAAGAGAGGATGTGTTTGGTTCACAGGAGGCCGTCTGTAGTGTAGTCGTCAGGGGTGGTGTCATCATGCTGTGTTGATGCAGGTACGTCGGCGTCGTTAGGCAGGACAGTAGCAGAGCTGCTGGTTACCGAGAGACCCTTTTCCATCCTGCTTGAGTGGCTTCAGTATTTGCTGAGGTCCGTGTGTGCCTTGTGCCGAGGCTGTAGGAATTGCAGGAGAGCAAACAAAATTGAATGCATGTGAGACAATAATGAATAATAAAATAGGTGCTAAGTTGTGTGGTATAGACAAGGTGCCATGAAACTGAAGAGCAAGGAGAATGGACAGGATCTTACTGCGTAGCATAGGCAGCCATAGCCCATCTCCTGGAGAGACTGCGATGGAAAAGACCATAAAAAAGAGTGTGACGTGTGTCTACCTGCACGTTTGCTGCGGAGCCGAACTTGGCACAGCATCGTAAATGAGCTGTACTTCCGTTAAAAAGAATGAACTAGAGAGAACGAGGGACGTTCGTTTGTTCACTGCGCAGCAGTGCCTGCTCTGTGTTAGGGGCCGTACTCTCTGGGGAAGCAGAGAGTAAGGATACATGCGTGGAGCCTGACGTCTGTGCAGCTGCGGGAGAGAATGTGGCAGAAGTGGATCCGATAAGACACAGGAATCTGAGTCACAAAACCAAGGAAAGACACGTGAGGGCATGAGACCCTGTGTGAGAGGATTCAGTCGCCGTTGATTAGAGAGGCCATCCCTGAGCTAAGGGTTTTCTTTCGGGTAGAATTAGAGTGGAAGTCAGCCATGAGCGTGAAGGACTAGGAGTTCCCACTGTGGCGCAGTGGGTTAAGAACCTGACTGCAGTGGCTCAGGTCGTTGTGGAGGCGTGGATTTGATCCTCAGGCTGGGGCAGTGGGTTAAGGATCCAGTGCTGGCATAGGTCGCAGCCAAGATTTGGATTCAGTCCCTGGCCTGGGAACTCAGTATGCCACAGGTGTGGCCAGCCCCCTCCCACCAAACAGACAAATAAGCAAACAAAAAAGAGTGAGGACTAGCGGTAAAATATACACGATGCAGGCAGCATAGGAAGGTAAGACAGCTCCTCTGATGGGAGTTGGTGATGTTTTGTTGGAGAGAGCGGAGCACACATAAAGATAAGGTTGGATTATGGCTAATTTTCAAAAGCAAGCAAATTTAGACTTAATTTTGCAATCCTGAAGACATGGGGAATGTTTGATTTTTTGAGGAACCACCTTGCTGGTTCCCACAGTGACTGTAGCATCTTCCATTCCCATCGACAGCGCCCAAGGGTTTCAGTTTCTCCATCTTTGCCAACACTTTTTTCTGACGGTAGCATCCTGGTGGGTGTGAGGTGGTATCTCATTCGAGTTTTCATTTGCATTTCGCTAATGATTAGTGATGTTCGGGTATCTTTTCATGTATTTACTTGCCATTTTATATCTTCTTTGGAGAAATGTCTATTTAAGTTCTTTGTCCATTTTTGAATCAAGTTTTAGCAGTTCCCTCTCTATCTTAGTCCCTTATCAGATTATATGTTTTGCAAATATTCTGTGAGTTAACATTTTGTTTTGTTGACAGTGTCTTTTGAGGCATTTTTTTTTTTTTCTTGACTTTTGTCTTTTTAGGGCCGCACCCACGGCGTATGGAAGTTCCCAGACTAGGGGTTGAATCGGAACTACAGCTGCTGGCCTACACCACAGCCACAGCAACACCAGATCTGAGCTGCGTCTGCCACCTACACCACAGCTCACGGCAACGCCTGATCCTTAACCCACTGAGTGAGGCCAGGGATCGAACCCTCAACCTCATGATTCCTAGTCGGATTCGTTTCTGCTACGCCACTACAGGAACTTCTTGAGGCATAAAATTTAAAATTTTTCAGGAATTCCAAGTTTTTTCTTTCTTTCTTTCTTTTTTTTTGTTTTCTTAGGGCTGCACCCATGGTATAAGGAGGTTTCCAGGCTAGGGGTCCAATTGGAGCTGCAGCTGTGAGCCTGCACCATGTCTTCGGCCTACAGCACAGCTCCCGGCAACACTGGATCCTTAACCCACTGATCGAAGCCAGGAATTGAACCTGTGTCCTCATGGATACTAGTTGGCTTTGTTAACTGCTGAGCCACGCCGGGAACTTCCAATTTTTTCTTTTATTGCCTGTGCCTTTGGTGTCGTATTCAATAAATCTTTTCCAAATCCAATGTTGTGAAGCTTCTGCCCTGTGTTTTCCTCTCAGAGTGTTCCAGTTTCAGGTCTTACATTTCGGTTATGGATCAGTTTGAGTTAGTTTTTGTGTTTGATCTTGGGAGAGACTGCATCAGCATTCTTTTGCCGGTGGTTCTCTAGTTTTCCCAGCACCGTTTGTTAAGAAGACTGTCTTTTCCACACATGATGGTTTTGGCCCCTCGTTGAAAGTCATTTGATGATATATGCATAAGATTATTTCTGGACTCTTTTCCGTTTCATTGGTCTATATGCCTGGCTTTATGCTAGCATTGGTTTTATTTTTTTAGGTTAAATCACTGATTATTTGGAATTTGTTACAAGGAATGAGTTATAGGGATCCAGCTCTTTTTCTTCAAACCAAATGACTAATCTGTACCCTTTATTGAATAGCTGACCATTCTTCATGGATGCCAGGTTTCATCATAACCTTTTCTCTATACGGGTTCTTCTATCTGTTCCTTTGCCCTTTAGCACTTTGTTCCTAGGCTGACCTCAAATTATTTTACTTACCGTGTCTTGATTATAGGTTTCAGTTTTTAGTAGGGCTGGTTTCTGATTTTTGTAACACTGATGCCTCATAAGGCACATTTTAAATTTGCCTGATATGGTCATTTGATCCTTTCCTTGAACGCATCCATGGATACTAATACATCACATTAAATTACTTGTCTTTGTCAGTATAACTCACAACTATGAATAAAACATAAGAGAGGTTAACATCCATGAAAAATTGGCAAGTGAGTGCCTTACACCTGTTGCATAGTATTTTCCCAGTCAGGAAATCAGTACTGAAAGTTATGGTTTCCATCTTAAGGTTTGACTCTGTCATTAGTCATATAATAGATAATATTTATATTAATTGTTTCTTTTAGCTTGAAAGCATGTTAAAGCTTTCAAATTTGCTTCTCGGTAGGTTTATTTTAGTAATATAAAGTTTGGGAGTGGTTAGGATAATGTAAACGTAGTTTTTCCATGATGATAAGGTCTACAGACATTCTGTCACAAATTTTTAAAAAAATTAATTAATTTTTATTTTTTCTTTGGAGGGCCGCACCCACGGCATATGGAGGTTCCCAGGCTAGGGGTTGAATCGGAGCTGTAGCTACTGGCCTACACCACAGCTCACAGTATCACCAGATCCTTAACCCACTGAGCGAGGCCAGGGATTGAACACACATCCTCATGAATGCTAGTCAGGTTCGTTAACCACTGAGCCACGATGGGAACTCCTCTGTGACAAATTTTTAAAAGGCCTATTAATATGGAACCTACAAAGTCCTGATTTCAAACTACACTACAAAGCTATAGTAGTCAAAACAGCGTAGGAGTTCCTGTCGTGGCTCAGTGGAAATGAATCTGACTTATATCCACGAGGATGCAAGTTTGATCCCTGGCCTCGCTCAGTGTGTTAAGGATCCAGCGTTACTGTGAGCCATGGTGTAGGTCACAGACACGGGTCAGATCTGGTGTTGCTGTAGGCCAGCAGCTACAGCTCCGAATCGACCTCTAGCCTGGGAACCTCTATATGCTGCAGGTGTGGCCCTAAAAAGACAAAAAATAAAAATTATAAAAAGTGTGGTATTGGTATAAACACATATAAATAGATCTATGGAACAGAATAGAGAGGCCAGAGATAAACCCATACATATGCGGTCAATTAATTTGCAACAGAGGAGCCAAGGTTATACAGCGGGGAAAAGAGAGTCCCTTTAATTTGTGGTGTTGGGAAAACTGGATGGCCACATGCAAAAGAATGAAACTAGACCGCTGTCTTATACAATACAAAATAATTAACTCAAAATAGATTAAAGACTTGAATGCAAGACCTAAAACTATAAAACTCCTAGAGGAAAATATAGGAGGTGAGTTTTTTGACATGGGACTTAGCAGTGATTTTTTGGATTTGATGCTGAAAGCACAGGCGACAAAAGCAAAAATAAACAAGTGGCACTACGTCAAACTCTGTACAGCAAAGGAAACCATCAACAAAATGAAAAGGCAGCCTACAGAATGGGAGAAATTATCTGCAAATCATCTATCTGATAGGGGGTTCATACTGAAAACATACAGAGAACATATGTGATTCAGTTCAAAAAAACAAACCGATTGAAAATGGGCAGAGGAACTGAGTAGACATTTTTCCAAGAAGATATACAAATGGCCAACGGGTGTAGGAAAGGTATTTAGCATCACTAATCATCAGAAAAGTGCGAATCGCAACCGCAGTGAGCTATCATCTCACGCAAGTCAGAATGACAGGTGCCAGAAAGAGGAAGAAATAAATGGAGGCCAAGATGGGAGAAGGGACCCCTGGGGCACTGCCAGTGGGAGTGTACGCTGGTGCGGTCACTATGGAAAACAGAATGAAGGCTCTAAACAAAACTAAAATACACCGTCATGGCAGTCAGTACTTTTAGACCATTAAAATCATATGCATGTGTAACTTTTTTTTTTTGCTTTCTTAGGGCCACACCCGAGACAAATGGAGGTTCCCAGGCTAGGGGTCTAATTGGAGCTGGAGCTGCCAGCGTACACCACAGCCACAGCAATGCCATATATCCAAGCCACGTTTGCGACCTTCGTCACAGCTCAAGGCAACACCAGATCCTTAACCCACTGAGCGAGGCCAGGGATTGAACCTGTGTCCTCATGGTTCCTAGTCAGATTCATTTCCACTGAGCCATGACAGGAACTCCATGTAACTTTTATTATGTAGAAATGGCTAGTAAACTTGAATATCCACTTAAAATTAAAATAGACATTTCCCCCCCTGCAAGGAAAAAAACCCATAGAACTAAAATTAGAACTACTAAATCACCCAGTAGTTCCACTCCTGGATACATATCCAGAAAAAAAGACAACACTAAGAAGATAAAAGCAGCCCAGTGTTCATAGCAGCAGTATTTACAATATGAAGGCATGTGTGCACCAACAGATTAATGGATAAAGAAAATGTCATAGGCACAATGTACCCTCAGACAGGCATATATGCAATGGAATATTATTCAGCCATAAAAAAGAATGAAGTCCTGACCTTCGTGACAAATAGATGGACCTGGAGGGCAATGCGCTAAGTGAAATAAGTCAGAGAAAAAGGCAAATACTGTGTGGTCTCATTTATATACGGGATCAGAAAAAAAGGCAAGAACTCGTAGATGCAGAGAACAGATGGGTCGTTGCCAGAGGTGGGGCGTATGGATGAAAAGAGTGAAGGTGGTCAGAAGGTATAAATTTCCAGTTAGTTCTGTGGATGTGATTGCAGCCTGGTGTCTGTAGTGACCATTGTATCATATATTTGAAAGTTGCGAAGCGAGTGGATCCTAAAAGCTCTCATCACAAGAAAAAAATCGTAATTATATACAGTGATGGGTGTTAACTAAACTTGGTGCAGCTAGTCCATTTGCAGTATATAAATAGATTGTTTCATCTAATATCTCATCTTGAAGAGCTTATATGTAATGAAACAAGCACACTTTATTTGGTGAATGCTACCCAGGCAGCATTAAGGAAAATATTATTCTGACTTTGTAGTAGGTTAAACAAATACCATCTTAATATCTGTTCAAAACAGCAAAATTTGGAGTTCCCTCGTGGTACGGTAGGCTAAGGATCTGGTGGTGTCACTGCAGTGGCTTGATTCGCTGCTCTGGTATGGATTTGATCCCTGCCCCAAGAACTTTCACACGCCATGAGTGTGGCCAAAAAACCCCAAAACAAAACAGCAAAATTTGTGCAGGTGTCCCACAGCAGCATATGAATATTATTTAGTGGCTTGTCCCCTGTGCAAATAGAGAAGCAAAGGTATAAAGAAGCATTAGGTGTGCTTGCTAGACTACACAAGATTAAGGCAAACTGGAAGCAAAGCCCCTATGTCTAAACAATGATTTCTAAGCTGGGTTTACAAATAGAACGAAATTTTCAAAGTGTACTCCCCAAGAGCAGACATTTATATGGAATCCCACAAAATCGGGGTTTGGATATTAGTTGAGCCAACTATGTGCCTATCTCAGCATCACCAAATAAAATAAGATTCCTCATTTGCAAAACAGAAAGAATATTTTATTCTTACATTTTTCGTTCCTTTTTTTTTTTTTTTTTGGTCTTTTTTGGCATTTCTTGGGCCGCTCCTGCGGCATATGGAGGTTCCCAGGCTAGGGGTGGAATCGGAGCTGTAGCTGCCGGCCTACGCTAGAGCCACAGCAACACAAGATCTGAGCCACGTCTGCAACCTACATCATAGCTCACGGAAACACTGGATCCTTAACCCACTGAGCAAGGCCGGGATCGAACCTGCAATCTCATGGTTCCCAGTCAGATTCGTTAACCACCGCACCACAATGGGAACTCCTTTTTTAGGTAATTCTTAAGCAAGGACTTTTGGCATTTGCTAATTGGAAAATAATAATCAAAAATTTATCTGCAAATATAATTATGACGTTAACCTGTAAATAGAAATGACTTAGAAAATAGTACAGGCTTTAAAAAAAATCTTTCCAGTCGATGTTTTTCAGGACAACCACTAATACTTGTTAAATGTAGCTGTTTTGAATTAAGCGTAGTATTTAAATGCTTTTGTCTTTTACAAAATTGTAACTTTATTTATTTATTTTTTTTTGGCCATCTTGATGGCATATGAAAGTTCCCCAGCCAGGGATCAAACCCGTGTCACAGCAGTGACCCAGGCCACTGCAATGACAATGTCGGATCCTTAACCCGCTGAGCCGCAAGAGAACGCTCCTAAATTAATAACTTTTATATGTTGCATAGTATTTTAGGGGTTAACAAAGTGCAGTTTAATCAGCGGCTGCCAAGAGTTAGGGTTGTAACTGTGCCGGGAAGCGGACGGGAAGTTTTGTGCTTCGATGGTGATGTAGGTACAGGAATCTCAACAGTCTTTAGTGTACATCCAGAAAGTCTGTGTAAACCTGCTGAAACCTGAATAGTGTCTGTTCTGTCGTTCAGTTAATGTAATTATGCTAAAGATCAACGTCTTGGTTTTGATGATGTCCTCTGGTTATATGAGATGTGTTTCTATTGGGGAACGTGTGCAGAGGAGCCTTGTATTAGTTTTTGCAACTTCTTGTGAAATCTAAAATTAATTTAAAGTTAATTTTTAAAAATGCTATTTGTGGAGTTCCCATTGCGGCGCAGTGGTTAAGGAACCCGACTAGGAACCATGAGGTTGCGGGTTCGATCCCTGGCCTTGCTCAGTGGGTTAAGGATCTGGCGTTGCCGTGAGCTGTGGTGTGGGTCGCAGACACGGCTCAGATCCCACGTTGCTGTGGCTGTGGTGTAGACCTGTGGCTACGGCTCCGATTAGACCCCTAGCCTGGGAACCTCCATATGCTGCGGGAGCAGCCCTAGAGAGGGCAAAAAGACAAAAAAAAAAAAAAAAAAAAAAGCTATTTATTTCTATTCAGGATACTAGCCAATTTAAAAGAAAATACTTTTAATGTTTGTTAGAGGCAGAGATGCAACTTTAGTTCTTAACAGAGTTCTTGAGGACTGAATGCTATTTACTTTTATTCAGTCATTTAAATAACGATTCATTAAGTATCTACAGTCGGAGGCATTGTAATGTCTTACTTAAGAGAATGGACTTTTTTGGATTTGGCTCTGGTTCAAATCCTGGCTCTGCTACTTTTAGCTGTGTGGACTTGACAAAGTTACTAAATCTTTCTGAGCTTCAGTTTCTCCATCTGTAAGGGACCTAACGATGATGATACAAATAGCAGCTCACATTTGTTGAGCATTGTAATATGTGATGTTATTATTTGCACCTTATGTAATTTAACTCATGTAATCCTTGTAACAGTCCTGTGGGAAAAGTGCCAGTCTTACATTTTCAGGTGAGGAAAACTAAGCACAGAGGAGACGAGTTACTTGCACAAGGTTACTCAACCAGGAAACACCAGAGCCTGGATTAAAATTCAGGCAGTCCGGATTTTCTGTTTTTGGCTATACAGAACAACCATCCCACCAAGACCAACTAAAAAGAGGAAAATGCATTTAAAAAATCTGTTTGGGAGTTCCCGTCGTGGCGCAGTGGTTAACGAATCCGACTAGGAACCATGAGGTCGCGGGTTCGGTCCCTGCCCTTGCTCAGTGGGTTAACGATCCGGCGTTGCCGTGAGCTGTGGTGTAGGTTGCAGACGCGGCTCGGATCCCGCGTTGCTGTGGCTCTGGCGTAGGCCGGTGGCTACAGCTCCGATTCAACCCTTAGCCTGGGAACCTCCATATGCCGAGGGAGCGGCCCAAGAAATAGCAACAACAACAACAAAAAGACAAAAGGCAAAAGACAAAAAAAAAAAAAAAAAAAAAATCTGTTTGAAGGTATTGGAGATCCACCCAGGGAGCCAGGACCTTAGAGACCACGACCCAGAAGCCAGGGGAAGCCTGGAGAAATTGCCTGCTGGTCACTGTGACCCTTCTCCTTATTGCTGATTCGTGAGTTGTCGCTGAGAGACTAAGATGAGCAGAGAGTGGCCCCTGAAAAGTTAAGGAGCTGAGCAGATCTGTCAGTCTTACAGACCTTGTGGACAAAACTTTGGGTTCAGGCCCTAACAAGAAGGATGAAGCTTGGTAAACAAATACTGAAGACCTCTGGGGGAAGAGTGAACCAGAAATAGACTGGTTCTAGAAGGAAGGATTGAAGCCCAGCTTCAAATCAGCTCATTTTGTGATTGGCTTAGGATAATCTGCCTCTACTCCTTAACTGCCTGCCAGAAGCCAAACTCAGTGTTTTCCGGGGGAATATAAATCATCCCAAGCCTCAGAGGAGCTCCTTGATGTTTTTATAAACAGTGTCCAGAAGTCAGTCACAAATCATCAGACATACCAGGCAAACAGACCAAATTATTCAAACCAAGAGATGTAGGTAACGGAGTTATCAGCTTTTCTTTCCTTTTTTTTTTCTTTTTTTTAAGTTTTTATTTATTTTTTCTTATTAGAGCTGCACTCATGGCATAGGGAGGTTTCCAGGCTAGGGGTTGAATCAGAGCTGCAGCTGCCCGCCTACACCACAGCCACAGCAACATGGGGTCGGAGCCACATCTGCGACCTACACCACAGCTCACGGCAACACTGGATCCTTAACCTACTGAGCGAGGCCAGGGATTCACCTCACATCCTTATGGATACTCGTCCAGTTCTTAACCTGATGAGCCACAACAGGAACTCTAGGTTTTCTTTTTAAATAACGAAGATCAATATATTCAGAAATTTATTTAACAAGATGAACTTTAGCAGAGAATCAACAACTTTAAAAAGGAATCGGGTGAATATTTTCAAACTGAAAACTTAAAACTAAAATTAAGAATTCATGGGAATGAATTTAGGCTGGAGGAAAATGATCCCAAAGGGAAGCTCAGAAAGAGTTAATTTGTGGGTCTCTGAATGTTTTATGGAGTTTATATGTAGAATTAGAATACTTAATAAAGACTGGGCAAGAATTAGCGATGGATGTTAGTTTCTTTCATTGTCTAGGTAATGTACAAAGTGCCAATTTAATACCTACATTGTACTTGTAATCTCTAGAGTAACTGTTAGAAGAATAGCAACATAGAAAAAAAAGGAGTTCCCGTTGTGGCTCGGCAGAAATGAACCTGCCTAGCATCCATGAGGACACAGGTTCGATCCCTGGCCTTTCTTAGTGGGTTAAAGATCTGACATTGCTCTGAGCTATGGTGTAGGTCGCAGATGCGGCTTGGTTCCCACATTGCTGTGGCTGTGGTGAAGGCCAGAGGCTACAGCTCTGATTCGACCCCTAGCCTGGGAACCTCTATATGCTGTAGGTGTGGCCCTAAAAAGACCAAAAAAACCCATAGTAACATAATCAGGAAACAGTACAATGATAGATTTAAATCCAAGTAGTTAATTAACTATGTTAGGTGTAAAAAAAATATGCTGATAAAAAATAGTCATAGCTGATTTGGTTCTGGAAGACTCAATTATGTACAGCTTGTAAGAGTTGTAGCTTGAAGTTTAGGATACAAAACGTTGGTAGTGGAACTGGAAAGAAGATATACTATGCAGACCTGTCTAAACCAGCCCCAGCACTTGTGCTATGAGGTACCCAGCTCATGGTGTGGTTGCTAAATTTATTTATTTTTTAATTAAAAAAATTTTTTTCTTCTTATGGTCATTTATGGAAGTTCCTGGGCTAGGGGTCGAATTGGAGCTGCAGGCATACTCCACAGCCACAGCAACGCCAGATCTGAGCCACATCTGTAACCTGTGCTACAGCTTGCAACAATGCCAGATCCTTAACCCACTGAGTGAGGCCAGGGATCGAACCCACATCCTTACAGAGACATTGTCAAGTCCTTAATCTGCTGAGCCACACAAGAACTCTCTAGATTTAAATCAGAAAATGTTAGCGTTTTCAAAAGCACTATCCTCTGTATGTATTAAATACCCAGCAAATTTAACTATTGTATCTGAGGCATGTTATTTGTTTTCTTTCTTTCTTTTTTTCTTTTTTTTTTAAAGGGCTAGGGGTCTAATGGAAGCTACAGCTGCCAGCCTACGCCACAGCCACAGCAATACCAGACCAAGCTGCATCTGCAACCTACACTATAGCTCACTGCAACGCCGAATCCTTAACCTACTGAGCAAGGCCAGGAATCAAACCCATGACCTACGGTTCCTACACAGATTCATTTGCGCTGAGCCATGATGGGAACTCTTTTTTTTTCACACTTAAAGTTTCTTTTTTATTTTAATTTTTTTTAAATTGAAGCATAGTTGATTTATGGTGTTATATTAGTTTTTAGTGTACAGCAAAGTCAGTTTATATATATTATATGTATTATTTTTCTGATTCTTTTCCACTATAGGTTATTAAGAGACATTGAATATAGTTCCTTGTGCTATTCAGTTGGTCTTTGTTGTGTATTTTATATGTAGTGGTGTGTGTCTGTTCCTCAGACACCCACTTTATTCTTCCCCTACTCTTTGCCCCTACCTTGTTTCTCAAAATAGTAGTCTTTCCAGTTTGAGCTGATATACCAAGCACAGTGTCTCCTGTACCATTTTACGTATATGTCTCATAGGTTGCCTGATGTCTCAGTAGCTGCCATATGTACATACTTGTCCCTTTTCTTTATTTAAAAAAATTTTAAGTTATTTTTTATCTTTTATTTTTTTTTAGGCTGTACCTGCGGCATATGGAGCTTCCCAGGCTAGGGGTTGAATCAGAGCTGTAGCCACTGGCCTACACCACAGCTCACAGCATCAGCAGATTCCTTACCCACTGAGCGAGGCCAGGGATCAAACCTACATCCTCATGGTTACTAGTTGGCTTCTTAACCCACTGGGCCACAATGCGAACTCCCTGACCCTTTTCTTAAGCTTTATATTTTCATCGAACTCACTGACCGTCATGGCTATTATCTCTTGTCTTTATTTTAAAGGTACTCTGTAATGCCTCTGCCTAATGATAGTATGAGAATTATTTTATGCTGAACTAATCTATTATCTGCAGAGTTTCCCAACTAAGTGACATTCTTCCCCTTTTTCCTCTCTGCTTTTATGACAGTGTTCAAATTCTTCAAAATTATTCTTTTATAAATTATTATCCATCATGTCACTTGCCTTTTAGCCTGAGGGTTTTTGGAAGAAGAGGTGGGGGTGTAAATCCTTTTTTTTTTTTTTCTTTTCTCTTTTTGATTCTTAGGGGATGTAATTCTTTGTAAAAAAAAAAAGCACCATAGTACTAGGTGGAGAACCTCATCTCGACCTTTGCTTTGTGTGGCAGCCTGTTGTACATTTGATCACACATCTTCTGTTCTGCCTTTGATGTTTCATTTAGCTTTTCGGGAAGTTGCGTTGTTTTTTGTCGGACTGAAGGAAAGGATTAAAATAATTAAATGATTATGTTGACTCAGATATGAATCATCCAAAATTAGCTGGTTTCCCTAGACAACCAATGTTGTGGTAATTCTGGACTAAATTTGGCCTTCTACCCATAGGCTAGTGGGGACATTTGTATCTATGGAGTATTATAAGCTTTTCAGAATTTGCTGGACTTAACTGAGGTGTAAGATGGGCTTTTCTTCTGTGTTTTTTTCTCCTTTAGGACATGTGGAAATGAAATTGGTAGTAGTTAATTTGGTGGGTAGCAATGAAACCGAATATCTGTATCCTTTTTTCTCTATGTTGATATGAAATTAATTCTGAAAGTTTTAAAATAACATTTTTCTTATAAATTTTCCGTGACATTAACCAAACTGTGCAAGTTCATATAATTTAAGTAATAGATTCTTCATAGCAGCTCATCTGACTGGACTCCCAAGGAAGGTACCTGCTGGGATGGAAGGCGGAATTGATGAATTTCGGTTTCACTCCTGTACTCATCACTGTGCGTTTTTCTGGAACAGGTTGTTCTTTTCAGCAGCTTCGATGACATGCGGGGACGTGCTTTGTTACTTGAGCAACTGTCATGGTAAGAGGAGGAGGAGGAAGCATGTGCGGTCCCGGAGTAACGGCAGTCCTCTTGTGTGTTTACTAGGCAGTGAAATCAGCTGTGCAGGCCATCGCTGTTGGAGGCGTGAGCACATCTCAGTTTAAGACAATTATTCCTCTGGCAACCGCTCCCAACGTCCAGCAGATTCAAGTGCCTGGAAGCAAGTTTCACTATGTCCGACTTGTTACTGCCACAACAGCCAGTAGTTCAGCCCAGCCAGTTAGTCAGAATCCTAGTACAAACACTCAGCCTCTTCAGCAAGGTTAGTAACCATTTTTAAAAAAAACAGTTAATACCTTGGAGTTCCTGCTTTGGCACAGGGGGTTAAGGATCTGACTGCAGCAGCTCCGGTTGCTGAGTGGCGTGGGTTCAATCCCCAGCCCGGGTACGGTGGGTTAAGGATCTGGCATTGCCACAGCTGTGGCGCAGGTTGCAGCGGTGGCTTGGATTCGATCCCTGGCCTGGGAACTTCCATGGAACTTCCTGCCATGGGTGTGGCTCAGAAGGGGAAAAAAATAAAAACGGGTAATTAATAATTTGAACATTATCAAAGAAATGTGTCCTTTTCTTGCTGAAATCCTGATTAAGTATGGCCTTGCAGCTGACAGTTTGAGCAGCAGCTGTTGTAGAAAGTAGTGAGATAGTCTTACAGCTGTGTACTGATACACAGGATGCGCTAGAATACCAGATAAGCATACTTACTCAGCAGGTTGTGGGCAGCCATGTTATTGCTGGTTTAAAAACCGGACCTTAGGCCAGTAGGATAGATTTAAATTGAACCAGATTATTTATCTCATTTTCTCAATTACCAAGCCGTCTAAACTACACAGGGTTTGGGTCAGTTGAAATGAGTAGTAGGCCAGATATAAATGATAAGTATGAACTCTGTGTCACTTTCATTTTTTTTTAACTTATTTTGAATTCATAAATTTTTTTTGTCTTTTTGTCTTAATTAGGGCCAATATGGAGGTTCCTAGGCTAGGGGTCCAGTCAGAGCTGTAGCCGCCAGCCTATGCCACAGCCATAGCAATGCGAGATCTGAGCCGTGTCTGCGACCTACACCACAGCTCAAGGCGACGCCAGATCCTGAACCCACTGAGCAAGGCCAGGGATCGAACCCTAAACCTCATGGTTCCTAGTTGGATTCATTTCCACTGTACTGTGCCACAGTGGGAACTCCTGAATTTATAATTCTTAATAAAAGCAATTCTCTCTCTCTTTTTTTTTTTTTTTTCTCATTTGTACTTTTCCTGGCAGGTATTCATGTTTGCAGGTCTTCTGCTTTCTGTGTGAGTTTAACCCTTCCAGCCACCTGACATACATACACAGGCTCCCACACACAACCTCTCTTCGTATTTATCTACTTGTTAGAAAATTGATACTGCGAAAGGATAAGGACAGTTTATATGTGGGGCCTAATTGTTTTCCTTGGAAGACCACTGCATATTCCATCAATGTCAGAATGACAGGGCAGGTGAATGACTTATTGTTTGCTGTATGTAAATAGACTGATTAAAGACCATTTGTTTGCTCCGTCATTTTATGAAGGGATCAGAGTGTTGGCCCTCTCTGTTGCTGATAGCTAGTTCATCCAAGGAAAGTGAAAGAAAAACCTATTTTTTAAACTACCAGTAGGAGAAAATGGAGGATACATGAGGGAAACTATTTTAGTGTGTAGTCTTATTAAAATTAGACATATCAAGTAGTTATATTTCCTAATCTCTCTTTAAATTGACTTTGGAAAAAAAATCTTTTATTATAGTGTTCTTTATGAGAAGAAAAATGGAACTTGCCTATTGCTAAAGGAGTCAGGTTTATATTCTTTCATTACTTGGAGTACTAAGTGCTAAAAGTTCCGTTTACTTCGACATCATAAAGATAGAAAGTAGTCATTGGATGTCGTTGGTTATATTTTGTGTTTGTATATACACAATATGCGAGTGTCCATTTCCAGTATAATATTAACCCTAATTTACTCATTATCAAGAATAAGCTTTCGGATGAGCAGGAAAGGAAGCCGGAGATGCAGGAAGAGGGGGGAGGCCTGGACGTTTCGTAATTCCAGTGTGTTTAACTGGTGCCTCTCTCCCCAGTCTCCCGTCTGCCCTTCTGCTTCCCTCCGCCCCTCTGTTCTCTTGATCCTTCCCTGCTTTCCGCTTCCCTGCCGCTCCCTTCTTTGCCCTCCCCTCTGTCCCTCTCTGCTCTCCCTCGGTTTCTCTGGCTCCTGCCCACCTGCGCAGATGCACATACCACTTGGGCTATTTCCTTATACTCACCCATAGTTTTCTCTTTTTGTCTTTCTCTCGTATCCCATGAAAGGTCTGGGGATATGTAAAATATTATTTCCTAGGAATAACCAGTTAGGTTTATAGTTTTCGTTAGAGATAAGCGAAAGAGTTGCTCTAGTTCATCAAAAGTATTATTTGTCTTTCTAAGGGCTTAATTCCCAGTGAGGGATTTACTTAAATACCAAAGGGAATTGGGCTCATCTTGAACCCTTTCCCATCACCAGAGCTGTACAAACACCCGCATTCAAAGGCTCCGCCATGCTCATTGCTGGCGTGAAGGCACATGGCACAGTGGAAGGACCCAGAAGATTGCTTGAGTACCCTCTTTAGAATATCATCTGTAACCCTGGTGAGGGAAAAACCTCAGTTTAAGAAATTAAAAACCCTCACACCCTAGCAGGTATGGTTTCTCAAGTTTGGAAGGAGACAGTTGTAAAAGGATTGTTCAGAATGCCTGTTAAAGACCCAGAGTTAAAGATCACTCCGGCCTCCTGGGAAACCGCAGTGGTGGGAATGGGGTGCCTGCGAGCGGGGGAGGCCGGGTCTGGGCGGTTGACTCGGGCTGTCATCTCGGTGCGGCCCCTCCTCCACGTACTGTTCTTTCCTCACCACCGTCTTCTGTTTTCTCCATTCCCTCGATTTCACTTCAAACTGAGCGTGCAGATGCCAAGCTAATGAAAACCTAGAGTTCACGGGTTTTCTTGCTGGGTGTGTGTGCTCGCGCACTGCTGTACACGCGTGGGGACACCTCCTCCCCTTTCCTTATCCACATGAGGATCAGCCGAGTCTCCCGGGGGCTGTGAGTCAGGGCAGGCCGCACACGCCGTGCCTGTCACTTCGCAGACCTCCAGGAAGACCCCCGATTTCTCTGGCTGTGCGCTTAGCTCAGAATCCCTGCTCCTGCGTTCGTGGCCCAATGACCAGCATCTCCTCGTCAAGGAGCAAGCGGTGTAGGAGCCCCCTCTTCCGTGTCCTGAGTAGGAATTCAGGCTTTTATTCCTTTTAATTCCTTGTATTATTGCTGAGACCCGTCTCCAGTGGTTAGAGTCAAAACAGAACAGGAAACAGTTTCAAATCGGCTCTCAGGTGTCGCTGCTTATGGTTACACGCAGAGTTGCTTTGTATAGCAGCTTCGTTGAGGGACGGTCCATTTCTACCACCCTTGTTAAACTCGGCACAGATCAGGTGCTCTTTCTGGAGGTCTCCCAGCTTCCCCTCCCTTCTGGCCGGTCACCGCGCGGCAGGGGCCTGCGTCCTCTTAGGTCCGAGCACTCTCTCTGGGCTGTTCTCCCAGGGCTCTCAACTTTTTGTCTTTAGCCATCAACCCTCCTTTCCCCACTGAGAGTAAAAACCTCTGTTAACAGCTTTTCTCTCCAAGGAAGTCTGTTCTCTTTCTTTGATTGTTCAGAGCAGTTTGTTTGTTCCAGTGTTCAGAGCAGTTTAGTTCCCACCCATTATCTCAGTCTTTCTCTTTGAGAGCAGGCTCTAGGCCTTTTGCATAAATCAGATCCAGGGGGCTGTCCTTTGTGTCTTCTTAAATCCCTCCTTGGGCGTGCGGGACTGGCAGGCAGAAGGCAGTATTAGAAGTCCTACTTCTTTTGATCCAGACATACAGGTCTAGTGCCAGCTTCTGTCCTGAATTGCATCATAGCATTTCTCCTTGTCAGGCTTCATCTTCCTTTCAAATCAGCTCATCCTTGGATTTTCAGTTCTAATAGCCGTCACTTTGCCATTCACTTGAAAGCACCACGACCACTGACTCTCTTCCCTTGTGCCTACAGTTCCTGCCCTCCAGTCACCCAGGTGGCGATTCCTGTCCCTTTTCCCTCCACTGTGTCTCTGGCAGCCGTTCTCTCCTTTTCACCTCCGGGACTGTCACCCTTGATGGGACCGCGTGTTTGGTGCTCTGCTAAACTTCCTGCCCCTCCCTTCTGTTTCATGCACGACTGCCACACCGTTTCTTCTTGTCCAGTCCAGTGATGGTGCTGTACTTCACAGTCCTCAGAGACGTCTCATTGCCCACCGAGTTAAAAATACAGATGAACTATACAGACGTCTACCCTGACGTTCAAGGTCAAAACGGCCGCACTCTGCCTTTTCCCTTTGCTCGCCTACTGCAGCCCTAGGTCTGTTCCCAGCATCGTGTGACATGCCTTGCTACTTCCCAGTATCAAGCCTCCACTCCTCACGCTCTGCCTCCGCGTGGACTGCCCTCCTCCAGGCTGGGTGCCCGCTGTGCAGCCTGGCCAGTGGTCAGGACTCAGCTCAGACCCTCTCCTCCAGGCAGCTTCCGTATTCCCATCCCTGCCAGCTGGATGTGTGTTCTGTCTCCTTTGGCGTTCCATGGCACTTTCTCCGGGTCTTTTAGCAGTATGCATTTTATTGAGGTACCTGTCTAATCTGCTCTACGTAACGTCATCGGGTTGAGCAGGTGTCTTGTACTTTAGTTTCCCTGGAACACTGTCCACAGTGCCACTTATACAGCAGCAATGGTTGTCATAGCAACAGCAGTCACAATAATGGCAGCTAACATTTACTGAGCACTTACTATTTGCTGAGCACTGTTGTAATAAATTTTCATGGATTAACATATTTAACCCCGTTACCCTGTAAGGGAGATACCGTGCCCATATTGCAGACAGGGGTGTGGGCAGAGAGAGCTTAAGTAGTTAGCGGCAGAGTTGGGATGTGAAGCTCCAGGGTCTTAGGACTCTCGGGAGGCCATCCTCAGCTTCCTGCTCTGCTGCCTGTTCCTGGTGCTCTGTAAACGGTGAAATCATACACGAATGGGACTTCCTCTAGCATGAATGTAAACACAGAATGAGAAATAGTATTGAACAGGAGTTCCCATGGCGGCTCGGTGGGTTCGGATCTCGACCAGTGTCCCGGGCCTTGCTCAGTGGGTTAGGGATCCAGCGTTGCTGTGCTGTGGTGTAGGCCGGCAGCTGCCGCTCTCATTTGACCCCTGGTCTCGGAACCTTCATGTGCCACGCGTGTGGCCCTAAAAAAAAGCAAAAAAGCAAAATAGTGCTGAACGGCATAGTTACCCACGCTCCCAAATGGCAGTTTTATGTATGCATCATTTCACCTGCCTGGATTTAGTAGTGGGTGTATCAAGCATCTGAATACAGGCGGAAGTCTCCTCAGTAGATGTTGTGAACCACAGACATTCCTCCATAAAGTGGATGAACTTAAATGTAAGTTCCCTGGAGGATGGGTTGAAGAATTTTGAAGGTATGTCTTGATGAAGGATTCCTCCGAGCAGGAAACCGGTGGGATTCTTTAAGCCTGTTGGGAGGGAACGAAGTATCTTAATGTTTTGTCACCGTTTCCGGTCAATAAGCTGTCCCTTTCCTCCCCTTTCCGAAGCAAAGCCCGTGGGGGTGAGCGCCACCCCGGTGCGGATGTCCGTCCCCCTTGTCTCGGCGCAGGCGGTCAAGCAGGTGAGTGTCCCGCGCCTTCCCCGTCTCTCCCCGGCGGGCGCCTCTCGGCTTTGAAGATGGGAAGTTAGGCTTTGACACCATTGTTATTTTAAAGACTGTTAAATAACACGTTCTTTCACGGGCTGTGCTGCCGAAGATGTAGAGAATTAGACGCGCCCCCGCTGCTCGCAGACGCGGGTCCTGGAGGTTGCCGCTGCCGCGGGCCTTGCGCCTGCGCAGGCCGGCGCTCCCGCCCGGGGAGGAGCGGGGCGGGGGGGGGGGGGGGGGCGGAGCTGCGGGGCTCGTGCCTCCGAGGACGAGT